>NC_051863.1:171112285-171712285 GCF_015732765.1 Culex quinquefasciatus
ACAAATATTCAGGCACAGCGGAGGAATCTCGTTGCCCCGTAATTAATATGCAAAGTAAATGTTTATCAGGGTAAATAGATCACATTCAGGCGCCGCTCTCTCGCTCTCGTTTCAGCTAAATTAAATCAGCACCATAACATCAGGGGATGATTATGTTTTCGGGACGAAAGTGAAGAGACGGAGGGGGGGGGGGGTTTCGTAAACAAATGATGGTTGGGGGTGTCCACACACAGGTGCCCATCGTACTATGTTGCGGGGACACGCGATTTGATCTTTAATTAAGTTTGATGCAAATTCAAAAACGTCCGAATTAGAGTGTCAACAGTGGTGTTGTGTGCCGAAAAACGATTTGATTGTTTTGCGGGATAAATTCGGGGCCGTGTGCACACAATTTAGGGCTTTGGAATCAAATTATCTAATCAACGGAAAAACGGAATCGACGTAACACCTTATAATGTGGCCCTCTTAAACCTTGCGGTTTCGTCAACGGATCCACAGGCGTGTATCGTTCTTTTTGCGACAAGACTCCGCCTCCCGGGTCTCCTAAGTGTGAAGGTATGGGCACGGGGAGAGGGCACCGAATACCTTTATTTACACTTAGAATTTTTTGCGTCCGCCCCGGGATTCGAACCGGCAACCTCTGGATTGTGAGTCCAGTGCGCGGTCCGATTGATCCACACAGGCAGACAAATCTAATCAACGAGTTAGTTTAATTTAGATTTGAAACGGGTTTGATGAGAATGCATCACGTTGTTTGATTTAAACTCTGTAAAATTCTTTTTGCAATTCCGTCGTGAAACTACTTACTTTTCCTGTCATTCTTGAACGACGAAATAGCCTACTTTTCTGTACCAAAAATAACAGAATCGAATAGCAACACTTTTCAAAATAGATGCTGAAAAGTTCTACTTTTCAGCACTCAAACGGGTGCTGAAAAGTTGAACTTTTCAGCACTTTTTTGGAAAAGAAACACTTTTCAAAAAAAAATTGATTTAAACGATTAATTGACAAAATACATGAAAATTTGACATAATATTTCACTCAGTGTTTGTTTTTGGAATTGCAAAAATGTTGTATGGAACTCGTTGGATAAATGTACGACTCGTGCTGAAAAAATCCTCTTTTTGCAACTTGTTGAATAAACTACTATTCTTTTTAAGATTATTTTTAAATGTTTAAACGAGTTTTCGATACTGTATTGTGTAAACTTTGAAACTTTTGAGCAAGCAATTTACCGATTAAAGCAAAAAAAAAATACACCACACCAGCAACCAACAAACACTTTTCCCAACAATCGAGCCAAACCAACCAATTCAAAAAGACTGAAGAGACATAAAAAAAACTTCTTCTCTCGAGGTATCAGGAATTTGCGTTTGTGTCCTCTGGCCAAGGATATGGTCCTGTTTTCCTTGGGGAAATCCCCTCCCCAACTTTTGTCCCGCTCGATAGACACCGATCCACGATAAAGGATGAAACAAATTTTCCAACTCTTTTGCCGTGGTACATGGTGTGGCGGCGACGTGCGAAAGAAAAACAAGCACAAGAATCTTGATTTTCCATTTTCACAATTCATAAATTTTTCCCCCGGCAAATTTGCTACTGTGCTGAAGCGCGCGGTTCAACCCCGCAGCAAACGCAAAAAATCGTCGAGCATTCTTCGACGTTTTATCGGGCAACTTTTTAAGAGTGCGAGCGGGGGGGGGGGGGGGAATAAGAGGAAAAGTAAAAGATGAAGAAGTTCATGAAACGATTTAAAGTTTACATTTTTTTAACCCTTTGTAGAAAACTTTAAAAAAATCAAAAAAATAATGTTTGAACAACTTGAACTGGTTCAAGGAGACTCTAAATTAATTAATGTTGAATTATTTTTAAAAAGTTGCTTTAAAATTATCCACGTTATTGAAAAATACCTTCAAAGAATTTTGATTGGTTTTTCAAAGCTACCAATGCGCCATGGGTTTCTTATGTACATAAGACCTTTTGTAAAAAGTAAGCGAGAAATCATGAGAAATCGTTTCAGCTTCTGTGCGACTGGTTAAACTTAATCAATTTTTAAATATTGTTTAAATGTAACTAATTCTATACAGGATTGGATCTAAAATTTCGCAAAAAATCAATTTTTCAATCAAGAACTCTTTTTGCCTTCCTCACCTTACTGAGGAAAGGCTATAAAATCACTCGAAAAATGAACTTCTTAATTCGACCTCGTAGACCTACCTTCACGTATACCTATCGACTCAGAATCATGTTCTGAGCAAATGTCTGTGTGGATGTGTGTAGGTGGGTGGACAAAAAAATTGTCACTCGATTATCTCCGGACTGGATGAACGGATTTTGACCGTATTAGTCTCATTCGATCCGTCTTGGGGTCCCATAGGTCTCTATTTAAAATCAGCAAGTTTAGTTAAGTACTTCAAAAGTTATGCTAAAAAAACGATTTTGGCGTATGTCCGGAAGATTGTAAAAAGGGTGGTTTTTGCAAGAAACCCTATCATGTTATACATGTTTAGAAAGGTATTAAAAAGAACTTTCCAATGAGCCCAAAACATTGAAGATCTGACAACTCTATCAAAAGTTATTAGCACTTAAGTGTTATTTATACACTTTTTGGAGGCCGGATCTCAGATATTTCAGTAAAAATGAGGTCCGGGTCCATCATGCGACCCATTGTTAGTTAGATAATTGAAATACCTTTCAAATGAGCCTAAAACATCAAGGATCTGACAACCCTATCAAAAGTTATAAGCACTTAAGTGTTATTTATACACTCTTTGGAGGCCGGATCTCAGATATTTTAGTAAAAATTATGTCCGGGTCCATCATGCGACCCATCGTTAGTTAGATAATTGAAAGACCTTTCAAATGAGCCTAAAACATCAAGGATCTGACAACCCTATCAAAAGTTATTAGCACTTAAGTGTTATTTATACACTTTTTGGAGGCCGGATCTCAGATATTTCAGTAAAAATGATGTCCGGGTCCATCATGCGACCCATCGTTAGTTAGATAATTGAAAGACCTTTCAAATGAGCCTAAAACATCAAGGATCTGACAACTCTATCAAAAGTTATTGGCACTTAAGTGTTATTTATATACTTTCTGGAGGCCGGATCTGAGATATTGTGATAAAAATATTGTCTGAATCTTCCATGTGAACTTTCGTTGGATAGGTTTTTTTGTATCAGACCCTGCCGATGAGCCAGAAAAATTGAAGGTCTGCGAACCCTATCAAATGAAATCAGTAATAAAATTGATTTGTTAAACATGTTAAGGGAATGTTGCTATTTTTACTGAATGTATTGACTTTATGAATGTGAGGAAGGCACCAACCACCTAAAGGTGGATTAAGTATCGTTTTTTTAGTAAAGGGTGGTCCTACCCGAAATAGGGTGGTAAAAATAGCGTTTTTAAACGATTTTCGCAAAAACCATTTTTTTCTAAAAATCATATCTTCTGTGATCATATCTGGATCTTTTTGATTAGTTTTTGATAGAACATAAAAAAATGTGTATCATTTTATAAATTTCAAGCTCTAAAACTCTTTCCTTATTCACACTGCACAGTGGTCCAGATCGCAAAATTAAGTGGAAAATGGATAAGTTTTGGAGCGTTGGTGTCTTGAGAAGAGTTGTTGCAAATGGAAAGGGGCAACTTTTGGTTTGGTTTAAAATTAGGGTGGTTTAAAATTAGGGTGATTTTGGAAATCATACTTTACAGGAATATTTTTGGGATTTTTTTGTCTTCTAGAAAGTTGTTGGGCTTGCCAATTCAAGCAATTTTGTCGAAGACACCAAAATGTTATCTCGTAATCTACGCCTTCTATGACCAAATTTATAGAAAGCATCTGAGCAAACCTTCAAAATCAGTTTTTTGAACGTGGCAATTCAGAATTAAGTTTTAGAGAAAAGTGATACTTTAAGTACTTTTAGAGCTCTAAAAAACGAACTTTTTTTGTTGACATGCCAATTTGGACTTAAAGGTCAAAAGTAACAGCCAATTTAAGGTAAAAAAGATGCAAATTTGTAACAGCACTACAAACGCTGAAAAAATCTCAGAAGTGTTTTCCTTTAAATTCGAGTTATCTTCATTTGAAAAAGTCTAATTTTCATGGGAAAACCATAAGGGACCACCCTAATGAAATTCGAAAATTGTCCAAGTATATGTTTTTCCATGTAATTTTGTCCGATAAATCTAAATCTGCCCTTAGAATTGAGCCAAAGCATCGAAAAATCGACCCTCGACTTTTAACCCTTAAGTCCAAATTGACATGTCAACAAATAAAAATGTTCGTTTTTAAGAGCTCTAAAAGTGTCCTTGAATTGCCACTTTCAAAAAACTGATTTTTGAAGGTTTTCTAAGATGCTTTCTATAATTTGGTCATACAAGGCGTACATCACGAGATAAAATTTTGGTGTCTTGGACAAAGTTGCTTGAATTGGCAAGCCCCTTTCCATTTGCAACAACCCTTCTCAAGACATCAAAGCTCCAAAACTTAACCGTTTTTCGGAAAATCCATTTTCCACTTAGTTTAGCGATCTGGACCACTGTGCACTGTGGTCCCAATTCGCCCTAGTTGATGAAACTTTGAGTTTAATTAAGAGCCCAACTTATAACCTTTCTGTTGAAATGATGCGGGTACAATTTGGTTCAGTCGTTCCCGAGATAGGATTTATTGAAAAAAAGATTTTATTCAAAAACGCAATAATTAAACCACCTTATTTTGGATAGGACCACCCTAGATGCCAAACAAAAAAATACGGCTCT
Organism: Culex quinquefasciatus; assembly: GCF_015732765.1. Lineage (NCBI taxonomy): Eukaryota > Metazoa > Arthropoda > Insecta > Diptera > Culicidae > Culex > Culex quinquefasciatus. The sequence goes on from NC_051863.1 coordinate 171,117,050, forward strand.
ATTTATTTATGCCAAGAAGCTTCCATGCCAAATCAGAGCACTTTTGATCTGGATCCTGCTAGTTTAATGTGAATTAGCTGTACACACACTCGTTTGCAGCTTAAAAGTCAATAATATAATTTTAAACAAAAAATAAGAAAAAAAATAAAAATAAGAAAACCCTCAATTATCAAAGGATAGAAATCGCATGTTATAGAATAGACCCAAAAATGTCAAAAGAAGACAAAAACTAAACACGATAAATGCAAATCAAAATGTTAAAAAATAATGCAGAAAAACGTAAAACAATAGAGCTCAAGTTTTTTTTAAGAACAAAAGTTTCTCAAAATGGCATTCTAAGCATGGCAAAATCACAAATTCTAAAAAAGGCAGTGGAGGGTTACAAAACGCAACATTTTAAAATTAAAGAATGCTTGCTTACCAGCAACAATATTTTTTTGTTAAGCTTAATTGAATTTGCATTTAATTTTGTTTTCACAAAAAAATATGAGTTACAAAGAATTGATTTACATATTTTCAACCCGAATAAACTGTGATTATTTGAAAAATCTGACAAGTCGTTATAATTTAAAAAAAAAAATCTTGATTTTGTAAAATTTACTCAGTTTGTTTTAATTGTCAATCGTTTAACAATTCCGAAACCTATAAAAAATCGCGCCTCTTTTCAAATAAAACAGAGGAGAAATAATGCCTTTTAAATCGATATTTACTACGCTTGATGATTTTTTTTTTATTCTTCTCAACTATGCTTTCGGATAATTTTATAAAATAAACTGAATATTTTGAAAAAAATAAGAAAATCAAATTTCAAAAAAAAAACAAAAAGTTCCACCAAAATGCATGCATATTAGGGTGATTCATGGATATATGAAAAAGACAAAAGTGTTCTATTTCGTTTGCATCAACCGGAATTTCGAAGTTCTATGACCCCAGAAGCTAGCCTGAAAATTTGAGCTCATTTGGTTAAGGTTTAGTTGCTCCAGTTTTGATCTGAAGTTAGTATGGAACTTGATTCAATTTAATATGGAGAATTGTAACTTTTTACATGTTCTTATAGAAAATTTCCCAAAACCCTATGAAATTTTCCTATTCATAGGTTTCTTATAGGTTTTGATCCGGGGAACAACTTTGTAGAACATCGCAAAGTGCTAAGAATTGATCCCGGAAAGATACAGGATGTTTTTTGGAGTTTACTTTTTTCGGCAAAATTTCAAAATATTTCCTAGCGCTTTGCGATGTTCTACAAAGTTGTTCCCCGAATCAAAACCTATAAGAAAACTCTTACATGATAATGTTTTATCGGGTTGAGGAAAACTTTCTAGAAGAAGAGTTAAAAAGTGAAAAATAAATCAATTAAATTTATTGAAATTCCATTCTAACTTCATATCAAAACTGGAGCAACTAAACCATAACCAAATAAGCTAAAATTTTCAGGCTAGCTTTTTGGGTCATAGTACTTCAAAATTCCGGTTGATGCAAACGAAATTGAACACTTTTGTCTTTTTCATATATCCGTGAACCACGCTAATGCATATCTAAGCACTATTTTCCGCACTGTGGGCTTTTTTCAGCATTCTAGGAAATTTTAAAACAAATAATTTGATTAGCAATGGAAAACTAAACATTGAAAGGTATTTAAAATAGTAGTTTATTCAAGATTTTTTCAGCACGAGTCAAGGTTTGCCAAGTTTGATTAATATGAGCAGAGTTTAGCAACACTCGTACACGATACATGTGCTTTAAAGTTGAACTTTTCAGCGCTCAAATGCATGCTGAAAAGCACTTTTCAGTACTGTTATTTTTGGGTTTGAGAATTACAGGAAAAGTATGTAGCTTTACAACGGAATTGCAAATTGAAATTTTCGATACTTTGTTCAAGTTTTTTGAACCGAGAAAATAGTATTTGCATTTTTTTTGTATTTGATATTAAAAAATGAAGGGGGAATATATAAACTTTGAAATGATTTTGTACTAGCCAATGTTAAAATGAATTGCAGTTTGGGTTTAATGACGCAAATTTAAATCAAATCATAAAATTTTAGGTGGATAGATCAACTAAGAGCCAATGAAGAAGATTTCAAAATAATTTGTGATAAAATAAGAATTCTTAGTAGAAATTGAAGGCAAAAAAAGTGTCAAATAAGTCAAAAAAAGTCCTTCTCAATATTGATTTTTTTTTTATTGAAAGTTTTGTTTGGGCAAGTGTAAAAAATCTATGCAGATTGTATGAACCTTAAATCGTAGTTTATGTTACACAAATTTATTGAGGGTTCAGTGCCAAAATTGATAGACAATGCTACCAACTCACACCATCAAAACAAATGTGTTCTTTCGTAAATTGAAACAATAAATCTCCAACAAATGTCATACATCAACTTCTGACAAACCTATGTTCACCAAACTGTGGTGGCCGAGATAATTAAGTCATTGGGTTAGGAAGTCAAAGGTCCCTGTTTCGATTCCCGTAATCGACACCTTTTGTTTTTTATTTTGTTTTGACGAATGAGCTTTTTTTGCAAATGAACCTCAAGGGAACAATTCTCTCGACCATCTCGAGCTGTGTTCTCTGTGTCCGTAAATGGTATTACTATTCTCTTGGCTAGAGGCCATTATTCTCTCGGACGAGTGCTGCTCAGCTGTGGCTTTAAAATGTACAAAATGATGTTTTTCCAGCACCAGTCATGAGGTTGTTGGATAGATACGACGTATGCTGAAAAGGTCGAGTTTTGCTACGAGAAAAACTAAGAACTGAGATTTAATTCATTGTTTCGCAGAAAAACTTGTTCGGATAATACGTTTAAAAATGCACAGATTTTATATAAAAGTATTATTTGTAGGCAGCTAGTTTGTGAATGAATTTTAAATATTTTATTTGTGCAATTGATTATCACATTGTAAATTTTGCTATCCACTTATAACTATTTTTACTATTCTTAGCTCACATCAAAAAAACACCTCTCCCAATATTCTACATTGTACGCAAGTGTTAAAATCTTCAGAAAAAGGCAATTCAAGCGCAAAAAGGCGCCACCAGTCAGCCGCAGGTTCGTTTTTTCCACTCCACTCTCGCCTGTATCTCTTCGACACTTTGACACCATTTCCTCGGGGTGGGAAGAAAAACTTTTGCTCTCTTCATGGTGTGCCTTGCTTGTCCTTTTCTTTTTGGTTCAGTGCAAAATTCAAATTCAAATCGTTCGTAAATAATTAAATAGGAAAAAACGGAGCAGCAGCGTCCTCCTTTTCTCTGTATAATTCGTAATAATGCTCGGGGAGGGACGTTTTGGGTGCGGTGTGTTTTCCGAGGAAAAGAGGGGGATTGGGAAATGTTTTCTTTGCCGCACCAGGCTCTCTCTCTCTCTCTCTCTCTCTCTCTCTCTCTCTCTCTCTCTCTCGTGTACTGATTCGAAATTTTTTGGTCCTGCCCAAATGCTGTGCTGACACTTTTGTTGTTGTTACCGGCGCAAAATAAAGAGGAAAAGCTCCTTTAGAAAAATCGTCGGTCCGATGATTTCGGGTGTCTTTGTTTCACAGTTTTACACTTTTTTTTATTTTATTTTTTTTTCAAAATTCCTTATAAGTTCCTAAAAAATTGCCTTAAAAGTCGGATAATTTTTAAATATTTTTTTATAGTGTACGTTTGTAGAAGGACATATATTCTGACACTATTTCCCGAGAACGACGGCGACGAAAGGAAATCTCGCCTCTTTTCCGTTTGGAATGTTTTGCCAAATTGGAATGTTTTGGGACAGAGTGAGTGTGAATGCGTTGTTTGGATTGTGTGTTTTGGTTGTTGTTTTTTTTGTTCCCTTCCGAGATGAACATTTTGTGAATGTTTTGCTAGGTGAAGCATGATGACCGAAAACTTTGAATTTTTGCTCAAACAATAATGGCAGGGGAATTCGATTGGGCTTGGCAGAGGATTTGGAAATTTATGCAGAGAAACGAGATTTGGATTATTTTTTTTTATTGATGACACAAATGACAAGTTCTTAGTTTCTTTTGCATGATGCTGAATTAATTTCCTTCATTTAAGCATAAGCATATCAGAAATCAAAACCTCATTTATTTTAAATAAATTTGAATCAAGTTAAAGACAAAATCTCAAATTTTCTTAAATCTCCTAAAGCTTAAAGTCATGCCAGACATTTAGCAAAAACTACTCCTCACTCAGTCTAGCCTGCTGATGACGATGATTGGCGACCTCCCCTCGGCAGAAAAAAGGGGGACAAAATGTGCAAAAATGTAGATAAATTCCATTAAATTATCATATTCCGCTCGTCATCAGCATGAGGCTATTAAAGTCCTTCCAGCAGCAGCAAACGAAGCAGCATCACCAGAGAAATCTCCCTTCGAAATTGGCTCACATAGTCTTATGGGGATGACGACGACGCCGACGACGTGGTTCATAGAGCAGGACGCAAGGACCTTGTCGTCATCAGTGGCGTGTCCTTCCAGCGATATGTACGAGTTCCCAGGGTTGATGTTCAGTCTTGGAGGATCAGCTTCTTTGGACGGAAAGTGCATCTCATTGATGGTGTCCCGACGCGACGGATTTTCCTCTCCGTTGAGTTTTGGAACACGTGATTAAGAAGTTGCGAACGATGAGTGATGCTCGAAAATAATCACTTAATGAGAGCGTTGCCTTTGGCAAGTGATGAACTCATGAACTCATGAAAATTTATAACAAATAGCGTCAAAACTAATTATTTTGACAAATACAAACCAAAACAACCTCCAAAAACGCCATCCCCCATTACTTAATGGGCAAATTTTGTGTTTGCCGTGCCACCCCGTTAACTGTTTGATTTGGCCGTTATCCATCACGGATCCACGGCGACCGGTGTGTGTGCTAACAAACCAATCAATTTGTTGACTGTTTGCTTTTGTCTCGCAGCTTCATAAACAACCAACAAATGGTGCGGTGGCGTGCGCGTAACCGCGGAAGCCAGCTCCAACCAGCCAACACGGTTTAGGGTTGTTACACCCAAAATTCCGAGCCGAGAGAATCGTTCCCTCAACATTTATTGAGAGCTCAGCGCCAAAATCGAGAGAATAATGCTACCAACTCACACCACCATAAAAAATGAGTTCATTCGTTAATTGATACAATAAATCTCCAACAAGTCATACATCGACATCTGACCGCTCCTTAGTCACCAAGCTGTGGTGACCGAGGCAGTTAAGTCATTGAGTTAGTCTGTCAAAGGTCTCTGGTTCGGTTCCCGAAGTCGACACTTTTGATTTTTAGTTTTGAACTTTTTTTGCAAATGAACCTCGAGAGAATAATTCTTTCGCCCATCTCGAGCTATGTTCTCTGAGTCCGTAAATGGTACCACTATTCTCTCGTCTCGAGGCCATTATTCTCTCGGACTAGTGCTGCCCAGTTTTGGGTAATACACCCAATTAATTAATTAATTAATTAAATTAATAAATTTTTAATAATGAACACATTTTAGCAACCAGAAGTCCAATCTCCAATGCCTCTTAGACAATTTTATAGCAATTTTTCAGAATTTTTCAATAAAATATTTTCAGAAATGGTCACTCTTGGTCACTCTTTTTAAAAAACGAAAAACTTCAAATATTTCACTGAAATCAAACATTCGGTGGCTATATCTTGAAAACGAGGCACTTTATCAAAAAATCTGTTGAGTACTTTTCGATTGCAAATCCAAATTTACATAAAAAAATTAGGTTAACAAAATGTTGTTAGAAGTAACAAAATGTAATTTCGTTTTTTTTCCAATAATTACTATTTTTTCAAATATTTATAGCTCGGCGGCAAAAAATACTTCTCTATGGCTTAATAGTTATGGTTTTTGGTCCCTTAAAACATATAAAAATATTTGTATCTTGAGGGATTTGCTGATCGATTTGGTGTATTCGGTTATGATAAAGACTTTTCAGAAAGAAAATATTACAAGGAAAACATCCCCGATTTTTTATTTGTGTTTTTTGTTACAAAAAGTAGAACTCTCAAAATACATATTTTTTAAAAATTAGATTTTTCCCCACTTTCCCACATGCCTTTCAAAAAATCATAACTCCGTTAGCAGACTTTGTCCCATCGAAAACTCAGGCGCAAAATATGTTTGTTTTGGTACCCAAAAAAACGAAAATTACGTATTTTGGGAAATTAATGCAAAGTGGTTTCTCTAAACATTGGGAATTGGGAATACAAAACAAATTTTTGAGCAAGTCATAAAAAATAAATTATTCTTAATTTTTTTATTATAAAATTCAAAAAAATCTTAAAATGGACGGCATTTAAAAATCCCTGCATAGAATATTTTGGAAGTTACAAATTTTGAAAGGAAACATCTTTAACTAACTTTCCCTATCAAAATATTTTAGGCACATTTGAATTCAATAATAAGTTCGTTCCAGCCAACCGTGTGTGGCAATATTAAAAAAAAACGAAATATTCTGGATTATATGGTGCCGTCTCTAATTGTTTGAAATAATAATATCTTCAGAGAATTCCCACAATGTATAACTTTCAATAAACCTAAACGGATGTCATTTTGAGCATCTTTTGTCGGTTCTCAAATTATTTTTTCATGAAAATACATCCTTTCATTTGCGTCCAAGACAGCTAAATCAGTTGAAATGGCGCGAAGTAATGATTTCTGAAAAAGTGGTTTTTGCGAAAATGAAAAAAATTGCCATTTTTGGGACCACTCAACTGCCCACCATTGAAAAAACGGCTAATATCCACTTTTGGCAGTGGCAGTGCGTGGCCGAATGGTTACGTTGTCCGCTTTGTAAGCGGATGATTCTGGGTTCGATTCCCATCTGCTGCAACCTTCCATCGGATGAGGAAGTAAAATGTCGGTCCCGGCCTTGGTTGTTAGGCCGTTAAGTCATTCCAGGTGTAGGAGTCGTCTCCATGCCATAAGTACAAACAACACACCAAACCAAGCCTACTCCGGTGGAATCGCTGGCGGCGGTTGGACTCACAATCCAAAGGTCGTCAGTTCAAACACTGGGGTGGAAGGTTCCTTGGAGTAGAAAGAGGTTTGGGTGCTCTCCCCATTCAAGCCTTCGGACTCCTAGGTTCGAGCAGAAACTTGCAATAGAGACCACAAAAGACCCGGGGGTCGTTAATGTGGATGGTTTGATTTTTTTTGATCCACTTTTGGCAAAAACGAGATATTAGCACCAGGTGATAGAGGATGTTCCAACGCATCTTCTGGAACTTGAATTTTACTGAAATAGTGCTTAGACTCGGCTGCCGATGCGAAAAACCAAACGGCTAATATGCCACTCTTATGGGAAATTGCCTTGACGGAGATTTTGTCACAAACACTAAAACGCGTTTTTCTCGGAATACTTGATTTGGCATAATAGCAGAATTTTTAATTATGGGCAGTCTAGCGTTGGTCACCCTAATGGCCAAACAAATACGGGTCTATTATCTATTCCCCCAAAAATATTGAGCCCGATCGGAGAACTTTTTTTTTATTTATGCTCTTTTCAAATGGATTTGAAATAAGATTTTTTTAAATATCAAGATCCAAAAAAAAAAGATTTTTCATACAAAATTGAGTGGCTTTACACAAACTTTGTATTGGAAAAACGATTTTGTCATTACACCTAATGAAACAATTAAAATCATCTACCCCAAGTTCTAATTATAAAAATGAGAAAGCTCTACTTTTCTACTGGATCCTGTCTCGGTGGAGTCGCCTGTAGGCAGTTTGTCTAACAATCCAAAGGTCGTCAGTTCGAATCCCAGGGTGGATGGAAGCTTAGGTGTAAAAAGAGGTTTGCAATTGCCTCAACAATCAAGCCTTCGGACACCTAGTTTCGAGTAGGAATCTTGCAATAGAGAACGCCAAGGAAATGCTGTAGAACGAATGATTTAGATTTTTTTAGGATTACGAGACATCATTAATGGATCCTTGCATTTAGCAGGCGGAACTTTTTCATTTATGCTCAGTAAAATTTAACGATGCATGAAAAAACATTGTTTATAAATTTAAAGACACTCCCTAAACTTCTCCCAAAACAAATCTGTTTATCCCTCTTTCAAAAGCCTTATCCCACGGTTATTTAAGTGTTTGTAAACAAATCGCGTCACTTCGTCACCTTCTCGACACAGCAGCGCCTACTATACGACGTGGATGGCGCTTCTGGCTGCGATAATGAGTGGGCTAAACATTTTTCCATCTTTGCTCTCACTAGACGCGAGAGCTACTTGGACCTGACTAATGGGGTTGGATACCTGCTCGTTTGCGGTCATTAGCAACTCCGACTGCCTTATTACAAGTATCGGTTGAGCAACTCTATTCCGTCTGCTTCGTCGCCAAATCCTACTTGCGCGATGGTACACACATTATTGATTTTAAATTAAGTGAATATTTTAAACAAACTAATCATCGATGGGCAAATGGGGACGACGGAACGATGAGTGGTAACTCGTTACGAGCCGAAATTCACAAAAAAAAAATACATTTTTGAGTTACTTTTTTTTGGAAAATTTTCATATTTTAGATAATTCAAAATGAAGCGAACATTTTAAATTTAATTTATAAAAATAAGGTGTCTCAACGAGTTCCTCCTGTAAAACCCATCAAACCAGCATGACGCCTCTGTTTATTTTTCCTAAAACTCTTCAAGTCTCTCACGGTAAAGTCTCCCAAAGACCCCCACTTCTTCGTAGACGAAAGTTCCGGACGCGCCGTACTTGTGTTCTTGTAAATAACGGATTATCCACGCATCACTTGAGTTTTCCCTCACCTTGTCGTCGCGTGTGTCGTCGAAGTTTTCAAGTTTTCATTTTTCGAAGACTTTCCAGCCACGTACCGTTGGTTGGATGAGGAAGAACCATCCCAGAGTGTAGTAAATACGACGACGACGCCGTTGTCATCGTCGAAGACCTGAACCAGCGGAAGGCGGGACTCGGTGGAAGAAGTGACGAAATCCGCATGTAAAACGTGTTCAGCATGTTTACTATCGTTAATAGTTTTTTGAAATCGCGCTTCAACGCCATCCACCGCCTTCTTCGATGGTTGGTTTCGAGGGGTTTTGCAGGCGCTGAAGACCGCGCCGTAGACGAGGACGACGACGCCACCATGGGCACATTAAAAATGCACCAAAGACATAAAGAGATTTCCAGAAAGAAAGAAAAAAAAAGTTCTTCAAGAGCATTTGGGTTTTGTTGGGTTTGTGGTGGGGATGGAGGAGTTCTTGGTGGTGTTGTAAGTCGTGGAGTCGCCTCTTGGGAAGAACATAGAAGGCTGGATGATTTTGGAAGCGGGATTGATTCGTTACGGTAGCAGGCTTTGAGCATGCCTGATTCATCAAGTATGCAAAGTCAGTGCCTACTGAGGCGCGGCAATGGTTGAAGAGATCTTTAAATCTTGTTTAGATTGTATCAAAGTTGTAATAGCCACATAATGGATTTAAAAGCTTCAAAAGGAAATAGTCATGGAATCTTCCACAAAATCCAAGATTTCAAAAGGTTCTACCACAGACAAAAAGATAACGCCGTTATCAAGCATCAATTTTACGGTAAATTTTTAATAATCTGATTTTTTACGTGAATTTCAATTCACTACACGGCCTTTATTTTTTTCTAACCTTTTGCCAAATTTTAGTAAATCCCTCGTGAAATGTTGACATTTTCTGTTAAAGTAAGTTACTAATCAATAAAAAATATTTCAAATTTGTTCGATGAAGGAATTGAAAAAAATGTCTGAAGAAAATAATGTGTCGTAAACTATTTTTAAAAATGATATCTTTACTCTGTGAAGGACAATGATTATGTTTTAACGTGTACGCTTTGAAAATTAACTGAAAAAGGCAATGTATTGTGGACTCCAACATAAAAGAGTAAATAGATGTTAAAGACTCAAATGTTTCGACAAATGGCCCAACTTTCTAACATAGGGTAGAGGTCCCAGTTTTGCTGACTGCAAAGTATCAAAACTTGCAACCTTCAGTGCACTCGAATGACAAAATATTGACACACCAGACCCATCATCGTGGCGCTAGCAATAGAAAGCGAGTCGCGACGATTCGCATCGTCACAATTGGCACTTTATTTGCCACTCATCCATCTTTTCTCTCTCCTCACTTCACTCCCGACACTCATCATCCTCCTCTCATCACCCTGTCCGCCCATTCATTCCGACTCATCAACTCGCTATCTCTTTCTCGTTTATTTTTATTTTTGTATGCAACTTTGTTTTCTTTTTTTTTTCGTTTTCTCCGTTTTTCTTGCTTACAGAAGTCGTGCAAAATTTATGATATTATTGTAAAATGAAAAATCATAACTCATTCCGATATTATTGTGCTATTACTGTTATTGCCCCATCGACTTGCTCTTTCTTTTCCATTGCTTTTCTCTCTCTCTCTCTTTTATCCATCCATTAAATCGTCGACTCATTTTAACGGCCAAGGATTTTCTCCTCTCTTTTTTTTTCTCCTCGAAATTTGAAGCAAAGTTGTTGCGCTTTTTTTCCAGAGTCTTCGCTCGCGACAGGGACTTCATTTGCAGCCGCGGCCATCATAAAACGGCGATTAAATCGAATTTTAATCGAGTCCAATTTTGCCTCCCGAAGCGACATTTTCGGGATAATCTCCTGGGGAAGGGAGGGGGAGCGGAAAATGGATTTCCTTAATTGCACCGCCACAATACAATAAATAAATATCGATCTTTATAGCCGAGTTAAGTTAATGGAGAAATTATAATTTGTTGAAAAGTGCTGCTAGCGCGCGGGGTAAAAGAGTTGGAATATTTAATGCGGTGCACTTTTCTGAGAATCGCGCTTTTGGAACCTGTCCAACCGGAGGTTTCTTTTGAGATGGTGTAATGCAAAAGGAAAAAAAAGAACTGGTTCCAGAACCATAACGATGTCGTTGACTTCCGGATGAAATATTTTTGTTTGCCGAGGAAGATGATGAGCTAACGAGAAAGGTCGTTAAAGAATGATGATTTGCTAAATAATAAAGAAAAAATGCAATATTTTCTCAGCAAGATTATCAAATTTTTAATAACGCTCGTGTTTTTTTATTTACAGATAAAAACAACTCAACATAAGTATTTTGGTAAGTAACAACTTGAAAGCAAATACAGAAACTAACACATGTTAAAATTCGTCACCATTTTTAGAAACTCAATCATCCATTGCCAAATTCGAATCGATAACATGTCCAAACAATGACAAATCGATTCTCTTAGGGAATCCCACCCATTTGATTGAATCAATTTTGGCGATATCGCGCCCAAACTGCACCATTCTGTCTCGAGAAATCAGAGAATTTCATCATCGCACTGAAAACCAAATCGCAGCTTATCAGTTTGGTTGAATTAGTTGGTAGCCACTCGTTTAGAAATTACTCAGATAAGAAGAAAAAAAATTTCTCGAAAGGTAAAAAAGCATATTTTTTTTCTGCGCGTTAGCTTAAAAAATAATAATTTAAGTAACACAAATTACATTTTTTAAGTCCTTCCAACCCTGCAAAAAAACGAGATTTGATAAGTATTTTTCTATCACTTATTACGGAGTTGATCAAATTGGATAAAATTTGAGTGTTAAAATTAAAATTGTGCAAGCAGACTTCTTCCATTTGAAAAAAAAACAATCTAAAATTAAGCTATCACAAATAACATTTTATATTCAGTCTTGCAGGCCCATTGTCGAGATAGAGAAAATAATTAAAATACAAACTAATTTTAAAATTAAGGTACAGTATAAAAAAAATGAAACAAGCAGTCTCAATGCCATAATTTCGAAGCAGCAAATTTCATGGAATTATATCGGAGCATAAAAAAATGGTTTAATAGCTTGGAATATCTTATATAAAATTAGTACGTCCATCGCGGGAATTCCCGGGACAAAAAACCGGGATTTTCCCAAAACCGGGAATTTCCGAATCCCGGGATTTTTTTAAATAATTTGTCCCGGAATTCTCAAAATTGAAAAACAATATCAAATTTTATTCTGAAATTGGAAAACATTATAATTTTTATTCGGCATATATCAGCTTTCATTTGGTTAATTAGGGAAAATTGTTAAAATTTTAGTTTACAAAATGCCTAGCGCTTTAAATATTTTCTATTTAACCCTCTACAACCCAATTCCGCCTTTATCAGGCTTCGATCTAAAAAAAATCGCTAAAAATCCATTTTTCATCCAATTTTTGATGTTTAAAAGCATTGGAAAAAAGAACTCTTGAAACTTTAGAAAATTTTAGGGTTGTTTGACTTGTTTTATGTGACTTTGCCAATGTTTTAAGAATTGACATTTTTTTAGAGGTTAACTTTGACTGTGTTTTGTACTAACATTTCCTATATTTTAAGTAAAAAGAAGTATGCAGTAATTTTTGTAGTGTCCCAAACTATGCCTCTATTCATTTTGTTTTACAATTTAAATGATACTGGTGCCATTCTAGAGCAGAAAATTTGAAAAACAAGCAAAAAATTTAATAAGTTACTTTCAAAACATGAAAAAAATAGAAAGGCAATATGTAATGGTAGGAGGTGGTAGAATAGGCTAAATAGTACCAAAAACAAGATAAATGCAAAGCACAATACTAAAAATGAAACAAGAAAAACATAAAACAAGAGAAGTAAAGTTTTTCGTATAACAAAAGTTGGTCAAAATGCCCTCCTGAACATGGGAAAAATGAAAAATAATAGAGAAAAAAAAATTTTGGGCAGTAGAGGGTTAATTTAATATATTTTTAAAAGCGTGGTTGTTATATTTACGTATATTTATGATTATGAAAACAAAATTTCATATATCATTATTTTTATTCAATTTGAATCACAATGTTTTTAATGTTGTGGTTAATTTATAATCCAAAGCACAACACAGATAAATAAAAACATTTTTCAATGTTAATATCTAAAAACTGCAGCCCTTCTGTGGATTGAAGTGTAGATTATCACCAATTAATATTTTTGAGCTAATTCTATGATTTTATGCTCAATATATTGAAAACATAGATGTTATGACTGTTTCAAAAATTTTTCGGAATCCCGAGAATTCCCGGGATTTCAAAAATATTTTATCCTTTTTCGCAGGAAATTCAAAATCCGTGAAAATTGGACGCCCTAGTTAAAATACAATAAATACTTTTTGCAATGTTAAAGGTTTTTGCTGGTGTTTTTGTTCTGGTAAAATTGTGTAATAAGATAATTTTATTTTTATATGGTTTATTAAGAAAGTGTTTAGTGTAAAGTCCTAATCGTGAAATGATCAACCTAACAGAACTAAAGCAAGGACCCAAAGTAAAATTACACCAGGCTTCGCAAAAAAAAACATCCTAAATATTTAAATATAAACCATGGGGATGTTATTTCTGCGTTTTGTTTTTTTCTTCTAAATATTGCGGTATATAAGGGCCTAATTTAATTAAATTTTGCATTTAAAAAACTGATTTACTTTGTAAAAATGCATAATATTACTTGAATTTTCCTCAACACATTGATTTATTCTTATGGTCAATTCCAATATTTGTTTAATGTTTTTATCCCAAAATTAACCCACAAAAACATTATCTTAACAAAATCTTAAAATTTTCTTTGACATCAAGAGGCCAAGTGAAGTTTTATTTATCCAACCTTCATAATAATGATGAAGAACATGTCCTCGTCGCCATATCGATCAGTTTTTAGGAAAATATAAGTTATTTTTCCTGTTGGCATTGTGAACATCTGTTTGTCTATGGTAATGCCGTCCAATAAAAATACTTCCACGACATTCTCGGTGCGGCGCGATAAGCCCGACGATAAGCTCCGCACGAGTAACCTCATCAGCTAATTATTGGACCCAGTTAAGTGCCCGGCTGCCTGTCAATATTTGCTAGTGCTGAGCTGCAACCGTTTGTTTTGTGCGTGTTATAAAAGTGATTTGTTTGAGTTTTTAAACTTGTTCAAAACGGATTCTTGCATAAGACATTGTAAGTTGTTTTTCTTTGTTGGTATTTGTAATTGATAAATAAGGTTTTCCATGGAGAATGAAATTATAGAATGCGTAACAGAGATTCCGAATGCTCCCAGTAGAAAATGTAAACAAAGTAGAAGAATGCTCAAGCACTAGCATGACTTTTATTTTTCGTTTGAATTTTGAAAATGTTTTTAATCTAGTTTTTTTTATGTTGTTTAAATCAAGTGTTTTGAGAGTTTGTGTGGATTTACAACGTACGAAACTTTAAAGACTGTTCCAACTTTAAGAAAACCCAAAACTTCCAATCATCTCCGTTTTACTTTCACTATGCTTTCCCTGCCGGTCTTTGTAAGTTGAAAAACAAACCCTGATAAGAGACACGAGCGTTTCTTTCAAAACACTTTTGACGCCACAGCGTCCAAAGAAGGCGCCATTTTTGTTTCTGCTATCATCGGTGGCGAGGGAGAAAAGGACACACGAGACATGATAACAGAGCACGAGCAAGTAGATTCTATAGTGTGTCCTTTCGACGACAACGATTGAATTCCAAAATGCAAAAAAAAGAAAGGAAAGGGAAAGCTAGCATAAACTAGTCCCTCGTGGGGAGAGGGCAAAGGGAAATTTTGTCCCCCATCTGCTAGTTTTAAATTGGAAGAGTTGAGATGAGCTGGAACGCATCAGGATCACACACACACACACACACACACACACTCTATTTTTTGAGTTGAATTCGAGATATTGAATACAACAACAAAAGTAGTTGTTTTTATCATTTACTCAAAGTTATTTAGAAAACATTACACAATTTGAAATTTATAAAATTTTGATAAAGCTGAAATAAAACTTAAAATTTAGAAAATACATGATTGTTATACCTAAAATCATAAATCCAATATTCTAAAATTCTTTAAGCAGAACATATGAAGACCGAGACCGCCTTAGTTTGTTACAGTTTGTGTTGATTTTTGCGAAAGAGAACTCACGTTTACTAATGCTACTCACATCTTCTGACACGCTGCTGTCGCCCTCCCTCTGACGATGATGAAGCCACTCTGCTTTTGCTTAGTCAGTCGTGGCTCTGGCCGTTGAAAACCTCAAGAAGACACGAAACAATAGATAGTGTAGCTCAGGATCAGCATAACGTGTCCTCGTGTTACAAACTGCTGAGAAAGGTTCTTCTTTTTTTGCTCGACTTTTTCGGAGTTTTCCCATGTTCCAAGGGAAAAACACATCGGAAAAAAGGGGGAAAAGCTGCTGCGCGCGAGATGTAAAAGCGAGCGAAAACTGCAATAAAACGCAAATGTTACCTTTAATATAGAAAATATGTACCTTCTCCACGTTGAGCTGTGAGCTGAGTTTCTCCGGGGTGATGTGTGTGTGTGTTAGAGCGCGCGGTTTGAACCTTCACAGGAAAAAGTTGATGGAACTTTTGGTTCGAAGAGATCTTTTGGTGTTTTGGCGAACAACACTTGCTGCTGCTGCTGTTGGCCTGTATATCGTACAAGGTTTTTTGGTTTTACATAAATATTGGTTTGGTTAAGAATGTGGCTGAAATATGAGAAAGCAGTGATGTCTGGAATATTAGAAATATCATTCATTTTTTAACTTTCATGAAGTGATGCAGGTTTTCCTCATTGATTTGCGCATATTTGAACATTTTAACCTCATTGATCAACTAATAAACTTGAATGCTTGAAATTGTTCATTTCCACTTATGTTTTGTTCACACACCCAAAGGAAAAATATATCTCAAAATCTGCAACAGTGGATTTGCTGCAGAAAATGTCACATTTTATAACATTTTTTGCAGCAAGCCCCTAGATCATTTTTGCCCGCGTGTAAATATTTCAGCGATCTGCAGTTCTCACCAACACATATAAAGCTGTGTTGCTCTAACAAATACAGCTGGCCGGTCCCCGAGCAACAATCCAAAGAGAAAAATATGTTGGTGCTCTTTCACTCCCTTTTCATCAATCGCGGTGGTAGCGTGTCGGATTAATAACCAAGAAGTTGGTAGTTCAATCCTCGTTCTGTTAAGGTTTTTTTTTGTGAAATACAACCAAGAAGCCGTCGGTAATGTCGATAATTGTCGGTAACGGGCAAAAATGTCATACCCCTATATCGCAAAAAATGCATGAGGACAGTTTTCATGCAGATTCTGATATACTTTCATGCCGCCATGCATCAAAATCATGCGACCGCCGTTTGGGTGTATAAAAATAGCGGCGAGATAGCCGAGAGGGTTAGGGCGCGAACGTGGTAATCTTAATAGGACTCTCACCGGAATGATCTTATTTTTTGGGGTGAGCAGGCCTGTTTTTTTTTTCTTCAGTACATGCTTTTTGTGTACATGTTATCTCATACAATATTACATGCTTTTGTTCACAATGGAGATGTGCATGCGATTTTACCATCGGATTTTTTGCTGTGTTTCTTCAAATGGTTTTCAAGATGGGCGTTTTTTTTTATCTTTTCAGAGTTTTTTCTATTCAGTTAAATGGGTACATGGAATAAAATAGTGTCCATCTTTGCCTGTTTCTGATAATATCCTTTGCGAATAGCTGAGAAAATTCTCTATAACTTTTGTTTTTTGAATTAAAAAAATCAGAAAATTAGTTGCTGATAGGGCAGCCAATTTTCCCGGTCACTACAACAAATATAACTTATTTCTTTATTCGCCCCAGATTCTGGTACCTATATATGTACCTATAAAATATCACAAATTATTACGATTTAATTAACATTTATATACGTATAAATTACATGAAAAATATTCAAAGACTTGAGCATTGTTTGGCTTTAAAAATCCTATCAATTACGTAGTATTCAACTGTTCCACTTTATCTACAACCAAATCCGTATTTTAGGACTCAAATATGTATGTTTTTCAATCAAAACCCGGACAAAACAATTTCTTCAGAGATTCGGGAATTCAAAAGAATTGTGTCCGGGTAATCCTGGGATGGACGCACTAGTTGCTGAGATACAGCCTTGCAGAATAAATTAAAAAAAAAAACTCAGCAGCCACTCGTCAGATTTTCAATGTTAGAAAACAACACATTTTTGAAATTTTCCGATTTACCCTAAAAATATACTTCAAAACAGGAGCGCCGACTCTGGGGGGGCACGGTACTTTTTGCCCCCCTCAAAATTATGCGAGAGGGGCAGCCCATGCATTGTGTTCCCCCTCCACAAATTTTGGAAGAAAAATATTCATATTTTAAATATCAAAAAGAAAAATTTCACAGAAATATTTGAAAAATAAAGTTTAAAACATAACTGGAGCATTGTTTGTTCATAAACACACACAAAATCATTAAAAATTGTAAAATCCATGTTCAAAAACATTTGCTAATTTTAATTTAATTTGATAAATTTTGCATTTATTATAAATTTTGTTAAATCATTTAAGTTTCTTAATTTTATTGATTTTTTAATGTCTGGAATTTCTATGGTTTTTTTTATTCTATATTTTTCTTTGAATTTCTCGATTTCTCAAACTTGTTAAACTTAATAGAATCAATTGAATTTCATCAAATTATTTTTTTTATTTCTTGTATTTTTCAAATTATACTTCGTTGCTTCCTAAAAATCTTGGACTTAATTAAAATCCTAATTTTTTATTTATTTTCTATTCCTCAAAAAAAATGTGATAAGCTTTATAATCTTAATAACTCACATTTTTTTAAGAAACAAGATTATTTTCTTTAAAACGGGATTAGTTTCTAATGTTTCTTGTCACCTTAGCAAGAATTACTTTTTGTTGAAATTTCCTGAATTTCTTGGATATCTAGAATATTTATAAATGTTTCATTTTAATTTCTTAAATTTTATTAAGCAGAAACTTGAAAAAGAGACCACAAAAAACCTGGGTGGTCTGATTTTTTTTATTTTATAAAATTGTCATAATTTTCCGAATTTACAAACAAAAATTCACCTCTTTCAAATTTTGAAAGTAGGTTTTTTAATTTTTTTGAATTTTATAAGGTTTTATGAATTATTTGTATCTTGTGAAAATATTTAAATTTATCAAATTTCTTAACTTCTTGGAAATTTTGAATTTCTTAAATTTCATAAAGTTATTTAAATTTCTTGAATTTTTTGAATTCCTTCAATATATAAGTTTTTTAAGTTCTGTTGCTTACAAGCCAAAATTAGTCCTTTCTATAAAATACAATTAATTTCCTTGTTTTCAATATATATTTTTTTAATCTGCTCATATTTAGGCTATACGATAATACACAGATAATAAGATTTGATCGATCTCGATCTCAAATTTTCAATTTTATTTTTTCAAAGATAAGGTATGCATTAGAGTGTTACAAAAAATTTCTTTTGGCGGGCATTCAGGGGTTTGTTCCGGTGGGCACACCCAACTGGCAGTCGCATGATTGTGATGCATGGCGGCATGAAAGTATATCAGAATCTGCATGAAAACTGTCCTCATGCATTTTTTGCGATATAGGGGTATGACATTTTTGCCCGTTACCGACAATTATCGACATTACCGACGGCTTTTTGGTTGCATTTCAAAAAAAACTATATGACATTGAAGTTTGGAGCACCCTGAAGCTCGGTACACCCAAAGGAAAAATATATCTCAAAATCTGCAACAGTGGATTTGTTGCAGCAAATGTCATATTTTATAACATTTTTTGCAGCAAGCCACTAGATCATTTTTGCCCGCGTGTAAACATTTCAGCGATCTGCAGTTCTCACCAACACATATAACGCTAGCCCGTCTCCGAGCAACACTCCAAAGAGAAGCATATGTTGGTGCTCTTTCACTTACTTTTCATCAAGCGTCCATAGGGGGATGGCGTCGCTATTTTTAGACCACGTTTTCCACTTTTTCTCATCGAAACCGACTACTTTATCGACTTCATTTTGCTGGGTGAGATAGGACGCTGTCTATTTTTAGACGATGACTCAGCACTTTTCCACTCTTGCGCTTAAAAAAACCAGGTGGCAGCACGATGTAACGCCACGTCCCTATGGCGCGGTGGTAGCGTGTCGGATCAATAACCATGAAGTTAGTGGTTCAATCCTCGTTCTATTAAGGGTTTTTTTTTTTGAAATGCAACCAAAAAGCCGTCGGTAATGTCGATAATTGTCGGTAACGGGCAAAAATGTCATACCCCTATATCGCAAAAAATGCAGTTTTCATGCAGTTTTCATGCAGATTCTGATATACTTTCATGCCGCCATGCATCACAATCATGCGACTGCCAGTTGGGTGTACAAACCTTCAAAGTTTGGCATTTTTTTTCGAAAAATCGGTGCCAGCATCAGGGTGCTCCAAACTTCAATGTTATAAATAGCAAAAGATGCGCAAGGATCTGGCCTACACGCCAGTGATGTTGAAATTAAACGCTTCAGTGGCCAAAATGCCTCAAAAATGGAGATTTTTCAAAAAATCTTTTTTACGGTTTAAATCCCACTTAAAATTCAAATGCAAAGCGCCAGCT
Source organism: Culex quinquefasciatus (assembly GCF_015732765.1). Lineage (NCBI taxonomy): Eukaryota > Metazoa > Arthropoda > Insecta > Diptera > Culicidae > Culex > Culex quinquefasciatus. Next base: position 171,136,419 of record NC_051863.1, read on the forward strand.
CCTGTAACGTCCAATCAAGCTCATATTTGGGATTTTAACTCAGTATGTCCACCGGAACAAACCCCTGAATACCCACCAAAAAGTCATTTTTGTGATACTCTAGTATGTATAAGATGTTTTAAAGTTTGATGAACGTCTAAGACTGATGATCAAACAAACTGAGAACACAAAAAGTCACTTTTCAATGTACATGCTTCATACCGCTTAGAAAAAAAAAAGTTACCACCGAAGGTATCTTCTTGAAACCCTGACTGTTTCCTGTTGATTTATGCCAATTAGGGCCCTCCCTAAACAACGACAAGTGCCCCGACTATCTTCGCACCAACACAAAGTACCGCCACAAGTTTTACCTGGCCGGCCGCCCTTCGGGTCATAAAACATGAGAAGCCATGTAGGGACGCACATCAAGCTAATGATAATGGTGATAGTTAATTTAATAGCTATCAATTTGATTCATGCCAACAGCCGAGACGAAGACGGTGTGATGATACCATCCTCTCTCCTGGGTTTGTAGTGTGCCTCCTGCTCCGAACCGGGACATAATGATTATTTATTTAAATCAATAGCCACCCGGAGGGTGTGAAATTATGGTGATTGCTGCCGTTTTGAAGGAGCGAGAGTTGTAGTGGCGGCAGCTCACAAGAAAGGTGTAAATTATAACCTTTTGGCTTGGGCTGGTTTACGTGTTTTTTGTTGGTACTCCCTTTCGCGCGCACCACTTCATCATCATCAGCAGTGTCGGTAAATATGGTGAATGTGCTCGCCATAATACACACAGAGTTACTTGCCACCGTCAAAAGATGTTTTTGTGTGGCGAGTTTTCCCGAGGCACTACTAAAAACATAAATTTTGCACCGATTTTCTCGCACGCAATCCGTGTTTATATATAAAAGCCACGTGTGTTGCGGTGTGCTCTGGAGCTGGGGGTTTTTGTACGAAAAATGGATGATTAAGTGGTTCTGGGCTGCCGAGAATGACTTCATTTCGACTTGAAAGGACTTTTTTCGGCACTTGATTGAGTTTTGAATCATTAATCTATGGCCTAATTACATTTTACGAACGAACTGATGATGTTGATTGAGTCGATTTTTTTACTAGGTAACCTTGCTAATTCGTATTCAACAACTAGAAAATGTATGTAAACTACCAATTTAAAAGGTGTAAAAGTTTCATTCCCCTATCTTTACGATCGCATCTAAATTCTACAAGCCACACGTGCCGCAGAACTTCAACACTAAAAAATTTCTCAAAACAATCAGCTGTGATTGAATTCTCAATTGCACGTCAAACACTTTAGTGGCACCGCGGTTCGCGTTCGAGCCATAAAAATGCTATAAGCAAATCGTAAAATCGACGCGCCACCGGCCACTCGCCTGGGGCTATAAATCTTTTATTGGCGTTTAATTAGTGGGAATTACTGTGTCGTGTAGTGTGTCGATGAAATGTTTGTTCCCCTGCGCTACCTGATGAGAGTTGTGATAGATGATGAGCGCGCGCTTTGCGGTAGGTTAAGTCAACTTAGCAGCTCTTATCAGCTGTTTTGAGTTGGAGAAAGCAATTACGGGACAAGGAAATGAGCTGCACTTGATTGTGGAATCGGTGAACTTTGCCGTTGAAGGTTCAGTGGTAGTTTCTGAGCGAACTATTTATAGTTTCAGCAATCTCAACTCTTTGTTTATTTTTGCTTTGCAAATAGCCTTGTTCATGCGGTTGTCCCACCTCGTAACAAAACATCAATATCGTGTCCATGTTGGCGTCCCACCTTACAACAAGACAATAGGTTTGTCAAAATAATGACAAAGGGATGATTTTAAGTGGATTTCCCACCTTGTATCAAGTTTAATTCAAGCGGACGTCCCACCACGCAATGAATTATTGTTCATGCTGGCGATCTTCCTCGGAACTTAGCCGTCAAGGTTTTGTTCAATGAGTCAAGTTCATTTCTGTTGTGGGCGTCTCACCTCACAACAAAACATGAAGTTCCTATTTGTGTAAGCGTCTCACATAGCAATTGGATATCAAGTTCGTATACATGTGGGTGTCCCACCTTGAAAACCTCACAACAGATCATCAAGTTCGTAACTTGGTAAGTGTCTCACATCAAACTAAGAAATCAAGCTCGAATTCATAAGGGCGTCTCACAAAACATTTGGACATCAAGCTCGTATTCATGTGGGCGTCCCACCTCGAAAACTAGACCTCAATCAAGTTAATTTTTCTATGGGTGTCCCACCTCACAGAAAAACATCAGGTTCGTATTTTTTAGGCGTTTCACTTTGAACTAAGACATTGAGCCCGAATTTACGATGGCGTCTCACATATCAATTGGACATCAAGTTGCGGGCGTCAATGAATCAATTTCGATTTTCTGTGGGCGTCCTACCACACTTCAAAGTATCAAGTTCCTATTTTCAAGCGTCTCACATAAAAATTGGAAATCATGCTCGAATTTACTAGGGCGTCTCACATAGCAATTGGTATTCAAGTTTGTATTCATGGGGTGTCCCACCTCAAGAACGAGACATAAATCCTGAACATCCTGAATGTTTTTCTACAACGTCTACAAGTTTGTAACTTGGTGAGTGTCTCACATCAAACTAAGAAATCAAGCTCGTATTCATGTGGGTGTCCCAGCTCGAAAACTAGACTTCGATTAAGTTTTTCTGTGGGCGTCCCACCTCAACAAGACATCCGCTCAAAAAGGAAATCAGATTTGTGTTCAACGAATAAGGTTCGTTTTCTGTGGGCGTCCCAACCCAACGCAAAGCATAACGTCCGTTGGAAGTGTCTCATCTCTAGCTTTGAAAAATCAAGTTTGTAATCACGAGAACGTCTCACATAGCATTTGGACATCAAGCTCGTATTCATGCGGGTGTCTCACCATGCAAAAGTTAGCTAAATATCTACAGATGACATTCTTGGGGACGTCCCACCTTTCAATAAAATTCGCAATGAAGTTAATGTCCCACTTTGCAACAATTTATTAGCTTTGTAATTATCCGGTCGTTCCACATAGTGGAAAGACACCAAGCTTTAGTTTCGTCGGCGTCCCACCTTGCTAACAAACAAGACATCGAGACACGCAATTCAAAATCAAATTATTCGCTCTACAGCATTGCCTTGGCGTTCTTGATTGCGAGATTCCTACTCGAAACTAGGTGTCCGAAGGCTTGATTGTTGAGGCAATTGCAAACCTCTTTTTACACCTTAGCTTCCATCCACCCCGGGATTCGAACTGAGATTCCAACTGCCTACCAGCGACTCCACCGAGGCAGGACCCAGGGAGACGACTCCTACACCTGGACTGAACTAACGACCTTACCACTAGGTTAGACCGGGACCAACATTTACTTCCCTGTCCGACGGAAGGCGTGATCAGACAAATCTCGTCTCAAAATTTGCCACCGGGACCTTCTGGGATCAAACCCAGGCCGACTGGGTGAGACACGCAATTGTTTGGCATAAATTTACATGTGGGTGTCCCACCTCCAACAATAAATTCCACCATAAATCTAAAAATCAGCTTGATAAGGTGGATGTCCCACCTTGCAACTATTTATTAGGTTCGTATTTATGCGGGCGTCCCACCTTTTCGCAAGGCATGTTTTTGTACAAGTGCGCTCGTCGGGCTAGCAAAACGTCAAAAGTTCAGTGGGCGTCCCACTTCGAACAGAAGCTATCGATTTTGAGATAATGCAGGCGTCCCACCTTCCAACCTACAAAGCTATAAAATTCGTATTCAAGTGGATAGGTGGGACATCATTTAATTTTTGCGGGCGTCCCACTCAGCGGTATCATGAAACGTCATAAGCAGTCACAAATTTCGTGTTAATGTGGTTGTCCCACCTCGCTACAAAATATCTATTTCGTGGCTAGGTGGGCGTCCCACCACCCCGAATCTATACGTTACTCAAGCGAAGCGTTTTACATCGCAGCAAGGCATTAAGTTTCATCTTCAATAAGGCGTCCCACCTCACAACAAGTTTATGTTTATTTGGGCTCTTGGGACTTGCACAAAGACACCTCGTGACAAAGGCATCAAACGGCGTCCCAACTCATGACATCAAGTTTGTACTGAGGCAGGTGTCCCACCTCACAGCAAAACACCGGGTTTATGTACACGCGGACTCGTGAGACTGACAAAAAATTGTTTATTTTCAGGTGGCCGACCCACTACTAATCAAAACTTGAATTCTTAATGGTGCAGGCGTCTCACCTTGAAAAAGTTCAAGCCTATGCGGGCGTCTCACCTCGCTACTAGACATTAGGTTGGTATTCGTGTGGGTTCGTCGGGCTGGCAAAAATGTCATAATATTCGCTTATACGTAGCGTCTCACCTCGCACCAAACCTATCGAAATTGTGTTCATGAGGTTGTCCCACCTCGCAAAAATACGTCGGTTGTACATTATCTAGCAACTCACAGTTGATACTATATTTTCAAGCTTTAAAATGTTTCAAATTCATTTAATTCTACGTAAAAATGAGATTATTTCTCCTTCTCCAGGACAAACATTCAATTACGTCACCGGCTTTTTTCGATTATCCAATTAGTGAAACTTCAGTTTTGATGATTCGCACGGTTCAATTATGGGAGCACCTCCCACGCTTTTCCCGCAGACCCTGCCCGAATAATTTGGTAGCAAAAATCTTCAAATATTGCATTAGTAGTGCCGGGGGTGGATCGGTTGAGCAGGCAAAAGCATGAAATTTATTAAATCCAACCACCACCCTTAGATTAAAAGCCCTTCTCCCACCACCACCACTCCCAAAACTCTTCCAATAGCAAAATATATGAAGTCGACTCTTGCGTGCGAAATTCAAACGTTCCACCAAGAAGGAGGGAAAAGTCACAGGAAAATTGGGCTTAGTTTGTTTCTTCGGGGCTCATCATAATTTCGATACCGAACCTTTCTGGGGTGGTTGGGGGGTTCGCCGTGAAATTGAAAGTTTTTCCCAAACACACGCTTTCTGCAAAATATAATCAGGATTTTTTTTCTGTTCTTTAGCCGGTTCAGAAGGTTCTTAGTTTTGGGTTCGACAGCAGCGTAGACAACGGAGAAATGAAGCCGAAACAAAATACATGCTTCCAACAGCTTCTGGGAGGAGTTGGGGGTAGAATTAAACTCATTTCTTTCGGTATTAGCTTCTAGGGGATCCCCAGCGAAAGAGGGGCTGATGTCAACAACGACACGGTGGGGTTTCGGTAGATGGAAAAAATATTTTATTAAAAACTTTTTCCTCATGCTTAACCCCTAAACTTCCACGTTGGAGAAAAAAGGCAAAGTCCAACTCACTGTGGACGGATTTTCAAATTAAAAAAAAAAAGATGCTGACAGATAAATATGTTTCTTGAATAGTAAAAAAAAGAGACAGATCTCTCGTAAATGTATGAAAACTATGCCTGGATCAATCATCCTACGTATATCCTTGGATTGGTTATCGAAAGACCTTCCAAACGAGTCTAACGCATAGAAGATCTGGCAACACTGCATCAAGTTATGACCACTTAAGTGATATTCGTGTACTTTTTCGAAGTCTTAAATGAATGAAAATTATGTCCGGATCAATAAATGGCTTATCGAATGATATTTGTGCAATTCTCTCAGATTTAGGTACAAATTTGGCAGCTGTCCATACAAAAATGATGTGTTCAAATTTAAAAATCTGTATCTTTTGAAGGTATTTTTTGATCGATTTGGTGTCTTCGGAAAAGTTCTACGTATGGATATGGACTACACTGAAAAAAAATGATGCATGGTAAATTTTTTTTTTGTGATTTTTTATTTAACTTTTTGTCATTAAAACTTGATTTGCAAAAAACACTATTTTTATTTTTTTTATTTTTTCATATGTTTTAAGGGACATTAAAATCCAACTTATCAGAAATTTTCAGGTTGTGCAAAAAATCTTTTAACGAAACTATTGGCACTACGCCCCCCGGGGCATGGCCTTCCTCTAACGTGGGATTTCTGCTCCAGCGCCTCTGACGAGACAGGAGAAACCGGGACCGACGTTTTACTTCACCATCCGATAGAAGCTCAGTGGATAAGGCGGGAATCGAACCCGCGTCTCATAGCATCATCGGGATCGGCAGCCGAAGCCGCTACCCCTGCGCCACGAGACCCACGAGACCCCCAAAAATCTTTTACCGAGTTATAAATTTTTAAATCAATACTGATTTTTTCAAAAAATTCAAATATTGGTCGCAAAATGTATTCAACTTTATTTTTCGATATGAAATCAAATTTGAAATTAAAAAGTACTTTAGGGAAATTTTGATAAAGTGCACCGTTTTCAAGTTAAAGCAATTTTCAGGTATTTTTTTTTTTTTTTTGAAAATAGTCGCAGTTCTTTAAATTAGTAAACATGTTTGCCCACCATTAAAAATAAATATTTTTGAAAAGCTGAAAATTTTGTCTATATTTTGCTTCTTTGAACATTGTTGATACGACCTTTAGTTACTGAGATATTGCCATGCAAAGGTTTAAAAACAGTAAAATTGATGTTTTCTAAGTCTCACCCAAACAACCCACCATTTTCTAACGTCGATATTTCAGCAACTAATGATTCAATTTACAATGTTAAAATATGAAACATTCGTGAAACAATATTTTCAAATTTTTCAAATCAAGACTTACATTTAAAAAGGGCCAAACATTCAATATTTTGGCGACCAATATTTCGATTTTTTGAAAAAATCAGTATTGATTTAAAAATTCATAACTCGTTCAAAGATTTTTTGCACAACTAGGAAATTTCTGAAAAGTAGACATTTGATGTCCCCTAAAACATATCAGAAAATAAAAACAATAAAATAGTGTTTTTTTGCAAATCAAGTTTTAGTGACAAAAAGTTAAATTAGGAATCACCAATTTTTTTCCTCGTGTATCATTTTTTTCAGTGTAGTCCTTATCCATACCTACAACTTTGATGAAAACACTAAATCGATTAAAAAAAACCTTCAAATGATTTTTGAATTTTCATACATCATTTTTATATGGACAGTTGCCAAATTTGCATGGAAAATTATATGATGCAAAATGGCTTCTTGGAGCATACCAGAAGCACCATACAAGTTTCAGCCGGATTAAAAAATACAAAAATTAAAATTAAAAAAAAAAGATCGATTTCGTACAGAACTACTCTTTTCAAACGAATCTAAAACATAAATCTGGCAACCCTGTCTCGAGTTATACCCCCATAAGTTATATTTACCGACTTTTAAAGTCATTTGGTTTTAGTGGATTAGTACCAGAAAGTTTGATTTCAGAAGTCAATTATTTCAGATTTTTTTGTTTGGGCATTTTATGATAAGGAGTGCGGAAGGCATCTTTGTCAAACTTCAAGATTTTAAATACCAAATTGAAAGAATGGTATAAATCCTACAACATCCATACATCCTTGAATTCCTCACATAAAACCTTTACTGAATCCACCTTTAGGTGGTTGCTGGCTTCCTCACATTTACATAGTGAATAAATTTAGTCAGAATTCCATATTCCTCCTAAAAACCTGTTAAATTAACACTTAAGTGTTCATAACTTTTGATAGGGTTGTCAGATTTTTTGTTCTCTTTGGATAGGTATTTTGATTATCCATCCAACGATGGGTCGCAAGACAGATCTGGTCAAAAAAATTATCAAAATATACGAGAATCGGCCTCTAAAAAGTGTATAAATATTACTTAAGTGCTTATAACTTTTGATAAGGTTGGCAGACCTTCATTTTTTTTGGACTCTTTTAAATACCTTTCTAAAAATGTATAACATGACGGGTTTTCTTTCAAAAACCACCCTTTTAACAATCTCCGTGCTTCAGTGAGAATCGTTTTTTAGCATAACTTTTGAAGTACTTTACTAAACTTCATAATATTCAATAGGGTCTTATGGGACCCCAAGCCGGATCGAATGAGACAAAACAGATAATATCGGTTCAGCCAGTGCCGAGATAATCGAGTGAGATTATTTCGGTGCACACATCCACATTCCACATCCAAAAATACACACAAACATACACAGAAAAAAATAATTCGGTAAATTTACATCATTAATGATGTACCAAAAGTGCACGTCATTAATGATGCGAATTTACATCAAATTCATTTTAAATTTAAATGCCATCCGACGTAAACCTGCCGAACAAACTGTGCTTAAAATCGTGTAAATTTCCGATGAAACCTACGTAAATTTACCAAACCAAAAAAAAAAATTTTACTCCGTTGAATCTAGAATCTGATGTAAATTTCAATCGAATTTGTCTGCCGTTTGTTTTGAACGATATCCTTTAACTATCTTTTTGATCAAATTTGAATATCCAACATTGTTATGGTATGGAACTCAAAGCTGACCCTAAAATTTAAAAGAAAATCATTCGAAACAAGCAAAAGGTTTTGAAAACAACATCAAAATCTAGATTCAACGGAGAACCATAATGCTCTTTTGTGATTTGGATGGGCGTTTTAGCAGAATGCATCATATTCTATAAAAAAAATGATTTGATTCATTATAAAACTCAGTTAAAACATGCGAAAAAAACCGTGAGTAGGAAATGCAAAACAAATTTAAAAATACTTAAACTGTACCTGATTCGTTCATTTAATGATGTCATCAGCTGACGTGAGCTTTTGGTCGCCAGCGCTCTCGGCATGGCGATGCTGTTCGGGATCTTCGGACTACCCCAGTTGAATCTGCTGCGGAACGCTGGCCGTCTCCACTTTGTTCACTTCTCTGGACGTCTGCCACCGACACAGAGACTAGCATCTCCCCGGCGTTCAGGTAGCCCTCTTGAGATTGCTGGATTGCAATGTTTCCGTTGGCTCGCAGCTGTTCCTTGGATCGTCTGGTTCTGGTCTGCCAGTCCTTCACCGCCTTGTATCAGAACACCCAACTCAGCAGCAGCGTCACTGTCCGCACTCTGACTAGACCAGTTTCCATCGAGCCTTGCTCGTGCGGTCGATCTCCAGCGGCACAACCTCGACGATCTAGGCATCTGCCGCCACACCTGGATGGGTTGCTTCTGTTGTTGCTGTTGGTTTTCACTTTGATTTAGTGTTCGCAAATCAATGATCCTATGGTTCCTAAGGGTGGAAGGGAGAGAGAGAGTAAGTGAGCAACTAAACATTAGCAATTCTTCTACAACTCACAATCTACCAGCTACCGCCACCGTTGAACTTGAAAAATACTCGTCATCAACGGTCGGTCAACGATTTCAGCGTCGGAACGGCATTGTCCATTTCACTCTCCACCGGCGACTGCTGCATCGAATTGTGCAACGGCACAACCACTAAACCAGTACCCGGGACAGGGAATCCAAGTTGAGGTGCATCTTGGTGAGCGTTGCTTGATCCACTTAACCAGCAGGTTCTGGATCTGATCCGCCGGGTCCGAGTTCGAGGATTGCAGCAGCTTGAGGGTGTCAAGAAAGTCGGGTCAACGTATTCCTCCGGTGACATCATTGTAAACGACTATGGTTAAATCATTTCATTTGTTTAAGATTATATTTTTATAACTCAATCACTTACTTTTTAAACTTTTGACTAAACTTTTACAAAACGCCGAAAGATGTTTATCACAAATTATCACTTAAAATGCACATCAGAATGTGGTACTGATAAAATTATGATCTGACAAATCGATTTTTCGATTGCTTTTGAAATCAAAACAAACATGCAGTACACGGTGCCGAAGAATTACAGTAAAGCAGTTTAAAATGCTTGTGAGAATAGAATGAGTAATGCACATGTTCATGCTAGAGAGCCTGGATCTTATTAGAGAACGGACATCTCAAACCAAAAGTACCAATCGAAGCACGAGAACTGTCAAACGGAGGTACCAATCGAGCATAAGACAAAGGATTTTGCTCAATTGGTACCTCCGTTTGACAGTTCTCGTGCTTCGAATGGTCACTTTTGGTTTGAGATGTCCGTTCTCTAATAAGATCCAGGCACTCTAGTTCATGCATTACGTTCATAACCATTTTAGTGTAATTAGCGGTTAACTCAATCAAAACTATGCAAATGGGCCAATGTAGATTTGCGAAGAAGCAGTCAATCCTGCTTACGTCAGTGTATGTTTATAATAACCATGAGCAGGATGAACTGCTTGTTTACACACCCACATTGGCCCATTCAGATTTTTTAGCATGAACTTTAGCATGAAATCTTGTAAAAATCTGATTTAGCTCAACATGTTTCCATGAGTTTGATAGTTATTTCAGTACAATGCGACAGTTTTCTTAATTTTCAAATATTACGGTCCAAAAGCCTTATGTAAACCATCCTGTTTAAATAAGTTGATAATTATTTTGAAAATGAACTGTTTGTCTCCAATTTGTCGTTGGTCTTAAAAATAAAATGTTTTGCCAAATTTACTAAATTAACTCAAGATTCTAATGAGGTGGTAACTTTTTGATACTATTTTCTATTGTATCATTTTTGTTTGATTTTAATCCCGAAATAATTAACCCCTTAAAAAAGGCCATGCGAATTATAAAATAACAAATTACCTAAATGTTTTGGAAAGTTTAACGAAACGAAACATTTTTTAATGCTTCTTTTTTCATTTCTTGCTTATATGACAGTATTTTTATAACCGTCAGCAGAGGTGACATTGACCAATCTCGGCCTAGACCCATTGTCACCCTTGCAGACGGTAACTGCATAATTTAATATGGAAGAAAAAAAATACGAAATTTGGTTCATAAGCTTGGGACTTACTCAAATAAAATGCAAGCGGTGCATTCTCAAAATTAAGCTTACTATGCAAGAGGTACTAGCAAGGGTACTAGAACGTTTGGAAAAATTACCAACAATACATTTATATCTTTTAGAGTGTAATCAATCGTGAAATTTTTTGACGTTTGATATGTTTGCATCGCTTTGATTTGCGCAATTTATATTTAACTTTTTGTGAGTTTTTTAAACCGCTACGTGAAAACCTTTGGAAAAAAAACTTAATTGTTCAACATACGTGAAAGCAAATCCGGGCGACTGGTGTTCAAAAACGCCTGCTGGACGCGCTGCTTGAAATCCAGCCGGGCAATCAGATGCCCTCGGAAAAGAACGTCTGCTGCGGGACAGACAAGATTCAGCGGGGCCGGCAAACCAGCACGACGCATCTGGAACCGACCGTAGAGGCCTGAGTCTGCACCAGAACGAACCGCCAGCTTATCGATACAGATTAGCAGAGGATGATGCCATCGGAATCGGCTTCTCTTAAACCTGATTCCGAAAACCTTCCTGCGTGCCGGAAACCCGGAGAACTCAGAACTCTTCGCTTCAGGGTAAGAATCCCCGGAACAAAGGAACCGAGGCAGGAACCTGCCCTGTTCGAAGTCTAGGTGAACGTCGAATTATGTCCGGTCTAGTCACTTCTTTCCTAAAAAATGCATTTCAATGAAAACAAATTTTTTTTTTCACAAAAGAACTCTAGCAAAAACAATTTAATGTACCAGAGAAGAAATGTAAACAACCTTTCATGATAGATGTAAACATCCTCTTGCGTTAGCAAGATACACACTTTGTTTAAAAACCCACCACGGCCCTATTGCATTGTTTTGCTATATTTTGACTGCGACACCTGGAATTCAAGCAAAATAATGTAAATTGACTGTAGGCGAAATGTAAACAAACAGTGCATCCTGCTCACGTCAGTTCATTTTCACTTCAAAATACACTGTGTGTTTACATTTCGTCTCTTGCCAATTTAAGCCTTTTAAAACACTTACATTTGAACAATCGCTACAAACGCTCAGGAATTCAAAGCAATCAATACATTTTTGTTTGCTATTACCTGTACAACTTCCAAAACATTAGCTGGATTATTTTTTTAGTGCAAAGTCTAGCATTTCATGCGAAAACCTTCCCACTTCACCGGGCAGCGCTCGAAACTGATAATCTGGTTTGTTTTCGTCGGCTGCTTGAGCTGTCATTTCGAAACAGTATTGAAAATGAAATTTAAATGCTTTTAAAATTTACATCGAGCAAATTTTACATCAAAAGTACAATTACATGCTATTTCATTTTTAAAATTCCTGATTTGTCAGAAACTGATGGTCCGTTTACATGAGATTCATGCATTACGATGAATCTCATTTTACATTACGGTTGTTTAAATGCAATTCAACTTTTTAAATTGAATTTCAAAATTACATTGAGCATGTTTACGTTTTAAACATGGTTTAAGTGTCGGGTAAATTTACACTTTTTTTTCTGTGTATGTTCAATTTTTGATTCTGAGTCAATATCAATACGTGAAGGTGGGTCCAGCAGGTCAAATTAAGATGTTCATTTTTGAGTGATTTTATAGGCATTCCTCAGTATGGCGAGAAAGGCAGAAAGGTTAGATCAAAATTTAAACATATCAAAACACTGACTTCAAACCCACCGTGCACCAAAATTTGCTCATTTAGCTCAGAAGAAACATCTCAAAATGTGTGTGCGTGTGTACTTTTGCGTGTCCGCCCCACTCCAATCCCAACCAGAGAAAATTGAATGACTTTAGTGAGACACTCCACCGGGGGGGGGAAAACCCCGTATCAAATCTCTCCGATAACGAAGAGGGAGGACGGGGCGCACCAAAAGTGCCCGGCTGTCATCACAGCCACAAAAAAAAGCCAACCCCAAACGCATTTCGTTGGAAGACGGGGTTTGGGATGAGATGATAATCTTGTCTCAATTCCCAAATTCATGAATGAAAGGCTTTTCTCGATGATACCGATGGAGTCGGGTGTGGAAGATGTACCACGGGGGAATGTTTCCGACTCCAAGCTGAATACCTCAAAATGCTTTTATCAGGGTCGACCGGAGCCGAAGCCCTGACGCTTTGGCTGGTCTCTCGACGGTAACCGACCACGTTCTGTCCAGGTTTCGGTGCGGTGTCATCGTCGTAGGACAAAGGACGGAGGACGGACTCGCCGGTCATAATCTTGAGTATATTATGGTGAAAGCACAGCTCACGGCTGAGCAAAAAATGGAGTCCGAGAATCATCATAACCGTGTAAGTGTGTGTGTGTGTATGTGCATAGCTTCTGATGTAGTGGCCACGTGTTCCACGTGGTTGTTCTTCATAGTCCCGGTAGATTTCACCGTGTCGTCCTCGTCCCGTACTACACCATAAGGTACTCTCTTTTTTAATCCTCTTCATCACATTCAGCTTTTTTACTCTGTTGGTTCTGTTGGTGCTCATACCTCGTAGATCTCCCCCTCACTGATCCTCAACTTATGCTAGCGCGAGTAAATTGCATGGAACATGGAATAAAAAAAACCTAAGGTTGGCACACCGGAGACCGGCATATGCAACGTGCGATCCAACACATCACACAACCTGGCCCCTGGAGTAATTTGAATTACGTTTACGGGATGTAGTTCTGAATGTCCTCTGGTGGTGGTGGTGGTACATTCAGCTGCTGCTCTGATGAGACATAGATTCAGTCTGGAAGCTGGCCATAGTAAGAAGGGGGATGAGAGATGTAATTTGCTCACGTAGAGTCATTTCCGTCCACGAAGTAACACGTGGAATTTTGCAGGACAACGTAAAAATGCAGGGAAGGCAAGATTTGTAATGTTGCATGTTTTGTTACAGTTCTGCAGTAACTTTTCAGATGAAACTTGAACATATGCTGTAACATTTTGGAATGATTTCATTTCATAATTTGGACAAAATAAACAAATGTTTTTTCCATCAAACATTAAAAATTAATAGTACAAGCATAACCGTGTTTGATTATTGACGAAAATTCATTTATGGGGACCTTTGGATTGTGTTTTTCTTTCAGTTATGATTTTTTTTTAAATTTACAATTTTCAAACTCGAAAGTACTCCGATTTCAGAAAAAATAGAGTTATTTTTTCAATAAACTTAATTTTAATGAACTCAACCATAAATTTAAATTATTTTTTTTTTATTTTTAGATTCTTCAAAATAACGTCATATTTTCTTGAAAAAAAGCCATTGTCACTTGGACCTAAACGAGGCCAAAGTATAAGGACAGATAAATTTCCTATTTCAAGCTGAAATTTAAAAAAATCACAAATTGGATCCTAACATTTCAAAAGGGCACAAAACTTTTATGAAAAAGATCTAATCTAATCTAATCAAATCCAATCTAATCTAATCTAATCTAATCTAATCTTATCTAATCCAATCTTATCTAATCTAATCTGAAATAATCTAATCTAATCTAACCCTAGCGCCGCCGTCAATCGGAAGCATCCTGGAAAATATTGGGGCGATTACTTCCAACATCCTTTTTTTTCTAAATGGCCAGGCCAACTGCGCAAAGTTAGCCGCAAAGATGATTCGTTGAAGTGTTCATACAAAATAGGCATGTTATTCACATGAAAATAATGACCACTAATATTTTCATGTGAAAATGGACTTACGGATCGATTTGGTGTTTTGAGCAAAATTGTAGGTAATGTTTAGGATTTTTCTGAAAAATAGGTACACTGGAAAATAAATCATTTTTTCACTTTTTATCACTTAAAGATAAATTCAAAAAAAAAATAATATTTGTTTGACTTTAACAAAATATTTTATACGATCTGAAACATGTTAGAAATTGTTTTCAGATGACTGCACTAAAAATTTCAGCTGATTGCTCTCAAATTTTGAAATATTTAAAAAATAACGCTTTGATTTTTCGGCCCGATTTCGAGACAACTTTTTTGATAATGTGCACCATTTTCATGTTTAAAAAAGTAAAAATGTCATGAAATTCAGCTAATTTAAATAAAAATAATTTTAAAACCTGGTTGTTTACCACTTATTTTTATAGGAAAGTTCAAAATATTTGGTAATTTTGCTGATTGTTGTTGTTTCGCTAATTTAGAAAATTTCGAAGAAGGGAGACAAAAATTAAATTTTTGTTGAGATTACTGTATTAAAACAAACGCAAACATTTTGAATCACTAAGTTTCGTCAAAGTTTACTCAGAAATGAGTTTTGAGGCTTAGATTTGGGTGAATTTCACTCAGAATTTCAAGAATCTTAGCAGATTTCACCCAAATCTGACGTTTGGCCTCAACAATAATTCCTGAGAAGGTTAGGTTGTTGTTATTTTAAGAAGAATCAGTTGTTTTTGTTTAGTTTTTCAGCTATTTTGAATATGAAGGGAAAGTATGATTGAAAAATAAATTTAAAATTCTGTTAGTATTGATATGTTGTCAAATAAAAAAAAGTTTATATTTTTTCATTTCGAGGCTGTCGTGCTATCTTGTCGCACCCGCCATTTCGACGTTCCGAGAAAAATGCGTTTTAATGTTTGACGCATCCTGACTTGAAATCCCTCTGGCCAGTTGTCGCCCTTACATCAATTTTTAAGGAGTGACAAGATAGCACGACAAGATTGAAACTTCTTTCATATGAAAAGCGACAACAATGCACGGAGTTTTTTTCAGAATTTTGGGGATCTGTGAAGGTCAAAAGTTGAGGCATGGTTAGCTGCACAAAATGGCGTTCTTAACTCAATTTGGCCCAAAATACACGTGCGACAAGTTAGCACGACGGCGACGAATTCAGAGTTAATCAACATTTCATAGATGATTTCTTCCAACATTTTGTTTTCACTAATTTAATTTTCACTTCTAATTTTTATTTTATATTCCATCTCTATTGTATTGATTTAGTTCTTCAATAAATTCCAAAACTAAGAATTGTATTAAGAATATAATTTTGAGTCATGATGGCTTTAATAACGCGTAGCCTGACTTGAAACGTATTGATTTGAGTTCAAAAGTGCATTGTGTATTTCATTTTATTTTTTAACTTTAAAAACAATGCAATTAGGTTTTCTCTAACAAATCTTTCCAACTCCCAATCTTTGATCTAAAAAAGAAGCAAAGCAATCCACTTTTGTAGGCTCTGCTGCATGTTTAAGCTCATTTCTAGGCGTCCGAAGGTTATGTGTGGTGAGTCACCCAACACCTCTTTTACGCAAATGGATCGACGTTTTACTTCCCCATCCGATAGAAGGCCAGGAGGGAAAGGCTCGCCACGAGGCCCTCAATCTTTGATCTATTCACACCGAAATTAAGCACATTTCAGCCACATAATACACTACATACACACCCTCCATTTACGGCACCCTCGTGTGACATCGAAATCACATGCGTAATTTATGTCCTCAATAATACAGCCAGCAGTGTCGCCACACCAAATTCGACCGCGCAATAAAACACACATTTTTCCGCACATTCCAATCCATTCAAGCTAGTGCTGGATATGTTCCTGGGCTGGGAAGTGTCCTCTCTCTCTTGTCTTTCATGAACATATCCTAAAACACCACGTTTGTCTCGGCCAAAGGGTCACACATCAACACGATACGCGTTTTTGGCGAAGTTTAGGGGAGTGTGACCAATTTTTGAAATTTTCAAATATTTTTTGTTATTTCTTCTGTTAATGTTTAATTTCTCTGCCGATATTTCAATATTATTAAGTTAAAGTCACTCTCACAACCCCTCTCCCAAATCTACAAACGGCCACGTGGAACGTGTGGCCGCAAAACACTTTGGCAATTAAATGTTGGTTATGTGTTTTTGATAAGTCCTTCCCCCTCCCCTCGCAATGCGTCTCTCGTACAGTTCTCTCGTTGAAAGTAAATAAAACTCCAGTCAAATCCGATTCCTTCTCGGAACTGGCTGTAATCCTTACAAGTACGACCTCTCCTCCAAGAGAAAAAGAAGAAAACTCTTCCACCACTAAAAGAATTCGAAATGTATGAAAAAGTATAGAGACTAGAGTGAAGGAAAGAAAGTACAAGCAGTAAATCATATTTTTGTGTAAAAAACCTATTAAAACCACATGCTGCACAGTAGTACTGCTTCTTGCGTCCAAGGGAGAAAAAGTCGTACATTTCGAAGCAGCATACATTTGTGGGCAGGATGTTATTTTTATTGTTGCTCGCGCCCTCTTCTTGGCCACGTCAGGACATTTCGACACGTCTTGTCTTTTTTTCTGCACTCCTAGGAAGGGGGTAGATTAGGAGTAAGAAATGAAGGATGAATTGCTTGGAAGTGGCTACTTTGCGTCTTCTATTTTTTAGTAGTTTGAATTAAATTCTTAATAACTTTTTCCTTCAAATTGCCATACATTAAGGCCATACTGACACCTGTTGCAAGCTTCAGTAGCAACCTGGCACCAAAACTCGTCAGATTCCTATATTAGTTCAAATAACACCTTTATCGTTTAGTGCTCCCTTTCCTTGAAATCCGCCTCAGCCACAATGGCCATAACTAATGCAACTCACTAAAGAGCAAAGTGGGGAGCGAGCTCCACTTATTTATGTGGTTGTTTCACCCCTCCTCCCCGACAGCCCTTGAGATGATCTCGAAGCTGGAGCCAAAAGCCACACATATTATTTTATTGGTGCCAAGAAGCACCAAGCTTATCGTTGGGACAATATTGGCTTACTGAATTATTTTCTACCGCTTGCCGGCTTCAGTTGAAATTTATTTTGTGTTGTGAACTTTTGGGGGGACCTCCATTTGTTCTAATAAGTTCGCCTTAAGTATTCGATTGATCAAATCGTGGCGCATAATTGGGCAACCCAACGGAATGGTGATTACCGTCCGTAATGTCGGAAATTGACTGAACAGAATTACAATTGGAAGAAGGGAAAACAAAAATTGAAATAAGA
Source organism: Culex quinquefasciatus (assembly GCF_015732765.1). Lineage (NCBI taxonomy): Eukaryota > Metazoa > Arthropoda > Insecta > Diptera > Culicidae > Culex > Culex quinquefasciatus. The sequence goes on from NC_051863.1 coordinate 171,154,054, forward strand.
AGCACGTTTTGATGGCTTTTTGGGAATTAATGTTGCCCTTTGAACATGGATCCATCAACCGAAATCAATCTAAGCCCTAATTGATATGGTTGGCACCGTCGACCGTTAGTCATTTGTATTACACGTTGCAGCTAGAGACTCTTAACCGATTGGGTGTACGTTCATGCAAAGTGACTTAAATAACCTTTGAAATTTATTATGTAGTTTCCAGTTAATCCCAATGTTTCAAAAAAAGAAGAATTCAACTGATTTGGACTAAGAAAATAATAATTTGATACATAAATCTTTAGATCAAGTTGAATCAATTTCATCCTATTGCTTTTATTATTATTTTTTTGATGTTTTTAGTAGACAAATTGTACCTATTTTAAGCTTAAGGGTTTGACAGTCGCCTAGATTTTGATTTTTTTTTTAAATACAAACAAAAAAACATTTTTAGATGTAAAATTGTATTCTGAATAGTAAGTTAACATCTGATAAAATTTGTTTCAAATACATGAGGCAATTTCACAAAGTTTCACTTTGTTAAATTGACAATCTGATCAATCTGAAAAATCATCATTTTTATTCTTTTGGTCATCATTTCTTTCCAAAAAGTAAATTTTAGACATTTTTATTAAATAGTATTTGTTGAATAATTTAACCTCATATTGGTTTTAATTCAAAAAACTTTTAAGAGCAATTCCAGCTCAAATCAGGATTTTTTCTGATACTTTTGTACCCGACCCTCTCCGATTTCAATGAAACTTTGTGGACATGTTATCCTAGGCCTATTTAAGTCATTTTTGTGTATATGGAGCCAATAGTACTCGAGAATAACATTTGAGAAGGGCGTAAGGTATTTAAATATTTTAGTATTTTGCAATTTAAAAATTACTGTATCTCAAAACCGTTGCATCGTATCAAAAAGTGGTCAAAGACAAATTTGTAGGAAATTGGACGGGCTTTCTGATAAAAATACACTGAAACAAAAATACACGCCACTTTTATGTCATTTTTCAATTTTTAAGTTGAAAAGTTAAATTTGAAGGTGATGTCACGATTTTTTTTCGCTCAACATTTTTGAGGAAATACCCTAAGATGTTACCAAAAGACTGACAAAAAATGCAGGATGGTATGTCTCTCCTAAAAAAATACCAAAATCATTTACTAAAACTGTTTTTTTGAAAAGTGGTCTAAACGTCAAAATTTTTAAAAACCGGTAGTGGGAATCGATTCCCCAGATAATTTTACATAAAAGTCTCCATATTGACCATTGTCCTATGTCCAATCCTTGGGAAGATACAGCGGTTTTAAAAATAAAAATGTTGAAAAAAACGGGATTTTTAACATTTTCTATATGACAGACTTGGTTTTTCAGTCTCGTAAATATTTTTAATAAATTTTACATAAAAGTCCAGACAAACTTGTAGGAAAGTTTGTCTTTGACCCCTTTTTGATACAACGCAACGGCTTCGAGATACAGTAATTTTTAAATTACAGAATACAACAATATTTAAATACCTTACGCCCTTCTCAAATGTTATTCTCGAGTACTATTTGCTCCATATGCACAAAAATGGCTTATATAGGCCTAGGATAACATGTCTACAAAGTTTCATTGAAATCGGAGAGGGTCGGGTACAAAAGTACCAGAAAAAATCCTGATTTGAGCTGGAATTGCTCTTAATTTTAACACTTTCCGATTTAGAATTCAATTTAACACCTACATTTTCTTTAAATTTTTTGAGACTTCCTAAAGAACAATATTTTTTCAAAAAAATCATAGCTAGGACAAGACCATAACATTCGTTATATCAGTGTTTCTCAACCGGTGAGGAATTCCCCCCTGGGAGGAAATTTGGTCATTCTTGGGGGGGCGAATGAGGATGCATTAGAAATCCAATGTCTTTTAACGCGACACTTTCTTTAAAAGTATCGGATTGCAAAGGATTTATCAACACTAAAAATGATTTTTTGTGGATTTAAAAAAAAAAGCTTCTAAACAAAAGCGGTTTAAATATAAAAATAAAATATTTGTAAATAAGTTTTTCGACTATAAATTTTATTTCAAACAATAGTGAATCTTAATTTGAGCAATTCTCTACCAAAACCGGAAATGGATTTTATTTGTATTTTTTTATTTGGCTCAAACTTTGTGGGGGCCTTCCCTATGACCAAAGAAGCTATTTTGTGTCATTGGTTCACCTATACAAGTCTCCATACAATTTTGGCTGCTGTCCATATAAAAATGGTACGTAAATATTCAAACAGCCGTAACTTTTGAATGAATTTTCTGATCAATTTGGTGTCCTCGGCAAAGTTGTAGGTATTGTTGAGGACTATTGAGAAAAAAATACGTATTTTTTGATTTTCGAGATTTCTAAATATTTTTTAAGGGACAAAAATCCACAACTTTTGAGCTATAGAGAAACATGGTCAAAAAATCTGCAGCCGAGTTATGAATTTTTGAAAAAATAGTGATTTTTTGGAAAAAATCGAAATTTCACACAAAAAAATTGACGGCCAAACATTGAATATTACGCCCATTTAAAATGCTAGTCTTGATTTAAAATGTTTCAAAATATTGTTTTCGAGAAGGTCAGAAAATTTCACGAATGTTTCATCATGTTTGAACATTGAAAATCCTACCGTTTGTTGTTGATATATCGACATTAGAAAATGGTTGGCTGTTTGGGTGAGACTTTTTTTTTTTTACTGTGAACAGACACGGACCACTGCGACACTTGCGTATCTATTGTAGTATGATCTGTTCTCAGGTTTTCTGTTTTGCTGCTATACACAGCCTGCCGAACGATCGTCTTCCGTAGCGCTATTGTTTGAGCGAGACAGTATTTGACAAATTATTCGAGCAGTTGCCCTCTCATTCCCCAGACCAATCCCCCAAATGCCATGCCACACGAGCACGAGAGACCGATCCGAGGACGTGGAGATGAGCGAGATTGAGGAAATCTCGTTTATTTTTGACTCCATCTAGAGATCGTTACCGATCATATAGCCCAATCTTCAGCTCGAATTTTGCCTGAGAGCATGTGACCGAGTCGAAAGTAGCATTTGAAGCTCTTCTCTGCGTATTGTTACAGAGTTCTTCAACGCTCAGACTCAGTCGCCAACAGATCGTCCGAGAGATTGGATGGGATGGGTTTTGGGGAGGCTTGGGACTTGACAAAGTCAATTCCCGCAGCAGCCGATATCCCCTCTCGACCGCCACCTACCCCTTTTGCCTCGCCAGATGGGTTTCAAGCCATCGACCTTCCGCTTACAAAGCGAAACCCGTACCACTACACCACGGGAGCTCGGCTTGGGTGAGACTTCCTGTTCCTATTTCTTTAAGCCGCTGTATCTCAGCAACCAGAAGTCCAATCTCCAATTACTCTTAGACAATTTTATAGCAAATTTTCTGAACTGTTCAAAAATTTTTTTTAGAAATGGTTACTCATGGTCACTATTTTTAAAAATCACAAAACTGCAAATATTTTGCTTAAATCAAACTTTCCGTGGCTATTTCTTGAAAAAGGAGCCCTTTATCAAAAATTCTGTTGAGTACTTTTCGATTGCAAATTCAATTTTACATAAAAAATTGAGGTCAATTTTTTTGTGTAAGATTTCGATTTATTCCAAAAATCTCTATTTTTTGAAAAAAATATAACTCGGTGGCAGATTTTTTGACCATGTTTTTCTATAGCTCAAAAGTTGCGGATATTTGTCTCCTAAAACATTTCAAAAAATCTCGAAAATCAAAAAATTGTATTTTGGAAAATTTAGTTTTTGTGAAAAAAAAAGTTTTTTACAAAAAGCATTTTTTCCGTGTACCTATTTTTTTCTCAATAGTCCTCAACAACTTTACAGAAGACACCAAATTGATCAGAAAATTTACTCAATAGTTACAGCTTTTTGAATATTTACGTACCGTTTTTGTAGGGACAGCAGCCACAATTGTATGGAGACTTGTATGGGAAGGTCCCCACAAAGTTTGAGCCAACTCAAACGAACTTTTTAGACATTATCAAAGTCATATTCCTTGCAAGTATGACAACATTCCAAAGAAAATATTAGTCAGAAGTCATTTTGTTGATATCTCTTTTTAGGTTTTAGATTAGGGTGATCAACACCGTGTTAAGGTGGTCCAAAAAATTACGAATTTGAACGATTTTTACCAAAAATCTTAACACTCGTCGTTTCAACCGATTCCTCGGGAATGTTTTTTAAACAGAATGTAGAAAATTTTTTTAGACAGGACCAAAGCCTTGCAAGTATGACAACCTGCTAAAGAAATTTTAGTCAGAGGTCATTTTGTCACTTTCGCATGCGCATGGAAAAAATAATAAATTTTTAAAACAATGATGTCATTGGGTACGATAGGTACTTGTAGCATACCGTGAAAGGAAAATCAAAAGCCGACATATCAAACAAAACACACACAAACACATTCAGTCCACAGAGAGTGTGCTACGAAAGTGATCCGTTTACAGAGATAAAATATTCAAATAAAGAGCCCGTTCTCTCTGCTTCTGCTTCTGGCTACTAATTGAAGTTAATTTGCCGAGTACGAGTACACACAGAGCTCAGAGCTCATATTTACTCAAAGTGCAAGACACTTGATCGTCACCGCCCGTGACCAAGTGCAATCCCGGAGGGCAGTTCTGGAGCAAGCCGAGCTCTGACTAACATACGAGATAACCCCAAACCAGACTTCAAAGTAACTTTCCGACAGAGTTTTCTCTGTCGTCGGCACAGTTGATGGTAAAAGGTCTTTCTGTCACTTATGTGAACTGAGGGATAAGGGATAAGAGGTGCATGCTTGCATTTGGAGAGTTATCTCAAGACACTTATCTTTGTTGATTAATTTTGGATTTAATTTCACTTTTGGAAGTGGGTTAAAGGACTTGGATGATTTATTTAAAATGTCAATAAAACATTGAAAAATAAAGTAATGCTCCAAGTCCAATATTATTTGAGATCATTTCATCAACTGGCAGCTAGCAAAAACCAAATACAAAGTGAAGTTTGATTGAGAGAACCCGTCTTGTTTGCGAAAGCAAATCGTGTGATTCCCCAAAACAAATGCAAAACATTCTGTGTGTCACCAAAACCACGACCGAACGCGCACTCCCTTGTTTCCACACTCATTCCACCACTCGTCAACGATTCACGTTCAATCACATTTCGTCGCAATCGCGCTCGGTTGTCCACCTACATTTTAGGCAAAATTGTGAATTTGTTTCTTCAAATCGGACACTAACAACTAATACAATAAAACTTCGTGCAATGTTGCCACACCGCATACAAATTTGCATTCCATCTTAATGTTTTTTTTTTTGTCGTTGATAAGCATGACTGAAGTAACAAAGACCAATCAAATTTTTGTAACATACAGCGTAAAAAAACATTGAAATTTATTTTGCTCAAAAACGTGAAAAAATGACGTGAGCCACGATCGCACAATTTCGCAAAGTTTCATCAAAATCGCGGAATCAAAAACATTTCCCCGCTCGAGCGCACCCAACCCCCTCAAATGACGAGCCAAATGTTGCAATGTTTCAACCGATTAGATTTCAAACCAACAACTCCCATCGCCACGATTATAAATTTATAGAGTGGAGTGAGTGAGGCGAGGCGAGGCAGGGTCGTTCGACAGTTTTTCGTCAGCTGAATGCACACAATGTGTCGCATTTGACGAGACGCGGGATGTTTGCTGTGCGGCGATGCGCTGTGTTTGTGTATGGTGGAATTAGGGGGTGTGAGTGTTTTTTTTTATCTTTTTTTATTTATCTTTTAATTTATTTTGTTTAGTTTCGTTTCGTTTAAAACAATTACATTAAATTTGCTGAAGGTTTAAAATTTAAACTATAAATTTAATATTACATTTCCAAATAATCTTTAAATTCCGAAAATTTTACTGGAAACGGAACGTTAAATTATACTTCGTTTTCAATAAATAAATAAATATTTGGGTTTTATTTATTTTTAAGCACTGTCGCATCCTCGAATGATCAAGCATTTTTTTTCTTGAAGAATCTATTTTGACAAGAACAAGAACTTAATATTGATAACAATATTATTTTGGATTTTGGAAATGAATCAATTCTTTCGGTTAACATTGAACTTGAGACGAAAAACTTCAAAATAGTTTTTTTTATTTGAAGGCTCTTGGTAAACGTTTCAACCAGTAACAGAACATTTGAAAATAGGTAAATTTTTAAGTTGTGGATTTTTAGGAGAATTGTTTTATTGAAGCTTAATTTACACATTTGTTTCTTTTTTTTAAATGGCAGTAGGAAAATATAAACGTAAACGGATAAATACAAATATTCAGAAAGTGATCTAGATTGGTTCTTTTAAAAAAATAATAGTAAAGTAAATCTTTCCCAGTTCCTGAGGGGAACACCCTTGAAGAGTATCGGGGCCGGCATTTACAAAGCGGATTCAGTGGCAGTTTCTTTCTCAACTTAATGTTAACATGGTAAGGTTAATGTTAACATTCCATAGGTCGCCTCCCTAAGGTGTCGTGATAAGGTCCAGTTTGTGACGATACACTACCTTCCCTTTACTAAGCAATCGATTCCAGAAGGGAAAAGATCACCAGTTGTGTTAGTCCGAGCCGGGATTTGAATCCCGATCTACCGCTTACGAGGCGGAAGCGTTACCACTGGGCTACGTGGCTCGGTCGAAAAAAAAAATAATAGATTTTGTAAAAAAAACCGGTTTTGATTCATTTTTCTTGATAACAATTGTTTATGAATATTATTTACAGCATAAATGTGAATTTATAAATATTATTGCAATGCAGGCCAATAGAAATTTTCATTGAAAAAGGAGTACAATTTTAAACTATTTAAAATTCATTGTATAAAGTTAATTTTTAAATATCGGCATTTTTGGATCTTCTGAAAGTTTAATTTTGGGACTACAGATTAGAAATAACCGAAACAATTATGGAAATGAATGTTCATGAATTCTTCCATGTTTGGATTTTTTACGGGCATTTAATGATATTTTTATTTAAAAATAATGTAAATTAAGCTTATAATTTTATTTTATTTTTTCCTCCCACACACCCCCCTTGATCAGGGCCGAAGACCAAAAATTTTGATCAAAATTTGTTATATCCTTACTTATTATTTAAAGAAAAACTTTGATAAAGGTTTTTAATGGATATGCAAGAAACAGTTAACTTAAATTTAGTACCAATTGCATTTCATAAAATTGATTTTGTTTTAGTTATAAGTTTAGCAAACTTCACCTTTTGCTAATTATTCAGCTGTATCTGAAAAAATATATAAAGCCGATTTATAAATTTTCTGTGTATTTTGTTGGTATGATAACATCAAACTGTGAAATAAGAGGCATTAAAATTAAATTAGTTAAATAAAAAAATAAAACTAGAATAATAACACTATATTTTTGATAATATTGAGAAAAATATTAGGATTCAAGGAATAAACAAAATATAACTTTTGTTTAGCGTAGGTTGAAAATGTTCAAAATCGTTCTTCATCACAAAAAGGAAACTATATTTAGCATTTTGAAATCAGATTAAGGTGAAACGGGACGCCAGTTCTTTAACAACTTCTGTTCAACTTAAACCATTTTCTGAACTCGACAATATTCATTTGTTTAAGTTTCTTTTAAATAAATAAATAAATAAACTAGTGATGCAAATAAGATTCATATATCTTGATTTTAAGAAATAAAAACAAAGATAACTTTATTTGTTTAAAAATGTATTGTATATTGTTTATGAAAAAAATGTTTTTTCTCCATGATTTAATTTGAGACATTTTTTAACATATAAAATTTTCTGCAACGATCTTTAGTTTCAGTATGACTAATTTGCTTTTTAAGGCTTTTCTTAAATTTTCAATAAACAAAGTGAAGTGTCTTTTTGTGATTTTTTAGACAGCAATCCAAGTTTTATTTTATTTACATTTTTACTAAATGGGTTTTTTTTATCTTGCGCCATTTTACAGCATATTAATGGATTCTGGAACTAGCAATAAAGAAATGATATGAATAAAATTCAAACACAAAAAATGATTTATTTAAATTAGCAACATTTTATTTCAAAAGCAAATAAAGAAAAATAAAACGCATCTAATTAAAAATTGTATGGTATGTGAAAATTTGATCTCAAGTTTTTTTTTCATATCATGAATTTTGCTGTCTTGGTTTGAGTAGTTGAGCTAAATTATGACCCCTAAAATGCTCTGAAGTGATCTGGGAATTTTAAATCGAAGAAAGCATTTGATAGTGTAACAGGCAATCAACCACTCAAATTTGACTACAATTGGGTCGCAGAACTCATATGTCATGTTCAAAGTGAGAAAAAAAAAATACCAAAAACATTGTGTTTGTCCAGGATTCTCCGAAGTTCCTTAAAAACCTTCGGAAAATCGAACTACGGACAACAGAGGCTTCGGATAATCGACTCTGGGCCACAGACAACAGACGTTTTGGCTGGATCACCACCTTGTGTAAAAACATGCAACGGTTTTATCGAGAATGGCAAGCCGTTTGTGGCGCTGTCGTCACAGAGGAGATTTGACAACTTTCCCGCGCTGCTACCGAGTGTAAACAACAACATTGAAAAGCACGTGGTTGGGCGTATTCTCATTCTCATCAAAAGTTGCATGCCTCTTTTAGTCGAGAAAATTGATGTGTAGATCAAAAATAGTTTTGGAATGTAGAAAGTATTTATTCTCAGTATCGCTTCGGATAACTTTCAGTTAATTTCAGAGCAAAAAAAATAGTTTATTAAAAATAATTAGCATCATCGAATCAAGTTGGTGAGAATAAGAATACGGCTCCTGCAAAAACTGTGGTGCACTGCAGTCTACATTCAGGCTTATTCTTGCAAGTGGCAATAGACTACGAGATGGCGTTAGTGAATCACCCGCCATATTTTTACACACGATTTTCAAATTATTTTGTTCTAGCTGCTACGTCTGTTGTCTGTGTCTGGGCTATCGACCTATTTAGCGTCTGCAAAAAACTTTGTAAGTTTTATGGCATTTCCGCATTAAAGGTGCTTCCAAAAACGCGAGTCGTGGTTTCAATATGGCGCTTCTCCCGTCTCACCTTAGACAAAAGGTCTAAATTCTGTTATTGCTACTGTTATTCACATAAAAATTCAATTTAGTAATAAATTTTTCAAACTATTTTCTATGCATTTAAAAAAAATTACACTTTTTTAATCTTTAAAAAAAATCTGTAATCAATTTTAAAATTGGTATTTTAGCAAAAGCGACAATTTCTTTTACGAGTTTTTTTTACGAGATTTTTTAAACACTGTTGAATGGTAATTTTTTTCCTGCAATGGATTTGAGTATAATATAAAATATCAACAACATTGTAAAATGAATCATTTCGCAATTCAAATTTAACCACTTTCATCCAGAAAACCGCCTAGCATTTCAGTTCAATTGAATTTTCTCATATTTCGCTGCCACACAACCTCTCTCGCAAAAGGAAAAGCTTCCCAATCAAACGACCATATTTCATACAATTTGCTCGCTGATTGTTTTACGACACACCCCACCAGAAATCCGCACATCAAATAACATATAAATGAAAACAAATATATATAAAACGACATCATCGCTTCACGACAGGGTTGTTGGGGGTGCCCCCCACCAAAGTCACCTGTGTCCACCCCCTCGCAAAACAATTTCAAACAATTCAGTAGCCCGAGCGCGGAATGTGTAGCTTTCGCAATTTCATGAGTTTGCGATTGCAATCGTCGGGGCGAAACTCGCGCGCGCAATAGAGCTGCCTAATTGAATTTGATGCGATTTGTGATTTAGCGAGAGGGAACGGAAATCGGCCGCAAACGATTGGAAAACTTGATGATTTCAACATCTAGATGGTTGTAATTGCTTTGATTTATGACGGCTCGCCACCCCTCCCATCAGTTGACATCAGACACTTTATCGATCACTCACTGCGCGAGTTTTTTGGTCTCACGGAAGAGACGTCAGTTTTACAATGTAAAGTTTCTCAGGGAAACAGGTTGCAAACGGAAAGGTTACACAACATTTTACATTTTTGTGAGTATTTTATAAATTGTTTAACTAAATTTTTAATAACAACAACAATTCGAAAATTAAAAAAAAATCCACAACATTGCATTTGTTTTATTTATTTATTTTTTGTATTATAGATATTTAATTCTTTTATTTCGATTAGATTTAGTAATTACTTGTTTTAAAATTAAAGAAGACATTTAGCATCATTTGTTCGTTGTTTTTGAATATGTTTAAGAAGATAAACAAAGTATTATTGTTGACAATTTTTCGTAATCATTATGATTTCCAAAAACTGTGAAAAAGCCGATGTTTTTTTTGTGTTTGTTTAGATGTATAATCAAACTTGCAATTGATACTGTACAGAAATTTCGATATCGTGAATTTTCTGATCTTTTGAATAAATATATTTTTAATATTTAAATCAACCCTAACATTTGATTTGGTCGAAAATTAATGCTTATGGCGCTTTTCAAATGGTTGATCTGAAAATTTTGAAAATATGTTTTTCGATAGAACTAAAAAATTTACAGAAGTTATCGTCACTCAAAAATTCGACGCTATTTTGATGATTTAGAGAAAACTCTATTTTCCTTTTTGCTTTTCTTTAGTTCTTCAGTTCATCAGTTACAGAAATTTCAGTAATTTTTGTCAAAATATGTAATTTGTCAATTTTGAGTCCGAATAAAATTATAATAATAAAATTTCTTAAATTATAGGTAATTTAAAAAAAGTTTTACTTTGATTACAAAAACATCTTTTAAGTATGTGATGGTGGTAGAGGTGGGCAAAAAAGAGCGAGCCGCTCAAAGAGCCGGTTCACTGAAAAGAGCGAACGAACCGTGGCTCACAAAAAAAGAACCGCGGTTCTTTTTTAAACTCCGGTCTTTTAGTATTTAATTTGTTATTGAGAATTGAAAATGCAATTTCAAATATTTCAATGCTTATAAAAATTAATCCCAAAGGTAAATGATTTTCTAAACAAAATGAAATAAACTTTCCATTGTACAACTGATTAAAGTATATTGCATTATTTGTAAAATTTTACCAAAAATCTGCTGAATAGTTTAGAGATTTTGGAAATAAATAAATCCTTTTGTCCGATTAAACTTTCACATTAATAGACTAAATCAATTAAAACAGAATGTAGAAAAGAGTTCACAGAATATTTTCTCCAAATAAAATATCGGCATTAGTTCTAGAGTTTTTTTAAAGGTCCTAAAAACAAAATTTTAATTTTTTGCTTTTTGGGTGTTTTTGAATACCCCTGACTTAAGGGGTTACATACATGTAGAAAATCACAAAATTTCATATTACAGAAAATTCACTTAATTCACTAAAAAGATGATTTTCAATCACTCCTGAAAGTTTCATGAAGATATTTCGTGACTGAACTGAGTAAGAGACGAATTAAGTTCATAATTTTGCCATGCGCAAAGCGAACTGTCAAACGTTGAAAACGTTTTTCTCTAAACACCGAGTTGATTTACGGGTGCCACGATATCTCGAGATGGAATGGACCAAATTGGCTGAAATTTGGGGTGAAGACTCTCAACATATATTCCTTGTGCATGACTAAGCCCGATTTAGTCAAAGCAGTTTTGAGATATCGTGGCACCCGTTTTTTTATAACTGGGTAATTCTCCGCCAACTCACACAGCAGTTGCCCCGACCCCTCTTCGATTTGCGTGAAACTTTGTCCTAAGGGGTAACTTTTGTCCCTGATCACGAATCCGAGGTCCGTTTTTTTATATCTCCTGACGGAGGGGCGACCCCTTCCATTTTTGAACATGTGAAAAAAGAGATGTTTTTCAATAATTTGCAGCCTGAAACGGTGATGAGATAGAAATTTGGTGTCAAAGGGACTTTTATGTAAAATTAGACGCCCGATTTGATGGCGTACTCAGAATTCCGAAAAAAACGTATTTTTCATCGAAAAAACGCTAAAAACGTTTTAAAAATTCTCCCATTTTCCGTTACTTGACTGTAAAAAATTTTGGAACATGTCATTTTATGGGAAATTTAATGTACTTTTCGAATCTACATTGACCCAGAAGGGTCATTTTTTCATTTAGAACAATTTTTTTCATTTTAAAATTTCGTGTTTTTTCTAACTTTGCAGGGTTATTTTTTAGAGTGTAACAATGTTCTACAAAGTTGTAGAGCAGACAATTACAAAAAATTTGATTTATAGATATAAGGGGTTTGCTTATAAACATCACGAGTTATCGTGATTTTACGACAAAAAGTTTTGAAATAGTTACTTTTTGCGCTTCTCTTTGTTTCGTCGTCCGTGTCTGTCGCGGGTGACCATGAACGGCCATGATCGATGACGACCAAGCAAAAACTGGAATTTGGTTTATTGGACCTTTTCAAAAAAACTCCAGAATTATAACTTTGATTTCAGGACCTTTTCAAAAAAAAAACTGTAGAGCTCAACTCTTGCAGAAATAGACGCAATTTTTAAATAAATAGCAATTTTTCCAGCATCCTAGATTAAAGATTGGATGCCATTTAATTACTCGAATGTTTAGATTCGAGTAGAATCTTCTCGTTTTCTGTTTTAATTTTTTATCTAAGGCCGCTGCAAATATTTTTTGAAGTTTATGTCCCTAGGCCTTGACCAAATGCGAGGCGGTGGGACAAAAAAATATGTTAATTGAAACTACAAGCCTAGATTTCAACATTTCGATGGAAAAAGTATTTCAAAATTAATTTTACTCGCATCCAGTTGCTTTCCAAAATATCGATGAATCGACGGAATTTTTTTTGGCGAAAACAAAAAACTTTTTGTGGGACTGAACATTGATATTTCATGAAAATTTAAAATGTTTTCAAAAGAGTTCAATCATGCTAAATATGTTTATAAACGCAGGAAAATGCATTTTAACTGGTTTTCAGTTGATGAAACTAAAATTTCCTTAAAAATTTGGATGTTTTTCGAAAAAATATTTTTTTGCCCCCGATTATTCAGGCCGACTTTGAAGGGTGGGGCGACTTAAACTTTGAAAAATATTTGCAACGGCCTAATAATTTATAAAAGTCTAATATGAAATAACTTATAAAATCACACGATTTTTCAAACAACCTTTTCATTCAAATTTTGAAAAAGAGCGAAAGTGCCGTTCAAAAGAGCAGCTCTTTTGCATGAGCGAACGAAAATGTGCGGCTCCCAAAAAAGAGCGATTTTGCCCATCTCTAGATGGTGGTGAAAAATCTCTATAATAAGGAATAAATAAACCAATCTCTAAAAATATTTTATTTAAATAATATATCATGTTAACAAAGATATTTAGATGTTGTTTATATTATATCAGGACAATTTTCAAATTATTAAAATTATAAATAATACAAGCTTAATCTTCCGGTCATTTCTTACAGAGAACAACTAAAACGAAAATCTAATTTCATGCTTTTTCCCCTATCTCCTCTCGTTTCCAGGCTATGTCTGCTGGAGCAACAGTAACAGTTACAACGGCGGAAACCCCCGGACGCAAGAACCACAAGGACAACAACCGACGCTCGTCGACGACCAGCAGCTGAACCTGCACGACACAGCATGGAAAAATTAATCCACTTGGAAACTTTGGCCAAATAAACTGAGTTCCTGAGTTTGTGACTGTCTGAGTCCGCGTGTGTGTGTGTGTGTGTGTGACGACGATCCAACGGTTGTTGGTTTGGAAAACAATCAATGCCAAATTGATGAACTGATTTATGCAAATCGGATTGCGAACCTCCCCGGGCAATACACACACCCTCTTCCCCCACTTCCTCTTCCCTACGGGGGTTCCGGAACGCCAGAAGCCAGAACCGGCAGTCACGTACCACGTGCGCGCCGGCCATAATCCTTCCACGTGGTAGCAGAGTGCTTTCCTCCCACCCCCTTCAGTTTGCGGAAAACGAATGTGCAATAATTTAATCGAATCGTGATCTTGTGGATGTGTGATTTTTGGTGGAAATCAGCTTAATTTATATAACACAGAGAAAATATATATTTTTCTTCCGAAAAGAAACAAACAAAGAAGAAGCAATGCAAGAAAATAGTGTGACAGTTCCGGCCGGAACCGGAAGTAGTAGTGGGAGTGGCAGTGGGAGCGGAACAGCAGGTGTAGGAGCGCTTGGTGCTGCTGCTGCAGCTGTTCCCACCACCGGACCGACGCCAGTGTCTTCGCCAAGCAATAGCAACGCCAGTAACGCCAGCGGAACGACGACGGGACCGATTAGCGATGCTGACCAGGCGCAATTCGAAGCGGACAAGCGAGCGGTGTACAAGTGAGTTTTTTTTTAACATTCGCAGAGCTTTTTTATATAAAAAGGTCGTATAAACACAGAAACAGCTTATTGGACCTTTAAAAAAACTCTAGATTTAATGTTTGCTTATTACAAAAAATCAGTCATTGATCGAACCGTTCATAGAGCTTTATGACGTTTCGCGTACGCACACGCGAACCATTTGATTTTGCTAGCCGGACAAAATTTAACCTCACTTTTTTTCGTGTATGTACACGCAATACATGCGCACGTAAATAACACAATTGTTTGAACTTCTGTCAAAATTTTCTCACCCGTGTCCAAACAGCAACTCTCTTTTGTGATTCTCTTTTGTGCGGATGTTCGAACACAAACCCAAGTTCACTTTGAGTTTCAAACTGTGGTGACTTTGGTGACAACAATGAAGCATCGGATTCGAGTGGTGGAAATGGCAGTTCTCCCATAAGGAAAATAAAATGCATCAAATTTTGTGTGTGTCTTCTCCACAAATTTGTAGAAGATTGTAGCACTGTAAAAATCATTGCTGCAAATTTCTGAAAACACGAAAACACTGTCTGTGTTCTTGACACGTCTTCCTCTGGAAACGCTACTTCTTGATGCACAAAATTTTTAAATGTTTGTTTCAAACAACATGAACTGGCAGCCACAAAAGGGTTTGTTCAAACATTAGTCGATGAATAAGAAGAGGGGGGCGGTTTGAGGTTAGTGATAGCCCATGTTAAAGGTATAAGGTACGTTATCCATTAGTGGACCCCTTTCCTATAGTGGACCCTCTTAAGGGTTTTGATGATGAAAAATTCAATAAAATCACAATTTCAAGCGTGTTTTTGTCTACAAATCTTTTACTTGGCATATTCAGCATCATTTAAAACAATATTGACTGACATTGAATTGACCTCTAAAATCAGCCATGGCCATTAGCAGAGGCGCCGACTAGTCCAAAATGTTGGAGGGGGGCACGGTTGTTTTCCAAAATCGTTAGGTGAGAGTGGCGATATGATGTTTAAGTTTATTGTATATCACGAATTTTACCAATTTGAATATTACGATGTGATAAGAGTTTTTTTCATCCGGAATCCATTTTTTTTTTTTTTTTGAAAAAGATAATTTATTAAAACGTGATTGAGAATGTTTATTGGGGGAATTTTTTATATATTTGGAAGGCGAATTCCTTCTAATTGGCATATTCTCACTTATTTTCCAGAAGTAACAGTCAATAATAAAAATTATCAGGTATTTAAAATTCAACAACACAAATATTCTAAAAACGAAAACAAAAGTAAAAAGCAAAAATTTAGAACTTTAGAAATTGGAAAATGCACATTAAAAAACAACATTTTTTTCAAATCTGCAATTCAGAAAAAAATAACAGAAAAAAATAAATATTCCAAAATTTAAAAAAAGTTTAAAAAACCCTAGGGTTAAAAAAACTCATGGCTTAAAAATGTTAAGAAATCAAAAGTTGAAATTCAGAAATTTAAAAAATCAGAAACTTGAAAATTACAAAAAAAAACAATGTTTAAAAAAATCGAAAATTTAACATCAATTTATTTGTTCAGAATTTAAGAATTTAAGAATTTAAGAATTCAAGAATTTAAGAATTTAAGAATTTAAGAATTTAAGAATTTAAGAATTTAAGAATTTAAGAATTTAAGAATTTAAGAATTTAAGAATTTAAGAATTTAAGAATTTAAGAATTTAAGAATTTAAGAATTTAAGAATTTAAGAATTTAAGAATTTAAGAATTTAAGAATTTAAGAATTTAAGAATTTAAGAATTTAAGAATTTAAGAATTTAAGAATTTAAGAATTTAAGAATTTAAGAATTTAAGAATTTAAGAATTTAAGAATTTAAGAATTTAAGAATTTAAGAATTTAAGAATTTAAGAATTTAAGAATTTAAGAATTTAAGAATTTAAGAATTTAAGAATTTAAGAATTTAAGAATTTAAGAATTTAAGAATTTAAGAATTTAAGAATTTAAGAATTAAGAATTTAAGAATTTAAGAATTTAAGAATTTAAGAATTTAAGAATTTAAGAATTTAAGAATTTAAGAATTTAAGAATTTAAAATTTAAATTTAAGAATTTAAGAATTTAAATTTAAGAATTTAAAATTTAAGAATTTAAGAATTTAAGAATTTAAGAATTTAAGAATTTAAGAATTTAAGAATTTAAGAATTTAAGAATTTAAGAATTTAAGAATTTAAGAATTTAAGAATTTAAGAATTTAAGAATTTAAGAATTTAAGAATTTAAGAATTTAAGAATTTAAGAATTTAAGAATTTAAGAATTTAAGAATTTAAGAATTTAAGAATTTAAGAATTTAAGAATTTCAGAATTTAAGAATTTAAGAATTTCAGAATTTCAGAATTTCAGAATTTCAGAATTTAAGAATTTAAGAATTTAAGAATTTAAGAATTTAAGAATTTAAGAATTTAAGAATTTAAGAATTTAAGAATTTAAGAATTTAAGAATTTAAGAATTTAAGAATTTAAGAATTTAAGAATTTAAGAATTTCAGAATTTCAGAATTTCAGAATTTCAGAATTTAAGGATAACCAAAAAGATACACAAACGGTTTTTAATACAATAAAAAAAAGCATTATGACAACTTGATACGACCAAAAATTTGCAATTTGTTAAAAAGAAATCAAGAAAAAAAATACCTAAAATTACTCAAAAAAATATCGAATTTATCAGCATTTTTTTTAATGTAAAGCTGTCATCAAATGACCATTTTGAAAAGTGTTTCAGTTCATTTTCGCTAAATCCTGATCTACAATGGCAAATCGCAGAATGTTGCGTCTGAAAACTTGATGATTGTTTTGACAAGAGTTTGCGTAAGTTTGCTCTTGTATACTAAGCTTGCTGGTTTTCCTACCTAGTTAGCATAAGAGAGCGCAGTAGTATAGATGAAACGTTGTCGATTTAAAAAACAACAAATGTTTTTGAACTATTTTACAGATTCGCTTACAAGAATTCTATCCAATTCCAATTCAGTTTTAAATATTATTTTCAATTATTTTTGGGATTTTTTTTTGTAATATTTAAAATAAGAATATTTTTCTTCTAAAATTTCTGGGGGGGCACAATGTATGGCCTCCCCCCCCTGCCCAATTTTAAATAAAGCGAAGAACCGCTTATTTTTGAGCAAAAATTAAGGGGGTCCAATATAGGACAACGAAAATCCAAACTTTTTCCAAAACTGTGTATTTAAGCAAAAATTTCTCTTAAACATACAATGAATGCTTTTTGTAATCAACCTAAACGCATATTTTTTCAATTATTAGCATAAATATAGCTGTCTAAATGTTAAAAGTACCAAAAATACTGAAGCCGTATGAATTTATAATTAATCAAAACTATAGTTAATTATACTTAACTGAAGCAACATAATTGCAGTTTAAAATAATATTTTATGATTAAAAATAAAAAATAAAACATTTTTTTTAATAAACATGCGTGGTTTTAACAGCAACTGTAAACAAATATATTGTTTAGTTTCGGTCAACCATTTATGTTATTACTATGGAAAAAAATGCATCAAAATTACTTTTTTTATTTGTTTTTTATATTTACAGTAGTTTTTGAAACGTTTTCTCTGATCTTTTTCGGAGATACATGTGTTTAAATGTCTGTTAGGTTTTTTCTTGCTGTTTAAAGCCAAATTTGTTAACAAAACATATATGTTTATGATGAAAATTGTCAAAACATCAAATATCGGTAAAATTTGGTATAAAAATAACAGTTTGCCTATAGTGGACCCGGGTCCATAATCGGATTGTGGACCCGGGACCACTATAGGAAAAGGGGGTCCATAACAGGCAAAATAAACTCTTTGTTCAAATGGCTATTGTTCTAATCAACAACAAATAACTGATGAAACAAATAGTCCAAATTGTTCAAAAGACTTCAGATTTCATTGTTTTGTACAAGGGTTATGAAAAAGTGCTTAAAGTATTGAAAAATTGTGAAAAATGTGCACCGGCTCTACTAGAGGGTTCAATAATGGTTAAAATACCCTAGGGAAGTCTGAAATCCCTCAAATCTCTTGACGTAATATTTGAACAAGCCCAAAGTGGGTTGAAAGTCTAAAATCTTGAATCTTGAATCTTGAATCTTGAATCTTGAATCTTGAATCTTGAATCTTGAATCTTGAATCTTGAATCTTGAATCTTGAATCTTGAATCTTGAATCTTGAATCTTGAATCTTGAATCTTGAATCTTGAATCTTGAATCTTGAATCTTGAATCTTGAATCTTGAATCTTGAATCTTGAATCTTGAATCTTGAATCTTGAATCTTGAATCTTGAATCTTGAATCTTGAATCTTGAATCTTGAATCTTGAATCTTGAATCTTGAATCTTGAATCTTGAATCTTGAATCTTGAATCTTGAATCTTGAATCTTGAATCTTAAATCTTGAATCTTGAATCTTGAATCTTGAATCTTGAATCTTGAATCTTGAATCTGCAACTGCACAAAAGGTTTTGGTTTTATTTTTCAGGAATTAAAATAGGAGTAAGCATATGTTTTTTTTTTTTTTTCAATCTAAACAAGGTTAGGTATCTTCAAAATTTCCATTTTCAACATTTCCATCAACAAAAATTATGTTGAAGCTTATGCGTAAATTGCGTAAATTTTAAATCTGTCTGTCCAAAAAGTTGCAAAAAATTACTTAAAATTCCCTGAAAAGAATATTTAGAGTTTTTAATTTTACAACTTTAAATCATTCTTACTTTTGAGACGAACCAAATCATCCAAAACCGAAATAAACTTCCATTTCCGATTGCACACACGTCCCCCCATCGATGATGTCTCCTTGAATAGACACACAGAATACACTGTACACATATCTAAATGCAGAAGAAGAAAGGATTGTAAAAGCTTTCCCCCAAAGCAGGGATAGACACGATGACGATATTGGACTTTCTTCATCCATTCCGGTTGTGGTCTTCATCGTCTTCGTTGTCTCCTTACTCTTGTTCCGCCCATAAGTAAATATAACACGACATGATGTTTGACAAAGCTCCCTGGAACCGACTTCGACGACGACGTCTTCTTCCCTTTGGTGGGGGTCTTCCCTTACTATTGGACCCAAGAAAAGGGTTTACTTTTTAGCTCAATGCAGAACTACAAGAAGGGGGAACGGAAACGGACAGAAAAGAACACGGAATCTAGCAATGTTGAAATAACTGTAATATCTTTATTACGACCCTGTCATTGTGTCTGCCGGGTCGTGTGTGGCTGTTTCTGTATTTGAAAGGACCTCGTCGGAAAAAAGGGGGAAGGCAACTTCCTCCGGAACGGACCAACTGCATTTCGATTTCGAGGTGGTGCACCTTAACTGCAATTTCTAACTTTTTTTTTCTTTCTCAATTCTAGACATCCCCTGTTCTCCCTGCTAGCGTTACTCCTGGAGAAATGCGAACAGGCAACGCAAGGCTACATTCCCTCCTCGACCTCGTCCAGCCCAAACGGGTCCTCGAATGGGCCCAGCGACGGGGACAGCTTTTCCCGGGACGTTCAGGTGAGTGACCCTGGTTGCCTACTTTTGGGCGATTCCATAATCTAAAATCTTGCCATAAAAATTTCGCAGGCCTTTGTCCAAATGCTGGAGAAGGAGAAGCGCCCCCTATTGACCAACAACTCCGAACTGGACGGCCTTATGATCAAAGCGCTGCAGGTGCTGCGGATACACCTGCTCGAGCTGGAAAAGGTGCAGGAGCTGTGCCGGGACTTTTGCACGCGCTACATCGCCTGCCTGCGGGGCAAGATGCAGTCGGAGAACCTGCTGCGGTCCGATTACGCCCTCGAGCACAACAACAACCTGTCCAACTCGAACAGCCCGATCAACAGCCCGGAGCAGGTAAGGAATTGCAAATATTTTTTTAATTTTTAAAAACTAAAAATACATTATTTTTACTCTTTCAGGACCTCTCCGGCAGTGCTCAAGGATACTACCAAAATGCGGACTATCTGTCAGGAACCGATACCAATGAGTACAGCAATATGCAAGGTAAGACCATCCCAACCAAATCTTTTCTATCTTAATTTTTACCCATCAAAAAACGGTCTTTCAACTGACTTCGACCACAAAAACCGAGCAGGAAACAACCAACTCTCCGTTCAACAACCACCGGAACATCCCGTCCCGATCCCGGCACCGATTCCAAATCCCGCCAATTTCACCCAATTTCCCCACAACCTCCAACCACCCACCATCCCGGGATCCACTCCCCTCGCCCAAATCGGCATCCCTCCCCCTCCGTTGCTGGTGTCCGAGGCCACCAGCAGTGGCAGCGAATGCGGTGACGAGGACGAGGAGGAGGACGAAGACGACGGCAGTGCCGGTTTGTCACCGGGGGCCAAACGGGCCATTCTGCCCAAACGCGCCACGAGCGTCTTGAGGGGCTGGTTATTTCAGCATCTAGTCGTTAGTATTCGTGTCCAGTTTGTTATTTCCTCTGTTTTCCACTAATTTTGATTTTTCTTTTCTTATTTCTTCCCTCCGCTTTCCGGATCCACCGTGGAATGTCCGCTAGCATCCCTATCCTACTGAGGACGAGAAGCGAGCCCTGGCCGCCCAAACCAATCTCACGCTGTTACAAGTGAGTTTTGCGGATAGAGAGAGGAAATTATTATATAAATGTAACAAACGACTTTTATCCCTTTTATCAGGTCAATAACTGGTTCATCAATGCCAGACGCCGAATCCTCCAGCCGATGCTCGAGCACGCTTCCGACAGTTCTGGTGAGTTGGTTATTCTTAACATAATGTAGAGTTATTAATTGTTGCATCTAGAGCGTTCGATTTCCACTCTCCGAGAAATAGTTTTCATTTGAATCCCTTTGGTTGGTTGGAATATTAACTCTATTTTGAGTAATGTTACCTATTACTAGATGTAATATTTCCGTCTCCATCATGCAAGTATCATGCTAACATTCCCACCCACTTCCTCGTGATCTTACCAATGGTCGTGGCCGGCGCCGTGATTGATCAGCAGGGGTCTTTGAGAGTTCCGAAGTGGTTATCTTAAATTGAAAACAATTTTGATCCTGAGATTTTTGTGGCTTCACAATCAACACGAATTGGGTCCTAAAATTAAGCTAAAATTTGGGACATTTTAGTTCACAATGATTAGGCTCATTTTTCTGAGTACAACGACACTATGTACGACCGCAAATGATTAAAAATCAGTTTTTAAATCAATTTAAAAAAATACTTCAGGGTCCTTTTTACCGAAAAGGTCCCACTTGACAGCTCACTTCAAGGGGACCATAGTTGATTCATCGAAAAAATGTTGTCTTGTCAATTTATTCTTTGGCATTACAATGCAAAAAGAATGATCAGAATATATAGCGGAATTAAAAGGAACAACTCGTCTCTTTGTATTCACAGTAATGCATTCTGCTAAAACGCTCAACCAAACCACAACTATCAGAATTGGTTTTTAATCGTATTTTTTACTGTTGTACATAAAAATTTACATAGGGCTTTAGGACCCCATTGTGATGAAAAATATTGATTTTTTTAATCTATTGAAAACATATTAATTTATTCAAATTATCTCCTGGCCGAAAAATAACACTTCGAAATCATGTAATTCTTTGCGATGTCGCAAAATTTTTCGCGGTTTTCAAATATTCATTTTTTTGTTCAGATGATATTTTGTCCATAAATTCTGTGTGTCCAAATTACTACTTTTACTAGTGAAATAGCAAGAGAATGTCCAAATAAAGGTCCTAAAAATTATAGGGTTGGCAATAAAGTTGCATTTTTCATCCTATTGACAAATTATCACAAAAGTGTTCCAAATTTGTGGGTGTTCAGAATATGTGGGATGACTGTATTTATAACTTGACAATTAAAACAATTTATAAAAAAATGTTAAGTTCTTTTCGATTGCAAATTTGATTTTGCTTCAGAAAATGTTTTTTATTTATTTATGTATTTTTTTTTTTTTGTACAGGATTAAGATTTTTTCTAATAGACACTTTTTTTTAAAAAAAATCATATTTACCAATCCTTTTGCTTTGAAAATATTTGTTTTAGTCCCCTAAAACATATTAAATTTAAAAAAATACTTTCTTGGGTTTTAATTTTTTAGTGGTAAAACGTCAACTTTTTTATCCCTTGTACCGATTTTATTCCGAAAAGTCCTAATCATAACCTAAAACTTTTTCGAAGACGCCATATCGATCAGAAAACTCTTTCTCAAGATACAGAATTTCCAATACCCATTTTGTATGACCAACCCCCAACATTGTATGGAGACTTACTACGAAAACTATTTTTATGTAAAATGACTTCTTTTGACATATGGACAAGGAGGTCGCTTTGCGAAATTTATTGTATCTAAAAATCTATCACAGCTGAGCAAAGCACTACAGCAAACACTATTTTTATTTTTTTTTATTTTTTGATATGTTTTAGAGGACATAAAATGCCAACTTTTCAGAAATATGCAGGTTGTGCAAAAAATCATTGAGCGAGTTATGAGTTTTTGAATCAATACTGATTTTTTCAAAAAATCGAAAAATTGGTCGCAAACATTTTTCGACTTCATTTTTCGATGTATAATCAAATTTGCAATCAAAAAGTACTTTAGTGAAATTTTGAAAAGGTGCACCGTTTTCAAGTTAAATCCATTTTAAGGTGACTTTTTAATTTTTTAAAATTAGTGCACATGTTTGCCCACTTCTGGAAAAAAGTTTTTTGAAAAGCTGAGAAAATTCTCTATATTTTGCTTTTTTGAACTTTGTTCATACGACCTTTAGTTGCTGAGATATTGCCATGCAAGTGATAAAAAACAAGAAAATTGATGTTTTCTAAGTCTCACCCAAACAACCCACAATTTTCCATTGTCGATATCTCAGCAACTAATGGCCCGATTTATAATGTTAAAATATGAAACATTCGTAAAATTCTCGATCTTTTCGAAAAAAATATTTTCAAAATATTTAAACCAAGACTAACATTTTAAAAGGGCGTAATATTGAATGTTTCGCCCTTTTGAAATGTTAGTCTTGTTGAAAATATTTTTTTTCGAAAAGATCGGAAAATTTCACAAATATTTCATATTTCAACATTGTAAATCGGACCATTAGTTGCTGAGATATCGACATTAGAAATTGGTGTGTTGTTTGGGTGAGACTTAGAAAACATCAATTTTCCTGTTTTTTAACCTTTGCATGGCAATATCTCAGCAACTAAGGGTCGTATCAACAAAGATCAACATAGCAAAATATAGAGAATTTTCTCAGCTTTTCAAAAATATGTTTGTCAAAAGTGGGCAAACATGTGCACTAATTTAAAAAAAAATGAAAAACTTCGACTATTTTCAAAAAAGTCACCTAAAAATGGATTTAACTTGAAAATGGTGCACTTTATCAAAATTTCACTAAAGTACTTTTTGATTGCAAATTTGATTATACATCGAAAAATGAAGTCAAAAAATTTTTGCGACCAATTTTTCGATTTTTGGAAAAAAAAATCAGTATTGATTCAAAAATTCATAACTCGCTCAAAGATTTTTTGCACAACCTGCAAATTTCTGAAAAGTTGGCATTTGATGTTAGAGGACACATAACATATCAAATAATAAAAAAAATTAAAAATAGTGTTTTTTGCAAATCAAGTTTTAGTGACAAAAAGTTAAATAAAGAATCACCAATTTTTTTTACCGCGTATCATTTTTTTCCAGTGTAGTCCGTCTCCATACCTACAACTTTGCCGAAGACACCAAATCGATCAAAAAATTCCTTCAAAAGATACAGATTTTTGAATTTCCATGCATCATTTTTGTATGGACAGCTGCCAAATTTGTATGAGAAATTATATGGACAAACTAATGATGCAAAATGGCTTTTTTGGGCATACCGAAGGCACCAAAAAAGTTTCAGTCGCATTAAAAAATACAAAAATTAAAATTTAAGAAAAAAGACCGATTTCGTAGAAAATTGCTCAGACTCCAAATGTCCTGATCCGTAATCGTGCGATGGTATTGTGCCTCCCATAATGGAGCACTTCCATTCGAGCAGTTTTTGCTTTTTTCTACAATGTATTCCTTATGGGAGAACTGTCATTTCTACCACTCGAATCGGGTGTTCCATTGCAGTGGACCATACATCAAAAGATTACAAGAAAAGTTTTCAAATAAATATATAAGCGAATCTTGAAGTTGATTTTTTATTTCTTAAGCAAATTCTATTCATTTCTTTTGTAAAGAAAAGTCACGTTTATAAAATAAACAATAAACTTTGTAAAAAAGGCAAAAATATTTATTTTTTGTCGTAAAACCCAAAATTTAACCGCGTTCTTTTTAACGAAAATACTGTTTATCGATTTTGATCATGTTTAGAAATAAATTTTATTTATTTATTTTATAAAATATTAAAATATTTCTTCCAATTTCTTTTCTTCAACAGCCCAAAGTCCACCTGCTCCAGCCGCATCGTCATCACCGTTACCGCAAGCTCTTCCACCACTACCACCTCCACTTTTACCCCAGGAAAGCAACTCTTCACACCCTCCCAACAAACAACCCCCAATCTGGTCCGATCCTTCGTTTTCCGGTGGCCCGATCAGCTCCGCTCACCACCAGTTGGCCAACATCGAGAACATCAGCGCCAACATCATCAACCGGGGCCTGCTTCGATCGCAGTTTCACCATCCAGGGCGCCCCCGGTCCGTAAGTTCCGGGGATGAGTCCGGTACCAGCAGTGACGGTCCGGGTCAACATGGACTGGCCGTCGCCGGGGGTCGTTAGGAGGGTTTTTGTTTTTTTCGGTGGGGTTACACAATTGTATACTAATTTTGAGATGAAAACGTCTATACGAAGTGCAACTGGATGCCATATACGAAAGCTAGTTATTATTTTGTAATTATTTTTGTTTTGTTGAATTTTTTGTAGTGATTAGGAAAACAACATAAAAGTATATCAATAGTTTTAATGTGATTGATTCCAACCCTGCATTTGACAGTTCAAGTTGACTTGCTAGCTTACCTTTAGCTTGCATGACATTGATCATGTTAGACGTTTAAGAACTAATTTGGTTTGTCTGAAGCTTCAAAATTTCAATCATTAAAACAAAAATACGTAAAAATTATTCCATTCTAAATGTGACAAACCGAAAGATTTCTTGAAAAGTGAAAACTTCTCCAAATACTTGCGCTCCAAACCCCCTTCCAAACCGGTCAAGTTCTGTACAGTAGCGACCGTAAGCAGAACGGGTGCCTTCACATTTGCATAATAAGCCCAATTTGGAAACAAATTAAGACCATAAATAAAACGTTCAGCCCCGCCCCATCCCTTCTTTCTCGATTTCACACCCAAACAAAACAATTTTGATTTTTCTTCTCTTGGTATTTTGGTATTTTCATTAGGGTGAAACAGTCGTCGGATTTTTGTTTATACAGACGCTTAACAGGTGCAAGCCCCCTCCCCCCCCATCCCTCCCACTTCCTTCCGTCAAAATTGTTCATTTGAATGGAAATGTCATTTTGCCTTCGGGATGTGGGGGGAAAATGCCGCACGCCAATGGCCATGTCATGAGGCTTGCTTCGATTTCCGTTTGGGGTTGTCGACGACGCTCACTAGATTGATTTGCCGAGGAAAGAAAATTATCACAAACGCGCGTGAGTTAATTTTTATTGAAAGCCCTGTTTTTCTTCTCGGTGGGTGATTCCAACGGAAAATGTTGAAAATATGATAATTAATTAACGAGGCCGAGAGAAAAAAAAAACAAAAAGGGGAAAGCGACATCATTAACGAGTAAATTTGCGCGCGGACTCACGTCGAACCGAATGATGAAGTTGAATTGATTAATATTTATTACAAATAATGAGGTCCGAGTTGGTTTGTTTTTTTCGGGTAAGGACACACAACAACAAAAAAAAAAGCAAACATACGTAAAAACTCAATTAAAAAGGGGCCGCGCAAGGAATCGGAGCGCTAAAATTGGAGAAAACGATTACATGAATAAATATTATTTACATATAGATTTTTATATACAGCCACACCTTGGTGGACGCAAGAATTCAATCCGGTTTTCCGTTTTCTGTGCTGTTCGAATATAAATTATCGTATTATCGTGATAATTGAATGATTATGATAATGCTAATTAAAACGCGAGCGGTGAATATTGTTGTACGAGCAGCGACGAAGGCAAGTGGGTGGACAACCTCCCCTATAATCAGCTCAGGGGGAAAGTAGAGAAAAAAGAACAAATTTCAGTCAACACAGCCAAGCTAATGTATACGTGGTTTAAATGCATTTTTTTTCTTATTATTTTGAAATGTTTTATTTTTAAGATGGATATATTTTATAGTGATAAAAAAACAGCAACAATTGCTAGGCAATATATAAATTGAAAAAAAAAACTTGATCCGTTATCATTTGCTTGAAAGAGTACATTTAGTAATCTAAATTAAAAGTTTTCTTTTTAATCACCAATGTCCTTGACTGTACTCAAAAATTTAGCAAAATATTGAGAATTTTTGAAAGAAACTGAAGCTCATAATAAAGGTTAAACGAAACTAAATTTTGCAAAGACTTTTAAAACAGAGCAATTCTCTGAGATTTCGAGCAATATTTGGTGTATTTTCGAATTGGCTGAATTTTTATGAAATTAAACCAACACAAAATTAACACATTTTTTTGTTTGACCCCCAAAAAAAACCTTTTTCGAATCATGTCAATTTTTAGATATTTTTCAGATAACCAAAATTTCCATCATTAGAGCAATTTTTCGATTTTTTTCAAGGGGTATTTTTAGATGTGGCCATTTCAAATATGTTTTGTGAGTTCTTCCATTACAAAAAAAGAGCTTATTTTCCATAATCTTCAAACTATTTTAGAGATTTTCCATGCAAAAATTCTATCAAAATATTCAAGAACGGTTTTGCTAATCGTTTAACGTCTTCAGCAAAATTGATAATATTTACAATCTTTAACAAAATATTTATTTTTATAGCACTGTAATACTCACTTAGATGTGATTTTGAGCATTTTTATTTTTGGAAGAATGCTAGAGTTGGTTTAAAAATTTGATTTTTTTTTCTTTTTATTTTTTGACATTGAAAATCGGTCCGGAGACAGAAAGATGGCTTGGACGAGGAACGATCACCGACTGTAACTGAGCGAAAACGCGCTTTCCTGAAAACGCCTAAGGTTGCATCCTATTGTAAAATTACCTTAGATTTCTATCATTTCTATCATTCAGCATTCATCACCGACAATGATATTCAAATGTTAAAAAAAAAAACGCCTCTCGTGATCGTCATTTCGAAGCGTCATTCAGTGAACGCACACGAAGTTGAAACGAACAAACCCGAGCTGGGCACTCAAGCAGCCGCTCAACGCGAAGGCACATGCTTCTCCTTCTTTCTCTCTCAACCTGTCCCTCTCTTTTTTGCTCGTGCTTTGTAGCGTGGTGACAGCAATCATTTGAATGCAGTCATGGGGGAGGTGATCGGAGTTTCGGTAAAATGTAAAAAAACGCTATGCGCGTTTGCCTTTCTGATAACAGTCAAATGACTGTAGGAGTGACTTTACGTTGCAATGCTTTGGCAGCAAATTTAGTAAATTTTCGATCTTTTTAAAACATATTCTTAGAGAAGTTTAAGCTTGGCAGCGACTCTAATAGATTAAAAAAATATCCTTCTTTCAAAATTTGTCCGAAAAATCAGGAAGCAAACTATTTTTTTTTTTTTCAAATAACTTCAAAACTGAAAACGCTTTTAAATCGCATTTTTCTAAATTGATAATCATATTTAGCATGTTTGGGCTGGATTAAAAATATTTTGAATTTTTTAAATGAAATAAGGATGTGCAGCCGTATTTTTTTTTTTTTTGTTTTACGATGACTGTAAATAAAACAATAGAACTGAAAAAATGCTTATTCTTGAGAGATATGCTAAACAGTGTTGTTTGTTAATAATAAAAATTAATATGGGCATTTGAAACCCCGAAAACATTCATATTATTCATAATTCATATTATATGATATTACACACTTCAATGCTCCTTGAAACCTTTCAAATGCCTTTTTACAAAATCTTCTATAAATTTTATCTTATTTAAAATCCTTACTTAACCTACCTTAGTTCATGAAGTGAATACACTACACAGCCTCAAAAAGTGTATAAATATCACTATTTTATCAAAATATCTAACATCCAACATAGAAAAAGTGAATTAAAAACATTAAAGTAATTATAACTTTTGATAGGGTTGCCAGATTTTCAATCTTTTGGACTCTTTGTAAAGATCTCTTGATTGCCCATCAAACGACAAGTCGCATAGTAGATCCGGACAACGTTTTCATCAAAATATGTGAGATCCGGCCTTTAAAAAGTGTATAAATAACACTTAAGTGGTTATAACTTTTGATAGGGTAGTCAGAAAGGTTTTTTTAAATACCTTTGCAAAAATGTATAGCATGACTTTCAAAAACCACCCTTTTTACAATCTCCCGAAGCTAAGCAAAAATCGTTTTTTTAGCATAACTATTGAAGCAACATAATATTGCATATTTTTCGGTGCACGGACTTACAGACATACACACGCACAGACATTTGTTCAGAATTCGATAGGTATACGCGAAGGTGGGTCTACGAGGTCAAATAAAGAAGTTCTTTTTTCTCATGATTTTATAGCCTTTCCTCATTGAGGTGAGGAAGGCAAAAAGATTTTCAAAAATATATCATATTTGATCTTTAAAATTAACAAAAAATAATTATAATTTGTTCACCTACACAGGTAACAGAAAAAAACATTTTTTTTTTTTCATTATATATATTGCCTAGTAATTATTCTTTTAAAAAGTCGCCCTATGTTAACCACCAACGGTAACGATAAAAGCAACGGATATACGTAATAAAAAGTACCAGTAATATAAAAGAAAACAGCAAACCTAATAGTAAACATAGTGACAAATGAAACATAGAACGAGACAAGATAGTAATGAAGGCAAGAGCAAAAGGACGTGCAAAAAAGAGATAGAGAGTGGAAGAATTAAGCCTGTGATAATAGATTTATTTGATTTTCATATCTCTTGCTAAACAAACAATAAAACAAAACAAGCAGTCCACTAAAACTCAATACACACAAAAAAACTCAAAACACTGAGAAAAATACTGAAATGCAACAAGAAATACGTAAAATTCCTATCTCTGTGTCATAAAAAGTCATAGAACAAAGTAAACTAATAAAACAAAAGGAAAAACTATAAGTAACGAAAGAAGAAGTATACCATTTATAAGGATAAGTTTTTTAGTAGCTAATCAAAGGAAACCGAATGCCAATTGTCTAAGAACAAGTGAACAAGAACTAAGCAAACTCAAACACACACACACAAACTGAAACTGCTGATTGAAACTGTATACGTAATGAAAACACGAGTCAATGTTTAAAAGTTAGGAAGGTTATGTTTTGTTTAATTTTATCCTACATCTACCATTAAACTATACTAGTTTTTTAGTTTAAAGTACCCAATTAGTCTTTAACAAACAACTAAAAGTATACCATTACCAGGCGGTACGCCCGCTCCCCCTTTTGGCATTGAAACGAAACCAGCAAAAAAAAGAACAAACCAAACGAGTAACAGCGCGAAAACTACCCCCCAACAAAAAAACAAACAAAAAACTTGAACATAGTGTACATAAGATTTCAATACTTAGCAAACAAATTACCCAAAATTACCCTTGTTTCACCATCCCCTCCCCCCAATTTCATCGTCAAAGCAAGCACGAAGAAGAACGCCCCCTTCGCGTGCCGGAGCGATCCAAGCAGGCCGAAAAGATCGCTTCCTCCTGATTAGAGGGCCAAAACTTGGTCCCCATAATTAAAGAAGGCGTTGATGGTAATTTAATTGGCGCGGCTTGCTTCGATCAGCGGGCACACGAGTAAATTAACCCCAAATATTACCACCCCATTACGATTTCTACCCTACTACGCTATCGAATTACGAAAATTGAGCGCTTTATTCGGTTTGAAAGTTGTACAAACGTAAGATTACTTTTTTTTTTGGTTACGAGAACCATTAAAAATTGAAAAGAAAATTCAACACAAATAAATCCGTGGCTTCCGTGCCATACTCTAGGGGGTTTGCAAAAAGTTATTAATTAAAACAAAACAACAACAAAAAAACACCTAAACCGTCTCGGTAAATACCTTAGAAATTACTGCAACTTACAAAACGTAAAAAAACACACACACACATACACACTCAAACATACTTTGGAACTTTTACCAATCCTTTCAAAATTGATTAATATTGCAAGAAATACTAAAATAAACGAGAAGAAGAAACACACACAAGCAAAGCAACCAAGAGCAACTCTCATTGCTGCGATACGATTACCTATTGTTCAAGTGCAACTGCAGTTTATAACACGTTGAAAAGAACAAGAAGCAAACATGTATACTACTCACAACACCAGAAAAAAGAAAAAAAAAGAAGAAGAAGTTAAGAACACTCAAACACGTAAATCGGTTTAAAAAAAGGTGAAATGAAATAGATTTTGGTCTCAAATATCGTGTGGTGTTTGATTCTAAAATCTGTGCTATTCACTTTTAAAATTGATGATGTTTAAATTACCAACCAGAAAGCAAACTATTATTGATTAAAGTAATTAATTAATGATGATGCAAAAAAGTGAATAAAATTGGACATACTCTTGAAAATATTTTATGGTTCGTATTGCATTGAATGATATCCGAAGGTCTTGTGTAAACATAAAAAGTTTGAAAGAAAAAAATTCATAAAAAATATGTGGTTTAAAATCTGGCAAGATATTGTCATTTGCTTAGTATTTAAATGAGATTTAGAAAAACAAATGTTTCGTAAAATTTACTTTTTTGTCAAGCTGTATATTTCTGCTACTTGTTGTCAGATTTCCAAATTTAATGGAAATTCATGGCCATTATTTTCTAAAATGTACCTATTGTTACCTAAAATTCAACTGTAAGTAGCTACAACATGAGATCGCAGCATTTTATCAAAACTTTTCGAAAATAAAGATTCAATTCCAAAAAAATGTATCCGCAGTATTTTCTGCGGAAAAATCGCACATTATCACAATTTTTCTCTTTGTTTCTACCTGAGGGTAAATCTCAGCAACTATTGGTTTAATCTTTAAAATTGTTTAAGCTATTTTTTTTTTTCGAACTGATGCAACTAGAGGTTATTTTGATCATGATTTCGATAAATTTGACAGAAATACTATTGAAATAAATCCTAACTAAAGCAAAGCATTTTTGATCACTTTGTGCCAAAGTTCAAAATATGGCTTTTTTTTGTCATTTAAAATTGATTTATATTAGATATACAGTCGACTCTCTGGCTGTCGATCTTCTCGATATCAATAATTATCCATCTATCGATGAATTCTTCAGTCCCTTCAATCTGCATACTTCAATTATCTTCATTCCTCGATATTTTCCCTTGCTTGAAGGATCTCTTCCTTGACGGTGCCTTGGATTCTGTTTGCTTTAAAAATCTCTTCCGGTTGTCAATAATTTCACTTTCTCATGGCTTGCATAGACATTTTTCTTAGCGAAACTATGCTTTGAAGGGTGTTTGACGTTAGATTGTTTTTGTTTGCTGGACGTTGCCATGATTCTCTCCCATAGCTGGGTATCAAGAAAAAAATATTTTCAATCGAGTCTTCATTTTGCATCGTTCTGTAAACTGATGATTCTCTTCCTTGACGGTCCCTTGGATATTGACAACCAGAGAGTCGACTGTAATACCAATACTCATCATAAGCCGAAGTCTAAGAAAATTGCATCGGTTTTTATTTTTATTTTTGAAATGTCCAATAGAAGTAATTATGGTATAAAGTATGGTTTTACGTACCATACAAGTTTCCATACAATTTTGGGGCCTGGTCATATAAAATGGGTAAGTAAATTTATAAAATTCTGTATCATGAAGGGATTTTCTGATCGATTGGGCACATTTGTAGATTATGATTAAGACTCTTCAAAAATTTGAATTACCAAAATATAATTTTTAATTTTCGATTTTTTATTTGTTTAAGGGGACAAATAAAGAACATCTTTTAAGTTATATTTCGTGATGCTGTGAAATCTCGCAATTCGCAATTTTCAGTGTAAGAACGGGCCTTGACCGATCTTATGCACCAGGTTCCCGACGAACACGCACTGCCCTTACACCTACATCTCACCCTTGCTCTGAGTCAGTACGAGCAACACGCTAGAACACGCTTTGAGTGTTCGTGCCAGGCATGATGTAAGTATAAGCGCCTAACCTTTTATAGTGTGCCTATCAACTTTCATTAAAGCAAAAACTGTTTTATGTTTAGTTTGAATTCAGAAACTAGTTGTTATTTTACTGTGTATTGTTTTCTCCTGAAACCTTTCCTAGTGTTGAGTCGTGTTTATATGTTGCTATTTCTTCTGTCGCGGTGTTTTGTTACAATTTTTGGTCCTAAGCATGTTATAAAAGTTTACCAAAAGTACAATAGTAATATTTGTGTTGATCCTTTAACCATTCCATAAATTGAGTAAGGGCTCGAACCTCACTTGCTTAAGAAAAAGGTGAAGTTTCAAAACAATGGACAGTGAAGGAAATATACTATGTAAAGAATCAATAGTAAAAGTAAGATACTAATTTATGAAGTAAATAAAGAAATTAACAATAGTTAATAAAAAGAGGTAACAAACAAGCTTAGATTGTATTGAGGGCAATTTACAGGGAAGATGAGAAATTATTCAAATAGATAAATAAAGAAAAGACACATGATAAACAAAATTGACATCGCTGCCAAATTAAGGGAAAGCAGACAGTTTGTTGCAGCAGCATCAATTGGTAAAATAGAGTGGAAAAGCGTTGAGAAATAAGAGAATCAAATGAATAAAATCGAAATCAAATGGAGGATAGTAAACAGAAGCCGCGTTAGAAAATCAGTGAAACAAAACAAACAGAAGATAGCTGTTAGCTGAGAATGAAGAGAAGAGAAACCCCGTTGTGCAATGTTTCAGGTACATCCACAGCAGTTGACTCAACATACTGCGAATCAAAACAATACCGTCTACAATCAAAAATTACTTTCCTTTCCCACATTGTCGCGCCCCTTTCTTCTAGCCGTCTCTACTCTGACCCTCGCTGGTCAAAGGTTTACGAGTCGTTTCCACAGGCCACCAGCTAGGTTACACCTTGTCATCATGATGACTAAACCAAGCCAACGTGGAGGTAAGAAAATAGGACACTTGCAAGGAACCAGAGCCATGCTGTTTTGTCCAAACAGCACTACGGATGTAGTTGGGCTCTTCCGGGATGTTCCTCGCCTAGGTGTGTCAACAGACGAGTATCATCAGTATCATGCAGCCTTGGCCTGCTATTTCGTGATGCTGTGAAATCTGGTTAAAAAATGTGATATTTGAAAAAAATGTGTTATTGAAAAATGACGATATTCGGAACATAAAAACTAATAATTTTTTTTATAGCTAAATCGTATTTGCAATTGAAACCTGGAGTTTTTGATTAAAATGTCCAATGAACCAAGTATTCAGTTTTTGCTTTTTGGGTGTTTTTTAATACCCCTGACTCAAGGCGGTTTTAAAAACACCCAAAAAGCAAAAACTGGAAATTTGGATTATTGGACCTTTTCAAAAAAAAAAACTCTAGAAATGTACATTAAATTTTTTGATAAATTTACCGTTCTAAAGTCATCGTTTTTTTTAAGGTTTTTTGAGTTTAAAAAATAATTAATGATTTTTTTTAAATATTGAAAATTTCCTGTACTATTAACTCTGGAACTTAAAAATTGAGCAATTCGTTTCTGAGATACAGCCGCACAAGGAATTCGAATAGGTTTAAAATGAGTTTATCCAAGTGTCACCTAATTTGCCTGTAATTTTCAACTGACGATAACTCGAAAAATATTGGTCCGATTTTTAATAATTTCAACTATTTAATTTTTTCTTCAGGAATGAAAACAATTCAAACCACAATTTTTTTTGCAGGAAAAACATGATTCCACAGATCACACAGATTCAACAGATTGCTAAAACAATGTTGGATTGATAAATAGTTTTTGTTGCCTCAAGGCCTTTGGAGATTTCTTTGAGTTGAAAAGAGATCGAAACATACAGAAACGACTGGAAATCTATGAATGTCTCAAATAAATTAAAAGCCACACCAGTTTTACTCAATGTAATACTATTTATTCTGTTTATGCTTAATGTACTAAAATTGAAGTAGCATTACCACCACTCATCATCATCAAGCCACCTGATTATACTTGGTCGGCATCGCCTGAATGACCGCCTTCAGATCCCGATTGCTCGGCTTCCTCAGCTCGTTCGCCGCGTGCTTCAGCTGGATGCCGCAATCCGGACTCGAACTGGACCCCAGCGTGGCCGCTTCCCGCTCAAAAATGTGCGCCAACCCTTCGAGCAGTTCGACAAACCCGAGCGAGAGAGCCGCCCTCCGAATTCGGTTCAACTCCTTGTAAAAGTGCTGCGTCTTCTCGGGCAACTTCTTCGCATGCCGCAGCACCTTCTGAATGTCCGACTGGAGCCCGGCCTGGCGAATCCACACGACGATGTTCTGCGAGTAGCTGCGCTTTTCCGCCTTGATGGGGAAGCTCGGATTTTCGCCGGGGAATGCGTCGTCCAGGTTTCCTAGGAAGCGAAGGTCACCCAGCCAGGGAACCACGTCGTTTCCCGGTGGGAGCACGTTCAACATGAGGTTGGACTTTTTCTTGCTGTCCGCGTACGAGTAGATGAAGCCGTACCAATTCTCGGTCAGTAGAACCAGGGCGGCCATGTTCTCGACCTTGAGGGCACCGTGCAGCAACACGCAAACCGATTCGCGCGTAGAGTCCCCCGCGGAGGACCCATCCTCGTCGTTGTCCCCTCCGCCGCCGCCACCACCACCATCCGGTTTGGCGTAGAAGCTCTTGACGTCCTGTTCGAGTTTCTCCTCCGGGCTGGGATTGTCCTTGGACGAGATTCGCAACCGGTCCGGTTCGTGGCGCGGCAGAATTAGGTGCCGACTGACCGACATCGGAGAACCGATGTCCGACAGGCTGATGTAGCCGCAGATTTCCAGCTTGCGCGAGATTAATTTGGTCGTTTCGGCGCCGAAAATGTCCTTCGAGGTGTAGGGCTGGAAGTATAGAGACGTTAGTAAAACACTATGTTTAACTTAATTCCCAATTCAATTTCCTACCAACGGCGCCGGCCAAATCGTAATGCCACCATCCAACCGGAAGTAACCGCCACAGCGTAGCGTCGCCTCAAACTGCTTGTAGTTCTGCTCGCACATGTTCTCCACCAACTCCTGGACGCTCTTCCGCGTAAGGTACCGACATCCCAACTCATCCCCATCATCAATAGGGTCCTCAATCGACAACGACTTCAACTTCGGAATAAAAACCTGCCCGTTCTGCCCACTCACGTCCAACAGCTGCTGGTACAGCTTCGTGCCAAACTTGAACGCCGTGTCCGCCGGATTGCCCAACCCCACAAAGGTCAGCTTGCTCGGGTAGGAAAACCCGACCCACTGGTTCTCCGAGAGCGGAACCTTCACGCCACTGCTCGAGCTTTGCGCCTTAAAGTTCTGCAGGTTGATGACGGTGTTCTTGAGCGAGCTCGGACCCATTCCGACGCCGCAGTCCGTCAGGAAGATGATCTGGCAGTAGTTTTGGGCGCCCCAGTGCGTCTTGAACATGTTGTTCACCGCCACCAGCACGTTCTCCAGGCTGGTTTTGTCGTAGTGGTCAATTTTGTGCAGCGCCGCCCGGACGGACTCGTAGTCGCGGGTGAAATCTACCAGGACTTCGTACAGGGAGGAGTAGACGATCTAAGGGAGGAAACATGAAAAAATTGAAGCTATAGTTGAGCTATAGTAGTTTTTTATTAGGCTAGTACAAATATTTTTAAAAGTTTTTGTCAGGGTTGTCAGCGAGCGAGCCTGGAGTTATACTTCATGAGCATGAGCACTTGACAGGGAGCTCATGCTCGCTCCTGCTCATCGCATGCGCTCGCGCTCATATGAACTTCGGAAGAAACCGGTCAAGAAAAATTTCAAATTGGAAGCAGCGGTAGCAAAAGCAAGCCAGAAAGGGCAAAGAAAAGCCCCTAGAAATCGTTCCCTCTCTTTTGTTCTGCTGTGCGTAAAACTGTTTCTTGACCCCCTTTCTTTTGAACAGCATACTGGCCCTAAAGGTTAGTCTGCAGATCGGAAGGAAAGGGGTCAAGAAACAGCTTTACGAACAGCAGAACAAAGGAGAGGGAGCGATTTCTTGGGGCTTTTCTTCACCCTCTCTGACTTGCTTGCGCTGCCGCTGCTGCCCATTTGATTTTTTTCTTGACCGGTTCCTTCCGAAGTGCGTATACCGCTTAAGCTGTAAAACGTAAGCAATTATTATTATTTATTTTTTTCATTGAAACAAAATTTTATTCATTTATTTACTTAATTAATTGGAATTAACTCCAGCTTAGGGACCATTCATAAAAAATCTTTAAATGGTTTACTTTCACATGTATCTTTATCGAATTTATGTTTAATATCACATTATTTCTTTAAATCACCAAGATAATCATGCTTGGAAGCCTGAACCCCGACTCCAATTCAAGCTTTAAAACAAAATTTATAAAAATATCTTAATCCACAATTCCAGCCTCATTTACAATCTCAAAACTCTACTGGAAAAAAAGTTATTACACCGACCAACAAAATTTCTGCGCAGACTCAACTCGAGGGGAAGCATGAACTTTGGGGTCTCCAGAATCACGAGCATTTTGAATTTTTCAAAAATAGTTTGTCTAGGCCGAATCGTTTTTCTCCACAGTTTGTATGGAAAATTAGGGCGGTTAGTCACTCTTGCATACAACCTAAAAATTGCATGCAATATGAGCAACTCTCTACGAAATCGGCCGATTTCGACCATTTTTATTTTTTGTATTTTTTTATTTGACTCAAACTTTGTGGGGGCCTTCCCTATGATCAAACATGCTATTTTGTGTCATTGGTTCACCCATACAAGTCTCCATACAATTTTGGCAGCTGTCCATACAAAAATGGTATGTAAATATTCAAACAGCTGTAACTTTTGAATGAATTTTCTGATCAATTTGGTGTCTTCGGCAAAGTTGTAGGTATTGTTGAGGACTTTTGAGAAAAAAATAGGTACACGGAAAAAAAATTTGCAGATTTTTTTATTA
This sequence comes from Culex quinquefasciatus, assembly GCF_015732765.1. Taxonomy (NCBI): domain Eukaryota; kingdom Metazoa; phylum Arthropoda; class Insecta; order Diptera; family Culicidae; genus Culex; species Culex quinquefasciatus. The sequence continues at coordinate 171,191,550 of NC_051863.1, forward strand.
ACTTTTTTTTCACTAAAACTCAATTTCCCAAAAATACGTATTTTTTGATTTTCGAGATTTTTTGATATGTTTTAGGGGACAAAAATCCGCAACTTTTGAGCCATAGAAAAACATGGTCAAAAAATCTGCCGCCGAGTTATGAATTTTTGAAAAAATAGTGATTTTTGAAAAAAAATCGAAGTTTCATGCAAAAACAAGTTTGACCTTACTTTTTAATGCAAAATTGAATTTGCAATCGAAAAGTACTTTACACATTTTTTGATAAAGGGCTCCGTTTTCAAGATATAGCCACCGAAAGTTTGTTTTTGGCGAAATATTTGCAGTTTTTCAATTTTTAAAAATAGTGACCATGAGTGACCGTGGTGTAGGGGTAAGCGTGATTGCCTCTCACCCAGTCGGCCTGGGTTCGATCCCAGACGGTCCCGGTGGCATTTTTCGAGACGAGATTTGTCTGATCACGCCTTCCGTCGGAAGGGAAGTAAATGTTGGTCCCGGACTAACCTAAAAAAGGTTAGGTCGTTAGCTCAGTCCAGGTGTAGGAGTCGTCTCCCTGGGTCCTGCCTCGGTGGAGTCGCTGGTAGGCAGTTGGACTAACAATCCAAAGGTCGTCAGTTCGAATCCCGGGGTGGATGGAAGCTAAGGTGTAAAAAGAGGTTTGCAATTGCCTCAACAATCAAGCCTTCGAACACCTAGTTTCGAGTAGGAATCTCGCAATCGAGAACGCCAAGGCAATGCTGAAGAGCGAATAATTTGATTTGATTTGAGTGACCATTTCTAAAAATATTTTTTTTGAAGAGTTCAGAAAATTTGCTATAAAATTGTCTAAGAGACATTGAAGATTGGACCTCGGGTTGCTGAGATAGAGCCGCTTTAAGAAAAAGAAACACGAAAATTGAAGTTTTCTTAATATCACCAAAAAACACACAATTTTCTAATGACGATATCTCAGCAACTAATGGTCCGATTTTCAATTTTAATACATGAAAAATTCGTGAAATTTTCCGATCTTTTCGAAAAAAATATTTTTGGGCGTAATATTCAATATTTGACCCCTTTTAAATGTTAGTCTTGATTTAAAAATATTCAAAATATTTTTTTCGACACGATCGGAAAATTTCACGAATGTTTCATGTATGAACATTGAAAATCGGACCATTAATTGCTGAGATATCGTCATAAGAAAATGGTGGGCTGTTTGGGTGAGACTTAGAAAACTTCAATTTTCGTGTTTCTTTTTCTTTAAGCCGCTGTATCTCAGCAACCAGAGGTCCAATCTTCAATGTCTCATAGACAATTTTATAGAAAATTTTCTGAACTTTTCAAAAAAAATATTTTTAGAAATGGTCACTCATGGTCACAATTTTTAAAAATTGAAAAACTGCAAATATTTCGCTAAAATCAAACTTTTGGTGGCTATATCTTGAAAACGGAGCCCTTTATCAAAAAATGTGTAAAGTACTTTTCGATTGCAAATTCAATTTTGCATTAAAAAATAATGTCAAACTTGTTTTTGCATGAAACTTCGATTTTTTCCAAAAATCACTATTTTTTCAAAAATTCATAACTCGGCGGCAGATTTTTGACCATGTTTCTCTATAGCTCAAAAGTTGCGGATTTTGTCCCTAAAACATATCAAAAAATCTCGAAAATCAAAAAATACGTATTTTGGGAAATTGAGTTTTAGTGAAAAAAGTTAATAAAAAATCTGCAATTTTTTTCCGTGTACCTATTTTTTCTCAAAAGTCCTCAACAATACCTACAACTTTGCCGAAGACACCAAATTGATCAGAAAATTCATTCAAAAGTTACAGCTGTTTGAATATTTACATACCATTTTTGTATGGACAGCTGCCAAAATTGTATGGAGACTTGTATGGGTGAACCAATGACACAAAATAGCATGTTTGATCATAGGGAAGGCCCCCACAAAGTTTGAGCCAAATAAAAAAATACAAATAAAATCCATTTCCGGTTTTGGCAGAGAATTGCTCATATGTTGGAGAACCGAACCGCACTGATTCTACTTAAAACATTGGAGAATAAACCATTCGGTCCAAACAAACTATTTTTTTGAAAAATTCAAAATGTACGTGATTTTTTTGGGGACCCTAAAGTTCATACTTCCCCTCGAGTTGAGTCTGCGCAGTCATTTTTGTCATTTTTTGTAGGTCAGTGTTATCGTACAACCGAATCAGATCAAAAATTACCGCTTATTTTGCTCAATGAGCAAAACATGAGCTCGAGCGCTCCTCCTCGAATAATGCTCGCTCATTAGCGCACAAAATCGCAACACTGGTTTTATTTTTCGAATTATGCTGTTTACCTTCTTTTTTCGAAATAACTAAAATTTTTATAGGGGAAATATACCCTTTCTAATCAAACACCTATCTTCGTCATATGGAGAGTTTGATGCTCGACTAAAGCTCCAAAAATACTATTTGGGCTATAAACTTACAAGCAACAGCACCGCCTCGAGTAAGCACGCAAATTCATGCCATTTATTGGCCAAAAAGATCAAATTTAATGCACATTTGATCATAATTTCTATTTTGCGAGACCATTTCTCATCATTTTGGTGGCACACACATCCACACGCAAGATCAGGGGTTAGCTGCTTAACGAAAGTCGCTTCCAACTACCAGCAACATGTTCTTTTGACCATTACTTAGTCACTCACTTGAAAAATAATCCCGAAAAATGTAAATAACTAGCAAGCACCATCAAAAAAACAAACGCGCTAAGTCTTTTGACGTTTCAATTTTGACTACCCATACCAATCGAAAGCTGAAGAAAACCGAGCGAGGAGCGAAGGCAAATAAAGAACAAAGGGTGGCCACCAACACCACCAACATGCTGGCACAGTCTGTGATGCTGGTGCAGCGCATGTTGGGGTGAGCAAGTGCTGCCAGGAAACTTTCGCTAAAAATGCTACTTTTCGTGAGTGTTCGCTTAAAATTTCATCCATTTTGGCAGCACTAAGCAGACCCAAAAGAGCGCTGGAAGAAAAAAAGAACTAAGCTGAAAATAGAAAAATGGACGTGGCCCAATGCACTCGACTCATTAAAATGCATTTTGAAATATTTTTTTAAATGCTTGTAAAAGGAGTAGCATAACTTTTAATACAAATGAAAATAAACAGAAATGTTCACAGAAAGTTGCTCTACTTGTTGGTGTACTTGGTTTTGATGAATTTCAAGGAACAATCCAGATTATCCAGCATCATTCAAACACGACCGCTTATTAGGCTTAAAATGGGCATATTTCCCTTATTCATAAGATGGGTATCAAACCAGTGTGATATTCTCGCGCTCTCGCGAGAAAAAATCCTCTCTCTCGAGTTCTCGCCGCGAGTCTCGAACTGCCTAGAGAAACTCACCGATTGCCCAACAAAACGATATATCATCGCCTGGTTTGCATTCATAAGCCTGATAAACAAATTGCTAGCTTGGGACGAACGGCCAGCACGAGGCGCTCGCGAGCGCTCGTGGCGAGAGCGAGAACGCGAACGAAAATACGAGCGCGAGCGAGAAGAGAAAGGTACTACAAGTTCTCTCCCTCGCTCGCGAGCGAGAAATGCTTTCCTTCTTCTCGCTCGAATTCCAACACTGAAATAAAATGAAAATGCCTTGCATTTTACTCACATTTTACTGCATATTTTGGAATGCAATTTTGTTTTTTTTTTTTGCAACTAATGTGGCATTTTATTAAAAAATGGTATTCTACAAAAATGTTAATAAAACGAAAAGGCATACAAAATTTTGCTTTGTCTGATACTTATGTTGTAAATGAGACAGTTGCAATTTTTATTTTCTAAGTTTATGGATTTTTTTTTTCGCGAAAAATAAAATTTTCGGCAAAGCTTAGATATTTCGGAAACTAATGATTGCAAAACAACTGGACAGGTGTTTAATGCAGATTAAAAAAGTTTTTTTTTATTCAAATGTTGGAAACATGGCTCGTAAATTCAAATTTTTAATTTTTTTTATTTTTTTTGCCTGACTTTTTTTATTTTTTATTTTTTTTTTTTGACGAACTGTCACTTTTTACACGGCGCTCACGCAAACTATCAAAACAAACGTTTGGTAGTGTGTGTGAACTCCGTGTAAAATGTGTTTCAAACAAAAAATTTACCCCACTCGTTTGACAACAGTTTGTGTCAAACCATCGGGGTTTGAGTGTAATCCTCTTGCTGTATAACAAATTACAATGCTAAACAAACATACTTGGTGTTGTTTTCAATGATTTTTCGATTTTTTAGATTTCCAGGGTTGTTACGGGAGAGTCGAAAAAAAAATCCGCGCCAAATCCGCGCCGACCTAAAATCCGAAACCGCGCAAAATCCACGCCATATAAAAAATATCGCGACCAACATTTAAGAAATTTTATTTTTTAATGAAGAAAAACTTATTCAGAAAGTATTTGGTAAAAAAAAACTCGTTTTATGGTTAAAGACTCCAAAAGAATGGAATCAATAAATCCATTTAAAAAAATCCTTAAGAGACGGTCAAGGCAAGGGTCATGAAAAAAAAATCTTCAAAATAGAAAATACAATATTTAAAAACCTAAAAATTTAACTTCAAAAATATAACCTCAAAATAAAATCAAAATCTAAAATGATGAAATTTTAAATTTCGAAAGTCTAAATATTCAAAATCTAAGAATTTTTACACAGTTTGTAATCCAAAATCCTCGCTAAAATTTCACTCCGAAAGAAATTTAATTTCTGATATTTAAAATAATGTCTTCTCATAATTTCAAAACCTCTTACATAAAATAGGACTTCAAAAATTGTGGAATTCAAGAATTTCAGAATTTAAGAACTAAGAATTTAAAAATAAAGAATTCAAGAATTCAAGAATTTAAGAACTAACAAAATAAAAATTAAAACATTCAAAAATTTACGAATTCGCGAATTTTATTATTTTAAAATTTTAGAATTTTAGAATTTTAGAATTTTAGAATTTTAGAATTTTAGAATTTTAGAATTTTAAAATTTTTAGAATTTTAGAATTTTAGAATTTTAGAATTTTAGAATTTTAGAATTTTAGAATTTTAGAATTTTAGAATTTTAGAATTTTAGAATTTTAGAATTTTAAATTTTAGAATTTTAAATTTTAAATTTTAGAATTTTAGAATTTTAGAATTTTAAATTTTAAATTTTAGAATTTTAAATTTTAGAATTTAGAATTTTAAATTTTAAATTTAAATTTTAGAATTTTAAATTTTAGAATTTTAGAATTTAGAATTTTAGAATTTTAGAATTTTAAATTTTAAATTTTAGAATTTAAATTTTAGAATTTTAGAATTTTAAATTTTAGAATTTTAAATTTTAGAATTTTAGAATTTTAGAATTTTAGAATTTTAGAATTTTAGAATTTTAGAATTTTAAATTTTAGAATTTAGAATTTTAGAATTTAGAATTTTAAATTTTAAATTTTAGAATTTTAGAATTTAAATTTAAATTTAAATTTTAGAATTTTAGAATTTTAAATTTTAAATTTTAGAATTTTAGAATTTTAAATTTTAGAATTTAGAATTTTAGAATTTTAGAATTTTAGAATTTTAAATTTTAGAATTTTAGAATTTTAGAATTTTAAATTTTAAAATTTTAGAATTTTAAATTTTAGAATTTTAAGAATTTTAGAATTTTAAATTTTAGAATTTTAGAATTTTAGAATTTTAGAATTTTAAATTTTAAATTTTAGAATTTTAGAATTTTAAATTTTAGAATTTAAATTTTAAATTTTAGAATTTTAGAATTTTAGAATTTTAGAATTTTAGAATTTTAAATTTAAATTTTAAATTTTAGTAGAATTTTAGAATTTTAGAATTTTAAAATTTTAGAATTTTAAATTTTAAATTTTAAATTTTAAATTTTAAATTTTAGAATTTTAAATTTTAGAATTTTAAATTTTAAATTTTAAATTTTAGAATTTTAGATTTTAGAATTTTAGAATTTAGAAATTTTAGAATTTTAAATTTTAGAATTTTAGATTTTAGATTTTAGAATTTTAGAATTTTAGAATTTTAAATTTTAGAATTTTAAATTTTAGAATTTTAAATTTTAAATTTTAAATTTTAGAATTTTAAATTTTAGAATTTTAAATTTTAAATTTTAGAATTTTAAATTTAGAATTTTAAATTTTAAATTTTAGAATTTTAAATTTTAAATTTTAGAATTTTAAATTTTAAATTTTAAATTTTAGAATTTTAAATTTTAAATTTTAAATTTTAGAATTTTAAATTTTAGAATTTTAGAATTTTGAATTTTAAATTTTAAATTTTAATTTTAGAATTTTAGAATTTTAGAATTTTAAATTTTAAATTTTAAATTTTAAATTTTAAATTTTAGAATTTTAAATTTTAAATTTTAGAATTTTAAATTTTAGAATTTTAGAATTTTAAATTTTAGAATTTTAAATTTTGAAATTTTAAATTTTAGAATTTTAAATTTTAGAATTTAGAAATTTTAGAATTTTAAATTTTAAATTTTAGAATTTTAGAATTTAGAATTTTAGAATTTTAGAATTTTAAATTTTAGAATTTTAAATTTTAAATTTAAATTTTAAATTTTAAATTTTAAATTTTAGAATTTTAAATTTTAAATTTTAAATTTTAGAATTTTAGATTTTAGAATTTTAAATTTTAAATTTTAGAATTTTAAATTTTAAATTTTAAATTTTAGATTTTAAATTTTAGAATTTTAGAATTTTAGAATTTTAGAATTTTAGAATTTTAGAATTTTAGAATTTTAGAATTTTAGAATTTTAAATTTTAGAATTTTAGAATTTTAGAATTTTAAATTTTAAATTTTAAATTTTAGAATTTTAAATTTTAGAATTTTAAATTTTAAATTTTAAATTTTAGAATTTTAAATTTTAGAATTTTAAATTTTAAATTTTAAATTTTAAATTTTAAATTTTAGATTTTAAATTTTAGAATTTTAGAATTTTAGAATTTTAAATTTTAAATTTTAAATTTTAGAATTTTAGAATTTTAGAATTTTAGAATTTTAAATTTTAAATTTTAGAATTTTAAATTTTAAATTTTAGAATTTTAGAAATTTTAGAATTTTAAATTTTAGAATTTTAAATTTTAGAATTTTAAATTTTAGAATTTTAGAATTTTAGAATTTTAAATTTTAAATTTTAAATTTTAGAATTTTAAATTTTAGAATTTTAGAATTTTAGAATTTTAAATTTTAGAATTTAGAATTTTAGAATTTTAGAATTTTAGAATTTTAGAATTTTAAATTTTAAATTTTAAATTTTAAATTTTAAATTTTAGAATTTTAGAATTTTAAATTTTAAATTTTAGAATTTTAAATTTAGATTTTAAATTTTAGAATTTTAAATTTTAAATTTTAAATTTTAAATTTTAGAATTTTAGAATTTTAAATTTTAGAATTTTAAATTTTAGAATTTTAGAATTTTAGAATTTTAAATTTTAAATTTTAAATTTTAAATTTTAAATTTTAGAATTTTAGAATTTTAGAATTTTAAATTTTAAATTTTAAATTTTAGAATTTTAAATTTTAAATTTTAGAATTTTAAATTTTAAATTTTAAATTTTAAATTTTAGAATTTTAAATTTTAGAATTTTAGAATTTTAAATTTTAGAATTTTAGAATTTTAAATTTTAAATTTTAGAATTTTAGAATTTTAAATTTTAGAATTTTAAATTTTAAATTTTAGAAGAATTTAAAATTTTAAATTTTAGAATTTTAGAATTTTAAATTTTAAATTTTAAATTTTAAATTTTAAATTTTAGAATTTTAGAATTTTAAATTTTAAATTTTAAATTTTAATTTTAAATTTTAAATTTTAAATTTTAGAATTTTAAATTTTAAATTTTAAATTTTAAATTTTAGAATTTTAAATTTTAGAATTTTAAATTTTAAATTTTAGAATTTAGAATTTTAGAATTTTAGAATTTTAAATTTTAAATTTTAAATTTTAAATTTTAGAATTTTAGAATTTTAGAATTTTGAAATTTTAAATTTTAAATTTTAAATTTTAGAATTTTAGAATTTTAGAATTTTAAATTTTAGAATTTTAAATTTTAAATTTTAAATTTTAAATTTTAGAATTTTAAATTTTAGAATTTTAAATTTTAATTTTAGAATTTTAAATTTTAGAATTTTAAATTTTAAATTTTAAATTTTAAATTTTAAATTTTAAATTTTAGAATTTTAGAATTTTAGAATTTTAAATTTTAAATTTTAAATTTTAAATTTTAGAATTTAAATTTTAGAATTTTAAATTTTAAATTTTAGAATTTTAAATTTAAATTTTAGAATTTTAAATTTTAAATTTTAAATTTTAGAAAATTTTAAATTTTAAATTTTAGAATTTTAGAATTTTAAATTTTAGAATTTTAGAATTTTAAATTTTAGAATTTTAGAATTTTAAATTTGAATTTAAATTTTAGAATTTTAAATTTTAGAATTTTAAATTTTAAATTTTAAATTTTAGAATTTTAGAATTTTAAATTTTAGAATTTTAGAATTTTAAATTTTAGAATTTTAAATTTTAGAATTTTAGAATTTTAGAATTTTAAATTTTAAATTTTAAATTTTAGAATTTTAGAATTTTAGAATTTTAAATTTTAAATTTTAAATTTTAAATTTTAAATTTTAGAATTTTAAATTTTAAATTTTAAATTTTAGAATTTTAAATTTTAGAATTTTAAATTTTAAATTTTAAATTTTAGAATTTTAAATTTTAAATTTTAAATTTTAGAATTTTAAATTTTAGAATTTTAAATTTTAAATTTTAGAATTTTAAATTTTAAATTTTAGAATTTTAGAATTTTAGAATTTTAGAATTTTAGAATTTTAGAATTTTAAATTTTAAATTTTAGAATTTTAGAATTTTAAATTTTAAATTTTAAATTTTAAATTTTAAATTTTAAATTTTAAATTTTAAATTTTAAATTTTAGAATTTTAGAATTTTAAATTTTAAATTTTAAATTTTAAATTTTAGAATTTTAAATTTTAAATTTTAGAATTTTAAATTTTAAATTTTAGAATTTTAAATTTTAAATTTTAAATTTTAAATTTTAAATTTTAGAATTTTAAATTTTAAATTTTAAATTTTAAGATTTTAAATTTTAGAATTTTAGAATTTTAGAATTTAAATTTTAAATTTTAAATTTTAGAATTTTAGAATTTTAAAATTTTAAATTTTAGAATTTTAGAATTTTAGAATTTTAGAATTTTAGAATTTTAGAATTTTAAATTTTAAATTTTAGAATTTTAAATTTTAGAATTTTAGAATTTTAAATTTAGAATTTTAAATTTTAGAATTTTAAATTTTAGAATTTTAAATTTTAGAATTTTAGAATTTTAGAATTTTAGAATTTTAGAATTTTAGAATTTTAGAATTTTAAATTTTAGAATTTTAAATTTTAAATTTTAAATTTTAAATTTTAGAATTTAGAATTTTAGAATTTTAAATTTTAAATTTTAGAATTTTAAATTTTAGAATTTTAAATTTAAATTTTAGAATTTTAAATTTTAGATTTTAAATTTTAGAATTTTAAATTTTAAATTTTAAATTTTAGAATTTTAAAATTTTAAATTTTAGAATTTTAAATTTAAATTTTAAATTTTAAATTTTAAATTTAAATTTTAAATTTTAAATTTTAAATTTTAATTTTAGAATTTTAAATTTTAAATTTTAAATTTTAGAATTTAGAATTTTAAATTTTAAATTTTAAATTTTAAGAATTTTAAATTTTAAATTTAAATTTTAAATTTTAAATTTTAAATTTTAGAATTTTAAATTTTAGAATTTTAAATTTTAGAATTTTAAATTTTAAATTTTAGAATTTTAGAATTTTAAATTTTAGAATTTTAAATTTTAGAATTTTAAATTTTAAATTTTAGAATTTTAGAATTTTAGAATTTTAAATTTTAGAATTTTAGAATTTAGAATTTTAAATTTTAGAATTTTAAATTTTAGAATTTTTAATTTTAGAATTTTAAATTTTAAATTTTAGAATTTTAAATTTTAGAATTTTAAATTTTAAATTTTAGAATTTTAAATTTAGAATTTTAGAATTTTAAGAATTTTAGAATTTTAAATTTTAAAGAATTTTAGATTTAAATTTTAGAATTTTAGAATTTTAGAATTTTAAATTTTAAATTTTAGAATTTTAGAATAGATTTTAAATTTTAGAATTTTAGAATTTTAAATTTTAGAATTTTGAAATTTTAGATTTTGAATTTTAGAATTTTAAATTTTAAATTTTAAATTTTAAATTTAAATTTTAAATTTTTAGAATTTTAAATTTTAGAATTTTAGAATTTTAGAATTTTAAATTTTAAATTTTAGAATTTTAAATTTTAAATTTTAAAATTTAAATTTTAAATTTTAGAATTTTAAATTTTAGAATTTTAGAATTTAAATTTTAGAATTTTAGAATTTTAAATTTTAAATTTTAGAATTTTAAATTTTAAATTTTAGAATTTTAGAATTTTAGAATTTTAAATTTTAAATTTTAGAATTTTAGAATTTAAAATTTAAGAATTTAAATTTAAGAATTTAAATTTAAAATTTTAAGAATTTAAAATTTTAAAATTAAATTTAATTTAAGAATTTAAATTTTAGAATTTAAATTTAAATTTAAGAATTAAGAATTTAAGAATTTAAGAATTTAAGAATTTAAGAATTTTAGAATTTTAAATTTTAGAATTTAGAAATTTTAAATTTTAGAATTTTAAATTTTAGAATTTTAAATTTTAAATTTTAAATTTTAGAATTTTAAATTTTAAATTTTAGATTTTAAATTTTAGAATTTTAAATTTAAATTTTAAATTTTAAATTTTAGAATTTTAGAATTTTAAATTTTAGAATTTTAGAATTTTAAATTTTAAATTTTAAATTTTAAATTTTAAATTTAGAATTTAAATTTAGAATTTTAGAATTTAGAATTTAAATTTAAGAATTTAAATTTAAGAATTTAAGAATTTAAATTTAAATTTAAAAATTTAAGAATTTAAATTTAAGAATTTAAAATTTAAATTTAAATTTAAATTTAAGAATTAAGAATTTAAGAATTTAAATTTAAAATTTAAATTTAAATTAAATTTAAAATTTAAGAATTTAAATTTAAATTTAAATTTAAAATTTAAATTTAAATTTAGAATTTAAATTTAAATTTAAATTTAAAAATTTAAGAATTTAGATTTAAATTTAAATTTAAGAATTTAAGAATTTAAATTAAATTTAGAAATTTAAATTTAAAATTTAAGAATTTAAGAATTTAAGAATTAAATTTAAAATTTAAGAATTTAAGATTTAAATTTAAGAATTTAGAATTTAAGAATTTAAATTTAAGAATTTAAATTTTAATTGATTTAAGAATTTAAATTTAAATTTAAAAATTAAAAAATTTAAAATTTAAATTAAAATTTAAAATTTTAAATTTTAGAATTTTAAATTCTAGAATTTAAATTTTAAATTTTAGAATTTTAGAATTTTAAATTTTAAATTTTAAATTTTAAATTTTAAATTTTAAATTTTAAATTTTAAATTTTAAATTTTAAATTTTAGAATTTTAGAATTTTAGAATTTTAGAATTTTAGAATTTTAGAATTTTAAATTTTAGAATTTTAGAATTTTAAATTTTAGAATTTTAAATTTTAGAATTTTAGATTTAAATTTAAGAATTTAAATTAAATTTTAAGTTAAAATTTAAAATTTAAATTTAAAATTTAAGAATTTAAGAATTTAAGAATTTAAGAATTTAAGAATTTAAAATTTAAATTTAAGAATTTAAATTAAGAATTTAAATTTAAATTTAAGAATTTAAGAATTTAAGAATTTAAGAATTTAAGAATTTAAATTTAAATTTAAGAATTTAGAGGTAAATTTAAGAATTTAAGAATTTAAATTTTGAATTTTTTGAATTTTGAATTTTAAATTTTAGAATTTTGAATTTTGAATTTTAATTTTAGAATTTTAAATTTTAGAATTTTAAATTTTAGAATTTTAGAATTTTTAAATTTTAAATTTAAATTTTAGAATTTTAGAATTTTAGAATTTTAGAATTTTAGAATTTTAGAATTTTAGAAATTTTAAATTTTAGAATTTTAAATTTTAAATTTTAAATTTTAAATTTTAAATTTTAAATTTTAAATTTTGAATTTTAGAATTTTAAATTTTAGAATTTTAGAATTTTAAATTTTTAAAATTTTAGAATTTTGAAATTTTAAATTTTAGAATTTTAGAATTTTAATTTTAGAATTTTAGAATTTTAGAATTTTAAATTTTAAATTTTAAATTTTAAATTTTTAAATTTTAAATTTTAAATTTTAAATTTTAGAATTTTAAATTTTAAATTTTAAATTTTAGAATTTTAAATTTTAAATTTTAGAATTTTAAATTTTAAATTTTAAATTTTAGAATTTTAGAATTTTAGAATTTTAGAATTTTAGAATTTTAGAATTTTAGAATTTTAGAATTTTAGAATTTTAAATTTAGAATTTTAAATTTTAGAATTTTGAATTTTAGAATTTTAATTTTAAATTTTAGAATTTTAGAATTTTAGAATTTTAGAATTTTAGAATTTTAAATTTTAAATTTTAGAATTTTAGAATTTTAGAATTTTAGAATTTTAGAATTTTTAAATTTTAGAATTTTGAAATTTTAAATTTTAAATTTTAGAATTTTAAGATTTTAAATTTTAGAATTTTAAATTTTAAATTTTAGAATTTTAGAATTTTAAATTTTAGAATTTTAGAATTTTTAGAATTTTTAGAATTTTAGAATTTTAAATTTTAAATTTTAGAATTTTAGAATTTTAAATTTTAGAATTTTAGAATTTAGAATTTTAAATTTTAGAATTTTAAATTTTAGAATTTTAAATTTTAAATTTTAGAATTTTAAATTTTAAATTTTAAAATTTTAGAATTTTAGAATTTTAGAATTTTAATTTTAAATTTTAGAATTTTAGAATTTTAGAATTTTAGAATTTTAGAATTTAGAATTTTAAATTTTAGAATTTTAGAATTTAGAATTTTAAATTTTAAATTTTAGAATTTTAAATTTTAGAGAATTTTAGAATTTTAGAATTTTAGAATTTTAAATTTTAAATTTTAGAATTTTAGAATTTTAGAATTTTAAATTTTAAATTTTAGAATTTTAAATTTTAAATTTTAAATTTTAGAATTTTAGAATTTTAAATTTTAAATTTTAGAATTTTAAATTTAGAATTTTAGAATTTTAAATTTTAGAATTTTTAATTTAAAATTTTAAATTTTAGAATTTTAGAATTTTAGATTTTAGAATTTTAGATTTTAAATTTTAAATTTTAAATTTTAAATTTAAATTTTAGAATTTTAGAATTTTTAAATTTTAAATTTAGAATTTTAAATTTTAAATTTTAAATTTTTAAATTTTAAATTTTAGAATTTTAGAATTTTAAATTTTGAATTTTAGAAGAATTTTAAATTTTAGAATTTTAGAATTTTAAATTTTAGAATTTTAAATTTTAAATTTTAGAATTTTAGAATTTTAGAATTTTAGAATTTTAGAATTTTAAATTTTAAATTTTAGAATTTTAGAATTTTAGAATTTTAGAATTTTAGAATTTTAGAATTTTAGAATTTTAGAATTTTAAATTTTAAATTTTAGAATTTTAGAATTTTAAATTTTAGAATTTTAGAATTTAGAATTTTAAATTTTAGAATTTTAAATTTTAAATTTTAGAATTTTAGAATTTTAAATTTTAAATTTTAGAATTTTAGAATTTAGAATTTAGAATTTTAGAATTTTAGAATTTTAGAATTTTAGAATTTTAGAATTTTAAATTTTAAAATTTTAGTTTAAAGATTTTAGAATTTTAAATTTTAGAATTTTAAATTTTAGAATTTTAGAATTTTAAATTTTAGAATTTTAAATTTTAAATTTTAAATTTTAGAATTTTAGAATTTTAGAATTTTAGAATTTTAGAATTTTAGAATTTTAAATTTTAAATTTTAGAATTTTAGAATTTAATTTTAGAATTTGAATTTAGAGAATTTTAGAATTTTAGAATTTTAAATTTTAGAATTTTAGAATTTTAGAATTTTAAAATTTTAGAATTTTAGAATTTTAAATTTTAAATTTTAAATTTTAGAATTTTAGAATTTTAGAATTTAGAATTTTAGAATTTAGAATTTTAGAATTTTAAATTTTAGAATTTTAAATTTTAGAATTTTAGAATTTTAGAATTTTAGAATTTTAGAATTTTAAGATTTTAAATTAGAATTTGAATTTTAGAATTTTAAATTTTAAATTTTAAATTTTAGAATTTTAAATTTTAGAATTTTAGAATTTTAAATTTTAGAATTTTAAATTTAAATTTTAGAATTTTAAATTTTTAAAATTTAGAATTTAGAATTTAAATTTTAGAATTTAGAATTTTAGAATTTTAAATTTTAAATTTTAAATTTTAGAATTTTAAATTTTAAATTTTAAATTTTAAATTTTAAATTTTAGAATTTTAGAATTTTAGAATTTTAAATTTTAGAATTTTTTAAATTTTAGAATTTTAAATTTTAGAATTTTAGAATTTTAAATTTTAGAATTTTAAATTTTAGAATTTAGAAATTTAGAATTTTAGAATTTTAGAATTTTAGAATTTTAAATTTTAGAATTTTAAATTTTGAATTTTAGAATTTTAGAATTTTAGAATTTTAGAATTTTAGAATTTTAAATTTTAGAATTTTAAATTTTAGAATTTTAAATTTTAGAATTTTAGAATTTTAGAATTCAAATTTTAAATTTTAAATTTTAGAATTTTAGAATTTTAGAATTTTAAATTTTAAATTTTAAATTTTAGAATTTAGAATTTTAAATTTAGATTTTAAATTTTAAATTTTAAATTTTAAATTTTAGAATTTTGAATTTTAAATTTTAGAATTTAAATTTTAAATTTTAGAATTTTAAATTTTAAATTTTAAATTTTAGAATTTTAGAATTTTAGAATTTTAGAATTTTAGAATTTTAAATTTTAGAATTTTAGAATTTTAAATTTTAAATTTTAAATTTTAAATTTTAAATTTTAGAATTTTAGAATTTTAGAATTTTAGAATTTTAAATTTTAAAATTTTAGAATTTTAGAATTTTAAATTTTAAATTTTAAATTTTAAATTTTAGAATTTTAGAATTTTAGAATTTTAAATTTTAAATTTTAAAATTTTAGAATTTTAGAATTTTAAAATTTAGAATTTTAGAATTTAAATTTAAATTTAAATTTAAATTAGAATTTAAGAATTTTAGAATTTTAGTTTAAGATTTAAAATTTAAATTTTAAATTTAAGAATTTAAGAATTTAAGAATTTAAAATTTAAAATTTAAGAATTTAAGAATTTAAAAAATTTTAGAATTTTAGAATTTTAGAATTTTAGAAATTTAAATTTTAAATTTAAATTTTAGAATTTTAGAATTTTAAATTTTAGAATTTGAAATTTAAAATTTAGAATTTTAGAATTTTAAATTTTAAATTTAGAATTTTAATTTTAAATTTTAAATTTTGAATTTAGAATTTTAGAATTTTAGAGATTTAAATTCAAATTTAGAATTTAGAATTTTAGAATTTAAAATTTAAAATTTAAGAATTTAAATTTAAGAATTAAATTTAAATTTAAATTTAAATTTAAATTTAAGATAAGAATTTAAATTTAAATTTAAAATTTAAATTTAAATTTAAATTTAAAATTTAAGAATTTAAGAATTTAAGAATTTAAATTTAAGAATTTAAAATTTAAATTTAAGAATTTAAATTTAAATTTAAATTTAAATTTAGAATTTAAGAATTTAAATTTAAATTTAAATTTAAGAATTTAAGAATTAAAATTTAAGAATTTAAGAATTTAGAATTTAAATTTAAAATTTAAATTTAAAATTTAAGAATTTAAATTAAAATTTAAATTTAAATTTAAATTTAAATTTAAGAATTTAAGAATTTAAGAATTTAAATTTAAGAATTTAAAATTTAAAATTTAAATTTAAGAATTTAAAATTTAAATTTAAATTTAAGAATTTAAAATTTAAATTTAAGAATTTAAGAATTAAAAATTTAAAATTTAAAATTAAAGAATTTTAAAATTTTAAATTTTAAATTTTAGAATTCTAAATTCTAAATTTTAAATTTTAGAATTTTAAATTTTAGAATTTTAGAATTTTAAATTTTAGATTTTAAATTTTAAATTTTAGAATTTTAGAATTTTAAATTTTAGAATTTTAAATTTTAGAATTTTAAATTTTAAATTTTAGATTTTAAATTTTAAATTTTAAATTTAAATTTTAAATTTTAGAATTTTAAATTTTAGAATTTTAAATTTTAAATTTAAGAATTTAAATTTAAAAATTTAAGAATTTAAAATTTAAGAATTTAAGAATTTAAGAATTTAAGAATTTAAGAATTTAAGAATTTAAATTTAAGAATTTAAGAATTTAAGAATTTAAGAATTTAAGAATTTAAGAATTTAAGAATTTAAGAATTTAAGAATTTAAGAATTTAAGAATTTAAGAATTTAAGAATTTAAGAATTTAAGAATTTAAGAATTTTTGAATTTTTGAATTTTTGATTTTTGAATTTTGAATTTTGAATTTTGAATTTTAGAATTTTAGAATTTTAGAATTTTAGAATTTTAGAATTTTAGAATTTTAGAATTTTAGAATTTTAAATTTTAGAATTTTAGAATTTTAGAATTTTAGAATTTTAGAATTTTAGAATTTAAGAATTTAAGAATTTAAGAATTTAAGAATTTTAGAATTTTAGAATTTTAGAATTTTAGAATTTTAGAATTTTAGAATTTAAGAATTTAAGAATTTAAGAATTTAAGAATTTTAGAATTTATAAGCTTAAGGATACTAGCATCATTTAAGATTTGAGATTTTTTTTTCTATATTGTTTTGAATTTGATGTTTTTTATTTTTTAAATTTAGATTTTTTTTAAATCTTCAAATTTTTGGTATTTAGAATTTCAGATTGCTAAAATTTTGAATTTCGAAATTTCAGATTTTTTAAATTACGATTTTAGAAATTTTGAAAAAAATAATACTGATTTTGATTTTTTTTGTTATTATAAAAACTAAGAAAAAAATTTGTTTTCGAATTTTTGAATTTCTGAAGTTTTGAATTAGGAATGTTCTGATCTTTTTATTTTCGCCAAGGATGTTTAAATTTAGAAAAAAAAAATATTTCTACCGATTAAATTCCATTCCAAAATTCGAAAGTGGAGGCCAGCTTCTGTGACATCCAATCAAGCTCATATTTGGCGCCCACCAGAACAAGCCCCAATAATAGTTTTTGTTACACATTCTTATGTCTATATCTTAGGGAAAAGTTTGTTATATATGATTTACAAAATTAAGAATTGAATAAATCCAGTATAAAATTAAAAATAAATCAGATTAAAAATCATTACTCATCATCATTACATCATAACATATAAAAAATTATTTCTACATAATCTTTATCTTCATTTTTCGACGTTTCGTACTAAGAAAATACAAACAAACATTTTCAAAATTGCCATCCGCGCGAAATCATCAAACTAAACTAAGATAAAATGTCAGAATCGTCAAAATATGACATAGGACAATTATGCGTAGAACGGCAGTACAGGCACATACACAGGTCTAATATGTCATACAGGTATCGAAAGACGCGAAATTTCGTCGAAAAGATTTTCACTGTATTACAATTTTCAATGTCAAATACTCAAATCTCCATATATTGTATTCTTACTTGTTTGGGATGGTCATCAATAATTGTAAAATAAATAAAAACGCACAATGTTGTATTTTTTACGTTTCTAGCATTTTTAATAATTTTTCAGTTTTGAAAGACATTATTTACAGTACCAACGTAAAACAGTCGCGCAAATAGTGTGTGTTTTTTGTGTGTTTTTGTGTGAATCGGGACAAAAATGAGTGTGGGTTCTGTGTTTGTTTGTTTGTTTGTTTCTGGTGGCTTGCATGGGAAGAGGGAGCTTGTTTTGTTTGTTTGTTGTTGTTTTTGTTTTAAAGGTAAGGAGCGTTTTTCAATAAATCAAGTTTATGATTAATAGAGCTAAGTTTGCAGCGACCTCCCCCGCACCTCCGAGGAGGGGGCCACTTTTGTTAGAAGTAAGGTTTGTAAGGTCTCATCATTTGGCCGTCCCCGTCTGGGCGTCCTTCTTGGCGTTGACCAGATCGACGAGCTCCTTGACGCGCCGCAGGCACTCCTTCTTCGTCCGGTTCGGGATGCACTCCGCTATCCGGTCCCAGCGGTCCGGCGTGGAGATCGGGTACGTCTTGATGGCCTGCTCGAGCAGCGCCTGCTCGTCCTTGCTCCACACCTTGTTCTCCTTGTCCTTTTTGTCCTTCTTGGGGGGGACGGAGCCTTCCTTGGCGGCGCCGGTTGGGGTGGGCGCTGGCGTCGGTTCCTTTGCGGCTGGTGTGTTCTCCTTTTCCTCGGCGGCGGCTTCGTGGGCGGTCGCGGCGGTGCCGTTTTGTTTGGGGGGTTCTGGCTGGGCAACACCGTTTATGGTTGGTTTGGCCGCGGGGGCGGCTTCGTCTTCCTTGGTGCTGATTTCGGGCTTGTCGACGACCTTCAGGTCCTTGCGGGTCTTTTCGAACGACTCGTACGCCTGCTGGTTAACCGCAGTTTTGAGATCACTCTTGGTGAAGTCACTGCTCTGCAGTTCCTTGGCCTTGTTCAGGATATCCTTGGCGTAGAACTTCATGTCGCCGAGGCCGGTGCCGTGCTGGTTGAGATAGTTGGCAATGACATCCCAGCGGGAGATGGTTCCCGCGGGGAACAGATTAACGGCCTTGATGAGCAGCTGCACGTTGTCGTGGTTCCAGAGGGCTTTGCGGTTGACCACCTTTAGGCCGGTGTTGTTCGGGATTGTGGCCTGGCTGGTTTGGGACGTCTTTGCCTTACGTTCATCGTCCAGTTTGGACTCGAGAGAATCAAGGGCTTTCAGGAAGGCGGTACGACCTCCTGCGGCAAGTTCTTTGTTGAATTCTTGCAGTTCGAGAACCTTCATCGATTCGCAGAGCTTTTCCACTCCCTCCAGATGCTTGAGCCGTTCGCTTTCGTCGTTGATGAAGTAGTCCTTGGCCTTGGCCGCGTCCCGCAGGGATTTGCGTTCCTTTTTGAGCGCTCGCTTCATGCGTTCCTTTTCGATTTGGATGTTTTCGATGCGCTTCTGTTCCGCTTCGGCGGCCTTCTGTTTGGCTAGAGCTGCTTCCTTGGCGATACGATCCTCTTCGGCCTTCTGGGCCTGGTACGCGTCCTGCTTTGCACGTTTGGCCGCAAGCTTGCGATCCTTGTCCTCCTTCTTGAAGCGCACCACGCGGGGGTCATTGTTGTAGGCCAAATCTACCAGCGCGCGAATACGAGCCGATTCTTCCTTCTTTCGTTGCAACCTAATAGCTTTGTTCTGCTTCTCGATCCACCGACGCTCGTCCCGATCCTGGCCCTTATCCTTGTCCTCCTCGTCCAGATAGCTGAACTCACGCCAGCTGCTAAAATTGTACCAATAGTCGTAAAACTCCTCGACCTTGGCCCGCTCCGTATTGTCATTCCCCAGCAGCGGTGCCTTCTTCCGCGAGTCACTCCAACGGGCGTTCCGCTTGAACACATCCGACAGCGACTTGAAGAAGTCCTTCTTGACCTCGTTCTGCGACGGCAACGTATCGTCAAACTCGGGATCAACCGAATCGAACGCCCGCCGATTCTTGAGCGTTCCCAGCGTCTCATAGGCCATCGTAATACAGTGGAAGTAATCATCGTCCTGCTTCACGTCCTCGCCCTTGCCTTTCCGCTTGTCCGGGTGATGCTTGAGGACAATCTTACGGTACGCCCGCTTAATGTCATCCTCGGTGGCCACGAACCTGTGCCAACAAAAATTAAAATTAATACCCCTCTAAAAGGCGCCTGCCCAAACAAAACTGACCTCATCTTCTTCAACCCGAGCACCGCGTAATGGTCCTGGTTCTTCCAGTCCTTCGGGTCCAGGCTCTTCAAGTACTCCACGTCCAGCTCGAACAGCTTGTCGAACACGACGCCCGGCGCCGGCTGCTCATCCTCCGGCGTGCCCGCCTTCCCGCCCTTCTGCGGATCCTTCGGCACCGGCGTCGGCAACAGCCCGGCCGCCTCCAGCTCCGTCTTGGTGGGCGGACACTTGGGCTCGATTGGCTTCGTGTCCGCCAGGTACGGCAAGCACTCCCACACGTCACCGCCGCGCTTCACCCGACGGATGTCGTACCTGGTGCGCAGCGCCACCGTCGTGCATCGCTTCCCCGTGGCCATCGTTCCGGAAGTAACAAGACCGCTCACCTTCCCAAAAAAACGCTCGTTCTTTATGTAACAGGCGTGCGCGCGCGAGAAACGCTCTAGCTTTTCACTCGCTTTGTCCTCCTCCTGCTGCTGCAGCTGCCGCGGCGGACACTCGTCAAAGTGCCACAAAAGTAACCTAACCTCAAACACGTGCCAACATCGGGGGGGAGTGAGATCTGCTCAACCTTCAACCGCGGCTAAATCCGTCCAAATCCGCGCCGACCACGTGTGTACCGTACTGTCGACGGTGGGGCAGCTACCCGGGGACCGGTTCCGTCCGAATCTACCTCCGAAATTTTACGCAATCCGTGCGGAATTTGGATTTTCTTCCTCGCCACCGATTTGTGCACACAGAACCTTTTTCAGCTCCACTTTTGTCACTTTTGACGTCTCTCGCGAGCGCACTCGTTTTGGCGTGTTGCCAACGCGAAAAGTGAAAAATTTTCCTCGCCGCCGTGACAGAATCAGCTGCGAGAATGACAGAAACGCGCGCGCGAAAGCGAGAACGACCGCGGTTGCCAAAATGAGCTGTTTTGAGTGAGAGGGAATTTGCAGAATCCAGGTACGGGTGCGATCACAGTACAACACCGGGGGTTTGACAACCGAAATTTTGACACTGTTTGCTATAGTCCCCGTACGGCGTATTCGGCTGGAACGCAAAACTCAATAAAAAAAAAACTCAATGAAGGGATCACGGAAAGATTTATCTAGCGTGGTACGCAGCTGGTCTACAATAGGAAACTCGCAGGATCGCAGATGCAATCGCTAGTTTTTAACACATGCAAATCAATCTGATCTTCTACAATGACAAAGCTGCGGTGCTGCGATTCTGTACTAAAGTCGCAGATCGCAAGTTGCTAGTTCTAAATTTTGAAATAAATGAAAATTTTCGCAAGAATTTCTGCGTTGACAGTTCCAAATGGGAAATCACAGCAACCAACGCGGCCCATTGTAGATACTCGCAGGAAGGACTGCGTATTTAGAACGATTCTTTTTCATTCCTGACATCGCGGCGCAGCGCAGTTTCCCGATGTTGATCAGGCATTTTTCGCAATTCGCAATTCGCAATTTTCAGTGTAAGAACGGGCCTTGACCGATCTTATGCACTAGGTTCCCAACGAACACGCACTGCCCTTACACCTACATCTCACCCTTGCTCTGAGTCAGTACGAGCAGCACGCTAGAACACGCTTTGAGTGTTCGTGCCAGGCATGCACACCTTCTTTTCCGGTTAAGCATTTTAACTCGGCCGGGGGTGGTACATTAAGTAGGGTTTGATGTAAGTATAAGCGCCTAACCATTTATAGTGTGCCTATCAACTTTCATTAAAGCAAAAACAGTTTTATTTTTAGTTTGAATTCAAAAACTTATTGTTATTTACTGTGTATTGTTTTCTCCTGAAATCTTCCCTATTGTTGAGTCTGTTTATCTGTTGCTACTTCTTTTTTCGCGGTGTTTTGTTACAATTTTTGGTCCTAAGCATGTTTTAAAAGTTTACCAAAAATACAATAGTAAAATTTGTGTTAATCCTTTAACCATTCCATAAATTGAGTAAGGGCTCAAACCTCACTTGTTTGAAAAAAAGGTGAAGATTGAAAACAATTGACAGTAAAAGAGAATTTATTTTATAAAAATCAAGTATCAATAGTAAGAGAATGATGAGCGTATTTTGAAGAATAAAAATGAGAAGATAATAAATAGAGATACAAAACAAGCTTAGATTAAAGTAAAGGCGAATGATAAATAGACTTGATATTACTAGTACATTAAGGAAAAGCATATTTTTAAGGAAAACAAACAAACCAAGTTTGTTTTAGCAGTATTAATTGATAGAAAAGAGTGGAAAAGCTTTGAGAGGTAAGAGAATCAAAAGTTAGTAAAATTAAAATCAAATGTTGGATATTAAATAGAAGAATCAGTGAAGAATTGGGAATCAGAAGAGCAAAATAAAAATAGGAGATAGGTGGTAGCTGAGAATTAAGAGAAGAGAAACCCCGTTGTGCGATGTTTCAGGTACATCCACAGCAGTTGACTCAACATACTGCGAATCAAAACAATACCGTCTACAATCACAAATTACTTCCCTTTCCCACATTGTTGCGCCCCTTTCTTTTAGCCGTCTCGACTCTGACCCGCGGTGGTCAAAGGTTTACGATCCGTTTCCACAGGCCACCAGCTAGGTCATCATGAAAACCAAGCCAACGTGAAGGTAAGAAAATAGGACACTCGCAAGGAACCAGAGCTATACTGTTCTGATCAAGATAATTCGGATGATCTAACAGAACTACGGATGTAGTTAGTTACGCTCCTTCCAGGATGTTCCTTACGTGGACGTCAACCGAAGAGCACGCAACAAGGTCAGTGCCATTGCATGCTCTTAGGTATCAATCCTTGGCCTGCCCGATGTTGATCAGGCACTTTTATGCAAAAAAATAAAATGACGAGACAACATTTTTTCAATGGATTAACTGTCAAGATAGGCCGCGAAGTTAATTTTCCAAAATTTTGATTTAAAAATCCATTGTAAACCCTTTGTGGTCGATCGAAAGATCATTTTGGTCAGAAAAATAATCTTTATCGTTGTGAACAATAAAATCAAAAATCTAAGCTTTATTTTAGGAGCCAATTTTATTGATCGGGAGAAATAATTGTTGGAAAATGCTTTAACAATGATTTTACATAAATTGCCCTGGATTTAAAAATAAAATTATGCCGTTACATTTTTCCTAAATTAAGCCTCCCCTTACAATTATATTATATTTGAAAAACATTTTTGTGATGCCTGTATGCTCTCTTGTTATCTAGATAGGAATCCCAGCAAGCTTAGTACGAACGAGCACGAACGGCATCGATTCGCTGCGGCCTAACAATGTTTACTTATTGTTTTGTAGCAATAAAAATGCAATACAAAGCTTTATAATAATATCACAGACTGTGATAATATTGTATATTGCTTATTTTTTGGTTTTGTCGTTTTCAAGCTGCAAGCTCATGTCCTGAGTTTTTTTTGTTTAATTGGATCTTTTTGGATCCCTGAATCAAGGTGGTTTTAAAAACACCCAAAAAGCAAAAACTGGAAATTTGGTTTATTGGACCTTTTCAAAAAAACTCTAGAACTGAAAAAAAACTCAAGGATTAGAGGTGGGCAAAAAAAGAGCGAACCGCTCAAAGAGCCGGTTCACTAAAAAGAGCGAACGAACCGTGGCTCACAAAAAAAGAACCGCGATTTTTTATTAACCTCCAGTCTTTTGAAAGAACCGTTTCAAGATGGCATTATTAAATATAATTTTTTGAATTTAAAAAAATAGTATTAAATTTGTTTTTGAGAATTGGAAATGCAATTTAAAATATTTCAATGCTTTTAAAAATTAATCCCAAAAGTTAATGATTTGTTAAAATATAACCAAAAATCTACTGAATAGTTTAGAGATTTTATCGATTAAATCAGAATGTAGAAAAAAATCACAGAATATTTTCTCCAAATAAAATATTAGCATTATTTCACTTCACGTAGAAATAAATACAATTTTAAAATTAATAGCAATTTGTCAATCCTATAATTAAGTTTGGATGCCATTCTATTACTCGAATGTTTAGGTTCGAGTAGAAATCTTGACATAGAGACCACCAAGACCTATGGTTTTCAAGGGCATCTTCTCGTTTTCAGTTTATTTTTTTTTTTCATCAAATAATTTATAAAAGTCCAATGAGAAAAAAACTCAAATCACACGATTCTTAAAAAAAACTTTTCATCAAAATTTTGAAAAAGGGCGAAAGAGCCGTTCAAAAGAGCGGCTCTTTTTAATGAGCGAACGGAAATGGACCACTAAAATCCGGCAATCTATTGGATGTCTTCTCTTTAAAAAAAATCGAACAGAAATATTTTATGCTAGCTGAAGAATCAGTGTGACTGACCCTTGACTAAAGCGCCATCCCAAATCAGTTGATGGAACTAAGAATGCATTTAAATCTATTAGTCTGTGATTCATATTTTAAATTCCAGAGAAATTTTAAAGGTCCTATACACATATAGCCTAAAGGACCTTTTCAAACACAACTCTAAGAACTCTGGAACTCTGGCTGTCCCAATTCGTATCAGATGGCGGTACACTCAAAGCCCGACCATGGTATTTTGCTAAAAATGCTGCTGAATAAATTAGCCGTTGCTTTTCCGTAAAAGTAAACGCAAATATGGTAAAATGTACCATGCTCCAAAAAATAGCATGGTAGCAATTACGAAATCATGATCCTTATCTCCACGTCGGTGCGTGTTCTCAATTTAACCCTAAAATATGCTAGCAACTACCATGGTTGGGTTTTCAGTGTATGCAATTGGGTACTAAAACCCTATGACAATTTTTATGTACAACGGTAAAAAACACGATTAAAAACCATCTCTGATCACTGATTTTCATTGTAATGCAAAAAAAAAAATGACAAGACAACATTTTTTTCGATGGAACGAGCTGTCAAGTAGGAGCTTTTCTGTCAAGAAGGACCGCGAGGTTCATTTTTCAAAATTGATTTAAAAATCCATTTTAAACTTTTTGTGGTCGTACAAAGGGTCATTGTACTCAGAAAAATAAGCTTTATCGCTGTAAACAATAATATCAGCAATCTAAGCTTCACTTTAAGACCCAATTCTTTCTTTTCTTTTGAGGAGCATGCTGGACATCAATTTAAATAACACCAATAGCCACCTAGAAACCATTTTGAACCCGAATTCGTCTTTTGGAATTTCGTAAAAAAAAGTTTCAGCGGTCAGAAATTTGATAAGAACGCTTTTAATCTCCATTTCTAGAGTTTTTTTTAATGGTCCTACAGTCATCCCACATATTCGGAACACCCACAAATTCGGAACACTTTTGTGATAATTTGTCAATAGCATGCCAAATGCATCTTTTCTGGCGACCCTACTATTTCTAGGACCTTTATTTGGACATTCTCTTGCTATTTCACTAGCAAAAGTAGTACTTTTAGAACAAAAAACTGCATTTCAAGACTATTTTATTCAGAGCATCAAAACACTGCCTCCAAATTGCCTGTTCCATAATTGTGGGATGTTATTGTGCCTCCCACAATTGTGGAACACCTGAATTTAACTGATATTTTCACACAAAAAAAATATCAGACTATTCTTAAAACATAACTAAGCTTGAATTTCGTTGGTTTCAGTGCGTGAAGTCATTATTTTGTAAAAAATATGTACTCATGGAGAGAACCAAAGTTTGTTTACATCCGTAAGAAAAAAGTGTTCCAAATTTGTGGATTTCAAGGGTCAAAGTATTTCTTCAAAAACTTGATATAAAAGTTAAAATTTGCAGTTGTTCGGTACAGCATTCAAAAGATCTCAAAAAAAGCTTTCACATCAAGGTAAAAGCAAATCATTATATTCAATTATCGATTTGATATGATTTTTTGAACACTGACCGATCTGTAAACTGTTCCGAATATGAGGGATGGCTGTATAAGCTACACTCAAAGTAAAAAGTATCCTTTTTTCAATTTACCCGTCGTCACCCTTTAAAAGGGTATCGAAAATGTACTGAATTTGACATACCTTTTTAAAAGGGTGACGCCGGGTGAACTTTAAAAAAGGATAGAAAGTATCCTTTTTGAGTATTGAAAGTACCCTTTTGAGGGATACTTCTGACTTTGAGTGTATTGTCTTTCATATGTTTTTAGGACCTTTTCAAATAAAACACTTTTCAAAGTTTAGTTCAGATTAATTGGGTCCTAAAATGAAGCTTAGATTGCTGATATTATTGTTTACAGCGATAAAGCTTATTTTTCTGAGTACAATGACCCTTTGTACGACCACAAAGAGTTTAAAATGGATTTTTAAATCAATTTTGAAAAATTAACCTCGCGGTCCTTCTTGACAGAAAAGTTCCTACTTGACAGCTCGTTCCAAGGGGACCATAGTTGATCCATCGAAAAAATGTTGTCTTGTCAAAAAGAAATTTTGCATTAAAATGAAAAAAAGTGATCAGAAATGGTTTTTAATGGTGTTTTTTACCGTTGTACATAAAAATTGACATAGGGCTTTAGTACCCAATTCAGATTTAAATTTTGAAGGTGTCACCCCCTTGCACCGACAAAAACACTCGATGAGATGGATTCTACACATTAACAAAATTTGGGGAAATTTGGCAAACACTTTCGGGTGGTACTGAACTGATCTGTCAAATTTTGACGTTTCCGAATTTAATAAACCAAAATAAGTAAACAATAAAAAATCTTTTTAAAATCGTTTAAAATTTTAATTTCTACTCACCAGCGACACAAACTCCAACCGCGAATGCTTCGCCAAATAGTCCAGAATCCCGTTCACAGCCTGGATGGCAAGCTGATGATAGGTCAGGGCCTCGTCTCCGGTTCCTCCTGTCGCCGCTCCGGCCACCGGAACTGGCCGCGTCATCGACAGCGACACATCCACCGCGATTATGGTGGGCATTTTGCGCGATTGTGGGTCACTTTCGCTAGCAGATTCTTTTGGAAAACACTTGAAAATCGCCGAAAAATTTGGCCACCAAAACTCGCGACGGTGCGACGAACTCGGCAAGCAAAACAAAACTGATGCACCGGTTTGACAGGAAAAACAAAACAAAAGGGAAACGATTTCAGAAGGCTCGACTGTAGCTGTCAAACTTGTTGAACTTTATTAAAATGAACGAAGGGTGGGACACTTTGAACAGTTATGATAGATCAGGAATGATAGATTTGAGATTGATTTTTTCAAACACTGAAATGCTTTTAGTCGCAGAATGATTTTTTGGGAGATTTCTCAAGAACGAAAAAGTACTCTTTTAAAGGTTTCACCTCAGAAGTTGAATTTTATTACTCCATCACAAAACAATGGAATAGCACGTGGACACGATCGCGCGAGCAATCCTCACAGTTCTACAGTGAAATTAGTGGTTCTTCTCGAAGTACTTGATTTTTTCCTCCGGGTTTGGCACAATCTGAAATGAAATTTCATTAATTTTCTACTTAACTAAAGTTAACTTAATCTTATACCGTGTCCTGTCCGGGCTTCCACCCGGCGGGGCACACCTCGCCGTGCTTGTCCGTGTACTGGAAGGCCTGCACCAGCCGCAGCGTTTCGTCCACCGATCGGCCCACGGGCAAGTCGTTCATCGTAATCTGCCGCAGAATGCCACGATCGTCGATGATGAACAGTCCCCGCAGGGTGTGGCCCAAATCGTCCAGATACACGCCGTAATCCTTGGCGATGCTGTGCGTGATGTCGCTGACCAGTGGAATGTTGATCTTGCCGAGACCGCCCTCCTTCCGCGGCGTGTTGATCCAGGCCAGATGCGTAAAGTGCGAATCGATGCTGGCCGCTATGACCTCCGCGTTCAGCTTCTTAAACTCGCTAACTCGGTCCGAAAAGGCCAGAATCTCCGTGGGGCACACAAACGTAAAGTCCAGCGGGTAAAAGAAGAACACCAGGTACTTTCCACGATAGTCCGACAGCTTGATCTTCTTAAACGCCCCCTCTACGACGGCCGTCGCCTCAAACTGTGGCGCTGGCCGCGAAATGACCGCCTTCGTCCACTGCAGCTTGTGATCCGCCGAGCGGACGTCCTCCTGCGGGTAGACATGGCCACCGGCAAACGAATGGCACGATCCCTCGTCGAGCTGCGTCGATGCCGAACTCTGTGGAAGACAAACGAACGTGACCGCGGCCAGCATTAGAAGGGGCCGCACCGGAATCGACTTCATCGCGCAACGTTCTGTTCTTCCTCCTCTCTCTCTTCTAATTTAGCCACGCAAACAAAAACGACGACGACACTGCCGCCGCTGGAACGGGGAAAATCTAATAAAGGTGTGCTCGGAAACGACGACGATTGCTGGAAGCAGCTGATAAGAAAGCACCGCGTTTTTTTTTTTGCTTCTTTGATAAGCGACGCGAGAGTCGGGGAAAAGCGCGAAAGAAGAAAAAGCAACAAGCAGCTCGCACTTGTCTGACTTTTGATTGACACAAGTAAACGATGATGGCCGGCTTGCTTGGGTCGCCCGTCGCGGGAAAATTGGGAGAAAGTGGTTAGTGAGACGTGAGAGAACGGGTATGAAGCTCACCTAGATAAAGTGAGGAAACCTGTTTTGTTTGTGTTCATTTTGAAAAGTTCATTTAATTTTTTTCCTTCCTTAACAGAAATAATTGAATTTATTACAGAAAAAGATCTAATCATTAAAGAAAATGATTTGAAAATTTCTTTTCTGGAGTTTGTTTTTGAAAAGGTCCAATAAACCAACAATAAACCAAATTTCAATTTTTGCTTTTTGGGTGTTTTTTTAATACCCTAGATCTAAGGCGGTTTCAAAAACACCCAAAAAGCAAAAACTGGAAATTAGGTTTATTGGACCTTTAAATAAAACTCCAGTTTAGTACATTGATAAATATATTTTTCTAATCTAATCTAATCTAATCCTAGAGCAGCCAATCTTTCGGCAGAATCCTGGAGAATGTCGGGGTGATTACTTCCAACATCCTTCTTTTCTAAGGCCAACTGCGTAAAGTTAATCGCGAAGAAGATTCGTTGAAATGGATTGGGCTTTGAGGGGTTACTTACATGTAGAAAATCAATTTTTTGACACATTTTCACACACACAAATTCTCCAAGGAGACCATAGATGATTTGGGCAAAGAGTATTGAAAATAGAGCGCGGACTCGGAACAAATTTTCAATAAATTCATGGTACCGACCAAAGGTACAACCGTAACGGCTTTGATGAGGCGTTCGCAGAAAACTTAAAAAAAAGTTGTTTTTGAAGTTGACATTTGAAAAAATTAAAATCCAATGTCAACATAAGAATTTGCGTTGTTTTTTAATTCATTTGCAGCTCATCAAAGCAAAAGTTGATCGCCATAAGTTTATCCGTGTTTGAGATTCCATATGCCTTATAGTTTGTTATTTGCAGTAACTGGAGAATGTGAAAAAAGGAAGTGAGGACCGTGAGGACGGACTGAAGCTGCGTTTCTGTAAGAACACTCTTATCTCAACCGGCATCCAATTCCTGATGGAAAAAGGCGTTCCAAAACACCTTGATAAAGAAAATTTAAAGAAGCTGGCGGCAATTCAAACAACATTTTAACGGATTCCTTTGTGGACCACCAATCAGTGAGGTACTCCTGGATATTAGCTTCTGAAAAGTGCTTAAAAAGTGCAAAAATGCCTCACGACAAGAAAAAGAGGCGGTCCTCACCAGCAGGATCGGCAGATTTGAAGAAGCTAAAGAATGCCGAAGCGCTACCCGCAAAGCCAGGCAGTTTGAGCAAGGACGCTCAAAATTCGTCTGGAAACCAGTTTGCTACCCTCCCTGTGGACGTGAGCGAGAATGAAGAATTTGAACGACGGGAAAAGTTGGCACCCATTTTTGTGAAAACATCGTCATCGGATTCGGTGCGAAAGTGGCTGACTGGATTTATCAAATCTGGTGCTTTACGAGCTTCCATTCACTTGTGTGCTGAAGGACTCAAAATTCTTCTACCTACCAGAAAGGATTACAACTACGTTCGGGATTTCCTGAACAACACAAAGATTGAATACTACAGCCATGACGATCCAGGTAAACGCCCCATGAAACAGGTCCTCCGAGGCCTGTACGACATGGATGTGAGTGTGTTGAAAAAAGAGCTCAAAACTCTTAAGTTGAACGTGATCGAAGTCTTCAAGATGACGAGACACAACAAGGCCGTCAAGTATCGTGATCTACTGTACCTGGTTCATCTCGAGAAAGGATCGGCAACGCCGTCTGAGCTGAATTCAGTTCGGGCAATTTTCAACATCATCGTGACTTGGGAACGTTATCGTCCAGTGCACCGTGACGTGACAAAGTGTTCGAACTGCTTGCAGTTTGGACATGGAGGAAGGAACTGTTTCATCAAGAGTCGTGAGCACAAAACTCAAGCTTGCGAAACAATCAACGAGAACATCGAAGCGAAATGCTTCGACCAAGAATCAAAGCTGCCCAAAACGAGCTGAGTTTGTGAAAATTCGGCTGCAAGCGACGACGAGCAGAGCTGAAAATGTCAGGGGTCCTGACGCGAAAATCGGCGACGCATACACGATTTTTTCAGATCCATTCACTGAATCGCAAAACCGTGACATAAACAAACCCGACTCAGTCGTGAGTGCCCTAGCTCACTGAGCAGCTGCAATGCGAGGCAGTAGTCGACCAACGCTCATTCGACGTTGCACGCACACATATAAAGAAACAAGTTTTTACAATAAAAGTTGGCATTTATGCGTGGAAATGTAATTTTGAATATAAGTTATGGTTGTTTTAAGTGTTTTGCACAGTCTAGAACCATTCAATTGTTTAAAAATAGTCAAAATAGTGTTTAGAGAGGATTTTACGAGTCAGTCATACGACACGAATTGAGTGAGTGTAGCTCATTTTTTCACGTCTCTCATTCTCCAGCAGCCGACCGGCACGAGTCAGGCGGCAGTGGTTGAACGGACACAGTAGGCTTATAGTCAGATGCTAGCAGTGAACTGACATTTTGGTTTGCTTCATGTGTACGCTGGGTTGGAAACATTTTGCAGGCCTGGTTAGCACACACAATCACTCACACACAGTTATTTTGCTCCACTATTAATTCGACGATCCAAATTGTCAGTGCGTCTTTCGATCATTATATAGAAATGTCTTTTTCACCGCAAATGAATAAAACCTCGAAAAATTTAAACACAATCCACCCGACGCCGTGCCTTCCGATCAACGATGATATAGGAAGGGCTTTGAAATTCACAAAACAATAAATTAAGACACACACAATTTATGACCAAAAACACACAAAAAAAAATCACTTTTTTGCAATTCCGTCGTGAAACTACTAACTTTTCCTGTCATTCTTGAACGATGAAATAGCCTACTTTTCTGTACCAAAAATAACAGAATCGAATAGCAACACTTTTCAAAATAAATGCTGAAAAGTTCTACTTTTCAGCACTGAAATGGGTGCTGAAAAGTTGAACTTTTCAGCATTTTTTTCAAAAAGTAACATTTTTCAACATTTTTTTGATTTAAACGATTTATTGACAAAATACATGAAAATTCGACTTAAAATTTCACTCAATGGGTGTTTTTCGAAATTGCAAAAAATGTTGTATGGAACTCGTTGCAAAACTTGATTTTTTCAGCACTCGTCGTATTTATCCAACTCGGTGAACCTCGTTGGATAAATGTACGACTCGTGCTGAAAAAATCCACTTTTTGCAACTTGTTGCATAAACTACTATTCACTCCGAATATTTTTTACAACACCTTTACAAATTACGCACTCACCCCATACAAATAGCGACACAAAAGCACACAAAAAAATTAACCTGAATAATCACGACTTCGCGTCCCCACTTCCAGCGCACCAATGATGCTATTATTCAATTACAACAATCACTCACTTCATACGAACAGCGACACAAAAGCACACAAAATCTTTTATTATTACTGTGCAAAACACTTAAAACAACCATAACTTATATTCAAAATTACATTTCCACGCATAAATGCCAACTTTTATTGTAAAAACTTGTTTCTTTATGTGTGTGCGTGCAACGTCGAATGAGCGTTGGTCGACTACTGCCTCGCATTGCAGCTGCTCAGTGAGCTAGGGCACTCACGACTGAGTCGGGTTTGTTTATGTCACGGTTTTGCGATTCAGTGAATGGATCTGAAAAAATCGTGTATGCGTCGCCGATTTTCGCGTCAGGACCCCTGACATTTTCAGCTCTGGTGCTAACCAGAAAGACCTTACCATAGCACCGTTGCTCGGAAGGCTCGCCGACGGGTCTGTTATGAAAGTCCTCCCCCATAGCGCCGTAGCTCGGGAGGCATCGAAAAGCCAATACCTTATCCTACTAACCCAAAAAAATATTAATCACGTGATGCTTGAAGGAGATGCTGTGGATTCAACGGTCTCAAGCGGTATCAACAAGTATATAGCGAAAAACTATGTGCTTGATGAATCTGCAACTTCAACTATCGGACTTACATTCCTCCCTTTCGTTGAACTGCAGGCTTCTTGGGAGGGCGCTGGTATTGACTAATAAAGTAAGGATCTTCAGAGGTTAAACAGTGAACGGATGGTTGGCTCCCACTGATCATTTTTGATTCATTGTTTAACTTCAGCTGATCTGTCAATAATGGAGTAGCAGCTCATTGGCAGTCAACCATGCTCATGCTCAAATGTGATCAGTTAATAATAAAACGAAAAATACAACAAAGATGAAAAGCATTAAGCCATACCGCTTAGTATGTAAAATAAATTTAATTATTATAAGAAAGTTCAATAAAAACATATTTATTTTCAAACAAAAAACAGTAAAATTATGGCCTAGTGCACTGTTTGAGTTATAGTTAGAGTTATATTTCTGGGTGAAATTTAAGGAAAATTTCCTATCTTTATTTTTTTTAAGATATGTGTCCATCCGCGTCCATCCCTGATTATTTCAATAGCTAAGAAACTTCTTTACAAATAAAGAAGAATTTATATTTTCAAGTACAGCGCAAATTTGTTAATTCAGAATTTTGCCACGTCGAATGTCCTCTAATTCAAACGTGTTTGAACCAAAAAAAAACGAAACAGGCTCTCGCCACAAATATACAATCAATTTCAATTCTCGAGCTTTTTTGAAAAGGTCCAATAAACCAAATTTTCAGTTTTTGCTTTATGAGTGTTTTTAATACCCCTGACTTAAGGCGACCTTTAAGGTCCTTTAGGCTATTGTATTTTATATGTTTATAGGACCTTTTTTGAAAAAAAATCTAGCATTATCAATTTAATATTTACATTCAATCTCATTTTTCCTCGTTGATAACTGTCAGTCGTTTCAATTAGCGAATGTGGATACGCGAATTCGCACGCTGTTCCAATATAAATATTGGACATTTGAAATAACAAGCCACATTTTTATTTAAGTTTCTTAATTTTCTTAAAAAAAAAAAATCCGGTAACATAGCCCCACGTCAAACCTTATCATCATCGAGTGAACCGTGAATGAACACACTCATCAAAACTGCAGCGTTCATTTCTCACTGCCATCTGTCACTTCACAAAGTAATTTTCCAATTTTCCCGAAACGTAATTTCGTCCGAGTCCTGCAAAGATTAGTCACTGTTTTGATTCCGTTTGGATCGATTTCCCGTTTTTTTGTAAACCCCGCGATGGCCGCCAACTTTCCGGAGGTTCCGGCCACGCTAAAGCCCATTGCGCACTATTTGAAGACGGCGCAGGAACACGACGCCCGCGATGCCATCGTCAGCTACTGGTGGTAGGTTGAGTTTGTTGTTTTGATTTGTTGGAAGTTAATTGGATTTAACTCTTTTTAGTCGATTGTACGCCCTCCAGGTGGGACTTAAAATCAACAGCCAGGGTATGGAGGAACGAAAGTTCCTTATTCAGGTGATGGACTGGTTGGAGACGACGAAGAAGGCCCACACGGAGAACGAATCTATCACGAATGAGGTGGCCGCGCAAGCTTATCTGGAGAATTACGCGTTGAAGTTGTTTTTGTACGCGGACAAACAGGACCGGGCCAGCAATTTCGGGAAGAATGTCGTGAAGGCATTCTACACGGCCGGAATGATCTACGACGTACTGCAAACGTTCGGCGAACTGACCGAGGAGGTGACCCAGAATCGAAAGTACGCCAAGTGGAAGGCCTCCTACATCCACAACTGCTTGAAGAATGGCGAAACTCCGGTACCTGGACCGATGCAGTCCGCAGAGGACGAAGAGTTGGACAACGAGTTGCAGAATCTGGTACCGGGACCAAGCAACCCAGCACCGGACCAACCGCCTGCCCCAGGGCCAAGTCAGCAGCAACCGCCGTATCCACCGATGGGATTCAACAGCTTCCCGTCGCCGGGGCAGCCACAGCTACCTTTTTCTGGCCCACCCTCCGGTCCCACCAACTTCGTTACGAACGACCCCTTTAGCAACGTGAAGGCACCGACGCCGCCGAGCGAACCGGAGAAACCACCCGGCGGATGGCAACCGTACACGGGACCAGCCGGAGGAGGTGTCGCTCCGGCGGCCGCACCCGTTGCGACCGGTGCCGGTGTGACCCTTACGCCCGACCAGATTACCAAGGCCCAGAAGTACTGCAAGTGGGCGGGGAGTGCGCTTAACTACGAGGACACCAAAACGGCGATTGACAACCTGCAGAAGGCGCTGCGGCTGCTGCAAACCGGCCAAGATGGCTAAAAGAGCTGATCTTGTCTGTGTAAAGTATTTTGTGTATTGATCTTAGATTGCGAAAGCCGCGATTTAAACTCATTTTGTTGTTTTAAAGCTTTTTACACCGGCCATGGGTGCACGCCTCCAGATTAATAAAGAAACTATTTAATCAACCACTCAAATGACCGATTTTAAATTTCATTTTTCTCGAATCCTATTTCGATGTTTGATTAATTTAAAGCTGGTTTCCCGGGACAAAAGAGAAGGAACAATTTCTTGGTGCGTTTGTACACTTCTTTCTGGCTAGACTTTTCTACTGCCAATTTGCAACTTTTCTGAACTTAGTTCCAATTATCAGAAACAGCAATAAATTAGCTCGGAATATACGCCGTGAATGTTTAAACTCATGAATCCTTTAAATTTTAACTTTGGTAGTAAATTATTTTAAAAAAGCTTCAAATTTGTAAATAAATTAAGCTTTAACCTTTAAATTGCTTAAATAATTAATTTCCTTAATTTCTTATTTTTTTAAATTCCAAAATTCTTATGTTGTTAATTTTTTGGATTTTTTAATTAAAATTATGCTTAAAAAATGTTAAAATGATAAGTTCTTAGACTCTCAAATTCTTTTATTCCTCAACTTTTAAAATAAAAATTTTAAGAATTTCATAATTTTATTATTGTATTATTTTCTCAAATTCTAAAATACTGAAATTCTTAAATTCATAATTTCTTTTTTTTATTTCTTAAATTCTTAAGTTCTGAAATTCTTAAATTCTGGAATTCCTTAATTCAAAAATTCTGAAATTCAAAAATTCTAAAACTTTAAAATTCCAAAATTTTAAAATTCTAAAATTCAAAAATTCTAAGATTCTAAAATACTAAAATTCTAAAATTCTAAAATTCTAAAATTCTAAAATTCTTAAATTCTAAAATTATAAAATTATAAAATTAAAAAATTCAAAAAAATTTAAATACTGAAATTCTGAAATTCTGAACTTCTGAAATTCTGAACTACTGAAATTCTTAAATTCTTAAATTCTTAAATTCTTAAATTCTTAAATCCTTAAATTCTTAAATTCTTAAATTCTTAAATTCTTAAATTCTTAAATTCTTAAATTCTTAAATTCTTAAATTCTTAAATTCTTAAATTCTTAAATTCTTAAATTCTTAAATTCTTAAATTCTTAAATTCTTAAATTCTTAAATTCTTAAATTCTTAAATTCTTAAATTCTTAA
Organism: Culex quinquefasciatus; assembly: GCF_015732765.1. Taxonomy (NCBI): domain Eukaryota; kingdom Metazoa; phylum Arthropoda; class Insecta; order Diptera; family Culicidae; genus Culex; species Culex quinquefasciatus. The sequence goes on from NC_051863.1 coordinate 171,227,305, forward strand.
ATTCTTAAATTCTTAAATTCTTAAATTCTTAAATTCTTAAATTCTTAAATTCTTAAATTCTTAAATTCTTAAATTCTTAAATTCTTAAATTCTTAAATTCTTAAATTCTTAAATTCTTAAATTCTTAAATTCTTAAATTCTTAAATTCTTAAATTCTTAAATTCTTAAATTCTTAAATTCTTAAATTCTTAAATTCTTAAATTCTTAAATTCTTAAATTCTTAAATTCTTAAATTCTTAAATTCTTAAATTCTTAAATTCTTAAATTCTTAATTTCTTAATTCTTAAATTCTTAAATTCTTAAATTCTTAAATTCTTAAATTCTTTAATTCTTTAATTCTTATACAAGTTCATACAAATCTTTTTAATTTAAATTTGAAATTTTACATATTGAACTAAAAAATAAATAATTTATGAAGTCAAAAATCAAACGTATCAAGAGTTAAGAAATGTAAAAATAAAAAAAAAACATTAAATTAGATTTCATTATCTATATCTTGCTTACTTTTTCAAAAGGTCTTATGAACATAGGAAACCTATAGCGCATTGGTGGTTTTGAAAAAGTAGTCTAGATATCTCAAAATGGTCTGATTTTCAATGTTAAAAAATATTACATTTAAATTTAAATCTACGACTAACGCTTGGTAAAAAACTCGTTTTTTTAGATTTCGATATTCCGTGTTAGTGGAGAATTTGCATTTTCGTAATCACTTACCTTTGAAATCTTCACCGGAACCGGCGTCGTCGTCGTCGTCGTCTTTTTTGTCGCCGTTGCCGTCGTCTCGGTCGACTTACTAGCTGTAGTAGTCGCCGTCTGCGCCGGAACACTTTTCTTCGCCATCATCGTCGTTATTGTGGGCTGCAACTTTGCTTTCGGCTGCTGCTGTTGCTTTGGCATCGGCAGTTCCGCCGCTGCCACCACCTTCTTTTGGGCTGGTTTGGGGGCCGTCACTTTCGGTGGTTTGACCTCCGGCGTGACCTCCTCCTCGACGGTGTAGTCGAATTCTTCATCTTCCTGTTGATGTTTCTGCGGCGGAGTCGGTTTGGTTGGGTTGCTTCGACGGAGTCGCACCGGGGTCACTTCCGGTTCTTTTTTGAGTGAAACGGTGGTCGTTTTGGGGGCTGGATCGGCGGATGTCACCATGAGTACTTTGATTTTTTTCGCTTTTGGCGGAGATTCCGGGGCGGGACTTGGTGTTTTTGGGGCAGCCCGCTTCGTGATACGTTTGACGGTGACGACCTCGTCGTCCGGCATGCACTCCGTTTGGGCTTTGGAGCACTCTGTCGAGCAGTAGACTTCACTTCCGTCCTCGACCTCGCAACTGTCGTACGAAATGACGGATCCACACCAGCTGCATTGGCGTTCCTCGAGTTCCTGAACCTCGACGTAATTGATTTCGCTGTCATCCGCCTGCTCGTCTTCCTCCTCATCGCCGTCATCGTTGACCAACTCCACGGTCGTCGATTCCTCCCAGTCCCGTTCCTGTTCGTCCACTTCGAAAACCTGATAAGTTTCCTCTTCTTGGCCGTTCTGGTAATCTTTGTACTCCTGCTTCAGGAAACAGGACCGAACCTTTTCCGGCACATTCGCACAGTGCATCACGATGTGGGTTCGCATCCGGGTCAAGTTCCGAACCGTGGACCACTCACAAAACATGCAAGAACGCTTATTGTTTTCAACAATGTGAAACAGCCCATGAATGTCCTTTTTGTTCTCGGACAACATTGAAGAATTTTGCTCCTTTTCAGCTGCAGCCTAAAACCAACAAAAAAGTATGTACATCGTCAAATCATCCGCAAAATGCCCCCACAGCAAATCAATCCTACCTGCTGAAGGGCCACCATTTCCTGCTTCAACTCATCCGGGCAAGAGCACACCTCGATGATGTGCTTGATCATCCGGGTCGCGTTCATGACCGTACTCCACTCGCAGTGCACGCACCGGTGCCGATTGGGACCAACTTCAACGAACTCCCTCCGCACCGGATGCGGTTCCTTTCGTTTTGCCTTCTGGAATTTGCTGCTGTTGTCATTGTTGTTGCCGCCGCCGGATGGCGAGGATCTTGCCGTGCTGCTGGCCATTTCTAAATCACGCGCGCGCACCCGGATAACAAACAAATAACACTTTTTTTTAAATTACTTTATACAATTTTTGAAACGCGTACGCGAGAAACTGAAATATTTCAGAAAGTTTTACGATTAATTTTTTTACGTTTCGCGAAAAAGGACGCACGCAGCAGAAGAAATAAACAGCGCGCTTGTCAACGGCTTTGACAACAAAGTTCATCCGTAAATGAAAAAGAGTTCACTCGGCTGAGGGGTCCAACGATTTTTGAGCTGTTATTCTATGTGTAATACATATTTTTGCGAGAAATACTCGGAAAAAAAGTTTTACACTCAACCCCCGGTGGTTGGTCAAAGTCAAACTAAAAAGTGACGAACTGTCACTTTTTACACGGCGCTCACGAACACTATCAAAACAAACGTTTGGTAGTGTGTGTGTGAACTCCGTGTAAAAGGGGTGTCAAACTAAAAAGTGACCCCGTTCGTTTGACAACAGTTGGTGTCAAACCATCGGGGTTTGAGTGTAGTTACATTCTACAAAGCATTTTTAACTGCAATCAAGTAATAGATAATATACACTCAACAATTCAGTGCATCTCCAGCGCTGGTGGCAAACCAACGCCAACATTTCAAAAAGCATCATATATAAACCGTGCGTTTTGAGTAAAACGCATTTCCAAAGTTTTTTTTTTAAAAAAAAAGGACCAATAAACTATTGTCTTTCATATGTTTATAGGACAAAATAAAAAAAGTATAAATTTGAATGTTGAGCATAATTTTTCTATTCCAGTTTTAATATAAAAGCCGTCATTATATTTAAGAAAAACAAACATAACTTCTTTTGAAATCACAAACGTCTATATCACCCTGCTGTCATTAGAGGGGTAGCTTTATATGATTCGTTTTTCTTAGCCGAATGTACATGGCGCTTTTCGTGATGTTTTTTTTCGTCACGAGGTTCATGCAGTCTTTTATTTGACAGGTTGACAGGGCTATACAAACAGGCACTGCTGATGCCAGAGATTTTGTTTATGTTACTTTATTTTAAATCATTATTAAACAGACTTTACTAAAGTAACTTTTGCTCGTTTTTGGTCAAGAGGTAGCTTATTAGGAATACTTTCAGAATATGCAATAACCCAGAAGGTGTCAAAATGTACATGATGATGCCTTTTGAAATGTTGCCGTCGAAACATCGAAACAAATCAAATTTACACCCAACGCCAACCCCACCGCATCAAATGGAATTATGCACGGAAAATCGAATCAAGCACGGACAAAAATTAAAATAAAAAAATAAAAAAAATACAGAATTAAAAAAGTAGAACCTGAAAAAAACTCGTAAAAAAACTTGAAATAATTTATAAAACTGACGAAAATACAAATAAATTTAAAAACTTAAAATCTTGGCTTTTTTTATAACGTCCTATAATCAAATGTAAACATTTAGTGTATCCCGTTATTCCGATGAAGATGTGAGAGGGACATACTCAATGTTTGCATTTCTTTAAAGGTCCTTATCAAAAGAAGGCTAGAATCTATAAATTGAAAAAAAAAATAATTAAGGCGAAAAAAAACAAAATTAAAAAAGAGTCTTCAACAAATTAAAACAGATAAAAAATCAATTAATTTGAAAAACAAAACTATATTGAAAGCTGAGGTTTTTTTTTTGATTTTTTAAATGTTGGTATTTTTACTTTTTTTTGAATTTTGGAATTTCACATTTTTGGAATTTTTGTTCATGTTAGCGCTCACCAATCAGGGCAGACATCCAAAAATCTCCAAAACCCGCATTCAAAACTTTGCTCTAAGTTTGATCTCGGTATTCATAAGCGGAGTGCAAATTTAATTTGCACCCCAGCGTTGCAGATGCCCTCAGAAAATTAAGTTTTATTCGAGGCTTTATCGTTGTAAACAATAATACCACAAATTTAGGCTTAATTTCAGGATCCAATGGAGTACCCGACGCGATTGGTAGTGAGCAATGTATTTCTTATGGAGCGAACTGTCATACTACCAGTCGAATCGGCTATTCCATTGGTATGAACCATTTCAGTGTAGGAAGTGAGCAAGTTTCCATCAAAAGATGGACAAAACATCAAGTTTATAAAGTTTTCATACTAAGAATCAGCCAAGTTGAAAACTTTAAAACAAGGGTCCTGATTTTCGGTTCAAAGATCAGAAATCACTCACTCATCGTAGAGCGAATCTTTGCCAACTGGAGCTCGCAACCATTCGCAAGTGAACACTACGCTCAGGCTGCCTGTGATTTGCTCAATCGCTTCTCCCAGCGACACAAATACTTCGTGAATTTCTTTGCCCACTCCGTCCGTTGACCCGAGTCACACACGAATACGTTCAGAGAGGAGAGAATCAAACAACATATCAGCTCGGCGCTCTTTTGGCCTGCACTACCACAGTTTGCCATAAATTTGTATTTTTCATGATGGAAATTGCCTGTAAATGTGTCTTTGATGTCGTGTTATCAACAAAATTACAAAAAACTTTTGATAACATACATTTTTACCAGTTTTATAAATGAGTAAAACAAAGCCGATCGCAAAAGATTTCGACTCAGCGACTGAGCGACATAACTCAATCGGTCTCTCTGAACCATTCGCTGTGCTACTCGATCGAAGTGAGAGGGAGAGCAAAAAGAGAGTATTCTGTAGCGATTGGTTTGGCAGCGACAAAAGGTAGGATACGGTCAGAGCAGGCTTTTGTCGCTTTCGATAGGTGGTAGCGAGTGAATGAGTCGTTTTGGAGCAATCAGGACCCTTGCTTTAAAATCATAGTTTAAGAAAAAAAATTAATTAAAAATCTAAAATAAAAAAAAACAATCAAAAAATTGAAAATATGTTTAATATTTTGATTCAGTCGGAAAAATATATTTTTTTTTTTCTTGAAAAAAGTTTCATTTTCAACCAAATCATCACCCTTAATTCTGCCTCGATGCCACCATTATGCGACCGCGTGCTCCGTTTGTTTGTCAACAAAGCTGCAGCTGGATGGTGAGACGAAGTGAGGGAGGAGAGGTTTTGACATTTTTGTGCACGCATTTGACCCGCCGCCTATATCGACGGTCGTTGAGCCGTTACCAACGACCGAGTCCAGTAAGGAACTGATCGTACAATATGTAAAATTTCCAAAATTAGCAATCAAAAATAAAATAAATAAAAATTCTAAAATCAATAAATTCTAAAGGTAGTAGAATCAAAAACATAAAAATTCTAAAACTATGAAGGAAATGCGTGGCGCCGTTCGAAGCTGGTTTGCCGCGTATCTTTTTGGGCAAAACGGCCAATATTACACGAATAAAAAAAATCAAACAATCGGTGAGCCCCTCTAAACGATTTCCAGGATTCTCCCACCCCTGAACCCGTCTCTGCTTGTCGCATTCATCCGCACTGATGTTCATCCTCACCACCAAACGTCAAGTTTACGCGCGCTTTGAAAGCTGTTTTGCCCCTGTTTTCAGTAAGGATTTTCCGGAGTATCAAACTTTCTCGCGAATTTCCACTGATTTTCAAACAATTTCCGGCTCATTCAAGTGCAAACGCTGTTTAAAATGAAGTGCCAAATTCCGGAGATATCGTGGCACAACCGCGACCCGGTGCTGAGCGTCGACATCCAGCCAAAGCAGGTGGGCAGCAGCAACAACAGCAGCAGCGCCGACAAGATCGATTTCCGTCGGCTGGCATCCGGTGGAACCGATTCCCATGTTTTGGTAAGGAGGGTTTGATTGAGTAGTAGAACTTATTTTCATGATTGTGGGAAATTTGGTTGTAGATTTGGCACATGACACAGAACGCCGAGTGCGGCACGATTTCGCTCGATTTGGCCGCCGACCTGACCCGACACCAGCGCGCCGTGAATGCGGTCCGGTGGTCTCCGAACGGGGAGCTGCTGGCGTCCGGCGACGACGAGAGCGTCATCTTCATCTGGAAGCAGAAGGGCGAAACGGAGGTGGTTAACATTTTGGGTGAGTTCGTTGGGGGGTTGAGGCGGTTTTTGATGGGGGTCGTTTGAACGTTTGTTTTGGGTTTGTTGCAGACACTACGAACGAGCAGGACAAGGAGACGTGGCTGACGATGAAGATCCTGCGGGGTCACATGGAGGACGTGTACGATCTGTGCTGGTCGCCGAACTCGATGTTCCTGAGCAGTGGTTCCGTGGACAATACGGCAATGGTTTGGGATGTGACCAAGGGCAAATCGCAGCACATCTTCTCCGACCACAAGGGCTTCGTCCAGGGTGTGGCCTGGGATCCGAAAAATCAGTATCTGGCAACGTTGAGTACGGATCGGTACTTTCGGGTGTTTGACCTGCAGACGAAGAAGGTCGTCACGAGGAACAACAAGTGCGGGCTGCCGGTTCCGAAGGGGCACGCGCTGCACGGGAAAACGGTCCGGCTGTACCACGACGATACGCTGCAGACGTTCTTCCGCCGGTTGACGTTCAGTCCGGACGGGAACCTGATCGTGACGCCCTCCGGGGTGGCGGAGATTGAGGGCGTGCCGAAGCCGTTGAACACGACGTATGTCTACACGAGAAACTCGTTGAAGCAGTGAGTATTTTGCTGGACACAAAATGCAATTTTATTGAGTTATAAATCATTCTTGTCTTTCCTCAGACCCGCCATGACGCTGCCCTCCCCGGACCAGTACACGGTCGCGGTTCGATTTTGCCCGTTGTACTTCAAGCTGCGCCCGCACGCCGATGACAAACCGCCGGTCATTCCGCTGCCCTACCGCATGATCTTCGCCGTGGCCACCAAGAGTTCCGTCTACCTGTACGACACCCAGCAAAAGACGCCCTTTGCGTTGATCTCCAACATCCACTACACCCGGCTGACGGACATTTCCTGGTCCAGCGACGGCAAGATTTTGATCGTTTCCTCGACGGACGGATTCTGCTCGTTGATTTCGTTCAACGACGGCGAGTTGGGCGAAGTTCACGAGCTCGAGGTGGAGATTTTGGTGGAGAAGGAGAAAACTCCGACGAAGAAGGCGACTGCCGGGAGGAAGAAGTCCAAGGACGGAAAGGATGACGAAAAGGAGAAGGTTGCTCCGACCAAGTTGGAACCGGTGGCGGAGGAGAAGCCTGCAGCGCAACCGATTGCGTTCCGCAGAAAGCCAAAGCAGGACGATTCGGAGGTGAAACCCAAAGAGGTCGAGAAGCCTGCAGCGCAGCCGATTGCTTTCCGAAGGAAGCCAAAGGAACCGGAAGCCGAACCAGCTGCAGCTGAAGAACCTAAAGAAGAAGAGTCTCGAAAGCGTGCCCGGTCCAACAGTGCCGAAAACGCGGACAACCCCGCCGAAGCAAAGCCCATCGCGATTCGTCGCATCGCGCTGGAATCGGGTGACGCCAAGACCGGCATCATCGTCAAGGAAATCCCCCCGATAAAATCCTCCGACGAGAAAATCGTCCAACCAGCCAAGGAAATCATCATCGAAGCGGAAAAGATCATCAGCAGCGAGGAAAAGTTCGAAAGCCCCTCCAAAAAGAACCGCCCCGTCACGCCAATCGCCGTCCGACGCCACCCTCGCACCCCAGACGTAACCCCATCAACCGACGGCCAACCCACAGCCCCTTCCGACGGAACGCCCAAAACGGCCCCCAAAAAGGCGGCCACTCCAATCGCGTTCCGAAGACAACCGCGCTCTACGTCCGCCATCGCAAAACCCGAGGAGGACGACGCCGTCGACACGTGGCCAATCGATCAGCCCAAGCCGGCCTCCAAGGTGGTCAGCAATGGGTCGCCGGCCGAGTGTGACCAGACCGAGGATATCAAGCTGGTCATTTCGGACGATGACGATGAGGAAGTCGTGGAGGTCGCGGGTAAGGACGGGGAAGCGAAGGGTGCGACGGCTACGACGCCGATCACGCCACGGCGGGTCGAGTTTAGGACACTTTCGACGCCCAAATCGAAGAAGAAGCTGCTGTAGGATAAGCTCCGTGTGGGACAGTTTCTATTATTTTTCTCTAGTGGTAGTGCCTCTAAATTAAGACAAGAATATAGTTATTTCTGATGAAAACGAAGCGAAGCGTGGTGAATGATCCGAACGTCCCAACCTTTTCTCTTTATTTGCAGATTCTCAAGTGGACCCGGAACTTTTCGCCAAGTTGATGGAAGATTCCAAAATCTGACCAACTGTTCTGGTTTCTAAGTTATATGTCTGAGACATATAACGAAAAAATAATGCAGAATTAAACTCAGTTCATTCCAATGCTAACAACTCCAAGAATCTTCAAAGAAACAAAACCATCAAAAGAAAATGCCATCCACATTAGGGTAAGTTTGCATAAAATTATTGTTACCGGCACGGCACAAAAGTGGAACGATTACTGACCGTGATTGCACGAAATTTAATAGTGCGTTCAGTCAGTGAACTCTTTCTTCTTCGTTCGTTGCCGCGTGTTGACAGCAACCATTTGAATGTAGTCATGGGGAAGGTGATCAAAATGTCGGTAAAAAGGTAGAAACGAAGAGCACGAATGTAGTTCTGGTGAGAGTCTAATGGCTTTGGGAATGACTTTCAAGCACATCATTTCTGAACATGAATAAAAATTCCAAAAAACCAAACCTCTGAAATTTTTAAATAAAAAAAAAACAAATATAAATTTAACAGAAATCAGATTCTAAAATTCTGAGATCAATAAACTTAAAATACAAACATTTTGAAACATGAAAAAAATCAAAAGTTTTTAAGTTCTATAAAAAAACAATTCTAAAAAACAAATTACAAAAAAAGTTTCTGGTTATCCGAAGTCTTCACCACAATTTCACGAAATAAAAAAAATCAACTAAGGTTCTCTAGACGAGGTCAACCTAACCTAAAATATGACTCCAACATTATCAGATTTTCTGTAATTTGAGATGATGGAAACAATCACTCAATTTTCTAGTAATCAAAAATACAAAAAAAAAACTTAAATCTTCAGAAATTTTCCAAATTCAAGAATACAAATATTCCAAATTAAAAAACTAAAAAATTATAAAATCAAAAAATACAAAAATTTGAAAATGAAAAACCTGAAATATTTCAAAGCCCAAGCTTCTAAAAAATAAAACAAATTAAAAATTAAGTTTCTGTTTTTTCCGAAGTCTTTGTCACAATTTACTAAATTAAAAAAAAAAAATCAAGTTTGGGTCTCTAGACGAGGCTTACTTAACCTAAAAAATACTCCAACATTATCTAATTTTCTGTAATTTAAGATGGTGTCATAAATGACGACATTGAAAGGATTTAATAATAAATAAATTAAAGAATTCAATTTTTAAAATTTTAATTTTTTGAAAACCTTAAATTTAATATACAGTCCAGACTCGATTGAAGGTCTTGGAAAATTTTCAATTCGGATAATCGAATCACGAAAAAAAATCGATGTCTTATTTTTGAATGACGAGCTTAAGTATGACCCACAACTTTAAAATGGTTAAAAAATTTAAAATCCAAGATGGCGGCCGAAATTGCGGTGATGAAATATTGGAAAAATGCATTTGGTAATTTTTTAGGCTGCCTAATCGTTCAAAATTGATTAAAATTAAAAGTAAGAAAATGAAATGAAAGAAAAACAATTTTGTTCGTTATTCGATTATCTGAAGTCTCATACAAACCTTCGGATAATCAAGTGTGGACTGTAATAAAAAACAAAAATCCAGTTTCTGGATTTTCAGAAGTCTCTAGACGAGGTTAACCTAATCAAAAATATGACTCGTTTCGCTTTACTAAGAGACGGTAATCTGAGCGGACTGGATTTCGCCATGTTATGTGATGATTGTCTAAGCCCAAGTTGCCTAGGAATCGGTAATTGGTCTAGGATACACTCTTAGGAAACGTTACTACCATTGGCATAGTGTGTTGAAGGGCCATCTTATGTTGCTGTCGGGACAACTCCCGCTTAGTTTTTAAATTTTAATTAAACATTTCAAGCCTAGACAGCCGGCTGTGGAAATCTTGAACTAACTGAAAGAGCATATTATTAAGTATAAAACACAAATTATAACAAAACAAGCCCGTAGCCAATATGACATATTCATTCTCTGTCGATCTTTTAAAAACCAAAAGTAGCGATTCTTCTAATTTTAGCGAATAAAGATTGAATGCAAGACTCTAACGCGATCACAAAATTCCACAAACAGCGACATAAAAGAAATTAAAATAAACAAGAAAAAACAGGACTGCGCGTCTCCACCGGCAGCGCACTAATGAAGGTTAACCCAATTAAAAATATGACTCCAACATTATCTGATTTTCTGTAATTTAAGATGGTAGCAAAAATGGCGGCATTCAAAAATTCAAATATTGCAGAATTTAAGAATTTTAAATACCGATTTTTTTCATTCCGATAATTTGGAAACCTTTTTAAATTTTTAAGTTTAAAATATTTGATTTTTTTTATTTGAGCTGTTTTATTTCTAAAATTTTATCATATTGAATTTTTGAATATTTAAACTTTTTTTTTTATTTCCCCCCTAACAATCTGTCAACATTTGTTGTGGGGCTCACGAAAAGAATGCGCAACTTTTCTTTACCGCGTTCTTTCGAATGTCCATACTAAGCTTTACACGAAGCTCATGCGCACTACCAAACGTTTATTTTGATAGTGCGAGTGAGCTCCGTGTAATTATCGTCATAGCTGACATAACATAACTGGAGCGTTTGTTACGGTATGTCCACGCATTGTTCCTGTTCCATGCGGTTGATGCAACGTAAGGACAGTACTTCAATCATTAATAATGACAAGAAAGGACTTGGGGGCCTACTCTAACTATACTCAAACTCCGATGGTTTGACACCAACTGTTGTCAAACGAACGGGGTCACTTTTTAGTTTGACACCCCTTTTACACGGAGTTCACACACACTACCAAACGTTTATTTTGAAAGTGTGTGTGTGAGAGCCGTGTAAAAATTGACAGTTCGTCACTTTTTAGTTTGACTTTGACCAACCAACGGGGTACAAACTAAAAAAGTGTCAAACGAAAAAGTGACCAACCACCGGGGGTTGAGTGTACAAGTTTTTCCAGGATGCTTTTTTGGACTGACTTGAGTTCGATCAAATTAGTTTAGATTATCAGTCCGGACCCCAAGCCTAATTTTTCTGGCATGCTCCGACAAACGAGAAGCGCGATGACGCGAAAGATATTTCCTACGAGCTTGATGAGCTCTTGATAGCTAGTCCTACTTGGACCAGCTAGGACTGTCCTAGGACCTATGAAGAGTTATTTGGTCGGAAGGGAAACCTTAGTCCACCCTTTCACGAATAACAACAAATAATTTGAGATTTAATCTCTTGATACAATAACAGAGTACCTAAAGTGGACCACGTGAATGAAATATGCAACGGTTTCCCAAGATCCACACACAATCCACAATCTCTCTCTCCAGTTTCATTCATCGCTCTCTTCGCCCGCTCTCCATTCACAGAACCCACACACATTGAGAGACTGTACCTGGCTGGCTAGTAAGCTACACGCGCTACGCTATACCATTCAGTTCGAGATTGGACGCCGTGGCGGTTAGAAGTACAAGTAGTTCCCGCGTCGCTCGCCGATTCGCGTATTCCGACCACATTCCACACACCATCCTGGGTGTAGTTGTGTGCGTTCTTCGGTAGTGTTGGTTGTTCCGAAGAAGGTGGTCGCGCTTTATTTTTAATTCTTCCTTGGACGGAAATTCTCGAACCACGGTGAAGATACTCGATGTTTCCGGTGTAGCTCTTGGCCAGGATGACTTTGGCGACCGGGATCGTCGCGTTGGCGCTATGCCTCGGCTGCGGGATACTGTCCGCGAACGCAGGTTAGAAATCGGGACGGGCCAAGCCCTAACCAGCTGAATATGTGTGTGAGGCAAGAGTGTGTCTCGCGTGAAGAGTGTGTCTGTGATGGTGGAAGCGGCGTAGCGCTAGACAGTGGCCACCAGTTTACGGTATACGGTTGGTCGGTGGTTGCAACAACCTGCACCCTCTGCAAACCCAGTTCCCAGTCCTTAACTTTTATTGTGATTCCCGAACGATGACGGTCGACCCATGGAGGATCTGTTTGTAAACAGCTGCCGTAGCTGATAACGGAATACCCCCCCATGCGAAGCTTATCTACCGCAACTCGCGTGACTTGAACGTGAGTCCGCATAGATGGGCGTGCCGTTATCAACGACGTTGCGTCTACGGACTACTACGATCTTACGAAACACACTTCTTGACGCAAAGTGTCAAGTAAACTCCGTTGTAGTGGTTGGTGGCGATGCATCGTACCAAGTGCCAAGTGCTTCAGCAATCAACGCCCACTAAATCCAAAGAAATGGTTCAACCCAAAACAGCGATTTCGCAAGATGAGCTCATACGGGATCGCTGCGAAGCAGCAAACTCGTCCAGAATTCTACAAACGAACGAAACAGTGAGTGTACGGCCTGACTCATCAACCTGTCTGTCGTCACAGCCATTGTCGGCCGCCGTCCAAACTACCTGACCACTCCTCGTCGCATACACCTCAATTAATAGACGCGCCTCGTCAAGCGTCGTCGTTCTCGGCACGTGGCCCCGGCGTCTGGAATCCGGCAAAGAAGGGACATTTACGCTGATGTTTATGGCCCGGGATGAGCAGAAAAGCTGCGCACTAGAAAGGAAGGAAGATGCTGCTGCCGGTAGTAGAGATTGCCTAGCGAAAGCGCCGGCACTAGTTATTTCCAACTTTGCTGGATTTTTGGCGGACGAAAAATCGATACCAAGAGTTAGCAGCATTCAGCGGCGGCTGACGCAATGTCAACGGGATGAAGGAAGTGTGTGCGATGATTTACGGACAATTTGTACACGGGATGCAGGATGCGTGGCGACGATCGGATTTGGGAGAGTAGAAAAAAGGACATTAGACGGGACGTTTGATGGTGGGAAAAGGCGTTTTGTTATGGGAATCTTTAGTGGATTTGTTTTGGAAGAGTTTTACTTTGATGCTGTAATATGTTAGGTAATCGAGTAAAGCAATTTTGTATGCTGATGATAATCGTACCCCAGCCGTTCGCTGTGAATGCTCGATTGTCGGTAATCTGTTGAAGGTTCGGCTGTGGGTAATAGGCTTATTTTTTATATATACCATTAGTGTCGTGACGGTTAAACAAGGGCGTCTATGTGATTATCCCTACACCCGTTTCAAATTTTTATTGCTATTGAAGCAGCGATGGAATAATCATCCTCAAAAGAAAATCTTTGGATGTTCATCAAGAGAAAAAATCTAAAGCGAGAATGGCTCTCCTCTCTCGTGCACGAAAAATCAGTAAAAAGAATCTAAAAAAAATCATCATCTTGATTATTCGGCGGAACATCATTTTCACTACTACACTTGCAAGTGTAACGTCACACGTCGAAAAATGACCTGTCACATTTTGTAGATGGACAATGTGTGTAAACAACGTAAAATACATATTTTTGAGTGCGGCTGACTAGGAAATTCACAAAAAATCTTCAGCAGATTGATTTTCTTGAAGAATTTCGGGAGCGATTTTCACTTTTGAAAAAATGTGCCTCCTGACCTTGGAAAATATTTGCAACATCCTTTTTTTTATTGAAAATGGACAGTAGAATATAAAATTTTACACTTCATAGAAATGAAAAATAAAAATTTTTGCTGCAAATGTACGGACGATAACTAAATTTAAATTTGAAAAAAAAACAAACTTATTTTTGAATTCCCAAAATATGTGTATTTTTATTTTCGATATTAATGATTTGTTTTAGGGGACAAAAATACATAGTTCCGACATGTTCCATTGCAATTTTGAAGATCTTGAAAAAATTGCCTCCTGACTTTGAAAAATATTTGCAACAGCCTATTCATCTTTTATTGAAAATAAACAGCAGAAATCCAAATTTTACACTTTGAAGAAATACATTTTTTTATGTTGCAAATGTACTTAAGATTAATTATTTAACAAAGTTGTTCGTCATATTTACGTAAGAATCTCACATTTGACAATGATTCGACACATTTAACGCCACTTTTTGGAAGATTATTTTAAATTTATGGTTTTCACCATGTTTTTCTATTTTTCCAAACTTCAACGATCAATAGCCACCCTTATACCTTAACCGATTTGGCTCAAAATTGGCACAGTTACTTGTTTTTTTACCTAAAAAATCGAGCCAGATTTTCTAACATTTTCAATTTTTCTTGTCACCTTAGTGATGGTGCTAAATCTGGTGTAGAGATATATTTTTTGCAAAAAATAAAAATAAAACCAAAACTAAATTTGCAATGAAAAGGTACTTTAGAATTTGTCCGATTAAATGTAATTTTCTATAATTTTCTCTCTGGAACTTTGAAAATCGGGCTATTAGTTTTTGAGAAACAGCCCCACAAAAAATCGAATCGATGAATTTCAATTTTTGGAATTACCTTAACATGGCTAAGGCCACCCTGATGGCCCAATAAAAGAATACGTGTCTCATTATTGTCAAATTATTACAAAAAGTAAAAGCTGGTAGGGGAAATATATCCTTTCTAATCAAACGCATATCTTCATCATATAGAGAGTTTGATGCTTGATTGAAGCTCCAAAAATACTATTTAGTTAGGCTATACACTTACCAGCAACAGTACCGCCTCAAGTAAGCACGCAAATTTTTCCAATTACTGGCCAAAAAGATCATATTCTATTTTGCGAGACCATTTCTCATCATTTTGGTGGCACACACATCCACACGCAAGATGAGAGGTTAACTGCTTAACGAAAGTCGCCATCAATATCGTTTCACTTGCGCTAACGATTTCAAAGCGCTTAAGATATAAAATTGCTTCCAACTACCGGCAACATGTTCTTATGAGTTAGTCATTCACTTGAAAAATAATCCCAAAACATGTAAATAATTAGCAAGCGCCATCAAAAAAACAAACGCGCCAAGTCTTTTGACGTTTGAATTTTGACGACCCATTCCAATCGAATGCTGAAGAATACCGAGCGAGAAGCGAAGGCAAATAAAGAACAAAGGGTGGCCACCAACACCACCAGCAGCGCCTGTTGGGGTGAGCCAGCGATGCCAGGAAATTTTCTCTATAAATGCTACTTGAACTAAGTTGAAAATAGGAAAATGGGCGTGACCCAATGCACTCGACTGATTGGAATGCATTTGGGAAATATTTTTTTTAAATGCTTGTAAAAGGAATAGCATAACATGTAATAAAAGTGAAAATAAACAGAAATGTTTACAAAAAGTAGCTCTACTCGTTGGTGTTCTTGGTTTAAGTAAATTTCAAGGAACACTCCAGATTATCCAGCATCATTCAAACACGACCGCATATTAGGCTTAAAATAGGTATATTTCCCCTAAATGCTTTTTAATGGAATAATAAATTCAACAACTAACTTTCAAATCTCGTTTGAAAGGCAAATTCCAATTCAATATCAGCTGTATTCAATTGATTGGATGGATGGATCTCTTTAAATTATCTGAGTCGGTATGATTGAATCCATGTTACAGTCAAAGCTGCTAATCTTCTTACAAGTTACGTGTGCCTCGCACAAATCGATACATCTCCCTACAGCCCGAAGCAGCTGTTGTGCAGCCGGAATAGAAATTAAAAATTCTATCACCATCACACACAACAGCCATCCTCGGCACAATCAAGAAGGGATATCATATCCGTGACCTTTTATGCGGAGATTTCGCTTTCGGCTTTTCATTACAGAATAAGCAATGAATGGCTTACACACCGAGAAAGTGTGCCCCGGGCCAAACGTGCGATGTATAGTTTGCACCGCATTTTCTTGAAAATCCCCTTCTTGAGTTAGTTTTTGCTTTGGGCCAAGTCCAGAATAAGTGGAAGAAAATTGTGCGAGTAAGGTTTCTCAGCTTAACGCGCCTTTTTTTGCCAGTACACCACATGTCTTGCTTACACAAAGATTGATATTTGCCCTCTTTGCGACCCCTGGCGTGTTTTGGAAGGAAAAATGGCACCACTGGTGTCAAACTGAGGTTTGTGGAGTTGTTGCAAGTTTGTTAATTCAAATAGGCTTTTGCAATGCTTTTTGAACGAAGACATTGTGTAATATCTTTCAAACTCATCTATGGCGGTAAACTGTCAAATTTCAGTGTTGCCAATCACAACAAAGATCTTCGCTCAAATGGTCGCAAAGAGTTCCCCAAGCATTACGTACGCCGCACTGGTTAACGGGGCTAACCCATGTGAGCTTCTTCTGGCCATTATGCCGAACTTTACCCTCTTTCTGGAAACCGGTGGCCACCGCATCGTCCTTGGCACGTATCGGGCCGGCTGCCGTCGTCGAGCCACACAGTTATCCTTCAGAAGTCGGCAAAAAGACGCGAGGGGTGCAGTTCTCTGGGATATTGTGATTTTTATTGGCTGCTTTCGTCCCCCTTGTTTCGGACCACATGAACAAAATCGATAATGAAAGCAAACATTTTGAGAGCAGCAATGGGCAGTTTTATTTCTGTGTGACGATTTAGTAATTGATTTCTGTGTAGACAGCGCAGTGCGAAACCTCAACAGTGCAACCGTCGGCTACTTCTGAAATTGTCCAGGGAATTGGTAATAAAAGTAGCCAGACATACTATCTATCTCGAGAGAGATGAAAGAGCAATAAAGGATGGAAATTTACTGACATGAATGACCAGGCTATTAAAAGTCCATCTTTGGCCATACGGTTTCGGTTTGAGGGATTCGAATTTCCCCCTTTTTCCACGGCTTTAGTTAAAGAGTTCTAAATGATCTCGTTCGGAGCCGGTTGTCTGCTCATTTAATGCTCGATCTCGTATGACGTGATTTTCGGTTTAGGGAGATATGCCAATTTTGGGACATATTTTGATTAACTTTTTTGAAATTATTTTCAAAAATCTCTTGGTCTACAAGTTGGCAGCACTTAAACTTTTGTATTAGAAAATTTGCAAAGAGTGTCGTGCCCCTTGGTAGTCATCAAATCCACAGATTTAGAACTCACTTTCCTACTTTTCAATAGATTTTACAGGTTTAAAAGGCTTCTTGTAACATCGACTTTAGAGTTCACAGGCATATTTTTATCAGTTCGATATTTCATGACCTAACCCAGTGATAATTTTGACTCGAGCCTCGAGTCGATTTGGTTCGATTTGGCTTGATGCTCGAACCAAAATTTCACTGGGAAATTGAAAACAAGGGGCTCGACACACCTGTATAAATTTATGAAAAATAGAAATGGAGAACGATGATGCTATGAGACGCGGGTTCGATTCCCGCCTTATCCACTGAGCTTCTATCGGATGGTGAAGTAAAACGTCGGTCCCGGTTTCTCCTGTCTCGTCAGAGGCGCTGGAGCAGAAATCCCACGTTAGAGGAAGGCCATGCCCCGGGGGGCGTAGTGCCAATAGTTTCGTTTTTTTTAGAAATGGAGAAAAAAAATCAGTTCAAATGCAGTGTTGCCATGTCCGCAATATTTTTTCACATTTCAACAAATGGCAAATCTCTCCATTTCTCAAAGCAAAAACACTTCCGTCAAGTGCTATTTCGGGGTCGTACTTTCAAAGACTCACTCTCTTTACCTACTTCTATTTGAAGCTTGCGCTTTTGAAATCATCAATCGCATTTTCCAAAAAAAAAATCTCAGAACGGTGAATGGTTTGTGTCAGAACAAATCGCGGTCCAAAACTCCCTTTTCGAGGCGTAGTAGTAATTTAATCCAATAACGTCGGAGCGACGACGTGGGGGCCTTTCTTTTTGCGGGTTATATTGGTTTAGGAAGTGCCCGCATGTTATGGTGACGCCTTACGTTTATTTATGCTCCCTAAATTCCGTGCAAACATGTTGCGCTTTTTGATTTGTTTATTTTTAATCGAGAAGTGAGGGTGGAGGAAATCGACTGGTGGCGAGGATATTGAATTTTGTTGAAGGCGACAACAATAATTTGTCAGCTTGTTGCGGTTCCGGTTACTTCAACTTGGGAGGGGGTTGCCGCCACCATTATGGCACTTTGACAGATCGCTTTATGGTGGTTGCCATAATGGCTACTGCTAAATCCATCACAGACACACGGAGAGTTTTTGTTGTGATTTTTGAAGAAGATTAACGCTTTTTTCACTCTCCATAGAATACTACCAAAAAGACTACTACTCAGAGTACAACTGTAACGAACCGCTGCTGGAACATGCCAAACTGACCGCCACATCGCAGCTTCGGGAACGAGGACCGGAAAATGCCCGTCTCAACGGTAAGTTTGCATTGGTCAAAATCTCTTTCAACTGTTGGCGTTTTTTCTTGTTAAATTTTCTGTTATTCTACCGCGTTGTTCAATTCACCCCTTCGATCTTCTTCCACCGCTGTGTATTTCTCCCTCTTCTGTGAATATCGACTTCAAAGTGGCCGCGAAAGTGATTTCAGCTTGTTTGTTTTGCTACTCTTTCTCCGCTGCGTTGCACCGTCTTTGCCGATCTATTCGATTTCGGTTTGTTGTTGTTTTGTCTGTTTATTTTCGTGTGTGCTGCGCCGCGTCTATTTTGCAAAGCTACTCCCTCTGTAAATCGTTATGCTTGTTTGTTTTGCTTGCTACATTTCGACTATTTTCCACATTTCACCAGTTAGCCCTCGGAACCATCATCACTCGTTTTCGTTTTTGTTTTCGTTGATAACATTCTCATCGTTTTCATGGTGGGTGAATCTTCCTTGTTTCAAATTGGCACGTGGCTCGTGGAAATTCTGCCATATGGTCACCCCTTTCGCAATCGCTAAATTTATGCATTTCTCCCGTTCCGAACCCCGCGCAATTGCCCCTCTTCTTGGGATTTCGGTTATGTGCTGCAATTACTGTGTACCATCATCGATGTCGGTGGTGCCAACATCGCAATTGTTGTGCTGGAACGGCGCCGCCGGAAGGATGTACCCGGGTGATCGATACAGGACATGCAAACATGCACGGGCAGGGATGCTCAAGTTGCACTATTTTTTAGTAGCTATGAAATTTGCTATTTTTTTAGATGTTTGAACTACTTGGACTTTTTTTGATGTTAGACAAAAATGAGAGTTAGAAAAAAGTTTTCAAGAATTTCAGTTTTATAGCATCCGCCATTATGGCGAAACGTCAACCTGACTGCTGACCAACCCTAATCGACGTTGTGTTGCATCGTTGGTCCTTTTTCTCGGGCCAAACTTTGACCAACTGTGATGCTGTCCTCGAGGACATGCCCGTTGGTCATTTCCCGGCTGATTCATTATGCATTCGCTGGCCCAGTTGGCATCCTTCGGGCGCACAGTTGCCGCATTGGAAAAAAAGTGACAATCTGCTTGTATGACAAGGGGAATTGTGTATGCCCTTTTTGCGATAAATTGTGGTGCCAATCAAGAGCGGGTTGACCATTTCTAGCACAGCTTTCAACGTGTGTTTTTTTTACTCTCAAATGATGAAATAATGGTCCGAATGACGCCGACGGTATCGATTTCTGGACGTGCAGATGCTGCAATATGGTGCGCGAAAATACCGGGGTGATAAACAAGGTGTTAATGTCGTTATAGGGTAGAGGACCCAGAAATCGCCCACTTTATAAAGGCAATCTAGGAAATTTGATGAGAATTTGATGGCAAATTATGGTTTTTGGTTCTATTTGTTGTAGAACGTTGATAAACTATTTGATTTTAAGTTTCCACAAGGTTTTTATCATTTACGTGTTCATTTTTTATAAAATTTTGCGTTTTTATAAAGTCCTCTGAAGAGCCTATTTTCGCCCCCCTAAATCCAATTTTCGCCCACCCTTGGAACCAGTTTTCGCCCACGACAAAAATCAAGAAATCAAATGAAATTATGACTCAAAGCTAAGCAAATATGGTCTCCTATTGATACACAACATGTTCCCGAAGCTAAATTTCATTGATGTGCACATATTTTGTCGTACATATTATAAATTGAGGTTCAAAAAATCCCAGGAGTTTTTTTTCAGATATCCTGCTTATTTTGAGATTCTTTGTCTAACTAAAACCAAAACATGTTCTCACTCTCTCTAAAAAAATATGACTGAATCAAAATTTGTGATAGAACTCATGTGTCCCTGTTCACCCAAGAGGCACACAGTTACAATTAGCTCCATGTCCATACTAGATTTCGCCCTGGGCGAAAATTGGATCTCATGTTTTTTCATGACCCCAGAAATCGCCCACTTTATTTTATTGAAATAACCTTTGGTAAACGTTTAAAACAGGTAAATCACTAGATTTTCATGAAATTCAGACATACAGTGAACTAATGAATTATTCATTTACATTATTTTCGGACAAAATGAGTTGTTTTCCCTCATTAACATTATTACCCGCTGTAGTCTAAATTGACAAAAATATGGCGCCTGCAGTAAGGCTTTTTTTGAAAAGCTTATAAATAATTAATAATCAATAGAAATTCATTAGGAAAGTTTCAATTAGTACTAGAAATGAATGAATATGTAAACCTGCATAATAAATTCAACCAAAAAACGGTATGAGTTTGCTAAATACAGATAAAATCCAGTAGGTGGGCGAAAACTGGAGCAGGGCGAAAACTGGGTCCTCTACCCTATTGCCTCGTGGTACAATTTGCATATTCTGCAGCGACGGCTTATTATCACGTCGGTGACATAGAGCGCTAATAATTTGCCCTGGAAGATACGCCAAGGAAGTGGCCCGGCTCCGTTTCCGAACCTAATGAGGCGTACTTAATGATATGCGCCAAGATGTCTCACCCCTCGGTGGCGCGATGATAATCCTTTGAAGAACTTGAGCTAGACGATGAAGGCGAGCGCACCTGAGATGTGGAGACAACACCTTTTCTTGAGTAGGTGGGAGAGAAAAGTGGAAATTTTATTTATTTTTAGAAAACTTCGTCTTTTCTTATGAGTTGCTCTTGAGAATCGAAGTGGCGCTCCCCTCGGGAAATGTCACTTATTGTTTACATTTGAATTTTGATCATTCCCCGTGGGAAAATTGGCTCGAATTTCGAGGCAACTTGGATCAGGAATTGCATCAATTGAATGCACTGTGACAAGTCTCCACTTTATAATAAGGTGCGTTTTGTACGATTTTCGGATACGAGGACCGATTCTACAGTTTTACCACCCACTTACTTCATGCTCACTTGCCGTGTCGGTAACGAGACTCTTCCGCCGTGGTTTTGTTTACTATTTTCGCAGACACACACACAACCAAGACCTCTCGAGATGATGAATCACGCTTGAGACGTGTTCCTCGAGTGGTGTCTGCGCTGCTGCTTTTATGTTTGTGAGAAGCGGTCCTCCCGTACACCAGCTGAGCTCACTCGGGTAATTGGATTATGCTGACCCTGCTGAATTGACCCCGGTGAATGCAGCGCTTCGCGCTCTGCATCGTATATGGGTTAAGCTTGTTACGGATTCTCAGTGTGCAGCGTTCCCGGAGTTTGTTCTCTCTCTTCGCCCGGTTTTGTCGCCCTCTCCGAACTAATACAAGCAGATTCTTTAGCATTGCTTGTATTGGTGACATGCGATACGGTTGGCAGCTCTGGGTGTCAAACTCCGTAGTTTCGTTGTCATTGCTCGTCGCAGCTGCGAGATATTTACAAATTTTGGCCAAATCTCGACTCAATATGTTTGCCGATTGATCCTGACTGTCACCGACCTGTACTTCGAGAACATCGCACGGCTAACGAACATCGCATCGGGATGGCGGTTCGGCACGTTCGCTGGGCGTTCGACCTGGCCAGCTGGCGGCCAACGCTGACGGATCTGCTGCTGGCGACAGCCTGTATTCAGCCGGAGGAGAAGCTACGGCTGGCAAAGTTTGTGTTTCGCGATGACTTTAACGCATCGTTGATTGGGCGGCTGCTGATGAGGCGGTTCGTGCACGTAGCGACGGGGCTGGAGTACGACAAGATCGAGTTCGATCGGGATGTGAAGGGGAAGCCGTTCCTGAAGAATCAGGGGTACGAGGTTGAGTTTAATGTATCTCATCAGGGAAGGTATTCGGTGCTGGCTGGGCTGGTTGTGGAGAAGGATTGTGCGGTGAAGCCGACGGTCGGGGTGGATGTAATGAAGATCGAGTACGGAGGAGGGAAGCCGCTGGGCGAGTTCTTCAGACTGATGAATCGGAACTTTTCCGAGGATGAATGGGTGTACATAAAGGGTCAATGCGAGGAGCAGGAACAACTGGAAGCGTTCATGAGAAACTGGTGCCTGAAGGAGAGCTACGTCAAGAATGTGGGTGTTGGAATAACCGTTGATCTGAGGAAGGTCAGCTTCGCGATCGGAAGCAAGGAACTGCACACGAAGCGGGTGGTCTGTGATAGCAAGTTGAGGCTGAACGATGAACTGTTGAAGGACTGGCGCTTCGAGGAATCTCTTATCGACAAAGATCACTGCGTAGCTGTTGCGCTGGAAAACATTCCGGCTGGAGAAGACCTAACGGGCAACTTCTTTGAGACTGTCAGCTTCGCTGAACTGGTGGAGGGCCATAAGCCACTTTTGGCGATCGATGAAAACTACTGCGAAGATATTATCAATAAGGAGTACAAGAAGATGAAATAAAGCTATTTACTTGTTGGTTGGGGGTTTTACATGTTCAAGTCTGCGTTTGTTCTATTCCCAACGATGACAATTATCGACTAAACAAGACAATTTTGGCGAGTCTCGGGTATTCGGTTACTCTCGCCAAACCGCAAACAAGGATTAACAGCTGGATGTCACGACACGTCGTCGTCTTTATTGGGGCCACAACTCCAGGAGGTCGAGACACTTGCCACAACTGCAAACAGCCAACGCTCTAACCGAAGAAGCTTTGTTTGATCCATACTCAAATTACCTGTCCTGTCTGCTCGACCCAAATCGTTGTTGGTTGGTGCGGAAGCGTTCTTTCGACAGGTGTAACATTTCTGAGATGGAGTGAGGAGCTGTTTTCGCGGATCCGCTGCACCGCTCCGGAACTTTTTATCAAATTACGCTAAAAGCCTCGGGGGCGGTGCACTTTGGGCGTTAATTTCCTGACCTCACGCGACGTCGTCGGGTCGGAAGCGTGCCGAAATCGAACCGACTTTTCCGCACAATTAGAGCACTGATTGTGCGCCAGCGATACGCGGTACTGCGTCATTTTGACGGCGGAAGTTTATCGGTTATCTCCTGGGAATATCCCGGCGTTTGCTCATTTTGTCGCATCATATGGTGCGATTCGATCGCGGTTGACAGTTTGCCATAATGGCGACTCAAGGAGGTATTACGCTACAGCAAACAAACTCGCACATTTTGACAGTTTGTCTGCGTTGTTTGTTCGCCAACATTTGTTTGGAGAAACGTCAGCTTGCATACATTTTGTCTTGTTGCGAGTTTGGCAAACTGTCAAACGCGAAAAAGTGCGAGTTTGTTTGATTGCAATAGTGTAATAGCTCCTTCAAGTGCCATAAACGTTAACCCGATTGGCGCCACCACTGCACCATCCTTCAATCAATAGTCATGGAACGATGGTTGCCAAAAACTAAACGCGTGCCGACGAAAAGTCAGGTTGATGATGCGTGACGCCACAAAAACGGCACGGAAGGATAATGACTTTTTGGCTAGGTTATGTTTGTGCAGGTAGATCCGTTACAATATCGGCCGAATTTTACGGTTTTGTGTAGTCGATAAAAGGGTGGTGTCGGGTAATTATACGTGCCGTGTCTGGGTTGACGTTTTGTGAGGATTAAAGTTCTAGTGAATCGTTTTTGAATATATTAATTTCCTGGTAGAAGCGACGAGGGGACTCGACCGTTGACAGCGTGCATTTGTAATTAGGTTTCTAGAGCGTTATTTATCTGCTTGAATAGACACTTAATTTGGGACAATTTGTTGATTCCGGTTCCCGACAGGGGTGTTGAAGTTTTTTCCAGGAAGATTGTGTGGGGTATCAAGATGAATCATTCTAAAGGTACATAACTGTCAAACTGTGACATAAAAAATATAAATTGAATCGCTGTTGAAACAAAATCAAAACTCCCTAATTCCCAAATTGTCAACAACCGGAAGAGAACGAAATCGTTACAAGAGGATGATGCTTGAGTTCGATACGTTCACGAGTGGTTCGGAAGGACTTGATTTATACGTTGAGGCACTTCGCGCCCTAGCCCTTGATCGGAAAACAATGTGTGACAACTCCCCGTGTAGGTTATTTTTCCCTCGTTTTGCCTCTATTTCCTCCAGTTGTCCAACTCTTGGGTTGTTTCCATCGCGGGATTTATTATTATTACTTCATAAACGCTGTCTGTAAATACACTCGACTGAAGGAGAAAAAAAGCTGCTAGGGATGGCAGTGAGAACAGGATAACGCTGTACGTCGAGGGGTGCGTCATTGTTTCAGCCGGCAGGTGTTGCTCCGGGTTCTCCCCTCCTCGGATTTGTAATGAATTTATTACCGTTTGTTTAACCGCAATGTTTTCGCTACGGTTTGTTCAACTGCCTGCGCTCGGCTTCTTCCTGCGTGCACCACGTGCGTGCGTGCCATAATTATGGTGTGCTCAGCTGTCAGAATTCGCTATAACCGCAGGCGCCATTGTGCAAACTAACCTCGATGTCTTGATGTCAGCCCCGTGTGAGTCGGTTTGTTTGCCGAGCGTGTCTAATAAGTTTGTTTCTTTCCGACGGTGACCAAATATAAAGCTGGCAGTGCCTGGACCGCCCAGCAGTCCGACTTTGAGCAGCAGCTCATCATCGATCTGGGCACGGTCCGGAACGTGACCCGAATCGAAATCCAGGGCCGTCCGCACAGTAACGAGTACGTCACCGAGTTCAGTATCAGCTACGGCTTCAACGGGCTGGACTACATCGACTATAAAGAACCGGGAGGCAACACTAAGGTAACGGCGCGCGGTAGCTTCCGGTTCCCGGCTCAACCAACTCGCGAATGAACCAACGCTGCGAACACTCACAGATGCTTCCACAAATCTCACCCCTTTTCTCATCATGTACATACAATACGAAACATAACAAAGTCACTTTGGTATCCGGTGATTCGTCTTTTCTCTGCTCTCTGATTTGCATAACAAACGCCCTCCGGTATTCACTCTTTTCATGAAGTTGCACATGGTGATGGTTTTATAGCAATGGTGACAGTTTTACTATAGTTTGTTTACACACTATTTTTAGCTTTTAAGTTAGTCATATAATACATCATAGACTTTGCGAATTGGCCAACCACTAACTAATAAAAAATTCAACTCTTCCCCCTACTCCATTATGGCACACTCTGGATTGGAAACGTCAAACAAACGCCATAAAACAAAACGTCGATACAAAAATCGATCGTGCGATGACACACTTGACACCCCTACACACTAATCCCAACAACAACAACAAACCCGCATAACCTCAAACAATACTAACAAAAAAAAGCACGGTCCGCGTGGACACCGGTGGAGAACACGTACTTCCACTTCCTCACGGTGGACCTCGGGGGGCGGAAGATGGTGCGCAAGATTGCGACCGCCGGCCGGGCCACCACCAATGAGTGCGTCACCGAGTACATTGTGCAGTACTCGGACGACGGCGAAATTTGGAAGTCCTTCACGGATAGTGGCGGCGAGGAACAGGTAAACTACTACTACCCGCTACTGCTGCGTTTGTGTCTGTATGTCTGTGTTTTGTGTGTTTTTTTTCAGGAAAATATTGGGCAATAATTGAAAGATTCTCATCGAAAATCGGAAATATTGTTTAATTTAACTAAAATTATTTAAAAATTGCTTAATCTCACGTTTACTGTGCAAATAAAAAAAAGTTCGCTGAAGATATTTGAAAACTATCAGTTGTGATTTAATTAAAAAAATCGAGTGAAAAAAAAACAAGATTAAGATTTTTAAGGTACATTAAAGCTATACTAGATTGTTCCAAAGGACTTGTTCTTGATAAGTCATGAAAAATTAATTTTGTGTATGATTTTTATATATTTTTTTAATTTAATCTTTATGTCAGGGTGGCCACCCAAGTTGGGAAATCGGGAAATTCGGGAAAAAGTCGGGAATTCACCAAAATCCGCAAAAAATCGGGAAAAAGTCGGGAATTTGTGATTTTTTGTCCAAAAGTCGGGAATCCCAAGCATACTTGTTCGAAAATTATTTTCTAACTCTTGAATAATTTTGTCACATTTTGTACAGTTTTCAAATTGAATTCAATCATTTTTTCTTAAGTAACTTATTTAAAATTCAAGGTCCTTATCACTATTTAAATCTATTTCAGAATTAAAAGGCCATTTAAGACATTAAAAGTCCTAATAAATATTAAACGCATTTAACACATATTTTCATAAAATGTTTTTATGTATTAAAAGATTTTTACTAATTTTTGTTTATCAAACAAGATTTATTTATCAAACAAACTTAACTGAAAACAACAACAAAGCTAATTAAAAACTACTTGAAAAAAAGAACCTAATTTTAACGATTATGGCCAGCGTAAAGTTATGATTCTGTTTTAATATTGATTGAATATTTGAAAAAGATTCCAACTAGAGTTTGGCAATGGTTATTTTGGTGGAAAATATTAATTAAGTCATTTCAAATATTTTTTTTTAAAAGTTTATCTTGAACTTTTTTTGTGAGTATTGGTTAATTACTATAGATTAAGCTTGATTTTCAGTTTTTGGAAAACTTAAAAATCGAATTTAATCCAATCGTTGTTTGTTCTGTAAAAACAAAATTTTAAAACTTTATTACGTTTTGTAACATGAAAAATAAAAATATTAAAAAAGCAAAAAGAAAAAGAAATTCTGATTTAAATTATTGCGAATATGTATGTTTAAAGGATTTGTCTCTCGGAATATTTCGCATAAAGTAAGTTGTAAAACATGGTATCTTAACAAACTGAATTTTTAATTGAAAAAATTAAAACAGTTAAATACTGACAACTGGATAAATCAGATCAATATTTACAAAATTTAGAAGGGAGCTTAAAAAAATGAACGAATTTCTAGATATTTTTCTAATTTCTTTGAAATCGTGTAATCATGTTTTAAGCGTTCTTTGATATTAAATAAAATAAAATGTTATATTTAATTATCTTAAACTTTTTGCCATTTCGAGTTGAAATGAAGTATCAAAAACTATACGTTTTCCAGTTTTTAAAAATAACATTGAAATTAGAAGTATTTTGAAGCTTTCAGTTATTTTCTGAATCAAAATAATGAATGCTTCCATTTTTAAAGATTTTTTTAGGAGTTATCACCCTGCTTTATGTGTAATTTTAATCGCATTCATTCAAACTGGCCACAGTTAGCAAGCAATTTTAAGGTTGTGGGGCATGAATTCATTTTACTCAAGGAGGTATTAGACTATGGCAAACAAACCAACGAAAGGAACGTAAGCCTGCATACATTTTGCTTTGTTTGCTAGTTTGCTGCAAATAAGTTTGCGAGTTTGGCAAACTGTCAATCACAAAAAAGTGCGAGTTTGTTTGTTTTTTCTTAGTCTAATACCTCCTTCACGTTTTAAAACTAAACTTTGATACAAAATAATATTTCTTAACAAAAAAAATCAATCTTTATTAAAATTTCAAAAATGGTTTTCTCTTTTTGTTCATATTTGAATAGAAATAAATCCTAAAATTAAACCCTTTTCAAATAATCGAGATGATTTTAGGTATTTTGATATATTTTTATTCAAAAGTTGGGAATATTTTTAGATAGGTTGAAATCAATTTTTGTTTATTATTTTTTGAAAAAGTTTTTTTCTGATCTGAGCTTACATATATCATCAACTATGCTGAAAACAACTGATTGATAAGAAAGTCTCTTCACAAGACACAATTTTTCGAAGAGTTAAAAACCATTTATGACCAAATATGGCAGCTTACAAAATTGTATGGACAATTGCATGATGCGAAATTCTCATTTTGGCCATAGAAATGTTTGAAGTTAAAATGTTAAAAGTTTGAGTCAAATAAAACAAATATTCCAAGTAATCCGATTTTCGAGAGATTTTTTTTATACGTTTTGAACTTAGTTGGATATGTGTTATATGTTGTAGGATTATTAAACTGTGACTAATCACAGCACCCCCTTAAGGCTGTTTCAAAAACACCCAAAAGGCAAAAACATAAAATTTCGTTTATTTGTCTAGTCCAAAAATTATCCATAAAAAATAAGTGGCAAAAATTATGAAAAAAGGAAAATATATTGCAGAAAAAAACAATATATATTACAATACAGTACAGACTTGATTATCTGAAGTTCGGTTATCCGAAGGACTTTGGATAATCGAATAATGATTTTTTTTTCATTTTTTCATTTTCTTATTTTAACATCAAATTCGATTTCTGCGCGACCTCATTTTATTACAATTTTAATAGTTGATTGCCTATTGAATAACAAAATGATTTTTTAATGTTTCGTCCACATATTGGCCGCCATCTTGAATTTAAAAAACTCTAAATCACTTTAGCGTCGTTTAGAGGTCATACTTATGATTAGGCTTAGTGATTTTTCACGCTCGAAAATTGCAAATTTCACGGGGACCTTAATTTCAAAACACCAAATTTCACGGAAATTTCGCGGAACGTGAAAAATGTTAAAAACACTCTGAAAATCTTATGTTTAATTCACAGAAACTTCTTTTTATGCTTCATTATAAATTATTCTTGAATAAACTAAACAAAACTGAACGTGACACAAAAAAAAACTTTTCATAATTTCTTAAAAAGTTTCCAAGTGGTTTATGGATGGGCTCTATATATATTTGGAAACGAAATGTAGGGCACACGAATTCTCATTTATTGAACTGCCTTTCTAATATTCGACTAATATAGCTTAAAAGATTTCGCTGATTTGCTTCTATTTTACCATTTTACCATTTTACATTTAATTGAATTTCATTTCTAAACAAGATTTAACAATCTTGTTCAGCCAAAATGATTAAAATTATTTGAATTTTCTGCAACATTTTGCCCAATAAAAATATTTTTGAAGATTTTCCATCACAATTCTAAAAAACTAAATTAAAAATCAATAGGCAATAATAATTTAATCTGTAACGTAATAGCCTTTTTTCAAATTCAGAACAGAAAACAAAATAAAGTAAAATCGTGAAAATTAAACAGGACTCAGAAAGAAATATTTTTAAAAGGTGATTTCACAGGTAAAAAATACTATTCATATTATATTGAATCTTTTAATTTCTTTTAAAATTATACCTTTCAAATAAAACAGTAGTCAAATTGTTCTTACAGCGATTGATAATATTACTAAATTTAGTTAGTTTTCTAAAATAAATCAATATCACCCTTTTCATTTGAAAACTAATAAAATTTACTTAAAAAGTCCTTATTGATGATTTTTTTTATTATTTTTGTTATTGCAAAGAATTGATTTGAGAAAATTAATAAATTTCACGGAATTTCACGGAAATCTTCAAATTTCACGAATTTCACGCTGTCCGCGAAATCGTGAAAATTCACTAACCCTACTTATGATCGACAATCAAAAATAAGACAATAAAAACAATTTTTTTCCTGATTCTAAGTGTAATTTTGCCAAGGATAATCGAGTGTGGACTCTATTTTATTTTTTGCCCCTAATTTTTTTGAACATTTGTAAAGACCAAATTTTATTTTGATGAAAATAAAATGAAAATATTATCAGCCTTGTCATTTCATGAAGACGCATGGTCCTTCATACTCGAGATCAAAATAGTTTAACAACTGTAACTAACAAGCATGCGTAAACGTAGAAATATTAAACGTAAAATAATATTTAGTTATTTTAGTGAAGCATCAATCCCTCGTGGTCAGTTCCCCTGACATACATCCAGTAGGTTCATTGCGTTGTGTTGTCCCAACAGGAAGTCCAACTATTATTCCAAAAGGTCACTAAGATAACTAACCACTCACTGTCTTAATCCCAATTTATTACCAAAGCTCTTCAAAGGCAACAAGGACGGCGACTCGATACGCCACAACGCATTCGAAGTGCCAATCATCGCCCAGTGGATTCGGATCAATCCGACCCGCTGGCAGAACCGCATCTCGCTGCGCACCGAACTCTACGGATGTGGTTATGGTAAGCAAAGCGGAGTTTGACGATCGTTTGTGTTATCAAAAGACGTGGTTTGGTGTTAACTGTCTGAAGTGTACTGTTTATTGACATAAGGTATAGGGTGGTTCATATGTAACTGTTACGATAGAGTGGTTCAAATACAACATCTCCCCTCTTCCAAAAGCTATGCACTCCCTGTGCTCAAACTACAAAATCAGAAAACCTTGCTGGTTTTTTAATCTCCCTTTTTGGACGCCCTTCGTTCTGTTTAGAACGCTCCTGCCCACCCCTGCTCTGCTCTGCTCTGTTGGTTGTTTCCGTTGTCGATGTCTCGTTGTCTCGCTCCCTGCTCTCTGGTGTATTGTCGACGATACCGCTGTCCCCGCCTTTCTTGTTGTAGTCACGTCTCTCGAAGATCGTCTGCTTTGGTTCGTCCTGGTGCTGCTCGACTGGACTTGTTGGTGTCGGTGGTCGCATTATCCTTGGTTCTCGGATCTGGTTGGCAAACTGTTGACCTCCCGGTTTAATATGCACTGCGCTGCGTCGGTACACGCCACCATCTTCTAGCCGTACATCGCACGATTGGTCCGGAAATTGGTGCACAACTGTTGCTCGTTCCCACTGCTTGTCTAGGTCAGGTCGTCGTTGTACCATAACGTTTTCCCCGATCTTCAGCTCCGGAAGCTCCTTTGCATGTTTGTCATAACTCGCCTTGACCACTTTTCTCTTCTGCTCGATCCGGTCTTCCACGTGTGATGCTCGAGGCGGCTGCAACTTGTTTGTTATGACGGGAATCGTGCTTCGTGTGTTTCTCGAGAAGATTCTCTGGTTGGGGCTTGTTCCTACGGCGTTTGGCGTGTTCCGATGTTGTTGCAGTGCTTGCCAGAAATCAGTACCACTTTTGGCGCACTTCTTGAACAGCTGCTTCATTGACTTGACCGCTGATTCAGCTTTTCCGTTTCCTTGCGCGTGGTATGGAGCAGACGTCACGTGCTTGAAACTCCATTCGTTCGCAAATTTGGTCCACGCTTCGTTGCTGAACTGCGGTCCATTGTCTGTGACAACAACTTGTGGCGTTCCGTGACGGGCAAAATTGCGCTTGCACGCCGCAACAATAGTTTTGGTCTTCGTGTCGGCTAGCAGGTCAACCTCAACGAAGTCAGAAAAACTGTCCGCTGTGACCATCATGAGAATTCTCTTGCCCTCTTGCTTGATCTCTGCCAAATCAATGTTCACACGCTGGAAGGGATATTCCGGTATCTGGTGTGACGTCATGGGTGGCTTGCATTGACTGGCGCTGAACTCCATACACACCTCGCAGTTTCGTACGTAGTTGGTGATCTGGTCAGCCATCCCTGGCCAGAAGAACGACTCCCTAGCTGCTCGTAACGTGTAGTCAATTCCCAGGTGCGCTACGTGCAACTTCTCGATCAGCTTCTTGCGGAGGCATTTCGGCACCAACACTCGGTCTCCTTTGAAGATCACTCCTCGGTGCGTTGTGAGCTCGTTTTGCAACGTCCTGTACACCAACAACTCATCGCTCACGTCTTCTTTCCGCTCAGGCCAGCCATCGATCAGCACACTCATCAGCTTGCACAGGGTTGTATCCTTCTTGGTCTCAGTTGCGATTTCACCGAACCGATCGTCCGACAAATTGATGAGTTCCACAACGTTAGTGGCCGCTATCTCGTCGAACGCAGCATCCACCTTCTCTATCAGCATCACTTCCGCGTCCAGGTTGTGGGCAGGTTTCTCTGTTGCAGTTCGTGACAGCAAGTCTGCTATGTACATCTCGCTTCCCTTCTTGTACCGAACGTGGATATTGTATCTTTGCAGCGTCATCCTCATTTTCTGCAGTCGGAGAGGTGCTTCCGTGATCGGCTTCCGGAAGATGTCTTCTAGCGGTTTGTGGTCGGTCTCTACAACCACTTGGTGCCGTCCTGCCACGTACTGGTCGTGGCGCTTGCACGCAAACACAATTGCTAAGCACTCACGTTCGATGGACGCGTAGTTCCTCTCGGTCTTCGTTAACGTCCTCGATGCGTAGGCTACTGGTCTTTCATCCTGCAACAGCACGCATCCCACGCCCTGTTGACTTGCGTCGCACTGAATCAGCAAAGGTTCTGTTGGATCGTAGTACCGGAGAATGGGGTTCTGTGTCACTAGCTGCTTGATCAGGTTGAACGCACCGGCAGCTTCCTGATCCCAAACGTACTCCACGGTGTCCCGGGTCAGCTTTCTTAGCGGCGCACTCACATCCGCTAATCTTGGCATAAATCTGCCCAGGTACGTTATCAATCCTAGGAACGTCATCAGCTGCTTCTTGTCCGAGGGTTCTGGAATGTTTAGGACTGCCGAAATCTTGCTTGGATCGGGTTTCACTCCTTTGTCTGTCAGAACATGACCAAAAAACGGAACCGATGACAGCGCCACTTTTGCTTTCGAGCGGTTCAGCTTCAGACCTCGCTCGCGGAATCTCTTCAAGGCAGCTTCCAAGTTCCGATTATGGTCCAACATCGCTTGTTCCATGGTATCGCCACATCCGTAGATCACGACGTCGTCTGCGATGCATCGCGTTCCGCGCAGGCCGACGATTACTTGCTGCTGCTCCTTCTGGTACATCTCGGACGCACACGCGACTCCAAATGGCATCCGCTTCCAGCGATACACACCCATGGGTGTCCAGAATGCAGTTAGATCGGCACTCTCCTCATCCAGCTCCATGTGCCAGAATCCGTTCTTGGCATCCAGAACTGTGAACACCTTCGCCTTCGCAAATTCCGGCAGCATCTCCTCAATTGTAGGGATTTGATGGTTCGCACGCCGCACCGCCTGATTCAGCTCCGCTGGATCCAAACAAAGCCTTAATTTGGTTCCCTTCTTCACCAGCACCAAGTTGCACAACCAGTCCATGTGCTTGTTTACCGGCTCCACTATTCCTTTCTTCTCCAAATCGCTGATTTTGGACTGTAGTTCCGGTAGATACGCGAGGAATGCGCCGGGGCTTCTGCTGGACAGCTGCAACGGAATTGTCGATTTCAATCTTGAACCTTCCGTCAAACTTGCCGTCTCCTTCGAATACGTCCTTGTACTTACTCAAGATGTGGTGGCACTCTTGCTGGAGCGTGTCGATACTGTACAAGTCGTGGACTTTGATAATTCCCAAATCCATTGCCGATTGCGACGACAACAGTGGTGGCCGTGTTTTCTTGACCACGATGAATGTCAACAGCTTGGTTCCGTTCTTGAGCTTAATCTCCAAGTCCACCTGGCCTTTGGGCGCAATCACCTTCCCCGAATAGCACCTCAGCTTCACCTTCGTGGGGCTCAACTGTTGGTCCGGGAGTAGCTGCTTCAAGTCTTTGTAGCACATAACGTTAACCCGTGCGCCAGTGTCGACCTGGATCTCCAGCGGCGAAGTTTTTCCCGCGCCTACGGCCACCTTGAGTTCGACCATAATCTTCCCAGCCTCTTTCAGATTTTTCCCATCAACTTTGGCAATGTCGACAAACTCGCACTCTTCCTCGGTATCTGAACTCGCAGAGCTCTCGGAACTGTCCTCCACGCGCCGGACGTGCTTCTTGTGATGCTTCTTGTTCCGATTTTGGTTCCGTCCCTTCTTCCAGCAAACGTTCTTGAAATGGTTTCTTCCTCCACATCCGATGCACGTTTTCCCGTACGCTGGACATTTCGCTTTGTCTCGGTCGTGCTCGTTTCCACAGTAACGGCACGGCTTCTGCAGCTTCCGCGTGGCCGTCACCTTGAACGTTTCTCCTGCATCCCGGCTTGTGCTTTGTTTTGCTGCCATCTTCTCATACTTGCTGGCCAGGTCCTCGATGTCCTGGCTCTCCTTGACCTTCATCACCATCTGGTCAACCGTCAGATTTCCGGCTTTCAACAGCTTTTTCCGCATCTGGTGATCCGATATGCCAACAATCAAACGATCTTTGACCATCTCTTCTTGTTGTGCTGGGGTGTGGCCGCATTTCTTCACCTTCTTCCGCATCCGCTTCACGAAATCTTCGATTTTTTCTCCGTCTTGCTGGACCATCGTGTTGAAATCCGCTCTTTCCAGTCGAACGTCCCTTGCCGGCACCAGGTGCTCTTCCACTGCCTGCAGAATGTCTGTTGGCGTTGCCTGCTGCGCTTCCGTCAAGGCCAAATCGTCGATCATCATAACCGCTTCCGCCCCGACGACGGCCATGAACGTCGCTATCTGCAGATCATTTCCCTTTTTCGACAGCTCTGTGGCCAGCGCGTAGTACTTCCACTGCAGCTTGAACTGTTTCACCGCCTCTTCTACATTTCCGCCCAGTTTCAGGGGCTCAGGAACCGGAATGTTCGACATTTTGAGGTTATGTAAACAACGCGACGTTTACGATCGAAAACTCGCGAAATCCGTAGCCGACTACTTCCAACTTTTCGGCAAAACTTCAAAGAACAGTTTTTACGTTTTCATCGCTAAACAACGTTTAAATCGTGAGATTTTTCGCAAAATATCCCACTTCTGACACCATGTTATCAAAAGACGTGGTTTGGTGTTAACTGTCTGAAGTGTACTGTTTATTGACATAAGGTATAGGGTGGTTCATATGTAACTGTTACGATAGAGTGGTTCAAATACAACAGTTTGAACAGGTATCTAAGCGACTGCTCTTTTTTCTGTCTAGAATCCGACAACATCTACCTCAACGGAACCAGTCTGATCCGGTACGATCTGCTGCGGGATCCGATCGCGGCCACTCGCGAAACCATTCGGTTCCGGTTCAAGACGGCCGTGGCGAACGGAGTGCTGCTGTACTCGCGCGGAACCCAGGGAGACTTTTTCGCGCTCCAGATCAAGGACAACCGGATGATCTTGAACTTGAACCTGGGTCTGCACGAGATGACGTCGCTGTCGGTGGGCAGTCTGCTGGACGACAACATCTGGCACGACGTGGTCATCAGTCGCAACAGGAGGGACATTATGTTCAGCGTTGATCGGGTGATCGTGGAGAAGCGGATCAAGGGAGTGTTTGATAAGCTGAATTTGAATCGAGCGGTGAGAACGGGTTGAAATGTTGAGTAATGACCTGGACTAATGATTTGCTTTCAGTTCTACGTCGGCGGAGTTCCCAACATGCAAGAGGGGTTGATCGTGCAGCAGAACTTTACCGGTTGTATCGAGAATCTGTACTTTAACGCGTCCAACTTTATCCGCGAGATGAAGGAAGCGTTCTACGAGGGCGAGCACCTGCGGTACACCAAGGTGAACGTCAACTACAACTGTCCGGAGCCGCCGATCAGTCCGGTGACGTTCCTGACGCGAGGATCGCACGCTCGGCTAAAGGGTTACAACGGAGTGAAGCAGATGAACGTGAGCTTCTCGTTCCGAACGTACGAGGACAAGGGTCTGATGCTGCACCATGACTTCTCGAAGGGTTTCGTGCGGGTGTATTTGGAGGATGGTAAGGTTAAGGTGGAACTGAAGACGGAGAATGAGGAAAGTGCACCGTCGACGATCCTGGACAACTACGACGAGCAGTTCAACGATGGAAACTGGCACTCGTTGAGCTTGGCGCTCAAGAAGAACAGCCTGATCCTGAGCATTGACGAACGGCCGATGATCACCTCAAAGTAAGTTGAGATCAAGAAATTAGCGGCTTTTTGGGGGATTTCAGTAGATCAAGTAACAGCACAGGGCATGCGAACAAACTCAAACCAATTTCACTCAATCGTAGGCATGATCCAAATTCGGGTGATTCAGGGATCGAAAGGTAACGCACCTGACTAAACCAAGTTTGAACCGAGTGTGTAGGCTAAAATTGAACTGCTTTCTCGAATCTAATTTAGAGTGGCTCTTAACCCAAGTTTTGGATGCTTTTCGCGATCGTTCTCAGATGAGTTCTAACCGAGTTCTGTTACTTTTCAGACTGCTGGACATCTACACGACCGAGTTGTACTACATTGGCGGTGGCAAGACCAAGGACGGCTTTGTGGGATGCATGCGGACCATCATAATCGACGGTAACATCCGGTTGCCGTCGGATTGGAAGGACGAGGACTACTGCTGTAAGGGGGAGATGTTGTTCGATGCATGCCACATGATCGACCGGTGTAATCCGAATCCGTGCAAGCACAGTGGAGTATGCCGGCAGAACTCGATGGAGTTCCACTGCGATTGTGCTGGAACTGGGTACGCTGGAGCCGTTTGCCATACGTCGTTGAATCCGCTGTCTTGCCAGGCCTACAAGAACGTCAATACGGTGCAGTCAAGGACGATGATCAATATCGATGTGGACGGAAGCGGTCCGTTGGCACCGTTCCCGGTAACGTGCGAGTTCTACTCAGATGGTCGCGTAATCACGGTGTTGAGTCACAGTTCAGAGCATACCACGAGGGTGGATGGATTTTCGGAAGCTGGATCCTTCGAGCAGAACATTATTTACGAAGCCGATCTACCTCAGATCGAAGCTCTGCTCAACCGATCTCAGTCCTGCTGGCAGCGGTTGAACTACGCCTGTCGATCGTCTAGGTTGTTCAACTCACCGTCAGACCCGGAGAACTTCCGACCGTACTCGTGGTGGGTCTCGCGTCACAATCAACCCATGGATTACTGGGCGGGTGCCCTGCCGGGATCGCGGAAGTGCGAGTGTGGCATTCTGGGAACCTGCGTTGATCCGACCAAGTGGTGTAACTGCGATTCCAACAGTTTGGAGTGGCAAGAGGATGGTGGCGAAATCCGAGAGAAGGAGTACTTGCCGGTGAAGGCGTTACGATTTGGTGATACCGGAACTCCAGCTGACGAGAAACTGGGAAGATACACGCTGGGTGCGCTCAAGTGCGAGGGCGACGATCTGTTCAACAACGTCGTCACGTTCCGTATTAAGGACGCTACGATTAATCTGCCACCGTTCGATATGGGTCATTCCGGTGATATCTACTTCGAGTTCAAGACTACCATCGAAGATGCGGTCATTCTGCACGCCAAGGGACCTACGGATTTCATCAAGCTGATCATCGTCGGTGGAATGAAGCTGCTGTTTGAGTATCAAGCTGGTACTGGAACGCAAAAGGTTTACGTGGAAACTGCGTACAAACTCAACGACGACAACTGGCACTCGGTGAGCGTTGAGCGAAACCGAAAGGAAGCACGCCTCGTCGTCGACGGATCGATCCGCGCTGAAGTTCGAGAACCTCCAGGCCCCGTTCGTGCCCTGTCCCTGACATCGGAACTTGTAGTAGGAGCCAGCTTCGACTACCGCGATGGATTCGTCGGCTGTATCCGGGCCCTGCTGCTGAACGGAGAACAGATCGATCTGCGATCGTACGCACAGCGCCGTCTCTACGGAGTCTCGACAGGATGTGTCGGTCGATGCGAGTCCAACCCGTGCCTGAACAACGGAACCTGTACCGAGCGGTACGACAACTTCCACTGCGATTGCCGCTGGAGCGCGTTCAAGGGACCGATCTGTGCTGATGGTGGGTGTTTCGTTGAACTTCTTTTTGGAAAAGATTCTAACTTATTTATTTTCAGAAATCGGCGTCAACATGCGCTCCAGTTCGATCATCAAGTACGACTTCCAGGGTGCGTTCCGATCGACGCTGCACGAGAGGATCCGGGTTGGGTTCACCACCACCATCCCGAAGGGCTTCCTGTTGGGCTTTTTCTCCAGCGTTTCGAAGGAATACCTCACGCTGATGATCTCCAACTCGGGACATTTGCGAGTGGTGTTCGATTTTGGCTTCGAGCGGCAGGAGTTGATCTATCCGGACAAGAACTTTGGGCTGGG
Organism: Culex quinquefasciatus; assembly: GCF_015732765.1. NCBI lineage: Eukaryota > Metazoa > Arthropoda > Insecta > Diptera > Culicidae > Culex > Culex quinquefasciatus. The sequence goes on from NC_051863.1 coordinate 171,265,097, forward strand.
ACAGTTCCACGATGTGAGGTTCTCGCGGAAGAACGGAGGTTCGGTGGCGGTGATAGAGGTGGACGATTATCCGCCAAAGGAGTACCACTTTGACATCAAGGACTCGGCGGACGCGCAGTTTAACAACATTGAGTTTATGTACATCGGCAAGAACGAATCGATGAAGGATGGTTTCATCGGGTGCATTTCGAGGGTGGAGTTTGACGATATCTACCCGTTAAAGTTTATGTTCCAGGAGAACCCACCACCGAATGTGAAATCGTTGGGAAGTGAGTACAATCTCTTTAATGTATTCGATTCAGAAAGTATCTCAAATTCGAATGTAATTTTAGCTCCTCTGACGGAAGATTTCTGCGGCGTGGAGCCGGTGACGCATCCGCCGATCGAGGTTGAGACCCGACCTCCTCCAGATGTTGATGAGGAAAAGCTGCGGGATGCGTACGGTCCGGATACTGCCATTCTCGGAAGTAAGTAGAAGCTTTGTTTATCTTACCTTGAATTTGATGCCGTGGTCACAATGTGATTTGAGGCTCGGTTGTTTTGGCATGACGTTCAAGATGTAGTTCCGTCACTGGCGATCACCAACTGAACTTCCGTGCCTGTTTACACTGTTCACGGGGACACATCAAAACTTTGATTTATCTTTCGGATGATATTCGGAACGCGTCTTTTCATGACGGTACTTTTTTTGAAATTGTTTTGAAAGGACAAAAGCGCCACCGTAACCTTTGATACTAATTTCACAATTTCTCTGAAACAATACAACATTTCATTGGTTTTCCGATGCGAGCATTGATCGATGATCGAATGCCGATCGAAAAACGGCTCTGTTTACGAATGGCTCTTGCATCCTCCGAGATTTACAATATTTACAAGACTGATTTATTTCTATCTCAATCACATGTTTAGCAACTCACTTTTCTGCACTTCACCCTACCCGTGTTTTGACACAATTTTTTTGTTATAATTATTTTGACATCTTCTGTTACCCACTCTCAATCCTCACAACCGTAAACTTAGCACTTTTGCAGGGTCTGTCAATGAACGTGAATTTAACCCACCGACAGTCGCGTATTTGTGCTTTGTACACACTTTCTAAGGAATTTTGTAAGAAACGCCAAAACACGCGACCTCCGAAGGGTTTTAAGCCAATTTTAACCGCAACTGTAGAAAAAAACTGACAAACTGAAAAATGACGTTTTTACTCAGAAAACATAGCTGTCATTGAAGAACACTGATAAAAATAAGCACGTGTTTTTCTTGCCGTTTAGCAGTGAAAATCTAACCGAATACCATTTGCAGGTGTCCTTGCCGTGCTCGTTCTGCTGCTGATCCTGATGGGCATCCTGATCGGGCGGTACATGAACCGCCACAAGGGCGAGTACCTGACGCAGGAGGACAAGGGCGCGGACGCGGCGCTCGATCCGGACGATGCGGTGGTGCAGTCCACGACGGGCCACCAGGTGACCAAGCGAAAAGAGTGGTTCATTTAAGTTTGCGCGTGTTTTCAAGCGTGCAGCCAAGCAGCAGCTGTAAATAATGTGTTCAGGACACGTGCGCACGTGCGTGGACTTCTTCCGGTTTTTCTTGAGTTCTATTTTTGGGTTTTTGAATTTTGGACCGTTTAGTTTTTCTTTTACCTCTGTGCATCCTTGTAAAGAGCAGCGTCTTTCACATCACACTTGAAGCAGCAATTTAATAGACTAATCGACAGGCCTTGGTCAGCTTTTGACCATACATTTATTACAAAACGGAACACATGACTTTACCGGAAAAGCATTTAAAAGCATTTTCGAAAGCCACACTGCTGAGCCAATTGAGAACGAGTAGAGGGAGTTAAAAAGAACGGAATTCAGTTTTATTGTTTTCTTTCGAAGAGATATAGAGTTATTTTATTGATTTGACCCGTCCATTATCGTACTTTTAGTTACTTTTTTTTTACCGAATTTTCGAATATCTTAGTTAGCATTTAAGAACTTGTATTAGTTAAAGTGTATAACATTCGTTCTCCGCGAGGAACGCAAATTATGACGATCGCCGAAAGTAACCATTTTAAGAAGTTAAAATCTATCCTAGCTTTAGCGCTCGGTTAATATTCAGAATCTCGTTCATTTTTAAAAACAAATTTTGTAGCCATTGAAAGTAGTAGCGAGGTAGCGCGGCAGAATGAATCTTTCTCCATTATTAGAATCTCTAACAAATTCTGCAAATTTCCACACACAAAAAAAGGTGACAAGCGAAAAAGGCAAGTTTACATCCGAAAGGCAAGCAATGTAAATAGTTTTTGAAATACAGATAAGATAACTGAAGGTAAAGGTTGTGATCATTTGAAGTGAATTGAAAGAAAGTCCTTGTTTTATTCAGTTCCTTGATGTTTTATTCAACTTTATGTCTGTCAGTTAACAAAAAAAACTTAGAATAATGTAATGGTGGGTACTGTCATTGTGGTAGCTACTGCGAAAGCTACGTTATCATGATTTGTTTTTAATGGATGTCGTCCTGGTCAACTGGTATATAACTTAGCATCCGTTTTTTCTTTTTTTTCGCATCCTGGATTTAACAACAATTCTATAAAACCTATCAACATACATTATATTATATAAGTCAATTCGTATTCATGCGCGCGCTCGTTCTCTTGAAGCAGCGTCATGATTTTTTTATTTCATTTTAGCGTCCTATTTTGGTTGTTACAATGCTTTGATCGTCATCGATCCATCGAGAGCGATAGTGTCATTGTTGGCGTTCTCAAATTTATTTTTGTGAAAAAATCATTTAATTTTCTGGAAATGTTGTGGGGGATTCATGCTCATTTTTAAAAAAGTTTAACTAACGTAACGTTTTCTCATTAGTAAAATAAATTGTGGGAAAATGTCTATAAAAATCAATAAATTATAGTTGAAATTTGATTGTTTTTTTTTAATCAATTGCCAAGCTGTGAAGGTGTCAAGATTAAAAATTTTTGCGATGCTTCTAATAATTTTTCATCTATCCATATTCATTGACCCGTATCCCCAAGATTGTTAATTGATTAAATTTTCGTTACCGTATTTTTTCGAAAGAACTCGAATTTTAGTAATTTGCAATAAGGGTATAAAATGAAACAAAATTTTGTATGCATTTTCTCTTTATTAAAGTTTTTTTTGGTAAAATACTATTTACTAAAATTTTCATAAAATACCGCATTTTTCGCGAAAATTCCCAAATTTTCACGATTCTCAATATGGGTAACAAACGAAGCAAAATGTTGAATTATTAAAGTTTCTTGTAAAATACTATTTTTATTTTACAAATTACTGTATTTTTCGAAAACTCAAAAATTATTGTAATTTGTTTATAATTCACAATAGGGGTATCACATGAGGCAGAATGCATGTATTTCACTTAATTACCGTTTTTCAATACTAAATTTTTCATCGCATTTTTCATGTAAAATTTGATCGAAAATAGCGATATATTGTGGAAATTTGAGTTTTGCAAGCAAAGCTCACTAAAAGTGACAATTCATACAAAATGTCACGTCTTTTGATACCCATATTGCAAATCATAAAAATTCGAGTATTTTTGAAGAAACGGTATTTTGTGAAAATTTAGGTATTTTACAAAAAAATAAAACCAAATAAAGAAAAATGAATACAAGGTTTCGCTCCGTTTTATACCCATATTGCAAATTATTAAAATTTAAGTATTTTCTAATAAAAAAACAATATTTTGTGAAGACACTTTATTGAAGCCCGATCTCGATTTTTTCCGATTTTGGCAGCTGTCCATACAAAAATGGAACGTAAATATTCAAACAGCTGTAAATTTTGAGCGAATATTCTGATCAGTTTGGTTTCTTGGGCAAAGTTGTAGGTATTGTTGAGGGTTATTGCGAAAAAATAGGTACACTGAAAAAAAATTGCCGATTTTTTGTTGACTTTTTTCACAAAAACTCTATTTCCAAAAATATTTATTTTAGGGGACAAAACCCCGCAACTTTTGAGCCATAGAGAAGTATGGTCAAAAAATCTGCCATCGAGCTACGATTTGTTGAAAAAATAGTTATTTTTGGAAAAAATCGAAATTTCATAAAATAAAAAAAATAAACCATTTTTTTAAGTCAAATTGACAGTCGAAAAGTTCTTTACAGATTTTTTTCATTAAGGATCCCGTTTTCAAGATATACTTTGTTTCAGCAAAATATTTGCAGCTTTCGATTTTTAAAAATAGTGACGATGAGTGACCACTTCTAAAAATATTTTTTTTGGAAGGTTAAAAAAAATGCTATAAAATTGTCTAAGAGACATTGAAGATTGGCCTCTGGTTGCTGAGATACAGCGGCTTAAAGAAAAAGGAACAAGAAAATTGAAGTTTTTTTAATCTTACCTAAACACCCTACCATTTTCTAATGTCGATATCTCAACAACTAATGGTCTGATTTTCAATGTTAAAAAATAAAACATTCGTGAAATTTTTTGATCTTTTCGAAAACAAATTTTTTTAATGAAGACTAACATTTTAAAAGGGCTAAACATTCAATTTATGCCCTTTTAAAATGTTAGTCTTGATTCAATTTTTTATAAATATTGTTTTTGAAAAGATCTAAGAAAATCAATGGCTCAAAAGTTGTGGGTTTTTGTTCAAAAAATTCTCGAATATCAAAAAATATGTATTTTGGAATATTGAGTATTTGTGAAAAAAGTAAATAAAAAAATCCGCAAATATTTTTTCCCGTGTACCTGTTTTCCTCAATAGTCATCAACAATACCTACCTATAACTTTGCCGAAGCCACAAAATCAATCAAAAAATTCCATTTCCATACCATTTTTGTATGGACAGCTGCCAAAATGTTGTATGGATACTTGTATGGGTGAACCAATGACACAAAATGGCTTCTTTGGTAATAGGGAAGGCCCCCACAAAGTTTGAGATAAATTAAAAAAATACAAATATTCTCCATTTCCGGTTTTGGTAGACAATTGCTCAGGTTCAACAAACTAACATTTTTTTACGTTTCGATTTTAGTAAAAATGTATGAAGAAAAGTGTGAGATTCTTATGGTAATCCTATGCCCAAAAACTTCGTCGAAGACTGCAAATCGATCCGAGTTGAACCTGGAAAATTACTAGCATCAGGGACGGTCAAGACATTTTTGAAATTAATTGCAGTCCAAATTCAATTATCCAACGTCCTCGGAAAATTTTTAGTTTGTTCAACTCAAATATCACCCCAGGCGTTCATCAATGATTTTTTTCATGGGTTTCTAATTAAAGCATACATTTTAGGGGGACAACTCAAGTAAACATATTTTTTTTAAATAACAAAAACAGCCACACTATCACAATCGATGTCTCCAACGCACAAACAAGCATTACTTTTCGTTTTATCCACTACGTTGGCGCATCCCTTAGCGGGTTTATTAAATGTTAATTACATTGTTATTGTCTCTACTTCGCTAGATGAATGTGTTGTAAGTTTTGTGTGTTTCTAGGGAAGATCCACCACGACGACGTCGACAGCAAGAGCTACTAGTAAAAGTTAAAAGTCGATATTCTGCTTGGAAAAGTACTTTAACTGTTGTTTTGTTTTGATAAAAAGTCGTTGAAAAGTTATTGGCAACCAACCGCAACCTAAGTCTTCTATAGATTTCCTTCTCTACACGATTGTTTCCTTGGATAACTAGCGCTTTAAAATCCCCGTTAAATAGACTTTGAGTTTTGCTATGTTTTTAAACTACTGATACAGGAGGGCTACCGACGAAAAAAAATAGTCTTGCGTGACGGGTGATATGAACAATTAAGGATAAGTGGCTGATTTTCCAGTTCGATTTCTATTTTCTTGGGCCTTCCAATAAGGAGCAGTTCTTTGTCCACTAACGGGTTGCTGATAAGTAGAATTTAGGGGATATGTTTTTGGCTACTACAATGATTTGGGTTTACATACGGTGTTTTTCTTCTGATATTCATAGATAAAATTCTACTGCAGCTGTGAGCGTTTCTTGGCAGACAATGTTTCCTTCTATTTGGAGCGTTGAGTTGGAAGTTTGCTATTTGCTTCTTCAATTTCAAGAAAACACTAAACGAGAAAAATACATCGCATTTTTCAAAGGAGAAAAACTGATGTTGCTGCAAACAAAACATTTTTGTATTTAATAAAACACTGCAGTTTTGGTAGACTTCTTTGCTTTCCCTCAAACCGCACGCGGGGAGAACGTTTCGTGGGCTATTCCTCTAAAACGAAAAATTCCAACTATTGTATATTTACTTTTACTTTGCACTCTCATACACGCCCTATTCATTCGTTCGTCTAGCAACACTTGCATTATTCTACATTTTACGGTGTGTTTTAGTTTTTTTATGGAAGAATTCGGGATAGCACGTATTTTTGTAATATAAATGTATTGTGGAGTAGTCTTTTGGCCATCTTAAAGCATGGCTTTTAACACGATTGTTCTATTACATACTACTTTTAAGGATAGCGATTCGTTTTCTACAGAAACGAGCAAATGGTGAATAATACTGCGACCGTGAAGAACATCAGGACCACGTCCCGCCGGAGGTTCCGATCCCGGTAGAAGGGCCGCGTGCTGAAACTCTCCTTCCGCGTTTGCCGCAGCAGCCATAGGGGCAGCACCAGGTGCATCACGTCCGGAATCATGAAGCCGAGATCGCGGACCACCTTGAGAAAACAAAATGAAAGAGACAAATCACCATGCGTCTCCACCAAAAAACTAGAACCGGAGACTCACCTGATGGGGATAGCCCTCGCCCCGGAACACGTTTGATATGAACTGGTCCACACCGCTGGCCAGGATGTGCAGGATCGCGATGCCAACGATGGCGAGCGTTTTCCGCGAGGTCACCACGTTGTCCACGCTGGCCAGGTGCAGCACAAAGCTGGTTGATATGAGCTCGGTGATCTGGGAGTGAATCGGAATAAATTGTTGACCAATTCTATTGTGATTAAATTCAAACTCACCGTGAAGAACAGCTGATGGTTCCACTGGTTGTAGTACTCGTCGTTGTAGTAGTTGAGGTACGCCCACCAGGCGTAATAGTGCGAAAAGATCGACAGCAGGAACAGCACGATCATCGTGTACCGGACGCGACCCTGCAGCAACAGCTGGGTCAGATACTTGGTACACTCGTACAGTGATATCACCCCCACCACGATCAGCAGCCACATCTTCATCGTGTTTTGGGTTGCGTTGAAGTACATGTGCTTGTAGGACGCAATGCCCGATTCGTAAGTTCCTGAAAAAAAACAAAAGACCAGAATGGTTAAAGACCATGCGACTCCACCAAGCTTCTGAATACCTTTGAACACCGTGTCCCAGCACGAGCAGGAGCAGAACCGTTTGTCCACGTAGCGGGAATAGTTCTGCCAGAAGTACCACAGCACGGCGATGTGAGCTGGCGGGATCAGCGCAGGGCCGAGGCTTCCACAGGCCCCGGGCAGCCACCGCAGGATGTCCATCATCATCATGGTGACGGTTGGGGAGGATTTCTGAAAAGTTAGAAAATTATGTTATGGATTTATTTTCAAGAAATGAGTAAAAATTATTTGTCTTTATTTTGCCTTCCTCACTGAGGTAAGGCTATAATCCTGCTCTAAAAATGAACTTCGTATAAAAACGTCGTAGACCCACCTTCATGTATACATATCGACTCAGAATCCAAAACTGAACAAATGTCTGTGTGTATGTGTGTGTGTATGTGTGTGTGTATGTGTGTGTGTATGTGTGTGTGTATGTATGTATGTGACCAACAAACTAGCTCATGTTTCTCGGCACTGGCTGAACCGATTTGATCCAAACTTGTTGCATTCGACTTGGTTAAGGGTCCCATAGATCGAGTTTTATACAGATTGAAGTTTCGATAACTAGTTCAAAAGTTATGTATAAAAATGTGTTTTCACATATATTTGGATCTCACTTAACTGTATGTAAACTATGTCCGGGTCCATCATCCGACCCATCGTTGGTTAGGTTATCAACAGACCTTTCCAACGAGTGCAAAACATTGAAGATCTGGCAACCCTGTCTCGAGATATGGCCACTTAAGTGATATTGATGTACTTTTTTGAAGCCGGATCTCACTTAAATGTATGTAAACTATGTCCGGATCCACCATCCGACCTATTGTTGGTTAACTTATCAAAAGAACTTTCTAATGAGTCCAAAACATTGAAGATCTGGCAACCCTGTCTCGAGATATGGCTACTTAAGTGATATTGATGTACTTTTTTGAAGCCGGATCTCACTTAAATGTATGTATACTATGTCCGGATTCACCATCCGACCCATTGTTGGTTAGGTTATCAAAAAACCTTTCCAACGAGTCTAAAACATTGAAGATCTGGCAGCCCTGTCTCTAGATATGGCCACTTAAGTGATATTGATGTACTTTTTTGAAGCCGGATTTCACTTAAATGTATGTAAACTATGTCCGGGTCCATCATCCGACCCATTGTTGGTTAGGTTATCAAAAGACCTTTCCAACGAGTCTAAAACATTGAAGATCTGGCAACCCTGTCTCGAGATATGGCCACTTAAGTGATATTGATGTACTTTTTTGAAGCCGGATCTCACTTAAATGTATGTAAACTATGTCCGGGTCCATCATCCGACCCATCGTTGGTTATGATTTCAACAGACCTTTCCAACGAGTGCAAAACATTGAAGATCTGACAACCCTGTCTCGAGATATGGCCACTTAAGTGATATTGATGTACTTTTTTGAAGCCGGATCTCACTTAAATGTATGTAAACTATGTCCGGATCCACCATCCGACCCATTGTTGGTTAGGTTATCAAAAGACCTTTCCAACGAGTCTAAAACATTGAAGATTTGGCAGCCCTGTCTCTAGATATGGCCACTTAAGTGATATTGATGTACTTTTTTGAAGCCGGATCTCACTCAAATGTATGTAAACTATGTCCGGATCCACCATCCGACCCATTGTTGGTTAGGTTATCAAAAGACCTTTCCAACGAGTCTAAAACATTGAAGATCTGGCAGCCCTGTCTCTAGATATGGCCACTTAAGTGATATCTATGTACTTTTTGGAAGCCGGATCTAAAAAATAGATGAAACTTGTGCACAGCCATTGTTGTGAGGAAGGCTCCAACCACATAGGTGGATTAGGTTAGTTTTTTTTTTATAAATTTAACCCTCTACAACACAATCTCACCTCAAGGCGGGCTTTGATCTAAAAATTTGCATAAAAATCAATTTTTCAACCTTTTTTATCTTTAAAAAGCATTGGAAAGAAGAACTCTTGAAGTTTAATATAATTCTTAGGTGGAAACTGTGACTTGTTTTATGTGACTTTGTCAGTGTTTTTAAAAATGTATTTTATTCTATTGGACAACTTTGGCCGTGTTTCTTACTAACTTTTCCTCTATATTATGTGAAAATAAGTCTATATGCAGTAATTTTTAAAGTGTATCAAACTATGCCTCTAAGCATTTTTTTTAGTTTCTCCTTCATATTATAAATAAAATATTTGAAATTGAAAAAAATAGTTTTTTTTAAACTTTTTACCTAAAAATGCGTGTTAATTGAAAACTGCGCACTTTATCATAATATTTGTAAAGTAATTTTCGATAGCACGTTTGATTTTCCATCTAAAAATGAAATTGTGTTGTGCATGTCATCAAGAATTCATTCTTCAAGAAAATCTGTGTTCTTTTCAAGAAAAATATTTGTGAATGTAAAAGGTAAGATTACTTTTTAACATATTTAATCCATTGTTTTTAATGAGGTCGATTAATTAATAGTAGTTTATGCAACAAGTTCCAAAAAAAGATTTTTTCCAGCACGAGTCCTCAATTTATCCAACGAGGTTCACCGAGTTGGATAAACACGACGAGTGCTGAAATAATCAAGTTTTGCAATGAGTTCCAAACAACATTTTTTGCAATTCGAAAAAAAAACACCCTTTGAATGGAATTGTAAGTCAAATGTCCATTGGTTTAGTCAATCCAGATCAAAATAATGTTGAAAAGTATTACTAGGGCGTCCAATTTTCCCGGGTTTTGAATTTCCCGGGAAACGGGAAAAATATTTTTCAAATACCGGGAATTCCCGGGATCCCGAGAAATTTTTTAAACAGTTATAAAATATATGTTTTTTTATTAAATTTATTATGTTTTTCAAGCTTACAATCATAAAATTAGCTCAACACTGTTAATTGGTGATAATCTTTACTACAATCTGAACAAGAACAGCAGTTTTTAGTTAGCTTAAAAAATATTAAAAATGTTTGTTTTTTGATCTTTGTTATGCTTTAGATTTTTAATGAATCATATTTTTAATCCAATGTGATTCAAATTATTTCATAATAATAATCAAAAAATTCTTGTTAACATATTTCTTTAGTTTTTTTTATATGAAATGACCACAACAGCTAAAAAAATCATTGAAACTGTAAAAAAAAACAAGAAACGATAACAATTAAAATGTGAAATGTAAATGTAAAATGTAAAATTTTAGAAAAGTTTAGAACATATTTTACAAACTATCTTTAAGTCACTACCGCCAACTGGGGGAAATCGAAACTGCAGTCTGAATAGGTACAAAATTTTTTGAGCAATAAATTTGAAAATTTGTGTACTAATTGTTTTGTTAATTTAAAAAATATCAGAACATTATGTGGTCTTAATTCAATACTATTGTCCTAAATTGCTCCAGATGCCGATGCTTGAAGAAAAATAATAAAATATGATTTTATTCAAGTTTAAAATCATCATTGAATGTAAATATTTAAAAAATAGATAAAATTTAATGAAAAATAAACTAAAATTTTAATAATTTTCCCTTATAAGCCAAATAAATGTTGATATATGCCGAACACAAATTTGCTAATGCTTTAAAAATATTATCGATTACTATGTATTCAACTGCTCATCTATTTCCACAACAAAATCTGAGTATCCTGACCAAAAAATGATTTTTTTTCAATTTCGGGAATTCCCGGGACATATATTAAAAATCCCGGGATTCGGGAATTCCCGGTTTACGGAAAATCCCGGGATTTTTGTCCCGCACGCACTAAGTATTACTTTTCGAAACAAGTGCTGAAAAGTTCAACTTTTCAGTATCCATTTCAGTGCTGAAACGTAGAACTTTTCAGCATTTATTTTGAAAAGTGTTTCTATCTGAATCTATTATTTGTGGTACAGAAAAGTAGGCTGTTTCGTCGATCTAGAATGACAGGAAAAGTAAACAGTTTCAAGACGGAATTGCAAAATAGTAGTTTATGCAACAAGTTGCAAAAAGAAGATTTTTTCAGTACGAGTCGTACATTTATCCAACGAGGTTTACCGAGTTGGATAAATACGACGAGTGCTGAAAAAAATCAATTTTTGAAACGAGTTGCTTACAACATTTTTTGCAATTCCGAAAAACACTTCTCGAATGGAATTTTATGTCAAACATTCATGTGTTTAGTAAATTCACCGTTCAAAACAAAAAAATATTTAAAAATGTTACTTTTCGATGATAGTTTTGAAAAGTTCAACTTTTCAGCACCCATTTCAGTGCTGAAAAGTAGAACTTTTCAGCACTGGTATTGAAAGGTATTAATTTTCCTTTCTGTTATTTTTGGTAGGAAAAGTATGCCATTTCGTTTCTCCAGAAGGACAGGAAATGTTGACAGTTTTACAGCGGAATTGCAAAAAAGTATATTGCAACTTTTGAAATTTTAAAACAAAAAGTATTTCAAAATGCTTTATGCAATAGTACTGATATGGAAAAAAATATGAGAATATTTTTTTCTTAAGTTTGATGTATTTTTTACGATTTGTTGTCTCAAAATTTAAAAAAAAAGTTAAAATGTCTCAATTAACATAACACACCAAAAAAATTTAATACAATGCATTTTAAGAAGTTTTCAATCAATAGATTCAATTAAACTAGTATATTTTAGCGAAAATTAAAATTTTCAGAAGTGACTTTTTTGCCCCCTTTTTGCCTTTCTTACAAAAGAAAGGTTTAAGGTTTGCTTTTGGAAAAACGCTTTTCTCAGAAATCTAAAAAAATCGTGCACGTCGAGGATTCGTCCCAGGAAAAAATCGTATTACTAAATTGAAGATTTAGATGCGCTCTTTCGATTGAATTTTGGCCCGAAACACGGAACTCAAAGTCTGATTTTTGAGAGCTCTTTTACTGAAATACATGAGCGATGTCTGTATCCGCTCTTAAAAATTTGTGTCTTCCATCACTGGGAAACCGCTCGTAAAACCCACAATTTTTATATTTCAGATCTGTAGCCGTGACAAAAACTAAAAATAAAATTTGTAATGGCTTAACCATTTCAGACCAAAAAAAAAAGGGGGGTTACATTTTATATTACAGAAAATTTATGAAATCCACTAAAAAGATGATTTTCAATCACTCCTGAAAGTTTTATGAATATATTTCATGATTCAACTGAGTAAGAGAAGATTTAAGTTAGAAATTTTGCCATGCGCAAAGCGAAGTGTCAAACTTTGTCAGCGTTTTTCTCTGAACATCGAGTTGATTTTTTTTATCAGGAATTTCACTTTTAGAAATAAAAAGTAAATAAAAAACTAGCTATTTTTTCTTCTCGTGAGCCTTTAAAAAAAAGTTTCTTTTGCCAAGTTATCATAAAGCATTATTTAGGGGCAAGCTGAAGACATTTACAAACTGTTACCCGCTGCAGATCTAGATTAAACGTTTAAAATTCCCCGTGCCATTTAGGTGCGCATTATGCTGGTTATCACAATTGTGATCTATGCTAATAACAAAAGCGAAGCAATTTCACCTCCGGGTGTGACTGTTAAACGGTGCCTTTTTCCCTCCGGACAGTGCTTTCATTCTCACGCGGAAGCAGCAGGTGGTTTGATGGGTTCATCCTAGAGGGTGGTGCACGAAACAAAAAATAAAACACCATCGTAAAGGCCGTAAAGAAACAAATTAAATCATGATTTTGTTCGGTTCGTTAGCACCCACTCGCCAGAGGATGGAATCAATTCCGTTATAATGAAGCATAACAAAGAAGCGAAAAGAATTCAATGAATTTATCGTCCTCGTCGTGGGTCCTTCCTTTGTTGTGTTTCTTAGTCAACGTTCGAGTCTTTCAATTAGTTGAGCCGATTAAATCCGTATCGAAAAAAGGCGGACGAAATATGAGGAACATTACATGAGAAAACTGGGAGATTGACGGACCATGGCGAGCCTGTTGATGACCGATAATCATGAGTTAAAGGGATTAGAGCAATCGTGACTAAACAAGATAGGCAAGAGTGTTTGATACATTTCAAGAAAAATTGTTGTATTTATTCGTTCTGACTATATCAATCAGAAAGAAAATTTCCATTTTTGACCATTTTCATCTTACAATCTACCACTGTCCAAAGAATTTGGAACGAGGATACATCACCACCAACCTTCCAGCGAGCATTCCAAATCAAGCTGAAAAAGCAATGCAAATGTGGCTAAATTCAAGCTCGAATCGGGCCCAACCGGAAAAAAGTCACGTCCCAGATGTGAGAAGGCTTGTGCTTGACGAGGTGGTGCACTTCAAGTGCGATTTCCTCGACACTAAACGGTTCACGTTTGCTCCTACAGGCGCTTTCCGGCGCTCTACACTTTTGGGAGGCTTTTTCGACACGGTGGATCGATGGATTCTCAATAATTCATGGCCAGTGACATGGACCCAGTAGACCGCAGACAGGGTGCAGCTTATGGTTGGACTGGGAATTCGTGGGAAAGCTCTCGTTCATTTAAATGTAAATTTGGTTCGTGTGCACTGGATTGAGTTGTGGGTGTTTTGGGACAGAGTTATAATGAATTAGGGACAGACTGATTTGGACAGTCAAAAAGCAACATAACATTTCCAAGAAGAATGATTGAAATCGAAATCATTTCAACATTTTCAAAGTTACTGCAAATAACTGCTGATTTTTCGTCATAGTCTGTGAGATTTGGGCTTTTTGAAGCCGATCTAATCGACCTAATCTAAATTGTAATTCATTTCTAGACACAAAATCAAAGTTATCACTCTTAGAAACCAAACGCCTCCATGGATTCATTCTTTGAACTGAAGATTTAATGGAGGCGCTTGGTTTTTCAGAATCATTCAATTAATGGTACAGTCATGCCTCAGTTTAGCACCACATATTTCAGTTTTTTTACAATGTGGGTATCAAACGATCGGGATTTAACAAAAATAATCACAAAACTACGAATTTCGGAAAAAATACTCCAAATTTCAGTTTGTACAATATGGGTAGCAAATGATCGTCATTTTTTCATGCATTTCGAAAGATATAATATTTTTTTAAAGTACTCAAAAATTTCACACAGCTACGTATTTTCCAAAAAAAATAATTAAATAAATTTTTTTTTTACAAACGACCGGGATTTTTTCATACATTTCGAAAGTTATAACACACAGTTTCCACTTTGAGAATATGAAAATAATGCTATTCATCAACGATTTCTTAATAATAGTTAACTAACCTTTTAAACTATAATGAAAACTTCTTCTAGAATTACCATGAATCATTCTCTACCCCGGTCAGTACGATTCCATACAATTCCTACGTATTTTATTTGTACTCTTCATTTTGCTATCAAAGTCACCCCGTTTTGCGGTACGAAATTCCGAAAAAATACTCAAAATTTCAGTTTTTACGTTATGGGTATCAAATGATCGGCTTTTTTTATGTATTTCGAAAGCTATTATTTTTTTTAAATTTCACAAAACTACGTGTTGTTGAAAAAATACTCAAATTTTAAGTTTTTTACAATATCGGTCAAACGATCGGGATTTTTTCATTATAGTTTTTAAACAAAGTTTTGAAAATACGTATTTTTGGAAAAAATACTTAAAATTTCAGTTTTTCACAATATGGGTATCAAATGATCAGATTTTATCAAAAATTTAAAATGCAACCAATTTTGAAATTTGTTATATTTTTTCGAAAATACAAAGTTTTGTAAAAGTTATGAGTATTTTCAAAAAAAAAAAAAAATGTTATAACCAGGGTTTCCAAATTGCCAGATAAATCTGGGAATGCCAGATTTTTCAAGCGTCAGCCAGAATAAAGATTTACCCTTCTCTGTGTCCGATATTGACAGATTTTGCCAGATTTTTCACTTTATGCCAATTTTGAACAACTTTTTGATTAAAATGAACAAGGTTATATGAAATTGAAAAAAAATCCAAATTCATCATTTTTGAGGCTATAAAACCAGGTCAACCACGGACGAATGGACATGACACGGGGTTTCAAAAATTGAAGCAGGTTTTCTTCTACTTCTTCTTGGCGAAAACCTGCGCAAGCGAGATCGCTTTTGTCAAAATCTTCGCGCCACGTGGTTTAAAATGTAAACAAAGCCAGCTGATGATGCAAACTCATGGGCATTTTTTGAAATGATCTTATGAATTTATATTTAAAATACCATTTCTATTATTTTTTCGGCAATTTTAGGTTCCATGATAAATTACATAGAATCATAAAGACAAACTTAATGCCAAAAAACTGTTTCTAGCACCATACTAATGCTAAATGTTTGAATTAATTGTTGCATAAGAAATTTTGAGAAGCATGCTTAATTGCGCGATGCTACTTCGACAACTTGAATGGAGATGGCGCAAGTGATAGTTTGCTTCAGAAATTTGAAGAAAATTTGTTACTGGTGTCATGTCCGTTCGTCCGTGTTTGATTTTCGTCTGCCAGATTTTTACAGATTTTTAATTGCTACTTTGCCAGTTTTTTTAAACTTTGACCTGGTAACCCTCAACATTCAAAATGTATGAACAAATTTCAATCGTTTTATACCCATATTGTAAAAAAAACTGAAATTTTGAGTATTATTTTGAAAAAAATTAGCTTTGTGAAAGTTTTGTGTAGTTTCAAAAAAATGTTATTGCATTAAAAATTTATGAAAAAATCCTCATCATTTGAAACCCATATTCAAAAAAAAACTGAAACTTTGACTTTTTTTAAATAAGCAGTTTTGTAGAAAAATTAGTATTAAAAAAAATATTACTGGAATGTAATTTGTTTTTGATGTATGAAACATTCCGATCATTTAATAAAATGAAAATTCAAGTTTCGTTTTCAAAAATACGTAGTTTTGTGATAATTTTGAGAATTAGAAAAAAAAATTGTTATGAATTTGGAAATGTATGAAATAACCCCGGTCTTTTGTTACCCATATTGAGAAAAACTGAAATTTTGAATTTTTTCCAAAATACGTAGTTTTGTGAAAATTTTGAGTATTTTCAATAAATATTGTTATTTATTAAATTCGAAATGTATGAAAAATCCCGATCATTTGGTACCCATATTGGAATAACGAAAAATTTGTGTTTATTTTCGAGAAACATTGTATTTTAAAAATACAGGAAAAATACGTATTTTTGTAAAAGTTTTCATGTAATCATCCCAATTCTAAAACACTATAATTTTTTATGTTTAAATGATTTTTCATACGATTATAGCCAATGTCTCCCTTGTAGACCAAATCCCATAAGCTCTGTGTTTCAGTTAAGCAGTTAACCGGGGCTGTGCAGAACCGGAGCATGACTGTATGTTCAAACGTAATTTGAGTTATTAATTTTTAATCGGAAATAAATTAAAAGAAATATTTGAGTGTTTTTTGTATCATTAACAATGTTTTCATGCATCAAACAATCTCAAAAAATCGTTTATGGTATAAAATAGTTTATTTTATATTTTCTTTACATCAATTCAATGTATAATGATAGTTATTCATAAATTTTGTCCATCAATCATCGAGTACTCCGATACCGTTCAAGGAATCTTTTCAATTCCAGGAGCTTGTTTAATCAATAACTCTAAAAGCAATTTCCTGGAAAGGTGTTTGATTGAAGTAACAACTACTTCCGCTCTCCTTTCTAATTTCCCCTCTTCGACGTTCGCAAGCAACAACAATCAAAACAACCGTCATCAGCTGCTGCTGTACCATGTGAGTTTTCGCGCGTTTCACATTTCAAGCAAACATTTTCACAGTTGAAACAAATTCTCGACACTTGGTCAATTAGTTTCGTCATCTACCCATGACCTATCCCATTCATGTCACACGAGAGATCTCCCCTCAAAACGCACTACTTGTTTTGTTTGCTTTGTTGTTGTTTTCTTTTGTTTTTCACTTATTTTCACCGCCAACTCCTCTTTGTTTTACAACGCTTTTCCTGTCGAGTTTGGCGTTTTGGCCCTGTTGTTGTTTATTTTTGGTGTTTTCCTCCCCAAACCAGACTCAGAAATTGTGTGTGTGTGTTTTTTGTTTAGCTAAAAATAACCAACATCAGACGAAGACACCGCTCTCGCAGAACTTTGTGTGTTGTCGGTCGTCGGCAAAGTGCAGACATCTCGCGCACGCACGTGAAACATCACGTCATTTGCTGACGACTAATGAGTCGAGCAAAATGTGCCAAATTCTGCACTCCACCGCCAACGAGCTGGGGAAGAAGGTAGACTTTGTGGGGTCGAAGAAGGTTAGAAACTAGTGTTCAAAAAATCTGCTCTAAAAATCTAGAGTTTTGTTTAAATATGTCCAATAAATCACCCATAATCACCCAAATCAATCAATAGTCTTACATGTATTTCCATCGTTATCTGGCAAATTACAAAATTCCAGTGCCATTTACAAATTAAGGATATAATAAGCAAATGTATTAGAAAATTCGCATAAACAATGGCTTTGATCATTAGATAAGTACACTCAAACCACGATGGTTTGACACCAACTGTTGTGAAACGAACGGGATTACTTTTAAGTTTGACAACCCTTTTACACGGAGTTCACACACACTATCAAACTTATGCTTTGATAGCGTGCGTGAGTGCCGTGTAGAAAATGACAGTTCGTCACTTTTTAGTTTGACTTTGTCAAACCAACGAGGTACACAAACTAAAAAGTGTCAAACGAAAAAGTGACCAACCACCGGGCGTTGAGTGTAGTAACTTACGTTTACTGGACCTCTTTGGTGCCGGGCCATCTGGTCGGCTTTAGTTGGTAATGCGTTGTATCGGTACAAGTTCTGACTAAATGACATTTTGAGCATTTTACCTGGACCTTAGACTAAGATTTATGTGAATTTAAACTGAACTTCTAGTAATTTCTACCCAACTAAGCTAGGCTAACAATAAGATAAAACTAGCACCTGAATTATTGGCAGCGTGAACCACGTTAGTGTGAAGTACCTAGTAACGTGAACGAGATAGCTTATCAAACTGAGACTGTTCATATCCAAGAATGTAGTGAATTGGGTCCACATTCCACAGTTTAAAAAAGTTAGGTTTTGGAAGGTTGAATATTCCCTCATTTTTGAGTAATTTTACCATAAATAATGAGTTAAAAATGTTCGAATGAGCCAAAACATAATAATGATTTGACAACCCTATCTCAAGTTATGGTCACCTAAGTGATAATTTCAAGGGAATTTATAAACTAATTTTGCAGTCGTATCAGATTCATTTGGAATGGTGATAGTGTTTGGATCCGTCATGAGACCCGTTTTTGATAAGAAATTAAAATACTACAAAGTCCAAAAGTGAAGATCTGACAACCCTAAATCATGTTATTATTTATACTTTTTCTAAGTTGGATCCTATTTTTGGTAACGAGTGAATAAGGCATTACCAAATACAGTTATTCCTCGGTTTAGCACCGCATATGTGGGATGCAAAACCGAGGCGTGCATAACTGAAATACAGAGCTTATGTGATTTTGGTCCAGACTTGATAATCCGAAGGCGTCGGAAAAATTTCACTTCGGATAATCGAATCACGAAAAAAATTGTTTTTCGTTGTCTAATTTTTGATTGTTAAGCATAGGTGTGACCTCTAAACTACGCTAAAATTATTAAGAATTTTTAAATCCAAGATGGTGGCCAAAATGGCGACGATGCAATATTGAAAAAATGCATTTTAATTTTTAAAAGGCAATCAATAACTCAAATTTGATTAAAATGGGGTCGTAGAACTCAAATTTTCGGATAATCGAGCCTGGACTGTATAGAAGACATTGGCTATAATCGTATGAAAAATCATGCAAACATAAAAAAATTAAAGTGTTTTGAAATCGGGATGACGGCAGCTATCCATTGCATGATTTTTTTTTTTGGTTTTTCATACCATTTCGAATATAATATCACTTATTTATTGAAAATACTTGAAATTTTCACAAAACGACGTACCGTAAACTGGGGTGACTTTGATAGCCCGGGGTGAATTTGATAGGTTTTTCAAATGCCCGTCAAATTAATATTTAAACATTTTTGAGAATTTTGAGTATGTTAGCATTAAGGGAAAGCTTATTATCGAACATATATGCAAAAATGTGACTGTTACATTGGATGTATCAAAAATAGTGGCCAAATCAAATTTCTATCAATGTCGCCCCGGGCTATCAAAGTCACCCCAGTTTACGATATTTTCGAAAAAATACTCAAAATTTCAGTGTTTTAACAACATGGGTATCAAATGATCGGGATAAAAATTTGAATAAATTTGGAATGTAAAGACAACTTTTTTTGTTAAATACTTAACATTTTCACAAAACTACGTATTTTGGATTTTTTTTTTAGTTTTTTATGATATGGGTATCAAATGAGCAGATATTTAAAATACTATTTTTTTCATAAAATTGCATATTTTCGAAAAATACTCAAAATTTAAGTTTTTCACGATATGGGTACCAATAACTAAAAATTTGAGTATTTTTTCAAAAAATATGTAGTTTTGTGAAAATTTTGAGTATTTTCAAAAAAATGTTGTTATTACATTCGATATGTTAGAAAAAAATCCCGATCGTTTGATAACAATATTGTAAAAAACTGAAATTTTGAGTATTTTTTCGAAAGTACGAAGTTTTGTGAAAGTTTTGAGTATTTAAAAAAATGTGTTATAATTTTCGAAATTTATGAAAAAACCCCTAACTGAAATTTTGAGTATTTTTTTTAATACGTAGTTTTGTGAGAGTTTTGAGTATTTAAAAAAATGTAATCACATTCGAAATGTATGAAAAATTGTAATAACAAAAATTTGGTGTATATTTTCGAGAAACATTATATTTTAAAAATACAGGAAAAATACGTTTTTTTTGTTAAAATGTTTATGTAATCATAAGTGCAATGGAAAGCTGACATCATTCCAATTCCAAAACACAATATTTTTTTATGTTTACATGATTTTTCATACGATTATAGAAAGTGTCTCCCATGTTGGACGAATCAAAACCGAGGCGTGCAAATCCGGGGCATGACTGTAGGTGGATTGACTAGCGGCGTACTGGATTTTCAATCCAGAGGTCGTGAGTTCAATTCTCGTACCGAGATGATGACGTTAAAAAAAATGAAATTGCAAGAATAGGTATTAACACTTGAATGAAAAAAGTGTTTTAAAATGCATTCTACACTTGGCCAGTTGCTTTGAAATCAATAGTTTTCAAAATATCTAAGTATCGAAGAGTTTTGAGCGATTTGAGTAGCAGGAAAATGTATTCCAAATTGTTTTTAGTTGATTACACTTCTAATTCCATGAAAATTTTTAAGTTTTTTGAAAAAATATTTTGTTTCCCCTTTGATTTTTTGAATCGATTTTGAAGGTTGACTAATATTTGCAACTGAAACTGTTTAAGTGGACCAAATATACTAAATTTGATAAATGTATTCATGTTGATCAGGGTGCCTAGAATATGGTCTTTTTTTCTTTACCTCGCTCCACAAGCTAAATATTGTTCCTTGAGCTAAGGAGTCTGGGCCAAATACAAGCAAAATCGGTCAACATTTACACATTTATACTCGAAGGTGAAGCTTGTATGGGAAAAATGGGGAAAATGTAAGAAAAACCAAACCTCCATACGGTTTAGCTTGCAAGGTACGCTGCTTGCACTTTGTAGAATATTGAATTCGCTGTCGAACTCGATCCTTAAGAGTTATTATCAATTTTAAAAAGAAATTTCTGTATAAAAATGGCCAATGTTTTAATCTTAACCAATTTCGCTCAGCAGGTGGTCATTATTTTCTGGGCACCCTTGTGTTGAAGTATGTACACATGGCAATCGTACCAATTTTCATTAGTTGTGTTTTTATATAAAATATATATTTTTAAACATATTGGTATCCATAAAGCTACCGACATCAAGACAATCCATCAATCTTCCCTGACACCTCTCGGGGGTCTTCGCGGTGCGAATATTCCGTGCGTGATTCACGCTGGGCGGCGGTTTGTCGTGACCAGTTGTTGGCATTCCGTGCCAGTTATCTTCTGCCGGCCGGCAACTTTATTTTGGCAATAATTCTATCCGTTAAGGTAGTTTCACGGGTTTTGGGCAAAGTTGACTTTCTGTGAAGATTATTTTTCGCCTTTTAAAAAATTAAAATTGTTGTGTTTGTGTAAATTTTGAGTAAACATTATTTAGTACAAAAATTTGAGTGATTTCTACAACTTAAAGATTCAAACCAAATGCTTCCCAAATGTCGAGCATGCATGCCCTACCAACTTCGGGACTTGACATTATAGTTTAAAGGGTTGGCAACAGCTGCTAGTACAACTAGCTCTGGTGCTGTGCATCCACGATCCCAAACTGCACATCGTGTGCTGCGCTCATCAGCAAACTTAATGAGGTTTGAAGGGTTACAAGTGCGGTTCGTCCGTGATTTATTAAATTATGATTTGGCATGGCTGTGGACAGGTTAAAGGGTGGTATTCAACAGGACCCTCTTGGCCGAATAAATTTGCCTCTAAATTACGGAGGAAAGCAAATGAGTTCATTTCTGTCGTGTCGAACCTGTGGACAGGTTGAAGAAGTTCGCACTATATCCGACCGACAATCGTAATCTGGAAGCTCATAGCTTCATTTTTTTGTGGCCACGCGGAATGCACGAATTTCGTGACTGGCACCAATTTAGATTGTGGTCTGCGCCCTGGAGGGAGCTGAGAAACGAGAGGTGAGAAGTGGCAAGCAGCTTCTGTTGAGGGGCGAGGGTGTTAAGTAGTACACAAGTTCTTGGTGCTTGAGGTGGAAAAAAACGAGAACCTGGGCCAAAAAGGGGGAACATAAAAAAGATAAAAGGAAACTGTTGTGTCCTCCGTACATAAGGACGATGACGTTATTTTGGGGGGGTGGGCACGTTGGTTGAGCACCATTATATGGAATGCTGCAGGGGGGATTAAGGACACACGTTGTAAAACTGGCCATAATATGAAAGATGCCGAAATGGAAAAAGTGTTGCCCCGGGGGCGCACACCAAAGCACTTAAAGCTCATCAGAAAGGGTCAGGATAGAAAGTGACCTCGTAGAAGGTTACCTCTAGACTAATAAAGTTATTTAGACAGAACTGATTTCTTGTTCTGAAAAGTCACGAAAACTTCAAGCAGGGAACACAGATATAAATTCAGATACCATAACCTCTTTTAAAATGTTTTAAATAAAATTGTAATTAAATCACTCAAATTTTTGCACTTTTGATTATTTTTGGTAAATTTTAAAACTATTAAATGATTTCATGTCTCATATGCATTATCGGCAAGTTGGGAAAACGAGTTCGGAAGTTTGAAAAAAATATTTGTCGAAAATATAGCAAAAATCATAAATATCATCCTTGCATTTCATTGAAAATTCATTTAACAGGGATCTGGGGCGAACAAGGGCAGTTAACGTCTAATCATAGAAAAAAATATCTTAAAACGGGGTAGAAATTGATAGCTGGCGTGACTGTGATAGGTTTAAGATTTCTTTTTGCAAATGAAAATACGAATTGAATACAAACGGATGTGTATGGAGCCAAACTGACGTTGGCAGAGAAGTGTTCAAAGTATGTCAAGAATTAGATTTCAACAAGTTTTGAAAAATATTGAAAAGGTTTTAAAGTTAGCTAACTATAATAAGGAAAACATTGTTAAATAGCATTATTTTAATGCTCTCAAAGTGTCATGCTTTTCTCATTGAAAATGATTTCTAATTGGAAAACGGGCTGCATTATCGAATTCGGTAAAAATTAAAAAAAAAATGTATAAACATTGAAATTAAGAGCAAATAGTGTTCAAAATAGTATTATACACCTGTCCAGTTGTTATGCAATATATCTGCCAATTCCGAAAAAAAATGTTTTGCAAAAAAGAAAGTTTTTTCGCAGTTGTAGTTTTTTTTAACATTGAAAATCGAATCAACAAAAACAAACACAAAAACAAATCAAAATCAATAGTTTTTGAAGTATCGGAAGTTTAAAAATTAAGGCAAATTATATGACACTCAGAAAAATTCTTTTTTCATTAAATTTAAATTTCATGAGAATATAATCCATGAACCAATAACAGGGCATGGACAAAAAATCGTGGCATTTCGTAAATATTTTTGCGTGGTGTTTTTCTTTCACAAAATACTGAAAAAAATTTGCTAATAATATAATTAATCAACATGGGAAATTAAATGTTTTTAATTGCAAACTAGCTTTTGTTCTTAGAAGGAATTTTTAAATTTATCCGTTAGGGTGTCAATTAAGACAGACATTAGGAATACCCTCTGGCTCAATTCATATAAAAAAATATAACAAAACAAAAAGTCAATTATGAACTGGGGTATTTTCGGAAACGATCAGGAATTTCTTATCAAGATACACGGGGTCTTTTTTAGAAATAGCATAAGCATTGAAAATCGGCATAAGCCTAACAGATTGACTCATGATAGAAAAACAAGTAGGGGAACTATACCCTTTCTCAGCCTATTTCTATTATCGGCCTATCAGCACTTTGATCATGAATTACAGCTTTAATAAAGTATTTTTGACTGTTCCAAAGTAATAAATAGCTCAAATAAAAGTGAGCAAGCAACTCACCATTGTTGATACATCTGAAAATGTCGATTTAATAGCGGAAACGGCAAAAGTGATGAGAATTGGTCGAACGGCTTAGTGTGGTTAAAATGGGTATATTTCCTCTATATAATTTTCTTCAATATTATTTTTTTTATTTCCATAAAATTTCCTACAATGCAATTCTTATGGTCAAACAAAATGAACATATGAAATTTTGAAAATGTATATCCACGGTGTAAATAGCAAGACAACTATTTAATGCCAATGAAAGTATGGAACATCCCCTTTTATTTGCGGAGTGAACGAAATTCTTTGGTCGGGAAAAATTAAAGACATCATCTTTTGAAGTTTTTGAACATTTTTCCTATGGGACGAAATTTCGCCTATTTTAATTTTGTTTTGTTTTACGGACACGTGGACATTATGTATGGTTCAAATCATATCATTTCTTATGGGAAATGATGCAGTGAACATTTTTTTCTGAAGATCGCAAAATGATTGGAAATAAGGAAAAAAGTTATAACGGTTTTATTGGAATTCGGGAAATTTTTGGAAAAAATTGTACACCCTATTTCCCAAAAACCGCAATGTTTTCGATATTGAAATCATTGTTTTGGTGAGTTCTCTTTTGAGAAGTGTTTCTGGGCCCATTGAGTATTAGGGTGGGTACGTTTTTCAAAAAGTTCTCAGATCCAGTTTTAGTACGGTTCCCCTTGTAGGGTATGCCCATAGGGACTTTCATGTCAAATATCAGCTCATTTGGTTGTAAACTGGCTGCGCGCATCAGGGTTAAAGTTTACATGGGAATTACTATGGGAAATTGGAACTTTTTGTTCAAACGCTCCTACAGGTCTGGGAAAATCACGCGCCAACTTCTGGTATGGTCAGGCCTAAGGGGAATGGTCTGGAGAACACTTTTCCCGAAGAGAGCATATGGATTCGTTGTCCCTAGACCTGGCGCATCGGCAAACAATCCGATGTCTCCGGAATCAACGGGTTTCCCTCAAAAAGCATCAAATTTTCCTTAGCATGCTATGAAAGTTTGATGAACACCGCGACGCCATACGTCAGGCAGCTACCACGTGGTTGAAATATTTGCAAAAAAATACAAATTTGCTATGCAAAGATTGTGAATTTGAATAAATAATGTCAGGATTGCTCGAAATAATCAATTTCTAGTTAAAAAAAGGTTTGCAATTGAATATTCCAGCCGTTTCTCACCCACGTGGTAGCTGTCTGACGTATGGCGTCGCGGTGTTCATCAAGCTTTCATAGCATGCTAAGGAAAATTTGATGCTTTTTGAGGGAAAACCGTTGATTCCGGAGACATCGAATTGTTTGCCGATGCGCCAGGTCTAGGGACAACGAATCCATATGCTCTCTTCGGGAAAAGTGTTCTCCAGACCATTCCCCTTAGGCCTGACCATACCAGAAGTTGGCGCGTGATTTTCCCAGACCTGTAGGAGCGTTTGAACAAAAAGTTCCAATTTCCCATAGTGTGCTTTGATGTGGTGTGCTTTGTAGATCTGCAGTTTAAATACAATCACACGGTTTCTATTTCTTAGCCTTTCTTTAATTTTTATCTCCATTTGGGCAATGTTAATTTGAAGTTGCAGTTATTAGTAATGACATAAATGTTGTGTACAAATCAGTAAAATGTTTAAATGTATGCAAATTTACTGAGTTAATCTCAAACAACTGAGCTTTAAATGTTAAGAAAAGTCTGGCCAAAATCCAAAATTAATAAAAGTGATTTTTAGTTGAGCATAAACCCAACCAATAACACTTTTTGTAGTTTGTTTTATATTCAATGGACCCGGAAATATTTCTCAAAAGAGAATTCACCAAAACAATGATTTCAATATCGAAAACATTGTGGTTTTTGGGAAAGAGGGTGCAAAATTTTTACAGAAAATTTTCCAAATTCCAATAAAACCATTACAGTCGACACTCTGGCTGTCGATCTTCTCGATATCAATATTTCTCCATCTACCGATGTATTCTTCAGTCCCTTCAAACTACATACTTCGATTCTCTTCATATTTTCTCTTGCTTGAAGGATCTCTTCCTCGACGGTCCCTTGGATTCTGTTTGCCTTAGAAATCTCTTCCGGTTGTCAATATTGTCACTATCTCATGGCTTGCACAGACATTTTTCTTTGCAAAACGAAGTTTGAAGGGTGTCTGACATTTGTTTGTGTTTGTTTGCTGAACGTTGCCATGATTCCCTCCCATAGCTGGGTATCAAGAAAAAAATATTTTCAATCGAGTCTTCATTTTGCATCGTTCTGTAAACGGATGCTTCTCTTCCTCGACGGTCCCTTGGATATTGACAACCAGAGAGTCGACTGTATAACCTTTTTTCCTTATTTCCAATCATTTTGCGTGCTTCTAGGAAAAATGTTCCCTGCATCATTTCCCATAAGAAAAGAGACATATACGATTTTTTTTAAGAAAATGAGGGGGATGACGAGAAGGGCTGTCAATGCCTTAAAAATTTTTATTTAAAATTCTGATTACAAAAATGTATACATTACTGCAGGCCCGACTGATCGGACCTATATCCCAAATATTGTTTCCCCATCAGTTGCATTTCACACAACCTGCTATCTAGCATCGCAAATTTCCATTCCAATTTTCCAGACTGTGCATTTTTGCACACCCAAGCTGAGCGAAAATCACAAATGCTCGTAAACGAGCGCGCGAAAAAAAAGAGAAAAACAGGTTTTCCACCCCACTTTTTTTTGGCATTTTCCAAGCAGCCCAAGTGTTTGTTTGCGGAATGCGCCGGGGCTGCTTTTCTCGCGGAAAATCCAACATGGAAATGGGCACGTTGTAATAAAAATAAAGTTACTTAATCTATTCCACATGTGTGTGTGTGTGTGTGTGCTTGTGTGTGACGATATGATTATTGCTCGCGGAGTGGCTATAAATAGCCCAGCATCGGCAGTGAATGGCCGTTTAGAGTAGGACAGGACAAGTGCGCCAAAGCGAGATGCAGCGAGTTGTTGGAAAATATTTTTAGCATATTTTTGCGGGAATATGAAGCGAGCAATTTTATTTGCTTTTATTTTGCTAAATGGAAGCAGCGCTGACGACATAAACGAGAAGATAATACCTTCATGGTCGGCTAAGTTTTTGACGATTTTTTTTTCACCGGTGGGGGTGTAGGCATAGTCGGGATGTTTGTAAACAAGTTTCTGGATTTATTATTAGCAGCTGATTTTTGCTGGATTTATGACTGAGTGGGAGGTTTTTTACAGAGTAAAATTTATCGTAGGTGATTAATTTTGTGGGTGGAACTGAACTCTTGGACTTAGTTATAGATGAGAGAAAAAAGTTGCAACATTTTGGAACACAACTAGATTGATTTATGATATACAATTTGAATTGAACTTGAGGTATTTAAATTTGGACAAACGCCTGAATGTTTTAAGATCCTTGCTCCGTTTTTTAATATACTTGTTTACAATGTATTTGAATAATGGTGACACAAAATTTCAATTTTTAGCTAGAAGATAAGCTATAGATTTTAAATTCAGAATCAATACGATTGCTTGGTGTGTTTATAAAAGTTTACTTAGAAAAATATCCATACGACTGGAAGTCATTCTCTTCATACATTCCCTTTAAAATCAAAGGGCAAAAAAAAATATCTAAAGTTTTTTTTTGAAAAGGTCCTATAAACATATAAAAGACAATAGCTTATAGGTCCTTTAAAGAAACTGTTGATATTTTTTTAATCTAAGTTTTATTTGAAAAACTGTGTACAATCGGTTGTATTGATTGCATTGTATAAACTATTAAGGTGGTAGATGGTGTCTTTCACTTTTGGGGCAATGACTGTCAATGATGGTTTTGAATTCAGCGTACAGAAATAGTAAATTGAAATGAAAATATAATCACTACATGTTAAACGCTTCTAAAAACAACACAAAGAAAACCATTTTTTGATTGAAACATTCTGAATCAAGATTTGAATGTTTTTCTAAAACAAACATGGCCGCCAAATGGTCGATCTGGAATGATGCCTTCCAAAGCCTTAAGGCAGCAATTTCTATCGTTTATTCGTGAGGCTGCTCTATAAATTTTAAGTCTTTGGATCACAGATGGGAAAAAGACGACTTGAGGAATATATATATTTTCATAAGTTCGCTATTTTGCCAAAAAAGTTCACAGTAGCATTACTTAAAAATAATAATAATAATAATAATAATAATGCATTTTTGTGATACTTTTTGCTTTTAAATTTTGAAGATGAGGGTTTAAATTTGACATTTTTTCTCCGCTCTCATTGACTTTAACCTGGGTGCAGAATAGTGGTTCGCAAAGCGGCCTCAATTTAGAACTGTCAAAGCGGAACCAATTTACTGTTCGCAAAATGCTACCAAGAAGTGGCAAGTATTGTTATCGATCTATAATTTATTTTGGTTTTGTCATCACGTGAAAAACAAAAAAGGCCTTTTTTGGCTTCCCATCGTTTAGTCTACGAAGAAAAAAAGCACAAAGCAATTTTTCAGCAAAAACTTTAATATCAACAGATCCAAAATGTTTCAAAACAATTCACTTAAGCAGCAAAAAATATGTCACGCTTGAGCTTGAACATAGCCTTTGTTTATGTTTACAGCTGTAGTGCAGCTGTATTAGTGGGGAGCAGTGGGGAGCTTTCGAAAATTACGTTATGCAGTCTGTCTTTTCAGCACCCAGACTTTAACTTTTAATAGCTGAGGGACAATGTAGGGAGCGTTCTTTTATTACGTAACGCAAATAAAATGACTTTTGGACCCCCTCCCCTCTCGTTACAAAATTTCCATACAAAATTAAAAAAAAATATGGAGCATAACACAGCCTTTGACTCCCTCTTCCCCCACCAACTGCGTAACGTAATTAAAGACGCTCCCCTTGAATCGATTGACTTTTTTCTCCTGATCCTCAGTTATGGGAAAGCAACCTTCTCGGAAACAAAAGCAGACGAAAGTCAAACTCCTATTAAAGCTCTGTTTCGCAAATGAAAATGTCTATGCAAGCCATTAGAAAGAGAAAATATTGAGAAAAGGAGAGCGTTCTGGGTTTTGGGGTGTAGGTAAAACGTTCTTAGTAACAAAACAGCAAATCCACACGAAAACAGCATGATTCGAAAAAAAAGTTCTCCGACCGGGCTCAAATTTGTTGGGGGTTCCTTGATTGAAATAATAAGACCTGTATTTTTTTATTTGGCCATTAGGGTGACCTACGCCGAGTTAGGGTGGTCCAAAAAATGATCATTTTCGTCGATTTTTATAAAAACTACATTTTTCAAAAAATCATAACTCCGTATTAGATATGGGTAATTCTCCGCCAACTCACACAGCAGTTGCCCCGACCCCTCTTCGATTTGCGTGAAACTTTGTCCTAAGGGGTAACTTTTGTTCCTGATCACGAATCCGAGGTCCGTTTTTTGATATCTCGTGACGGAGGGGCGGTACGACCCCTTCCATTTTTGAACATGCGAAAAAAGAGGTGTTTTTCAATAATTTGCAGCCTGAAACGGTGATGAGATAGAAATTTGGTGTCAAAGGAACTTTTATGTAAAATTAGACGCCCGATTTGATGGCGTGCTCAGAATTCTGAAAAAACGTATTTTTCATCGAAAAAAACACTAAAAAAGTTTTAAAAATTCTCCCATTTTCCGTTACTCGACTGTAAATTTTTTTGGAATATGTCATTTTATGGGAAATTTAATGTTCTTTTCGAATCTACATTGACCCAGAAGGGTCATTTTTTCATTTAGAACAAAAAATATCATTTTTAAATTTCGTGTTTTTTCTAACTTTTCAGGGTTATTTTTTAGAGTGTAACAATGTTCTACAAAATTGTAGAGCATACAATTACAAAAATTTTGATGTATAGACATAAGAGGTTTGCTTATAAACATCACGAGTTATCGCGATTTTACGAAAAAAAGTTTTGAAAAAGATGGTCGTCGTTGATCATGGCCGTTCATGGTCACCCGCGACAGACACGGACGACGAAACAAAGAGAAACGCAAAAAGTAACTTTTTCAAAAAAAAAAAAAAAATGCCGTAATTGAAAGACGCAATTTTGGTACCTGTTTGGTATTTCAATCAGTATTCCTCGTATAGTGTCCACGTGGTTTATGGATGGCCCCTTAGGATTACTTTGATGTTAATTATTAGTTATTGTCTCTTTTTTTGGATTGAGGATGTGAATAACGTATTTTGATTATGTTCAAAATCACCCATATTTAGAATAATTTTCGAGTCAGAATGAAATTCAGTATCAGTGTTTTCTTATTCAAGGTAGTTTTGGTAAAACAGAATTGCTTCCTATATTTTAAATTATATTCTTATCTGATTCAAGTCAACTTTA
The DNA here is from genome assembly GCF_015732765.1 of Culex quinquefasciatus. Lineage (NCBI taxonomy): Eukaryota > Metazoa > Arthropoda > Insecta > Diptera > Culicidae > Culex > Culex quinquefasciatus. The sequence continues at coordinate 171,295,265 of NC_051863.1, forward strand.
CCTTAAAAGCTGCAGTTCAAGCTTATTCATATCCAAAATTTGCTAACTTTTCGACATGCCCCGACCGAAAACATCAATTTGAAGCATAAACAAACGACTGCATGTCGTCCGATGCCATTATTTTCAGAAGAAACTTTCTACACCGATCTCGATACCCTCATTCCGGCCGAAAAAGGGGTCATCAGTTTATGTGACGACACTCGGTGAGAGGTCATCCCTGTCTCTAGCCTTATGCACTTTAGTTCCTTTAAAATTATGTTGTGTCTGAATCGCATACAAATAAAGATTACGACGAAATCGAAACAATTATACGATTTTCCTAAATATGACGTAATAGATGAACGCCCCCTCCAATCTATGGGGGTGGACGACCGAGGCTGAGATGCAATCGGAAGCAAGTTTGGTACTTTGGCACGAATTTTTGCTGCCTCTATCGTCATCGGTCGTGTCCTGTGTAGAGTAGAGCGAGCCGATAGAGATACGTCCGTAATGGAAGTTGGTTTTGGCACCGGTTTTGAATATTTAGCTTGTGATTCATGCAGAAAATGCCACACGTATCCTTTGGAACTGCAATAAGTTATTGATATAATGGCGAAACAAGGCCTGCAAAGATTTAATAAATTTTGGTTTCATAATTGAATATTTTTTTTGTTTGATTGTTTGGTTTATTTTTTAAATGACGACTGAAGTTATTGGCGTTTCAGATAAATTATTAATGTTTATATTTCCCATATTTTCTCACCTTTTCCCAACCAATCGATGACAGAGTACACGCGTACAGACGGTATCCAATTGATTTTCCCTACGCCACAGCCGATGAATCCACCCTCGCAGAGTACGCACTCACACAGCCAAAGCCAAAAACCACAATCTTCGGCGACAACTTTTCACTATCGTTCACCGCGACGACATCGACACTGATAACGTTGTTGGAGCAAAAACATCGCCCTTGCCATATGTTGCTGGCCACCTCTAGCTATTTTTTCCCTTTTCTGAGGCTTATAGAGTGACCCTTAATCTCACTTTGATCGGGCCCTAATTAATGACCGGTGATTACTTCTTTTTTCCGGATGAAACGATTTTTTCCTGCTATTTTCACAGGAAAAGCTGCCCAAAATATGCTGGCTCACTTCAGCTCGATTTTCGGGGGATGATTTTCCACTTTTTCATCTCTCGATTCCCTTGCCAACTCCAACCTTCACCGGTTTCCATCGGCTGGGAAAACTCTTCGGTTACACAATTACTTCACTTTCTTGACTGGGCTCCATGATTCGGGAATCCATATTATTTCGATGGTGATGCTCCTTACGTATTTTGCACTTAATGGAAGAACTTTTTTCAAAACGTAAAAAAAATCCTCTCAAAAAAGATTTTTTCCCGATCGACGCTGAAAGCTTTTCCCCATTTTTCCAAATCGGAAGCGTTACAAGTTTTGCAACAACTTTGCAAGCTGGAAAATTTTCCTCCTCCACCAACAAACACTCACTCACACGCACGCACTTCCACTCTTTGAAGCTCGGGGGAGTGGAAGAGACAGACAGCGCAGGCCGCGAATGTTTTCCCGAGCGTAGTCAAAACTCGTCTGAATCGCGGCATCGAAGCTCGCATAATTTCCCTGCGAGTTTTCCTCACGCTGGGATGTTTTTTTGGGGTGGTGAGTTTTCACGATGTCACGGGAAAACAAACAAAAATGATATTCAATAAAGAATCAAAAATAATCAAAAAGAATCAAACAGAATCAAAAAGAATCAAAAAGAATCAAAAAGAATCAAAAAGAATCAAAAAGAATCAAAAAGAATCAAAAAGAATCAAAAAGAATCAAAAAGAATCAAAAAGAATCAAAAAGAATCAAAAAGAATCAAAAAGAATCAAAAAGAATCAAAAAGAATCAAAAAGAATCAAAAAGAATCAAAAAGAATCAAAAAGAATCAAAAAGAATCAAAAAGAATCAAAAGAATCAAAAAGAATCAAAAGAATAAAAAAACATTCAAAAGAATCAAAAAGAATCAAAAAGAATCAAAAAGAATCAAAAAGAATCAAAAAGAATCAAAAAGAATCAAAAAGAATCAAAAAGAATCAAAAAGAATCAAAAAGAATCAAAAAGAATCAAAAAGAATCAAAAAGAATAAAAAAAACATTCAAAAAGAATCAAAAAGAATCAAAAAGAATCAAAAAGAATCAAAAAGAATCAAAAAGAATCAAAAAGAATCAAAAAGAATCAAAAAGAATCAAAAAGAATCAAAAAGAATAAAAAAAACATTCAAAAAGAATCAAAAAGAATCAAAAAGAATCAAAAAGAATCAATAAGAATCAAAAAGAATCAAAAAGAATCAAAAAGAATCAAAAAGAATCAAAAAGAATCAAAAAGAATAAAAAAACATTCAAAAAGAATCAAAAAACATAAAAAATCAAAAAATAGTATCACCGTGAAATGCACAACCCTTCCACCGTGAAAAGTACCCACCCGTGGCTGTGGGAGTCCCGCCGAGAGAGAATATTTTGGCTGAGAAAACTCCCCCAAAACGTTCTGCTCTGGAAGAGTAAAGTGCAGCGTCGTCGCGGGATGACACCCACACTGGTGCACACGTGTTGCCGATCAGAGCAGCCCGTGTTGCCGGGGTAGCAACGAAGGAGGAGAGTAACCGTTGGGGTGCAAGGAAAATGGTTTGTTTGTTTACATTTGCGGGACGCGCGCACGCACACTACGATGCGAGAGGGGAGCATTTTTTAAGAGAGAGAAAAGGAGAGAGGCAACTTTGGGAAAATTGCGATGCACGATTGTTTTGGATTGTGGGAGCAAAAAAGGACGCCGTTTGCATGGTGACGCGACGGTGTGGGTGTGTTGTTGCGAGAGTTTGGAAAATGTGTCAAATGTGGGACGCTGCTGATGGGGCAGAGTTGCCAACAATAAATAAAACTTTAAACTTCATGAGTTTTGAATGGTCTAAAATTTTGGTTTTTGAAAACCCTTTACTCAAGGTGGTTTCAAAAAATTCATACTTTGTTTATTGTTGTTGTACTCTTTCAAAAAAAAAAACAAAAAAAAAAATCCGGGTAAATTATCATTGTAAAGGTTATCGAAAGTGTGACACATTTTTAGTAAAGAGTGAGGAAGGGATCGACTACATAGGTGAATCAAGTAAGTATTTTGATTATAAATATATAATTTACTAGGAATTTGAGTACGACATCGAATCGAGCGTCCAAGAGCGTACGAGTTATCGAAAATGGACCTTGGAATCAGAATTTATGCAATACTGTCGAAAAATATGTTTAAATTCACATCTGATCGGATACCATATTTTGGCATTATTTTGATATTACTGTATTTTATCAAATTCCTCTGAAACTATGGGCACATGTTGACCAATTGTTGATATACCCCATAAGGGGGTATACTCAAGGGTATACTTGACTTGAAAAAGTGGAAAATTTTCTAAAACATGATACCACATTTTGGTATTTGAGTGTTTATCAAATTCCTTTGAAACTATGGTCGAATTATGACCAATTTTGACAAGGTCAAGATGACTTGAAAATCAAAATTTTTAAAGTTGATTTAAATCATGGATAGACCAATTGTTATTCCTGTGTTCAGGGATGGAATAATCGGAACAATCAATTTCGTTTGCGAACTTTCTTCACCCGCGAAAGAGAGAGGAGGCAAATCACGCAAAAGAAAATCGCTCCCGAAATTCTCCCAGAAAATCAGTCTGCTGATGATTTTTCGTGAATTTCCTTGTCAGCACCACTTAAAGTCATTTATTTCACTATGTTTACACACATTGCCCATCTACAAAATGTGACAGATCATTTTTCGACGTTATACTTGCAAGTGTAGTATTGTCCGTTTCTTTCGAAGGTACACGCCGCGCGGCATTTCAGAATGTGCCGCAGACACTGTTGCCAACGATTTTCTACACTTTTGGCGCAATCAAAATCATTTCCGGCAACAATGCCATGCAATTCGAAGAAGAAGATCAACAAAAACAAAACGCACAGTATGGGATTTGACAGCGCGCATTTGCCGAAAGTGCGGCGCGTCGTTTCGAGGCTGGTATGCTGCGTGTCTTTTTCGGGGATACGCGCAATAGTGAAAAAGATGTTCCGCCGAATAATCAAGATGATTTTTTTTAGATTTCTTTTACCGATCTTTCGTGCGCGAGAGAGGAGAGCATGCTCTCTTCGGATTTTTTCTCTTGATGAACATCCAATGATATTCTTTTGATGAAGATTATTCCATCGCTGCCTAGGGTACTTTAACCATTAGTGGACCCCCTAGTAGAGCCGAAGCACATTTTTCACAAATTTTCAATATTTCAGTGTTGGTATTATCGCGCTCTCGCGAGAAAAATTTCTCTCTCTCGAGTTCTCGCCGCGAGTCTCGAGCTGCCGAGAGAAACTCACCGTTTGCCCGTGCTCTCCTCCGCTCGCGAACGGGCTTTCTCGCGAGCCAGAATTGCCCGTTCGCGAGAAGTTGAACGAACAAAAAACAACACAGCGATTGAAGTTACACCTTTATACCATCGCCTGGTCCGTATTCATAAGCCTGATAAATAAATTGCTAGCTTGGGACGAACGGATAGCCAGAGGCGCTAGCGAGCGCTCGCGTCGAGAGCGAGAACGCGAACGAAAATGCGAGCGCGAGCGAGAAGAGAAAAGTACTACAAGTTCTCTCCCTCGTTCGCGAGCGAGAAATGCTTTCCTTCTTCTCGCTCGAATTCCAACACTGCAATATTTTAAGCATTTTTTCATAACCCTTTGTACAAAACAATGAAAACTGAAGTCTTTTGAACAATTTTGACTATTTGTTTCATAATTATATTTAGAATAGTCATTGGAAAAAAAAAAGTTTTTTTCCTTTTATGGACCCCCTTTTCCTATAGTGGACCCGGGTCCATAATCCGATTGTGGACCCGGGTCCACTATAGGCAAACTGTTTTTTTTTAACCAAATTTAACCGATATTTTATGTCTTGATGCATGGTGTAGGTCTATAATAGATATAATGAATAAAAGATGGATTCTGCTCACTTTTTATCATAAACAAATATGTTTTGTTAACAAATTTGGCTTCAAACAACAACAAAACCAAACAGACATTTTAACACGTTTATTTCCGAAAAAGATCAAAGAAAACGTTTCAAAAACCACTGTAAACATAAAATAATTTTAAAAAAGTAATTTTGATGCACATTTTTTCGTATTAATTACATAAATGGTTGACCAAAACTAAACAATAGATTTGTTTACAGTTGCTGATAAAACCACGCATGTTTATTTAAAAAAAAAAATGTTTTGTTCTTGATTTATTATTATAAAATATCATTTCAAACTGCAATTATGATGCTTCAGTTTAGTGTAATTGACTATAGTTTTGATTAATTATAATTTTTTACGGCTTCAGCATTTTTGGTACTTTTAACAGGAAACAGCTATATTTAATATATTATTTAAACTCATAATTGAAAAATATATGCGTTTAGATTGAGCTTTTTTTTAAAGAACCGCTCATTTTTAAAGAATAGCAAAATTTCAAAAAAATTGCGGCAGTCATAAACAAGTTGATTGAAAAAAAATATTAAAAAAATAGAAATCGATTATTTAAAGAAATGCTAATGTTTGAAAAAATGAAAGAAAAACTCACATAAACATTACAACAACCAAGAAAAGTTTGTTTTTGAACTAAACCCAAAATTTGAGAAGTCGCCTTTTTAAAGAACTGCTCATGTTTGGAAGAATGGAATAACTTACAATATTACCAAAAAACACTAATATTTCTTTAAGGAATGGAAAACTTTTCAAAAATTGTTTTGGAAGTTGTGCTGTTAATTTGGAAAAAAACATCATTACTAAAAGGATGGATAAGCTCACAAAAAAGAAATCGGATTTGTTTGTAATATATATATTCAGGGTTGTTAAAATATCAAAATATCAGCTCTCAGCAACTACAATTATCTCGCCTGAATATTCATGCATCAAATACAACTGCTCTTCTCTCTTCATTGAAACTCTCAGCGCTGAACATAGCCGAACACGTTTTCGTGTTTACCCACTCGCAATTGACATTTTCCTTTTCTCTCTCATTCTCGCTTCCACGAACATCCTACCGCAACAGCGTTTAACCACAAAAGCCGCCACAAAAACAATTTTGCAAACGCAGTTTGAAGGGGCGTCATGCGTGGTCGGCTCCTAATCGCCATCTCGCGTTCTCTCATTGTAGTTTTCGGAGAGATTGAGAGACTCAGCCGTGAGCGCATAGTCGAGGAAAAGGGAAGGAGTGATAGAGAGAGAATGGCATCGTTGGGAATCACGAGACACAAGAAGAGATCTCACAAGCTATAGTGACGGCCGCTATACTCTCGGATATTTTTGGTGCAGAGATAATCTATTGATAGCTTTTATATCACTCTTTTGCAACACTGTATATATTACAATATTTTTTCAAATATTTTTAAGAAGGTGATCATTGCTTTTATTTGTTTCATTTGTTCACATTTGACCTTTGGTCCTTTTGACGTTTTGTTCTTTGACCTTTTGTCACACATCCATTTATATATTTTTTTCTTGAAAAAATGGTTTTTATTTACGTATTCCAAGCGTTATAAGAAACAGGAAAATTCAGCTAGCAAATGTTCAAATAATTACCAAAAATCTTCTCAAACAACATTTTATAATTCCATCTTAACTATCTAAAATTATATATAAAATTAGCAATTTTCCTACCGTGGTCCCGGGTCCATAATCCGATTATGTCCATTATAGGAAAAGGGGGTCCATAACTGGATGTTTTTTCAAATGGCTATTTTTCAGCATAATAGCGATTATTTGATGAAAACAATATTCCGAACTGATCAAGAGTGTTCATATTTCATGGATCTGTACAATTAGTTATGAGATAGTGCTTAAAATAGGGATATCTTCTGAAAAATGCTTATCGGTTTTATTAGGGATTGGTTAAAATACCCTATGTACAAATGAACGGTTTTTTTTGTGAACATTTGTCATGATACTTCTTAAGAAATTTACTTCTTTTTGATAATGACAAAACTTGACATTTTCAATAGTTAAAAAATAAAGTGATAAAAATATCATTAATTTATTTATTTCTATAAATTATAAGAAAACATAAAAAGAAGGTGTTTACTGGCTTGGTTATAAAATTCAGTTTGATACGACTTAATCATGGCTTTTCGGATAAAATAAAGAACCATCACTCAACGATTTCAATCTTTCGAAAATATATTTGCTCTTTTGATATGGTCTTCAAGATACGCACATTTAATCGTATACTCCGAGTGCTCACGCTCTCTCTCTCTCTCTGGGTGGAGCTGGTGACTAGTTTTAAGTAGCTTTCGATTTTCGCTCGATTTGGCATCGGGGACTGTTTTTTTTTGGCAACTTTTTTAACACACTTATCTGATCATTATATTGGTTTGTCTCAGTTACATCGAAAATCGAACTGGTTCAGTTTAACATTACAAGATTTCGTGTTTTGTAACAAATGCAAACAAAGGATATATCGTTAAAACTTAACCTCGTTCCGTTATTACCTCTATCGATCACGTTTTTTCCTCAAACTTTGTTGCTTTCTCTTTGTACCTCCTTTCCGTTTCTTGCTCATACAATCTTCACTTTGAATTTTGATTTCCGTTTCGGTTTATTTGTCGTTGAAATCTATTTTACTAAGCTCGATTTACATGTTTGCGGTTCGCTTTTTGTTTTTCATTCGACAGAAATTTGGCAAACGTTGGGAAAACTGGAAAATGGAATCCACTTACAGGCTAATATCTACAAATTGTCCATTCACAACTAGTTAGTGCTACAACACCGCGCGGAAGGAGACGCTTTCCGACTTTCTCTCTATTTACCTTGAAACCCTCACCAATTGTAGTTGAACGGTTGGAACGTTCCCATTTTGTGTGGGGACTTTTCCGAATTTAGGCACTTTTCTTCTGCAAGTTTCCCGCGACGCAGGCGAAAAGCTTCCGCTTCCAGCTTCCGGGGAAAAAGCTGAGTTCGCGGGGGAAGCTTTTCGTCAGGACGGGGGAAAACTTTAACCCTCACACGCTTACCAGTCTCGATTGCTCGAAAATTTTCTCCTATCCATCGGTCGACAATGTTTAAGCTTTTCTTTTGGTGGGTGTGTGTGTGTGTGTGTGATTGCGAGCGTGCGTGGGTGGGGTGGGTTTGTGTCTTGGGTGCAGTTTGTGGTGAACAAGTGGGGAGAGTTTATGAAACGTTGTGTTTAACAAGCTAGAATGTGCACATCAAGTGTTGTGAGTTATGTTTTTTTTTGAATTTTAGTACGCTTTACCACAGTTTTGTGAGACGCAAAAGGCGCACTCGAATTAAATTTTAATGGTTTTGAAATACTTTATCTGAAATTTTTAATGACAAATGCTAGATGAATTGTGATTTTCACGTTCTCTTTGGTGTTGTTTTGGTGATTATGTTTCATCTTAAATTGAATACTAATAGAGAAGTTCAGAATAACATAGGTATTGTTATGGTAATACAAGACATAATCAAAATCTCTGCATTTTCATTTTCATGCAAATATCTACCAAAAGCCAACAGAAATTCATAAATAATAACAACGCATTCACTTGACGGTCTTCGGAATTACACGTACGATTAATTTTATCAATAAATTTTGAAGTTTGAAAAATGAGGGTGGTATTTCGATGTGCATTAGGTTGACAAGAAAAATGGAAAATTTTGGAAAATCTCTAGAGATACCCCCTGGCTTGATCCTTTTGGCAATAGTAAGTAACTTTGCCAATTTTGAGCCAAATCGGCTAAGATTAAGAGGGAAAATATACACAGAAAAAAAAATCATGGTAATATTACATCTGGGAAGGAATACATCTTTTATGTCAGAAAACCTCTGGAAATGTGTAATTTTACCACTTTTCTGGTGTAATGCCACTTTTTCAGTCTAAATTGAGGTAAAATTACATCATAAAAGAGGTAATTTTCAACCTCCCAAAATTAAAGCTTCCAAATTTACATTATTTTTTACTGAGTATGGGGTAAAACATCGCTTCATAATTTTGCCAGCAGGTGGCGCAGGTCTCGCCCAATTCAAATTCCTACGACTTTGTCGAAGAGTGCAAGAAGATCTGAGTTGATCTTGACGAGTTATTAGCAATGCGATGAAAAGAATTTGGCTTATATACATGAAAGTATATAAGGTTTATATTATTTTGAAATGTTGTTCCGCTTCCGATGGAATGACCCAAATAGGAAGTATATAAAAAATACATTTTACTTTAAAAAAAAACATCAAAAATCAGGATCAACTCGGATCGTTTTGCACTCTTGGGCAAAGTTTTAGGGAAATGAATTTCCTACAAGAATCTTACACTTGGACAATTTTGAGCGAGACCTGCACCACCTGGCAGAAAAATACTGAAATGATGTTTTTCTGCATACATTTTTGAGATTTCCCCCTTATAAACTTTAACGATAAAAAGCGACCTCTTAACTATAACCAATTTGGCTCAAAATTGGCACAGATACTTAATAAAGGAATCGAGTCAGAGGGTATCCCTGATATCGTTTTTTTTATTGTCACCCTGATTTGCAGCAAATTTTGCTCATCATGCTAGAACACTAACATCTGAGCAGTTCTCTACGAAATCGGTCTATTTAAATTATTTTTTTGTATTTTTTAATCCGGCTGAAACTTTTTTGGTGCCTTCGGTATGCCCCAAGAAGCCATTTTGCATCATTAGTTTGTTCATATAATTTTCCATACAAATTTGACAGCTGGCCATTCAAAAATGATAAATAAAAATTCAAAAATCTGTATCTTTTGAAGGAATTTTTTGATTGATTTGGTGTCTTCGGCAAAGTTGTAGGTATGGATACGGACTACACTGGAAAAAAATGATACACCGTAAAAATTTTTTGTCACTAAAACTTGATTTGCAAAAAAACACTATTTTAATTTTTTTTCATTTTCTGATATGTTTTGGGGAACATAAAATGCCAACTTTTCAAAAATTTCCAGAATTGGCAAAAAATCTCCGACCGAGTTATAAACTTTTTAATCAATAGTGATTAAAAAAAAAAAAAAAATGGTCGCAAAATTTTTTCAACTTTATTTTTCTATGCGAAATCTAATTTGCAATCAAAAAGTACTTAAATAAAATTTTGATAAAGTGCACAATTTTCAAGTTATAGCAATTTTTAGGTATTTTTTTTAAATGTCTTATGTTTTTCATCTTTTTTAAAATTAGTGCCCATGTTTGCCCACTTTTGAAAACAAATATTTTGAAAAGCTGAAAAAAATCTCTACATTTTTCTGTGAACTTTGTTGATATGACCCTTAGCTGCTGAGATATTGCCTTGCAAAGGTTTTTAAACAGGAAATTTGATGTTTTCTAAGTCTCACCCAAAACAACCCACCATTTTCTAAAGTCGATATCTCAGCAACTAAATTCCACGAATAGTTCATATTTTAACATTGAAATTCGGACCATTAGTTGCTGAGATATCGACATTAGAAAATGGTGGGTTGTTTGGGTGAGACTTGGAAAACATTAATTTTCTTGTTTTTATAATTTTTGCATGGCAATATCTTAGCAACTGAGGGTCGTATAACATATGTTCAAAAAAGCAAAATATAGAGAATTTTCTCAGCTTTTCAAAAATATTTTTTTCAAAGGTGGGCAAAAATGTGCACTAATTTGAAGAAAAAAAAATGAATAACTGAGACATTTTTCAAAAAAGTTATTTAAAAATGGCTATAACTTGAAAACGGTGCACTTTTTAAAAATTTCACTGAAGTAATTTTTGATTGCAAATTCGATTTTGCATCGAAAAATGAAGATAAAAAAATTTGTGCGACTAGTATTTCGGTTTTTAGAATAATCAGTATTGATCATAACTTGGATTCATAAGTTATATGGACAAACTAATTATGTAAAATGGCGTCTTTGGGCATACCGAAGGCACCAAAAAAGCTTCAGATGGATTAGAAAATACAAAAAAAAAAAAATCGAATGACTGAAATTTCAGAGAATTGCTCACCTGGCATCGAACAGGTAACATAATTCACGACATTAAGTAGAAATGGTGTATTATATAAAAAGATTTTTTACGGTATGTAAATCATTACTTGGAACATAAACCTTAGTTTCGTTGTATGATTTTTGAATTATTGTTTGAAATTAAATATGGTTCAAATGAAAATCATGATAAAAATGGACAATTTTCTTTAACCGATAGAACTAATGCAAGTTTTGTTGGAATTCTCATCATTTCAGTTCTTTTGTCTTTCCTAAACAGAATGAAAGATGGAACGACGTGGGAATTGTCGGGGACGATAGGACGTAGGGGGTCATTATCCGAACAGTTCGTTAAACATTTTAAATCTATTATACATATACGTTATAAACCTCTTGAAACGCTCGAGTCGTCAACATTCTTAATGTAAAAATGGATCCTTTAGTGTAATTGGAGAAAACATTTACACATACATTCGTTTGTTTTGATTTTTCCATCATTGCGCAGTAAACAACTAGTCAGTATCCTAAAATATTATCACGAGAAGGCACTTTTTCACGAAAAATTCTCTCCCCTCCCCCTTCGGGACTTACAGGTCGTAAGTCTCTTCGTCCCCGGACATCCAGCAGGTGGTCTGTATGGACTGCCGGGCTGGGCATCTGCCCTAGTGGTTGTTTGGCTGGGTTTCAGTCAGATCGATCGAGCAGGACAGGGAGGTGTCGTCGGCCGCTGAAATGGAAGATTGAGCCCGTTGAAGACCTCCTTTACGGTTCGAGGCGAGGTTTTGGCTGTAGTTGGGTTGGGCGACGGATGAGGATACGGCGGGGATGGGGTCTGCGTCCTTACCTGGAGCGCGTCCAAGCTGGACACGTTCGCTGGGACCCGCCTCGGAGTCGTTCCGGGAGGCGTTCCGAGTATAGCGGGACGTTTGGTACTGCGAGTGGTTCATCTCCTGTTCTTTGCCGAACATTTTGCGCAGTTCCTGGCGGAAACGGGGATGATTCATTGCGTAAAAATACGGGTCGATGCAGGATGCCGTCTTGGCGAGGATCGCCGGAATCATCGATCCCAGCGGAGTTAACAGATGTTCGTATCCGAACACTCCGAGCATGGCCACCACGGCGTACGGAGTCCACGCGATGAACCACAGCCCAATGATGCCGATGACCACTCCGGCCAGTTTGACCTCTTGTTTGTTCTTGTTCTTGCTCGACTGGATGCTGCCGGCTCCGATGACAACCCGCAGAATCGCCACGTAGCAGTAGCTGATGGTTATGAACGGGATCACCCAAGCGAATACGAAGTACATGAACATAAACACCCGGGCGTCCCAGCCTCGATCCAGATAGTCGAAGCTGCACGCCGTCAGGAATCCCTCCGGAGTGTACCGACTAAGGCCGATCTCGAGCGCGGGCATCAACGAAAAGACCAGTGCGTAGATCCACGTGAACACGATCATGAGCATGACCTTCAGCCGGGTCGTCGATCGGTTCGGGTTCAGCGGGTAGACCACCACGTTGTATCGATCGACCGAGATCATCGTGAGAGTCATGATTGCCACGGTTCCACCGATCGCCCCGAGCAACGAGTAAATCGTGCAGACTGCGAAAGAAACGTATTGATCAATTTTCATGTTCTAACCTTGTATCCTAAAAAATACTCACGGGTATTCCCAAACGCTGGTCCAAGGTGGTAGCTGTTGTACACGAATATGGGTGCTTCCAGCATAATCAGGAAGTCCGCTACTGCCAGATTGATGACCAAGTAGTTGGCGGGTGTCCGCAGAGACTTGAACCTGAAACGGGCAATGGAAAAATTCATCATACCAGGAACTCAGTAATATCAGCCCCCCAAAAGTAATCCCTCCAAATCCGTACACAAACGAGCAGAAAAGTACGTCTAACGAAAGCAGCCTGATTGAAACTGGAAATTGCATTCACCGGCTCGATGCCGGCTGTCAGTCGGAAGCCCTGCTCAATTTCGATCATAACCCAAGTCAGGATGCACCCAATAAAGCTGACTGCATAATAGATGCACGCCGGGTAAGTTTTATTTATTCCGGTTCCGTTGTTATCCTGTCCCGCCTCTCCATCCAGCTATCGTCCAAAGCCACTCGAAGGGCACCGTTGAAAACCTCTCGGAATTGCATTTCCCCGGTCTCAAGTTCATTGCAATTCAATGCCGGAATTCTACCGTCAATGTCCCGTAAGGTTGATTTTTTACCGTGTGTGTGTGTATGAATACACTGTGTAATCAGATCGAGTCCTGGAAAATGCAATCTTCACTGCAGCAGCTTTGGTTACACAGTTCAACAAAAAATCAAATATTTCTTGTCTCTGAGACGAGAATATGTGTTCCTAGTAGAATTTTTCCTGCTGAATCCGAATCCGGGTCCAGAATTGCTCCAAATGGTCCCAATTTTGAGATACACCCGTTTGAAATGTTAGTTTAGGCCAAAATTAGCTACTTTGTCGACTATTTTACAAAAGAACTATTGAATAAACAACTAAACCAATACGTGTATCTTAAAGTTCATGTTTTCCCCTTTCTGAAACACCCCTGGTTTTTAAAATTTGATTGTTTTTACGCATATTTATAGCCATTTTAAAAATAAAATTTGACTTGCATGCAAGTTGGAAAAACTTGAATGAGTACCAACTGAAAATATAATTTTAAAATGGTTATAAATATGCGTAGAAACAATCAAATTTTAAATACCAGGGATGTTTCAGAAAGGGGAAAACGTGAACTTTAAGATACATGTATTGGTTTAGTTGTTTATTCAATAGTTCTTTTGTAAAATAGTCAACAAAGTAGCTAATTTTGGCCTAAACTAACATTTCAAACGGGTGTATCTCAAAATTGGGACCAATTGGAGCAATTCTGGACCCGGATTCGGATTCAGCAGGCAAAATTCTACTAGGAACACATATACTCGTCTCAGAGACAAAATCTTGTTGGACTGTGTTACAGTTCAGTTTGGAGAAGCTACAAATCGATGTTGACATTGAATTTTCCGTTACACTTTGGAGGGTGCGGAGGGGGGTGTGCACTTCATTCCAGGAGATTAAAAACTAACCCGAGTTGGGGAAGGAGGGATGATTAGCAATCTCGCTTCCAATTTGGGGTTGACCTCTCGTTTTGTTGGTCGACGTTGTTGGCAGATTGGGATTATGAATAATTAAGATAATTTGCTTCGTCAGAGTTTTTCCTGAAATCTTTTTTCAGTTTGGAATTTGGGTGGGTGGCACGGGCTAATCTCATCATTAAATTAACGCTTCAAAAAGATTTCGAAATTGATCGAATTTGAGCAATTCTCTACCAAAACCGGAAATGGATTTTATTTGTATTTTTTTATTTGGCTCAAACTTTGCAGGCCAAGGGTGCATGATACTGATGATACTCGTCGGTTGAGAACACCCAGGCGAGGAACATCCCGGGAGGAGCCCAACTACATCCGTAGTGCTGTTTGGACAAAACAGCATGGCTCTGGTTCCTTGCAAGTGTCCTATTTTCTTACCTCCACGTTGGCTTGGTTTAGTCATCATGATGACAAGGTGTAACCTAGCTGGTGGCCTGTGGAAACGACTCGTAAACCTTTGACCAGCGAGGGTCAGAGTAGAGGCGGCTAAAAGAAAGGGGCGCGTCAATGTGGGATAGGGAAGTAATTTGTGATTGTAGACGGTATTGTTTTGATTCGCAGTATGTTGAGTCAACTGCTGTGGATGTACCTGAAACATCGCACAACGGGGTTTCTCTTCTCTTCATTCTCAGCTACCACCTATCTTCTGTTTATTTTGTTTCACTGATTTGCTAACGCGGCTTCTGTTTACTATCCTCCATTTGATTTCGATTTTACTTATTTGATTCTCTTATTTTTCAACGCTTTTTCACTCTATTCTACCAATTGATGCTGCTGTAACAAACTATCTTCTTTCCCTTAATTTGGCAGCGATGTCAATTTTGTGCCTTTCTTTATTTATCTATTTGAATAATTTCTCATCTTCCCTGTAAGTTGCCCTCAATAAATCTAAGCTTGTTTGTTACCTCTATTTATTAACTATTGTTGATTTCTTTATCTACTTCATAAATTATTATCTTTCTTTTATTATTGATTCGTTACATAGTATATTTCCTTCACTGTCCATTGTTTTGAAACTTCACCTTGCAAGTGAGATTCGAGCCCTTACTCAATTTATGGAATGATTAAAGGATTAACACAAATATTACTATTATACTTTTGAAAAACTTTTTTAAAATGCTTAGGACCAAAATATTGTAACAAAACACCGCGACAGAAGAAATAGCAACATATTAACACGACTCAACAATAGGGAAGATTTCAGGAGAAAACAATACACAGTAAATAACAATTAGTTTTTGAATTCAAACTAAAAATATAACAGTTTTTGCTTTAATGAAAGTTGTTAGGCACACTTTAATTGGTTAGGCGCTTATACTTACATCAAACCCTACGTAATGTACCACCCCCGGCCGAGTTAAAATGCGTAACCGGAAAAGAAGGTGTGCATGCCTGGCACGAACACTCAAAGCGTGTTCTAGCGTGCTGCTCGTACTGACTCAGAGCAAGGGTGAGATGTAGGTGTAAGGGCAGTGCGTGTTCGTCGGGAACCTAGTGCATAAGATCGGTCAAGGCCCGTTCTTACACTGAAAATTGCGAATTGCGAATATTTTTTTATTTGGCTCAAACTTTGTGGGGGTCTTTCCTATGACCAAAGAAGCTATTTCGTGTCATTAGTTCACCCATACAATTCTCCATACAATTTTGGCTGCTTTCCATACAAAAATGGTACGTAAATATTCATGCAGCTGTAAATTTTGAGTGATTTTTCCGATTTCGTAGAAAATTGCAAATTTTCAAAATAATCAAACGCAAACGTCTGGTGTTGAGTGAAGTTTGTCTGCGGCATTTTTTTGATTCAATAACTCTGACATACAAATGACATACAAAAAGTAATATAAATTATGGTTGGCTTTTTCTAAATTATCACTCAAAAAACAGAGTCTATATAAAAATCTTGGAAATTGCATATAAATTTATTTTTAATTTTAGGAAAAAGATAATCGATGCAATCGCTGCTGTTATCAGTTGTCCGCTTTATTCCCCAAAAAGTCATCTTTAATTTTAACTTGACCAGCATCTCAACCTAATGGTGCCACTTTAACCTGCTATGAAAACAACCCGAAAGGCCAACCCCGTCAACTGGAAGAGAAACTACAATCGGTTCGCTCTTTACGCAACAGTTTCTTCAGGTGTTACCAATAATTATAATTGTTTTTTTTTCTCTTCTGCTTTCCTGGCGACTAAACATTCCGGTGGTAAAGGTGTTAGCTAGAGCGTCCTATTTCCCGGGGTTAGCAAATTTCCAGGGAAATCCCGGAAATTCCAAGGAAATTTTAAATTTATTAAGTGCGAGAGTCAATTAATACACAACAACCAAGGAAGTTGTTGTCTTCTTATACCAAAATTGTCAAACTTACGGACCCAATCCTGCAAAAATGTGATTGTAAAAATAGTCAAACTTTGTTGTAAATTATTTGGTAACCTTTACTTTAGGGGATGAATCAAAAATTATATCGATAGTTCCCGTAGTTTTCAAGATACTAAAATGTCTGTACCAAAAATCTTGGTGCAAAAGCTTTGGTTGATGTGCACCGTTAATCGCTTGTTAAAAAAAATAAAGAAAATATAAAAAATATCAATATGTAGACTATCTTTCAATTCGTACAAAATATCAAAAAATAATCATTAGTACTTTTTGTTACGTATTATTTTCCTATTCACAGTGTTTGTACAGCGAGTAAAGTGAATCCATGTTGCTAAACCATACAATCGCTTTTAAATTTTGAGAGAATATTATAAAGAATAATATTGCGACAATGAGTTGAAATGAAACAAAAAAAAATGAAGGAAGCATGGTTTTGTTGGCAAATTTTTATCTCAGCTCATTAGCTCACGAATAAAACGATAGGCATTGAATTTACATTAAAAATCTAAAAATCACTAGAAATATAATTTTTAGGAATTCACAATTCAAAGTTTTTAAATATTTGGAGTGAGATTTGGAAATATGTTTGCATTTTTGGACACATTTTCATATAATACGAAGATGTTTATTAATATTTGTTTAATGATACTGTTAAAATAAACGTCGTCGGTTAACCCAATTTTCATATCAAAAAAGAAGTTGGGTGATTCATATTTAAACTTCTTACGCCCTTGGTAGCTCAAGTGGTATATAAATTCTTAACTTTATACTGTTATTCCTCTAACAGTTTTAAACAAATTATCCAAATTCTTCTTGCACATAATGAGGCGATAAATGATATTTTCTCATTTATACAATTTGGCCATGGAAAACATAATCATAAAAAATATGTTGAGCTTGGCGGCAAAGGGTACCGTAAACCGGGGTGACTTTGATAGGATTTCAATTTGTTTTTAGAATATTTTCCAACAGGTAAGGTTTTTCTCAAGATTCTTATTTTTAAAACGTGTACTGAGGTGTAGGCCACACAAAGTCCATGCACTATTTTGGAAATAAAGTTTTTTCAATAGTGTTTAGAAAAATAGTTACGATAAAAATTCTTAGTTTTAATTCCGGGGTGACTTTGATAGTCAAAGTTTTTCTTGTTAAAATCATATATAAGATGTTCAAACTTTATTCGTACGTTATATGTATCATTACTAATGTAGCTAATATAGTTTGTAAGAAAAAAAAAATCAATGTTTATGTTAGTTAACTAAGTTTCTAAGCTTTTTAACAAAATACATATAAATTTCAGGTAAAATTGTTAAAAAGTCGGATTTTGCCTGAAATTTGTTAAAATTTGTTTTGTTTAAAAAATTATCGATTTATATTGCATTTATACTGGATTCGAAGCACGAATCACAAGTTTTCACATTTTACATGAAATTTGATCAACTGAATTTGTCTATAAATTTGAAGATTTTTTTAAATTGTGTTTCTAAAACACATATTATTTATTATTTACAAACTTATTTAACCTTCTCCTAGTGGAAAATTGTCCAAAGAATCCGAAAATTCATTCCGTTTTCCGATTTAAAATCATGATCATTGAGAAAATCATGACACTTTGAGAAGTTTAAAATAATGACTTTTATCAACATTTTCTTAACTATAGTTAACTAACTTTATAAACCTTTCAAAAATTTATGAAAAGTTCTTCTTGAGGTACTTTGAACACTTCTCTACCGCAGTCAGTATGTTTCTGAACCATTCCTTACGTATTTTAATGGTACTCTTAATTTTGCGGAAAAATCGCAAACCTATCAAAGTCACCCCAGCTATCAAAGTCACCCCGTTTTACGGTACCTAATTTACAAATGATATGACAACAATTTTCATTTAAAAATTAACCAGAATTATAATGGTATATTGTCATTCTTAATTATCGTATTTTTTGTTGCCTAACAATTAAACAAGATCAGAGTTGCGAAAGCTTCAGATATTAATATTACCTTAAATAAACCTTGATTTGAAAATTTCAGACGACCTGATAAGTTCAATAACAAAAGTAAATTGAATTGAATAAAATAAAATTGAGTCTTTCCATTATTATTTTTTTGTAAATTAAAAAAAATGTGCCAAGAAGTTAGAAAAACATATACTTCTGCTTTAATGAAAGGGGAAATATTTTTTCCCGGGAAATTTCAGGAATTCCCGGGACGGGAAATTAGACGCTCTAGGTGTTACACCTTGCTCGAAGTAAACGGAGAGCATTCGAAACATAAGTTTCAAAGTTTTGAGCTGAAACCTTTTTAACTCGTTTGCTTGCCACAGCAAAGCACTCATTCTTAAGTAATGGCTTTTGTTCGATCATTTTTGTGTCCTCAAAGAAGGGGGAAAAGCAATTTGACTTGAATTATAAATCCAGCAAACACTGTGTTTTTTTATTCCAAGGTAGGCAACATTTACGGTTATGATTTCAAGTAATGAAAGTCATTTTCAGGAATAAATTCTAGCGTTTTTATTGACAGACAGTTAAACAAACATACAAAGAACATGTTTTGATGATTTTTTTTTTCAAAAATTACTAACAGAAAGGAAAATAATAAATTGTTACATGGCTTTCCAACTTACACACAAAAGATTTAATTGATATTCAGCTTGATAATCGATGCATTGTTTGTTTAAATCTTGTTGATATACCCTTTTATTAGGAACAATAGAATATTAACATTGTTTTGATGCTTAAAAATTATTATAAAGGCAAACATTGTTTCATAGTTTTCTGAATTTCCCGTGATAATTCACAATCCAGTGCTCCGAGAAATCCCGTGATTTCAAGCTAAAAAATGTCAATCAGTCACTTTATGCAATATATTCTACAATCTAACTAATCCGCAAATTATGGAAAAGGGCGACTTTGGGACTTAATCAGCCACAGGAAAAGTCTATGCTGTTGTGCGGATCGTACGGTTGCCGAGCAACTAATTAACTTTTGGCATAATTAACCAGTTCCAGCAGATGCCAAAGGGTTCTATGTTTGCAGTTTCATATTTTTTGATGTGACCTTCTTTGCCGGTCTAGTATACTAAAACATCTTTAACAATAGACTTCAGAGAAGGTAGGTCAGTTCCGTATACTGCTCGAAATATGTGTTTTCAGATGAACTCTAGAATAATATTTCCGGTAAATTGATTTTTTAGTGGTTAAATGCAGTCAAACGTGATTTTAAAATTCAAGAAAACAAATGGAAACTATGACAAATACAAAAAAAAAAAAAAAGAAATCACTCAAATTTATTTTACCATTTCGTAGTTTGAGTGCAATCTTGTGGCATGTCTGCTGTAAAAAGTGAAAACGTATCACAAGATAGCACGCAAACGATGAATTATTCATTCAATTATTGATGTTTCGACGATGGGAGAGAGCTTTCAAACAGTTATAAAACGATAACAATGATTGAATAAATGCTGTTTGTCAAGCAAAACAAAACAAGATAGTGCTAATTTATTCTCTGGCACGAGCAGTTTACATCAAAGGAAAAAAATAATTTACATAGTCCCAGTAGTGAAAACAACCCCAGAAAAGAAAACTTGTTTCCTGTCCACCAGGAGCAAGAAAAAGGCAAACAAACATCTCAAGCTTTAATTTGTCAGGGGTGAAGAAAAACTGTGGTTACGTAATATTTTTACTTTTCGTGCAACAAAATCTGCCCTATTAAGCAACAAAAAAAAAAAGCTTTAATAATACTTTGCAGCTGGTGCCTTTTCTTCGGCCCGTAATTTTTTTGAGCAAACTGACATGAATTGTTGTGAAAGATGCTTCTTTTCTCTTCATAAGCATCTCTCTTTTTTTAATGGCAAAGCCGCTTGCGTTCAAAAACATAACGCAAGTCGTAAGCCAATTTATAAATTCTTCCACTTTAAATTGTCTTTAAGATGTTTACCACGTAATGGCAAACTGGATGATTACCCGTTAAAGTTAGGGGATCCAACCAGCAGGAGCAATTTTCAGACTAATTGACTCGATGGTTGCTGTGGGATTTTCCCGGCTGTGGCTTTTTTGTGGATCCTTTTCGGTTTTTGCGCTGCAGATCCAATTATGAGGCGCTATTCAATTAATTTAGACAAGCTTTAGTCTTTTCATCTAATTATCATTCCTTGAAGGTACCCTGCTCAGTCAAGATTTCGAGTGTTGATTGTTTTGTTAAGATTACAGAGACTGTACTGAGATATTGGGGATTACAGTGGTTTAACTGTTTAAAGATTTTTTTTTCCATTATAAAATCAGTAGTAAATATTTCATCAGGATATGGGAATCTATTATGAGAGCAATTCTCTACCAAAACCGGAAATGGATTTTATTTGTATTTTTTGATTTGGCTCAAACTTTGTGGGGGCCTTCCCTGTGACCAAATAAGCTATTTTGTGTCATTGGTTCACCCATACAAGTCTCCATACAATTTTGGCTGCTGTCCATACAAAAATGGTATGTAAATATTCAAACAGCTGTAACTTTTGAGTGAATTTTCTGATCAATTTGGTGTCTTCGGCAAAGTTGTAGGTATTGTTGAGGACAATTGAGAAAAAAATAGGTACACGGAAAAAAATTTTGCAGATTTTTTTATCAACTTTTTTTCACTAAAACTCAATTTCCCAAAATACATATTTATAAGGGCCAAACAATGAATATTACGCTCATTTAAAATGTCAGTCTTGATTTATTTTTTTTCAAAATATTTTTTTCGAAAAGATCGGAAAATTTCACGAATGTTTCATATTTTAACATTGAAAATCGGACCATTAGTTGCTGAGATATCGTCATTAGAAAATGGTGGGTTGTTTTGGTGAGACTTATAAAACTTCAATTTTCGTGTTTCTTTTTCTTAAAGCGGCTGTATCTCAGCAACCCGAGGTCCAATCTTCAATGTCTCTTAGACAATTTTATAGCAAATTTTCTGAACTTTTCAAAAAAAAATATTTTTAGAGATGGTCGCTCATGGTCACTATTTTTAAAAATCAAAAAACTGTAAATATTTTGCTAAAGTCAAACTTTCGTTGGCTGTATCTTGAAAACGAAGCCCTTTATCAAAAAAATTGTAGAGTAGTTTTCGATTGCAAATTCAATTTTGCATTAAAAAATAACTTCAAATTTGTTTTTGCTTGAAATTTGGATTTTTTTTTCCAAAAATCACTATTTTTCAAAAATTCATAACTTGGCGGCAGATTTTTTGACCATGTTTCTAGATAGCTCAAAAGTTGCGGATTTTAGTCCCCTAAAACATATCAAAAAATCTCGAAAATCAAAAAATACGTATTTTGGGAAATTGAGTTTTAGTGAAAAAAAAGTTGATAAAAAAATCTGCAATCAACAATACCTACAACTTTGCCGAAGACACCAAATTGATCAGAAAATTCACTCAAAAGTTACAGCTGTTTGAATATTTACATACCATTTTTGTATGGACAGCAGCCAAAATTGTATGGAGACTTGTATGGGTAAACCAATGACACAAAATAGCTTATTTGGTCATAGGGAAGGCCCCCACAAAGTTTGAGTCAAATAAAAAAATACAAAAAATAAAAATGGTCGAAATCGGCCGATTTCGTAGAGAGTTGCTCAAAAGTGTTATTTTTAGGCCAGGTCTCATGTATTTTGTTGATTTTATAGGCAATTGTTCAACCATAATAATAATTTTGATAATATAAGTGAGTTTTATATTTTTCTGAACCTGGATCTCAGTAAGTTATATACAAATTTTGTCGTGATCCATCCAATTTTTCCTTCTTAATTTTATTCAGTATATGTTATCGAAACAGTATCAATATCATGAGCATGAGCATGAGCATGAGAGATCACCCATGGTTGCCCCTCCGTTGCTGAACAGAACCGTAATATCCTTTCAGCACTACTGATTATATGCTTCGACGATCTAGTGGTGTTTCCCTTATCAACAGCATGTATGAATGCGCTGAAAAGATAAAACACCATGATTGCCAAAACAAGATCAGTTGCGAATAGGTAACAGTCATTGGCCACCAACGGCGCCCGCCATGTCAGTTTGTAGATCTCGATTTTAAGGGACGGGAATGTTAGTTAGCGCAGGTTGCTACTAGGGCAGCTGATTTACTCTGTGCTTACACCCCACGAGCGCCAGAAACCTGAAAACTTGTTAGTAGGATAGGGTGTTTGGTCAGGATTCATCATAGAAGATGATGATGCGTCCCAAAATTATAGTGTTTGCTGAAAGGTATTATCTTTTATTCTCAAGGCAAGCAGTCGGATGTTGCGGATGAGACATTTCCCGTTTATCGGCTGTTAACTTTTAATTGAAATGGTTTAATCTTAGACAGCCGGCTGTGGAAAGATAGAACCAAAATTATTTGTAATTAAATGATGAAGAATTTAACAGTGTACTTTTTGATTGAGCTGTTTTTATGAGTTTTACATGATTGATATTTAGTGGAGTACTGATTAACGAAGCGAACGACGAGTTACGATGTTTATCGAGCTGAAATTGTATGATAAGGTTTTGTTATTGTTGCACACCGACGACGAACGCGAAAAAAAAAACCTTGCGATCCGACGGAAGGGCATCGCAAATCAAACTCTGTTATCGAAACAGTATCAATATCTGTTAATAACTACTGGATCACCCAGAACATGTTTTACTTACACATACGCCGATGCCTCAAAATTAGTAAAATTAGTTAGAATGGTAGCTTTAACTGGCTGGTTCTTGGCTTGGTCCTTTCACTACCAATCGAGACGATTCATTTTTCCAGCAATTCATACGAATGTGTCTTGAACATTGGAGAGCTCAAAAGTTGTTTTCAATCTCAGAAGTTAGAGGGATTAATCAAATCGAGTTCTTCCAAGTTTTGAGTTCAGTAAAAAAAATGTACAAACCACTAGAAATAGAAATCGTCTGGACTGGTTGAGTAATGACCGAGAACTAATGAGTAGTAAATACTTTTTCGTCTGATTTGGAACCCTGAGTTTTGCAGAACAGTTTTTCTTAATTTAGTCTATCTATCATATTATTTTTGCTCAATATTTGTGCGGTTCCGAACAAGGTTCCAAACAAATCTGACAGTAATCTAAATATTGGAAAATCTGTAGCATGAGAAACGAGTTTCTGATCAATGATAGTGTCTTTGGCAAGATTGTAACATTCTAAAATAAACTACACAAAAGTCGTTTTTGGACATGGATAAAAAGGAAATTTTTGAGCTATGAATAAGAGCAAAAAATATTTCACATTGAGGATATTTGAAGTTCAACATGATTTTTAGGGAACACGATCAAAACAAAAAATTGCCCAAAAAGTGTGTTTTATAAATGGTTTAGAAATTTGTTCCCCCGCCCGTGTGGATCAATCGGACCGCGCACTGGACTCACAATCCAGAGGTTGCTGGTTTTGGGCACGCAAATCTTATTTTAATAATATAAGAGGAAAACATATCTTTTGGATCTCTGAGTTAATTTTTTATATTAAGCTTTTCCAGGTTCCAAGTAATTTTCCATATTATCTGATGCATTTAATAAGTTCTTTGCTCAAGAATGTTTTTTTTTTTTGAAAATGTTACAAAGTACTAAAATATTTTTTAATATAATGACTTCCATTATTGATTCTATTTCGATTAGCATTTATGATAGGGCAAGGGCACAGTCATCAGGGGTGACATTGGTTCTGGGAGGTAGGATTGGGTCATTCAAAAATGCTGAAATTTCTATGAACCAATCTCACCCCAGACCAAATGTCACCCCTGATGACGGTATATCAAACATGTGGGTAAATTGGGTTCTAAAGCCCTATGTAAATTTGTGTGTTCAACGGTGAAAACACGACTATAAACCATTTCTGATCACTTTTTTTAATTGGGTTCTTAAATGAAACTTAGATTGCTGATATCATTGTTTACAGCGATAAAGCTTATTTTTCTGAGTACAATGACCCTTTGTACGACCACAAAGAGTTTAAAATGGATTTTTAAATCAATTTTGAAAAATTAACTTCGCGGTTTCTGCATGAAAATGAAAAAAAAGTGATCAGAAATGGTTTTGCCTTCCTCACCTTGGTGAGGAAAGGCTATAAAATCACTCGAAAAATGAACTTATTAATTTGACCTCGTAGACCCGTCATAGCCATTTGTAAAAAAAGTTTTATTTTTCCTGTTATGGACCCTCATTTCCTATAGTGGACTCTCATTTCGGATTGTGGACCCGGGTTCACTATAGGCAAACTGTAATTTTTATACCAAATTTAACCGATATTTAATGTTTTGATGCATGGTGTAGGTCTAATGATAGATATAATGAATAAAAGATGGATTTTGCACACTTTTCATCATAAACAAATATGTTTTGTTAGCAAAATTGGCTTTAAACAACAAAAAAAAACCTAACTGACATTTTAACAAATTTATTTCCGAAAAATATCAGAGAAAACGTTTCAAAAATCACTGTAAACATAAAAATAATAAAAAAAGCATTTTTTTCATATTAATTACATCAATGGTTGACCAAAACTAAACAATAGATTTGTTAACAGTTGGTGATAAAACCACGCATGTTTATTTAAAAAAATGTTTTGTTCTTGAATTATTATTATTTAAATATCATTTCAAACTGTAATTATGATGCTTCAGTTAAGTACAGTTGACTATAGTTTTGATTAATTATAATTTTTTTACGGCTTCAGCATTTTTGGTACTTTTAACATGAAACAGCTATATTTATATTCATAATAGAAAAAAATATGCGTTTAGGTTGATAACAATAAGCATTTATTGTATGCTTAAGAGAAACTTTTGTTTAAATACACGTTTTCTTCATTTTGAAGGTTTAATTAACAGGGGTCCACTTTTGGAAATGTTTATATTTTCGTTGTCCTATATTGGACCCCCCTAATTTTTGCTTGAAAATGAGCAATTGTTTGCTTTATTTTAGTAAAGTTTCTTAAAATTACATTATTTCGAATTGCTGAAGTTAAATAATCAGTCAAAAAATGTTGTTGTTGTGAAAATGCTTATGGCCATGGCTGATTTCAGATGTCGAACTCAAAACACTTATTTTGGTAAAAAGGACAATTCAATATCAGTCAAAATTGATTTAAATGATACTGAACATGCCAAATAAATGATTTGTAGGCAACAACACGCTTGAAATTGTGATTTTATTGAATTTTTCATCAAAAACCCTTCAGAGGGTTCACTATAGGAAAGGGGTCCACTAATGGATATCGTACCCTAGAACATTTCTGTGAAAAATGAATAATGAGTCATGGATAATGGAAATATTTTGTGTCTATTTTGGATAGATCTTCCCTCTAAATGTGTGGAAGGCACCAACCACCTTAGATAGAATCAAGTAACGTTTTTGGATAAAGGATTGGTGATATTCAATTCAGAAATTAATTAATAATTTTTTTTGGTATTCACTCGGGTTGAATTTATTTGTCCTGATTTTTACGATTTTTTTGGTTCCAGCGGAGCGGGTTGGCTCAACACTGGCTTTTTGTGGGTTGTTTTTTGCTTTGACAATTTTTTTTCTCGACTCGCCGAAACGCGCCGAACGTTGCTTATATCCTAGGGGTTCCCTCCGTTCCCAGTCCCGTGAACTGCACCCACGTTGCTTTCTTCTCACTCCTGGTCACTTCCGGTTCAGCCAGCACTGCGTCCATCGCTCAACACAGGTTTCCGGAAACGCTAATGTAGCACACTTCCTAGCGGCGAACAATAGTAACATGATCTCCATTGGGAAATCATGTTACTATTGTTCTATGCTAGGAAGGGTGCTACATCCGGTTCGCGGTAGCCGTGGAGCTTGGGGCAGACCGAGCTCTTTAACTGGACGTCTTCCAGGGAGGTCATGGTGCCGCCAACCGGACCAGGCCCGGAGAGAGGGTTGTCCTTCGCACGAGGAGCCAGGCTCGACTCGCTCGAAGAACGGTTCTGGTGTGTTGAATCCCTTGCGGGATCGAGTTGATTCCTTAGAAAAGGAAGTTGGTTTGAGAATAAAATTCTCGTTGGTTTTTGCTTGTATCGCCCGGAAGCGAAACGAAGCGGGGGGTTCCGCGAGCCACCGGGGCGGGGCTCAGGCAGAGTGTTGAACTTGTTTGATACTTCATCGAGGAACGGCACTCGAATCTACTACGTCGCAGGAATGGCCACCTTGAGGGCGGGACGCACTTCCGGGTTCTGCGTTGTCGTCACAGCAGCATGCTCATCGGGTTGATGACTTCAGTAATTTTCGTCGACAAATTCCGGTTCCACGTTGGCTGCGCACGTTCGCGGATCCCAGCAGGTCTTGCTCGAAAGGTTCACAGTTTCCGCTTCTCGTAGATGTCGGTGCAGGCGTTGCACTCGGACGTCATCCCAGCAGGCGGTGTGGTGGCCCAAGCCTACTACGCCGCCGTGGACAATGACGAATTATTGGAGGTTGGCGATGACGGGTCCACCGGAGTGCTCCAGTCCAAGACGGCTGCGAATGGGTTGAACTCACTGTGCTACATCCTGAACGAGACTGAAGTTCCGAATGAACCTCTCGTGGTTTTTATACTAGTTCTATGACGTCATTTTGCAAAGCGACTAGCAGTCGCCAGTTCATTGATTAGTATGCGACGAATGGGATAGTGTGCGTGAGCTTTGGTCGTGCCGGCCGGCACACATGCTCGAACTCACATGTTCAGTAGTGGTGCGATGAAAAATACAGGAATTTTCATGCCGGGGGGAATTTGTGTTATCTGATTAACCCACTAATTGAACGCAATTTCATAACATTCCCCGGCTGTCAAATAGAATCAACATTTCGTGTTTTTTCTTGCCACCAACAAAAAAAATACCTCTGACTGATGTGTGAAATTATCCTAATGGATTTCTGTGCTATTATTCGAAGCAACAATTGCGCACATATGCGGTGTCTCGGGATAAAAAAGTATTTTTTTCTGGCCAAAAAAGAAAATGGAAAAATGAATAAACGATTTCTTCCCCCGTACACCTGACCTTGTACCCAGCAGCCTTAAATATTGATGGCCGTTTGCGTAACACCTTATTTTCGGTAACGAACTCCCCAAAATAAGTTTTCCCTCGAATCAGCGACGTCAGCGCCGCCAGTTTTCCCGGAATATACGAAAGAGAGAGAGAGAGAGAGAAAAACTCGGCATCTGCGAAATTACGCCGGTTGTTTTTGTTTATGTTTGCTAGCTTTTCCTCGTTTGTTGTTTTAGTTTTAACCGAGGTTTTTGAGATGGTGGTGGTGCTGGCAGTAGAATCAGTAAGGGAGAACATGGTTTGCAATGATGATGTCATCAAGTGGGTTTTTTTTTCTTGTATTGAAATTTCTAGTAAAATCCCTTGAAGTGAGATTTTACTGACGAAATTATAGAAAGAAAATAGAAGACAATATTCAAGTTTATATCGCGCAATGTCCATTAACTAGGACTTCGCATTAAAATACAGTCCAGACTCGATTATCCGAAGGCCTCGGAAAAATTGAACTTCGGATAATCGATTAACGGAAAAAATATTTGTTTCATTGTCCAATTTTTTATTGTCAAGCCTAATTTAGACATTTTAAATCCAAGATGGCGGTACAGAAATATTGAAAAAATCATTTTGTAATTTAAAATACAATCTAATATTAAATTTTGACAAAAATGGGGTCGTTAGAACTCGAATTAGATGTCAAAAGTAAGAAAATAAAAAAAAATCAATCGGATAATCGAATTTCAGATAATCGAAACTTCAGATGATCGCGGCTTCGTATAATCGAGTCAGGACTGTACTGCACTATTGCGCACAATTGCTATTTGTCAAACTGGCTTGGAAAATTTAAAATTTCTTTTAAAAATATCAAAGTTAGCCAAAGTATTACTGCGGCCGTCAATCATTCTGAGTTCATGTGCGTTGATACGGCCACAGGAAAATGGTCGCATGACAATCGCAAAACAAATTTTTTCCTGTTGTCAGCCAAGTGACAGCCAAATCGACGTAGAATTTCAGTTCAACTTGTTGATTTTTACACCGTGTTAGAGGAAAAACGTAATATTATCTCGCAATAAGGAAAATCTTATTTGAATTAAAGCTGTCAATCGCAATTTTAAAGTGCGAAAGTCTAGTTGGGTCAAAACTGCAACTGGAAATGTAAATAAACAACAACTAGGTTGTCTACATTCCAAACTCAGTTTTCCAAAGACCTCACAAAAAATGTATTCCGGATTATCGAGTCATCAGATAGGTAGTCGAATCACGAAAATTAGTTTTTGTCGTTGTATTATTTTGAAATCAAATATGACCCTAAAAATGCTCAAACATTTCGAACTTAAAATATTGAAAAAAAAAAATTCGGTTATGTAACAGGCTATGAACCACTCTAATTCAACGTTTTAGACATCTCTGAGCTTGAATTTGCGTTAATAAATGTATAAAAATCGCTATTTTTTGTTCCGGACTCTGAAGTTCTAGTTAAAATCTTCGGATAATCGAAATACAGTCGACTCTCTGGCTGTCGATCTTCTCGATATCAATATTGCTCCATCTATCGAAAAAAATTCTGCAGTCCCTTCAAACTGCATACTTCGATTGGCATTATTCCTCTATATTTTCTCTTGCTTGAAGGTTCTCTTCCTCGACGGTCCCTTGCACTGAAAAAAATAAAAGTACTAAATTCCTAAATTCTAGGAATTTTGGCTCTTTTCCTTATTAAGTAATCCAAAAAACCCGATTACTAAATAAGGAAAAGCGGCAAAATTCCTAGAATAAAGGAATTTGGTACTATTTTTTTATTTCAGTGTGGATTCTGTTTGCTTTAAAAATCTCTTCCGGTTGTCAATATTGTCACTATCTCATGGCTTGCATAGACATTTTTCTTTGCGAAACGAAACTTTGAAGGGTGTTTGACATTAGTTTGTTTTTGTTTGCTGGACGTTGCCATGATTCTCTTTCATAGCTGGGTACCTGTAAACTGATGATTCTCTTCCTCGACGGTCCCTTGGATATTGACAACCAGAGAGTCGACTGTATTTAGGATAATCTAGTCTGGACTGTATAGGGGAAATTCTCATATGTTTGGCAGGTTATGCACTCGCTTGTAACTCCATCCAATTTGCTGATTTTCATTATTTAAACAACTAATTTTGCAAAACTTTTGAAAGAAACTTGCATGCTCACTTCTTATTGAGCTATTTATCACTCGATTTCAGTTGAAAACGCTTTAATTGAATGTCAAATTTCTGGCCTACCAACATTAGAGGCACGCTGGAATTAGGTGCAGTTCCCCTATTTGATGATATTGAATCCATTTATGGTTTCATCCTTTCCATGAAAAAAAGTATTGTTCAATGCATTCAACACCATTACAGTTGTCTTGCAGTCCAATCGTAACATCCGGTCTTATTTTTGTGCATATCAGGGACTTTTTCTACCTGATTTAATCTTCTTTATATACCTTAAACCTATAGATTAAACTCGAATTATTTAATCCAAAATCCCCTAGCTGCGGTTAGATACCGGAGTGACAAACATTTCAAAAATAAATCGATATCACCCCACGCTCTTATCAGTTGGTATTAATCAAGTTCAATTCGCGCGGCGTGGTGATAATTATTATTTACACCCAGACTGCAACACTTATCGTGCAGAACAATCATGCCCGAGCAATTTGAATCAACACGAATGAACGCGTTTCGAAGCTTTGATGTGGTGGTTGAACTACTACTACTCTTAAAGAGTAGCGTTCCCAATGTATTGGTCCACTCGAGAGTGTGTTTAGTCACTGGCAAAGTCTATAAATCGACCCACTAGCGGGTCGTCGCGCGACAGTTGCACTGGAACTCTGAACTAGGAGGAACGACTGCTTCACGATGAATCAGCACCAGATGATTGGTTCGATAGCGGAGTTCAACGGCGAGCACGACGACTGGGATGTGTATTACGAGCGGTTGGAGCAGTACTTTGAGGTGAACGATGTTCCGGAAGCAAAGCGAAGTGCGTTCTTGATCAGTGTGATTGGGACGGATGCGTACAAGAGTTTGCGGGACTTGTGCCATCCGGTGGTACCGAAGGATAAGCCGTTCGAGGAGTTGTGCGTGCTGTTGCGCAAGCAGTTCAGCCGACAGGTTGCGATCTACAGGGAACGAACCAAGTTCTACAACGCACGGCACGAGAACCACGAGAATGCAACGCAATGGTACGGACGGTTGAAGCGGCTGTCGGTGGACTGCAAGTTTGGAGCTAATTTGGAGCAGGTCCTGGTGGACAAATTCGTTACGGGACTGCGAGCTGGCCAGGTGTTGGATCGACTCTGCGAAGAGGGTGAGGGTTTGAAGCTGGAACAGGCACTGGAAATTGCAATCAACAAGGAGTGTGCCGCGAAGGACAATGCTTACGCCCCGGTCCGGTTCCAACCTCCGGCGCACAATCCGTTTGCTGGTGGGTGCATCCCTCCACCAAGATCGTGCCTGTTTGGAGGAACTCCAGTGCGAGCTCCGGCAGCATGTCCACCGCTTGGGGGTGGTGGCGGACTCTTCGGTGGCAGTGGTGGAGCCACCTTCGGATCTGCCGCGCCACAATCCTTCTCAGCTCCACAGGCCGTGGCCTGCACATTCGGAACTGCTCCTGCACCCGCCCCGGTGGCCCTCAAATCCATGACTAATCCTGTGGCACGGTTTGCCATGATGGACGCACTGGAAGCCGAACAGCCAGAAAACGTTGAACATAACCAACTGGAAGGGTTGGGTGGTTCAGCGCCAGCTGTAGGTGCAGAAGCCACCGCCGATGATGGTGCTCCGGAGGGCGCTGGTGGCGCAGTCGTCAAAGCAAAACGGGTACGCACTCGACGACGTGGTCGAGGAGGTCGTGGCGGCGGCGCTGACAACGCTTCTGATAAGAATTCTGTCGATGGAGAAGCTAAAGACTAGGCTGATACTGTAGAGTAGACTTATAACTAACCTGTAAGATAGTTTATTAACTTATGAATCTTGTATTAAAAAAAACTTTACCAAGTTTGTTAAACAAATCAAATCTATAAATTTATTCAATCCGAAACATAAAAATCAAAAATATTACTTTCAACAGGTCATGCCAATTTCAACTAGCTCTCCTCATCCTTCTCCGTGTCACACAATGCTCGTTTTCTTGGTAACTCTTCCTGGAAGGAAGCATTTTCATGCCACACCGAAATCGACACACAGTCCTCAAGCTCAACCTTGGAAAACCTGGGAAACGAAGTTTCCAAACGATTGCCTTATAGTCTCTCTGTTTCGTGCCGCTTTTGACAGCTCCGCGCACCTCCTCTCTCCCCGTGAGTATTTAATTTGCGGGGGTTGATGTGGAAGAGATAAGAAGACAAGGACGAGTTTTCCTGGGAAAACGGGTCGCGGCGTGGGCAAATTGTGTGATTTCGCGCGAATGCTGGAAATCGTAAAAAAAGGTTGTAAGAGCATTTTAATGAATTGCATGCACCCGCCTTTCCAGTACTTTTTTATTTGACTTTGTAGCATTGAGCAAAGCGCTTCGCTTACCCGTTTCGATTAATTTTCCGCAAAAATAGCAAAATAAACTTGAATTAATTAGTCTCATTGGGCTGTTGTCTGGATTGTACCTTGAAGAAGTGATCAGCGCATTGTGGACCGGCTTTTAATTAATTGAAATTGAAAAATTCCAGTGGAACTCTTCAAGCTGAGCCGTTTCAGATTGTTCACGTGATTTTTCAACCTGACTGTTCCATTGAATCATATACTTTGTTGAATTTGGCAAATTGGATTGAATTCGGCTGAAGAGGATGAAAGAGCGACGACTTGTTTGAGGAAATTTTAACCAATGCTTCAGAGAATTTCTCGTAGATTTGACTCAATTCCGAAGCGTGAAGAAAGAATTGCACGTGTGCTGGTGAAATTAAACACAGACAAACACAATTACTCTTATCGTTCTGTTGAAAAACTACATTCATTGCTATATAAAAAAAGAAAGAAGATATATATTATACAAGAATTTATCTTCGGCCAGCCATGGTGCAAAGTTAATCTTATTATTAGTTAGACATGCATCATTTAAACTATTACATCTAAAGAATTGTTACATGTTAGTCTAAGGGTTCCGAAAAATCTATCAAATCGGGTGTCCAATCGAGCAGCAATATCGCACAAGAATGATAACGGAATTCGTTGTTTTGGAGAGAAAAATGAGACTCATGAACTTTTATTTTTAAAAATTTACTTTAGTGCGTCCATCCCGAGAATTCACGTCCAAAACCGGGAATTCCCGTATATTTTTATTTTGCACCGAGAATTCCTAAAATTGTAAAAAAAAAACAAATTTTGGTCTGGAAATTCAGATTTGGTTGTAGAAATATGTTTATATATGGGTCATTCCATCTGAAGCGGAACAGCATTTGAAAATTACCCTCTCCGATCCTGCTCAAATTTGGCAGGGCTGTTGATACTATCAAAACATGCAAGAATCCCGAATTTCATCTAAATCGGACCACCCCCTCCATTTTTGTACCTCCCCAAATATCGACTTTTTGGCGATTTTTGACCAAACCTGCTAGTTTCAAACGACGATAACTCAGGAACCACAAATGTTGAAATATTTGCAAAAAAATACAAATTTGCTATGCAAAGATTCTGAATTCGACTAAATAATATCAGGATTACTCGAAATGACCATTTTCTAGCTAAAAAAAGGTTTGCAATTAAATATTCCAGCCGTTTTTCACCCACGCGGTAGCTGTCTGACATATGGCGTCGCGGTGTTCATCAAGCTTTCATAGCATGCTAAGGAAAATTTGATGCTTTTTCAGGGAAACTCGTTGATTCCGGAGACATCGGATTGTTTGCCGATGCGCCAGGTCTAGGGACAACGAATCCATATGCTCAATTCGGGAAAAGTGTTCTCCAGACCATTCCCCTTAGGCCTGACCATACCAGAAGTTGGCGCGTGATTTTCCCAGACCTGTAGGAGCGTTTGAACGAAAAGTTCCAATTTCCCATAGTAATTCCCATGTAAACTTTAACCCTGATGCGCGCAGCCAGTTTACAACCAAATGAGCTGATATTTGGCATGAAAGTCCCTATGGGCATGCCCTACAAAGGGAACCATACTAAAACTTGATCCGAGAACTTTTTGAAAAACGTACCCACCCTACTGGGTATTATATTAACGTATATTCATGATCTTAAATTTGAAAAAATACATGTTTATTTGAAAAAATAACAGCATCTAGGACAAATCAGGTCAAATGTAACGAATTAAGACTGCTGTGAAAGCCAATTTCTTGCAGAATGTTTTAATTTTTTGATTGATTTCAGGTAAAACAGGAACAGAACCACCATCTCAGTACTCCGATTTCCAAATTTATTGCTGTAAAATCTCTGTTCCCTATTCAGACTGAAGTCCCAGTTGGCGATTGTGACTTAAAGAGAATTTGTGAAATATTACATTGATCGGTATAATCTTGTTTTGTATTCGTTTCTTGTTTTTTTTTTACATTATCAAAGATTTTTTTAAAGCGAAAACAAAAAAATATAATTATAAGAGACTTACATTTTATAAAAAAATGTGTTTTTTTTTCAAGACACAACAAAGAACAAAAATAAAAATGCATTTTTAATTTATTTTAAGCTAGCATAGCATTGCATAGCATTGGTGTCTACCCGTAGCTGCTACTTCGTTATTGACCCCACAAATTGCTCCGTGGACCACAGATGAAAAGTAGGAACCAATCATCACCCCTTCGCAATTTTCAAAGATCCCTATCATGCTGATCAATACCGACGCCGGCCACGACCAGTGGTAAGACACGGGGAAGTGGATGGGAATGTTAGTCCGATACTTGAGTGATGGGACCGCCAAATCGACTGCGTCTCCGACAAAGTATCACATGAGTTTTGAGGGGTTAGTAAGATGGGTATGAGGTCAGGATTAACCGTGGTAGGTGATGCGACCATAAGCAATTTGTTTATCAGTTGCAATTTTATAGGTCTTAGGCAGCCGGCTGCTGTAAGACACACCATCAATGATTTAGAAATATTTTTAATTTATTTAATTTTTAATTTATTTTAAGCTGTCTAAAAACTGCTATCTTGGCTTTGATTAAAGTGTAGATTACTACCAATTAATGGTATTGAGTAATTCTATGGTTTTAAGCTTGAAAATAGAACAAATATAATGAAAAACATTGATTTTAGGACTGTTTAAAATTTTGCTGGGATTCCGGGAATTCCCAGGATTCTGACAATATTTTTCCCGTTTCCCGGGAAATTAAACGTCCTAATTTAATTCACCTTCATCAGCTTAATTGCAGACTACGAGAATGACAACATCCAATTTTGTAACATTTGTTCAATAATTTACGTCGGTCTGCCTCAAGATTTTCTGCAATCAAAAAAAAAGAAAAAATGTAAGTCGATTCCAACTTTATTTTGTCAGATTTCGTCGTATTTTGTCAGTTGGAGGGTAGAAACCCGGATAGTAAATTAGCTTACATAAATATTAAAACGAGACAAATTGAAAAGTGGTCAAAGACGAACTGATGGAAAATTGGACGAGTTTTCCGGTGAAAACATTAACGAGACTGAAAAATCAAGTATGTCATATAGAAATTAACAAAAACCGTCAAAAACCCTATTTTTTCATCATTTTTATTTTTGAAATCGCTGTATCTTCACAAGGATCGGACATAGGACAATGGTTAATCTGGAGTAACATTTTAGACTATTTCTTCATACATTTTGAATAAAAAAATCGTTGCATCACCTTTATTCAAATTTTAAACTGAAAATTGAAAAAAATCATAGATGTGGCGTGTATTTTTGTTTCCGTGCATTTTTTTCCGTCCAATTTCCTACAAGTTCGTCATTGACCACTTTTTATACGATGCAACGGCTTTTAGACACATTAATTTTTAAAACACAAAATACAAAAATATTACAATAACTTACACCCTTTTCGAACGTCATTTTTGAGTGCAACGGGGTTCATTAACACACAAATGGCTTAAATAAGCTAAGGATAACATGTCTACAAGGTTTCAGTGAAATCGGAGTGGGTCGGGTACAAAAGTACCAAAAAAATCCTGATTTGAGTTGAGCAATTCTCTGAGATTTCGGTCATTTGGGTCATTTAATTTTTTTTGTCTTTTTTAATCCGTCCAAAACTTTTTAGTGCCTTTTTTGCATCATTAGTTTGGCCATATAATTTTTCATACACAATACAACAATGCTGGTGATTTTCAATTTCACTTTTTGTCACTAAAACTTGATTAGCAAAAAAATGCCAACTTTTAAGAGATTTCCAGAATGGGCAAAAAAACTTTGACCGAGTTATGTTTTTTTTCTAAAAATCGAAATATTTTTTTTCAACTTCTTCAACGATGTAAAATCGAATTTGCAATCAAAAAGTACTCTAGTGAAATTTTGATAAAGTGCACCGTTTTCAATTTATAGCTAATTTTAGGTAACTTTTTTGAAAATAGTCACAGTTATTCCTTTTTTTAATTAGTGCTCATGTTTGCCTATTTTTGAAAAACATATTTTTGAAAAGCTGTGAAAATTCTCTAACTTTGTTGACGCGACCCTTAGTTGCTGAGATATTGCCATGCAAGTGTTTAAAAACAGGAAAATTGATGTTTTCAAAGTTTCACCCAAACAACCCACCATTTCCTAATGTCGATATCTCAACAACAAACGGTCCGATTTTCAATGTTAAAATATGAAACATTCGTGAAATTTTCCGATTTTTTCAAAAACATTTTTTTAAATCAAGACAATCATTACAAAAGGGCCAAACATTTAATATTATGCCCCTTGGAAATGTTAGTATTGATTAATTTTTTTTTGAAAATATTGTTTTCGAAAAGATCGGAAAAATTAGCCTGTAATTTTCAACTGATGTCTCGAAAACTACTATTTCAAAAATTATGCTTGAATTTCAAAACTATAGTTTTAAAGCTCATCAATCAGGGCGGTCCTATCTAAATTAGGATGGATTGAAGAACTGCGTTAATGCAAAACACACCTTCAACATTGTGAAATGCACCCCGCTTGCTAAGACCTCTGACGTCATCATTGCATTTAACTTGCTCCGATATTTTGCTGTGGCATGACTCACTAATTTTGTATAGCCGCCTTAGATCACATCACATAGCTTCGTACATATGAATAAAAATGAACTCCGACGGGAATCCCCCTTTCTGTGCACTAGTATCGAACGACCGTGTACGTACACGCCAGCTCGTGTACCACTCTGTAGCCGTATCGCGTGTAGCGTTGACCACCAATACCGCGGCGAGCCGGCGCCACATAAAAGCGTTCCGATGGCCGGTGACACCACTCAGTTCGGTTCAGATTGTTCACTTTGTTGGTTGAGATTCTCGAAAAAAAAAAACAGTAGCGCAAGATGGCCAACATGATCGGTTCGATTCCGGAGTTTAACGGTTCCGTTGACGACTGGAACGTGTACCAGGAACGGCTGGAACAGTTCTTCGAGGTGAACGACATTGCCGCGCAGAAGCAGGTTGCGCTGTTGATCAGCGTGATCGGGGGTGACTCGTACAAGACGTTACGCGATCTGTGCCACCCGGTGCTGCCCAAGAACAAAACGTTCGACGAGCTGTGCACGCTGCTGCGGAAGCAGTACAGCCCACAGGTCGCGGTGTTCCGGGAACGAACCAACTTCTACAACGCCCGCCAGGAAGGTTACGAAAACGTAACGCAGTGGTACGGTCGGTTGAAGAAGCTGTCGGTGGACTGCAAGTTCGGCGAGAATCTGGAGTCGATTCTGGTGGATAAGTTCGTGACGGGACTGCGAACGGGCCAGATTCTGGACCGGTTGTGCGAAGAGAACGAATCGCTCACGTTGGAGCAGGCGTTGGACCTGGCCGTGAACAAGGAGTGCGCGTTGAATGGCCAGCAGTAGGCTGTGCGTGGATGTGATTAGTGTGTGTGTGTGGGTGCTGAGTGTTTGTGTGAGCTACTAGATCGATTGAATAAGAGTGCGATGGGAGTTAGTGTGTGTGTGCGTGCGTTAATCGACACTTAGTCATTAATTTATTTGCTAGTGATTTAAGGCACCAAGTTCAATAGATAAGATAACATTGAAAAAAAAAAATACAAAAAATCTTATTACACAAAACTTGCAAGGACTGTCTTTTCAATGCCAATTGAAGTGAAACAAAAAGAAAATCCCATCTATTGCTCCGTCATCGATTTCGCCATTCTGGCCTCCCTTACCCTTAGTACACAATTGGACAAAACGGTTTCCACGAGAATGAACTGTGCTACTTGAACTAAAAAGAGGCTTGCTTCATCATGACACTGTGACTTTTGAGCAGAAAAGAAAAAAAAATATCAAAAAAGGCTCTTCCACAAACGAAAACGAAAAATTCCTGTGTTGCGAAATGAGATTTTTTTTGTTCATCTTTTGTCTAACGGTGGGTGGTGGGTGCTGCCTCCGCGCCATTACGAAATATCCTCGAGATTACTTCAACAACGTGTTGAGACGTGTTTGCCGGGGCGGAAAGAGAAGAACTCGGTTGGTTTTCGCCGCTTTCCGCTG
This sequence comes from Culex quinquefasciatus, assembly GCF_015732765.1. NCBI lineage: Eukaryota > Metazoa > Arthropoda > Insecta > Diptera > Culicidae > Culex > Culex quinquefasciatus. The sequence goes on from NC_051863.1 coordinate 171,333,329, forward strand.
AACGATTTGTGAACACATGTGGGGGTGTCGTTGAACAAAGGAACACAGAGCGTTAAGAATGAAGAACGGATGAAGTGACAGGTTCTTGAGCGGTTGAAGGGCAAACAAAAAAAAACCGTTACATGCTTTTTGATGTTAATGGAAACAAGCTGTGTTTTAGGTTAATTTAAGTGGGAAATTTAAAAAAGTCAAATTAAAAAAAAACTCAATATTGATGCTTTTTCCAAATTAGGATAAAACTTCAACAAAAACAGTTGTTTTCAATGGTGCACCTGTTCGGAAGGTGGAACGAAACGTCAACAACGAAGTTACTAAACTGTGGTTTCTTGAAAAAAAAAAGAAGGTGCCTACGAAAAATGTAAAGCGATGCTGACAAGTTTTGAGGTGGGAATTTTACGGTTGACTGGAAGCTGTAGAAGAGTTTTCCCGTGAAATTAAGGGTGGCGGTGGAAAACGGATCGTTTCTCGCGTGGTTAGCAAACACAAACACATGTGTGTGTGTGTGTCTGTGGGTGTGGAGGTGGATACAGGAGCTGCAAAAGAGTTATGCAAATTTGGTGTGTCTGCGTAAGTGGTCGTCTTCTTCTGCCGGTGCATATTTGTTTTTGGGTGGTGAAATGGGTTGGAAAATCGTGTGAAAAATTAGTTAGGAATTTTTCATGACGGAGGTAGCATTAAGACAAGGAAAAAAAGTTGAATGGTTAATAAATCAGCCTATTTTACACTCATTATTTTGAAAATTGTTGCATAATCTACTAGAATAAAGAATGCTTTTCTTGTTTTTTTTTTTTTAAGTTTTAACTTACTTAAGGCCATACCAATTTAATTGATTTTTTTCTAAAAATATGTAGGGGCTAATACAAACAAAGCTGCTAATATTTGATTAAAACTATTTATATAAAAGTATACCTAGCTTACTTTTTATTCAATAAGGCACTTTTGAGGCTTCGAGAAAAGACGTAAAGTTTTAGGGGAAAACATATTTTCCTTGATTGATAGCTTGCAAATTTTTGACAGTATTATTACTGGTTTGCTTGGTTTTGTGATGTGTTTTTTTTTTCTTACTCATCTACCCCAACCAGATCCAAAGGGACAATTTTTTTTATATGTACTAGCTTAAAACTGTTAATTTAAATTCTGAATTTAATTTCCAAAAATAAAAAATTATCGATAAAATCTACAAAGTAAAAAAACCTAGCTTATTTTCACCATGTTTGTTATTAATTCTTAAATAAAAAGTAGTTTTCCACATGCACATGTGAAAGCATTTTAAAAATCTTCTAATTTTCAACAGAGTTTTCTATTTCTTAACTTTATATCCAGAACAGTCACAGCTCCAAGGGGTTAAAAAGCATCCAAAAGGGAGTATAATTAAACTATCAAGTTTTAAATCTTCGAAGATTCAACTCAGGGTGGCCACTCATATCCCATTTTCAAATTTCCGACTTTTCCCGATAGCTGTAGAACCTCAAATAACAGGCATTTCTAACCCAAGGATTATTGCAAATCGCCTAAAACGGTTTAAAAAAAAGTCTATTGCCATACCATCAAACCATCATTTTCTTAATAAATTCTGAAAATATGAAATTATTTACACTTTCGCCAAAATAGAAACCTAATAAAAATGTTCTTAAAAATTCTTCAAAAATAAAAACTCTAATAATTTGATTGAGTGCGAAAAATAATCAGTCTTTAGACTTTTGTAAATGTTTTTCAAACATTTGGCCTCCCCCTTCAAATCGGTTTGACAATTTAGAGGGAACAGATATATTTTTTTTTCAAAAACTCAAATTTCGATTTTTTTTCGTTGTACTTTTAATTGTCAATGTAAAAAGTTTTTATTCGGGATTTTTTTTTAAATTTTAAACTCATGATAGACTGACTGAACTGCTGTGGTTAAATAATAAAGAAAACATTTCAAGGATGACTCGACCGTTGCAGATATTTTTCAAAGCTTTTTTCACCCTCCCCCCTTTAAAACCGGTCCGAAAAATCTGGGGGTAAGAAACATTTTTTTTTCAAAAAAAAATTATTTTTTGTATATTATTTTAGTTTTTTTTTTATTTTAAAAGTACAGTGTCATGTTTTTATGAGTTTTCATTGTACAGCAAAAAGTTTTTTTTCGGATTTTTTTATTTGAAACTTAGAATTTGTGAAACTAATGATGATGATGATAGAATGCATTTTCTATGCCTGTTTGCATTAAAATGTAGAAATTCTGGCAAATGTTGGCAAAAACTGCTCTTGTGCAGATTATTTAAATTAAATTTCGTTCAACATTTTAAAACATTTACTATAAAAAACATAACCAACCTTTAAGGTGAAACGAGAAGGCGCCGTCAGATTGACATTACGATTCAAGTTAAGTGGAATTGTTTTTTTAATAGGGTACGTTATCCATTAGTGGACCCCTTTCCTATAGTGGACCCTCTGGAGGGTTTGAAAAATTCAATGAAATTAAAATTTTATGCGTGGTGTACAAATATTTTATTTGGCATGTTCAGCATCATTTAAAACAATGTTGACTGACATTGAATTGTCCTTTTCGTCAAAATAAATGTTTTGAGTTCGACATCTGGAATCAGCCATGGCCATAAGCATTTTCACAACAAAACTGCATTTATATTTTATGATTGAATCAACTATCCAATCATTTTTTGACTGATTATTTAACTTCAGCAAGTCAAAATAATGTAAGTTTAAGGAACTTTACTAAAATAAAGCGAAGTACTGCTCATTTTAGAGCAAAAATTGAGGGGGTCCAATATAGGACAACTAAAATTCAAACTTTTCCATATAGTTTTGATTAATTATAAATTCTTACCGATCCAGATCCATGGAACTTTTAACATGAAAACAGCTAAATTTATACTCATAATTTTCTCTTAAACATACAATAAATGCTTGTTGTAATCAACCTAAACGCATATTTTTTCAATTATGAGTATAAATTTAGCTGTTTTCATGTTAAAAGTTCCATGGATCTGGATCCGTAAGAATTTATAATTAATCAAAACTATAGTTATTTGTACTTAACTGAAGCATCATAATTACAGTTTGAAATGATATTTTATAATAATAAATCAATAACAACACTTTTTTAATAAGCATGTGTGGTTTTATCAGCAACTGTAAACAAATCTATTGATTAGTTTCGGTCAAACATTTATGTAATTAATATGGAAAAATTTGCATCAAAATTACTTTTTTTATGTTATTTTTATGTTTACAGTGGTTTTTGAATCGTTTTCTCTGATCTTTTTCGGAAATAAATGTGTTTAAATGTCTGTTAGGTTTTTTTGCTGTTTGAAGCAAATTTTGTTAACAAAACATATTTGTTTATGATGAAAAGTGAGCAAAATCCATCTTTTATTCATTGCATCTATCATTAGACCTACACCATGCATCAAAACATCAAATATTGGTTAAATTTGGTAATAAAATAACAGTTTTCCTACAGTGGACCCGGGTTCACAATCGGATTATGGACCCGGGTCCACACAGGCAAAAACCAACTTTTTTTCAAATGGCTATTTTTCTGCTCAAAAACAAATAGCTGATGAAACAAATAGCCAAAATTGTTCAAAAGACTTCAGTTTTCATTGTTTTGTACAAAGGGTTATGAAAAAGGGCGTAAAATATTGAAAATTTGTGAAAAATGTGCATCGGCTCTACTAGGGGGTTCACTGATGGTTAAAATATCCTATTTCGACGCCAACATTTCAAAAAGCATCATGTACAAACCATGCGTTTGGAGAAAAACGCATTTGAATGTTGAGCATCCATTTTCAATTCCCATTTTAATATAAAAGCAAAATAATATGTTCTAATAATAACAAACGATGAAAAACGTTGCTGTCATTGATACTTGATCATCCAAATTCCATAAAACATTATTTCCGTCGTTTTATTTAAGAAAAACAAACATAACTTCTTTTGAAATCACCACCGTCTATATCACCCTGCTGTCATTGAGGGGGACGCTTTGTTATGATTCGTTTTTCTTCGCTGAATGTACATGGCGCTTTGTTCATGATGCTTTTTTTTTGTCACGAGGTTTATGTAGTCTTTTGTTTGACAGGTTGACAGGGCTATATAAACAGGGACTGCTGATGGTAGAGATTTTGTTTATGTTGCTTTATTTAAAATCATGATTAAACAGACTTTACTGAAGTAACTTTTGCTCATTTTTGGTGGAGAGGTAGCTTATTAGGAGTACTTTTAGAATATGCAATAACCCAGAAAGTGTCAAAATGTACATGATGCCTTTTGAAATGTTACCGTCGATTTGAAGAATATCAAAAAATTAAACTATGAAATGATATGATAAATTAACGCTCGTTCTAATTGATGAAATTTAGATCTACCTTCACAAAGCTGGATTTGTTGTTTAGAAAGATTCCTTTTTTTTATTTTTTTATTATAGAGTTTTTCAGCCGGAGATTTTTCGAAAGTTTACTCATATCTTTTTATGTGGATGAATCAAGGCAAAAATGAATCAGATATTTGATACTTAAAAAATATGGAGAACTGTGTATAATAATCATCCAACAAGGATAAGGATTTAACTATGTTTCATAAAAATAAGCATTTGTTTTTCCTGAGAAAAAAAAGTTAAATTCATCGTCCTTTAAAAATGTGATTAATCACGTCATAGTCATTGTTTACAGTTTTCAGCCTAATCGCAATCGAGCAAATTGCAACAGATTGTGAAATAGGGCGTTATATGACTTATCAATTAGAATTGCGAGATGTAAGCATGTTTTGATCACGAACGAACAGGTTCGTACATGTTTGGTTCTTATCAATAACGAGGGGTTCACGGATTGATTTAAATAAGAGAAATTTTCTGAACTTCACCAATAACTGGATTTATACGTTTCCTATACATGTAACAATTAATCAAAATACTAAACAATTTCAAAAAATCAACATTGACACACCCCCAACGTTTGCAATCGTACCGGTGATAACAAAGCTGTTTACTTTCCGCCCATCAACTCGTATCAAAACAAATCCCCCCTGAAGTCACGTTGCCGACCGCGCTACATTACGCTGCAACGTGACGCTACACTCAAGTGGACAACTCACCATACCATCCCACCGAAACATGTTCGAACACGATCATTCACGCCACACACTGACGCAAGCCTGCTTGGATGTGGTGAAATACCACCCCAAAACACACAACCACCAGCCTGCTGCTGCGCGAAGTGGTTGTGGTTGGTGGAGCAGAAATGGGGCTGCATGACTCATAAGCCGGCCGGTTTGTTTTGATCGTCGCCAACTTGCAAAAACATGTCCAGCGCGTCCGTATAAAAGGGCCGCGGATGCGACAACGCTGCATCAGAACGCAAACATGGCTTCAGGTAACAAGAAGAGCATGGGGACGACCCCGGCCCAGGTTGGCATCATTCCGGAGTTTTGTGGGGAGACCGACGACTGGATCGTGTACCGGGAGATACTGGAGGAATTCTTCAAGGCGAATGGAGTGCTGGACAGCAACAAGGTTTCAGTGTTGATCAGCGTCATTGGAGCGGACACTTACCGGGTTCTGCGGGACCTGTGCCATCCGGATTCGCCGAAGGACAAGACGTACGAGGAGCTTTGCGCGCTGCTGGGAAAGCAGTTCGTTCCGGAGATTGCGATTTTCCGAGAGCGAGCCAAGTTCTATCGAGCGGAACAAGGTCGACGTGAGGATGTCAAGTCGTGGTACGCACGGTTGAAGAAGTTGTCGGTGGACTGCAAGTTTGGCGAGCATCTGGAACCGTTGCTGTTGGACAAATTTATTGTTGGTTTGATCCCTGGACCTATTCAAGATCGGTTGTGCGAGGAGAACGAGAAGCTGACCTTGAAGGATGCCGTTGATTTGGCTGCTAACCGGGAATCAGCCATTCAAGATGAAGTCATAGCTGAAGACATGGGTGAAATGAATCTCGAAGATCGCCGTCGTGGACGCAGGAAGCACGGGCATCGTCACCATCATGGACATCACCGTGGGCCGCACGGATTCGGACCAGGGTTCCCGATGGGTTACGGGTACCACTTTGGACCGCGCGGTCATGGACCGCATCACTTTGGTCCTCCGGCGCACGGCCCTCATGGACACCACCACCACGGACCAATGGGTCGCCATGGACCACCCGGCCCGCCGGAGTTTTTCCGCGGATTCGAAGGTGGTATGAATCGTCACGGATGTCCCTTCAAGCCGCGCGGACGTGAAATGAAGCGCTGGGCCAAGAAGTGGCGCAAACATGGCCGCAGATCGGGCAGCTCAAGCTCGTCCTCGTCGTCGTCTTCGTCGGAATCGAGCAGCTCGAGCAGTGATGAGGAGGAGGAGAACAAGAAACGCAAGTGCCGCAAGGAGGGCGGACACCGCAAGGGAGGTCATGACCATCACCATGGAGGAAAGTTTGGACACCACAAGCACGGAGGACCGAAAGGGCGTCGTGGGGAGCACGGTGGAAGACGTTGCGGAGGACGGAAGGAAGCTGAGGAGCCGATTGTAACTGAAAACACCGAACCGGAGCTGATCGAGTGAAGCTGAAGAGATTTTCAAACTATTTAACATTCCAACGCCCAAGGCTCCAAAAAAGTTGGAACGGTAACTTCAACTCAACGGATCTCGGGCATAACTCAACCAATCAAGACGATTCTTCTTTCCAGTGATTTGTTAGGATGTCTAGATGATTCTAGAACTTTGCAGAACTTAATTTGATCAAATCTGTAATTTTTGCGATTAAAAACATCGTTCCAACTTTTTTTTTCGCGTACAAAAAAAAAAATCGCCAAAAATTCCGCGGAGGCAGTCGTTTTCAAAAAAAGGTGGAACGATGTTTTCGGTCGTAGAAATTACAGATTTGATCGAATTAAGTTCTGCAAAATTCTAGGATCATCTAGACATTCTTACAAATTACTGGAAACAAGAATCGTTCCGATTGGTTGAGTTATGCCCGAGAACCAGCGAGTTGAAGTTATCGTTCCAACTTTTTTGGGAGGCTTGGGCGTCCGTGTAAGTTGGACATGCGTTGGGCGTTCCAGTGTTAAACTGCATTTAACTTATTTAATCGTATGCTATCAACCAAAAAAAACTATAAAAGTGTGGAAAATTGTTAAAAAAATAATAAAATATTCAAATATACACTCAGAGGTCTTTTAAGTAATCCGAAAATCAATAAGTACTTTCAGTTTCTTTTACTTCGTCTTGCCGATAATGTCCACAAATTTGTCATCACCGTACAGATAATGACGATGCAAATTTGCAATCATCCCCTTTATTGAGTCGCCTTTCATCTAGCTTTTTACAGCGCACCACACAGTTTCAGTGTCTTCAACGTGAATGACGCTTCACGCGTGATAGCCCATCGAGTGTCACAGCTTTGTGCGGTTGTAATCAAATACTCCAGCGCTAAGATTGGCAGCCAAGTGAAGTGTTTCGCAAACGCATCAGCTGTGACGTGTAACGATAGTTGAGATCGATAAAAAGAACTACGCTTCAATAAGTTATTGGATTTTCACCTACAACTTGAGTCAAGAAGAACTTAGTTTTTAAAAGAGAAAGTTGTTTCAATAGTGTAGGGATTATGGGTTGCAGGATTGAATATGTAATAAATTATTAAATGAGTATTTATTATAAGATTGATATAATTCATAAATAAGAGTTAAGAGCGCAACAAAAAGTGCGCACCTTCATGAATATTGCCTTGTTAGCTGATTGAGGATCGAGTGCGAGAGCGCGCTAGCGAGCTACGAGAGAGAACAACGAGCGAGAAAACAACGAGATGCGCGCGGCCGGCGAAAGAGAGAATGAAGATTGTCAAATCAGTTTTGTGGTTAATTTCTGTGGAATAAGACGTGTTGTTTGTTAATTGCAAAATATCTGTGTTTTTATTATAAAAGAAAGTCCCCGATCACGACAATGGCACAGTCCGGTAAGTCGAACCTTTTGATTCATGAAAGATCATTTGTTTTGCTTGAATTGTTGTGTTGTGAAATCCAACAGTTTTGTTTACCTGCCAGGATGCAGGTCCAAAGTCTCGCTTTGTTGTTTGCCTGTGTTTTGAAACAGGTAGATTTTTGCTTGAACTTGTTATTTGAAATTGATAAAAGGCATAACTATCTGCGATAATTGACGGTCTTGAATTTAATGAATGATTTGCTTGTTGTTGTTGATATTGGGAACGAATGTTTTGTTTTGAAGTAGTAAGTTTGGCTTTTCGTTGTGATAATTGAAAACCAATGTTTTATTCCAAGTTTATGGTGGAATTTGAAGGCAAATAATTTGCTCGAAATTTGATTGTTTTTGTATGATAACACTTTTGCTTTAGATTTGATTGTTGTTGTTTTGATTGTCGACCAATGTTTTGTTTTTAATTTGATGCAATGTATAATGTTGTTGTGGAAATTGAACTACAATGTTTTGTTACGAATTAAACTTCATTTTTTTTTTCTTATTTTTGTGATTGATGAAAATCAATATTTTGTTTATAATTTGACAAAAGATTTGACAAGATTGTGGAAATTGAAAATCAATATTTCGTTTTGAATTTGATGGAGGATTAGTTTGCGACTGAAGGTAGATAATTTGTTTTTAATTTAGTTGTTGTTTTGGTAATTGAAATCAAATTTGTTGTTTGAATTTTATTGTTGTTATTATAATTGACGACCAATGTTTTGTTTTGAATTTGATGCAAAATTTGATTGTTATGGATTGTTGTTATTATTGATGATCATTATTTTTATTTTGGATTGGATGCTGGTTATTTTGGTAATTGAAGACCAATGTTTATTTTTGAATAAGATAAATATTTGCTTCTTGTTAGTTTTGTTTTAAATTCAATGAAAGATATGCTTGTTGTGGCAATGACTTGATGCAAAGTCCAATAAAATCACAAATTACAAAATTTACAGGTTTAATTTTGATTGAAAGATTTGATTGTTGATGACGGAATTAAAGCCCAATGTCTTGTTATGATAAGATGACAAATTTGCTTATTTTTGCGATAAATGAAAACCAATATTTTGTTTCGAGTAAGATACGAGGTTTGATTGATGCTTTTTGTTGTGGCAATCGAAGGCCAAGATTTGTTTTCTGAATTTGAGTTTTGTTATTATAGAACGGTATTTTTCGGTTTTAAATTTCATGCAATATTTGATTGTTGTTTTATGATGGGCAATTTTGAGTTTTAAATTTGACGCAATATTTGATTGTTTATATGGTAATTGATGACCAATGTTTTGTTTTGAAGTTGATGCAAAATTTGATTATTAATTTTATGGTTAATGAAAAAATTTAGTTCTTATTTGAATGAAGATTTTATTGTTGTTATTATTGACGATACATTTTTGCTGTGAATTTGATGCAATATTAGATTGTTGTTTGATGCTGTGGAAATTGAAAACTATCGTTTAGAATTCTAATGAAAATGTTATAGATTTATGCAGAAATTGACAATCAATGTTTTGCTTTGAAATTTGATTTGAGCAACGTTTTTTGCCGTTATATTTGATTAGTCATAGTTAATTTTGAAGTCTCTTCTGTGTTGGAGACTGACAGACCTCTGTGATGGTAGTCAGAAAAAAAGTCTCCTCTGTGTTGGAGCCTGACAGACCTCTGCGATGGTAGTCAGAAAAAAAGTCTCCTCTGTGTTGGAGCCTGACAGACCTCTGCGATGGTAGTCAGAAAAAAGTCTCCTCTGTGTTGGAGCCTGACAGACCTCTGCGATGGTAGTCAGAAAAAGTCTCCTCTGTGTTGGAGCCTGACGGACCTCTGCGATGGTAGTCAGAAAAAATCTCCTCTGTGTTGGAGCCTGACAGACCTCTGCGATGGTAGTCAGAAAAAGTCTCCTCTGTGTTGGAGCCTGACAGACCTCTGCGATGGTAGTCAGAAAAAGTCTCCTCTGTGTTGGAGCCTGACAGACCTCTGCGATGGTAGTCAGAAAAAAAAGTCTCCTCTGTGTTGGAGCCTGACGGACCTCTGCGATGGTAGTCAGAAAAAAGTCTCCTCTGTGTTGGAGCCTGACAGACCTCTGCGATGGTAGTCAGATTAAAAAAAATGAATTATCTGTGCTGGAGTTCTTTGCGAAAGCAGTCAGATAACAATCTCCTCGATAAAGGAACCCGACAGACTTTTGTGATGATTTTTTTTTAATAACTTCGCAGAAGGAGCCTTATGGATTTTAAAAATATATTGTTCAGCAAATCTTTTCATTCAATTAAGGACCGTCTTTAACATCACAAAAGAAATTGACCTAAGAAAATGAATAAATAAATTTAAATGTGATAGTGAGCACTTTTTGGTATCCACAAATAAAGCAATATGTATTTTGGTAGGGACCGTGGTGTAGGGGTAAGCGTGATTGCCTCTCACCCAGTCGGCCTGGGTTCGATCCCAGACGGTCCCGATGGTATTTTTCGAGACGAGATTTGTCTGATCACGCCTTCCGTTGGACGGGAAGTAAATGTTGGCCCCGGACTAACCTGAAGGTTAGGTCGTTAGCTCAGTCCAGGTGTAGGAGTTGTCTCCCTGGGTCCTGTCTCGGTGGAGTCGCTTGTAGGCAGTTGGACTAACAATCCAAAGGTCCTCAGTTCGAATTCCGGGATGGATGGAAGCTAAGGTGTAAAAAGAGGTTTGCAATTGCCTCAACAATCAAGCCTTTGAACACCTAGTTTCGAGTAGGAATCTCGTAATCGAGAACGCCAAGGCAATGCTGTAGAGCGAATAATTTGATTTTGATTTGTATTTTTGCGTTATGTCTGTGAACTACCTAAAGAAATGATTTTAAATTCATCGAATAGGACTAAAACGGTTGTCACTAACACTGGAGTTGTCATCTCTTGAAAGATAAGCCTCTAAATTGAAAGACGTTAATGATTAAGTACCGTAAACTGGGGTCAATCGGGACACATGGGGCGAATTGGGACAGCAGTTTTAACCATGTTGGAGCACAATATTTTGATTTTCCGGTTGGTTTCGGATAGAACAGACTCAGACCAACAAAATGTGTACATCCATTTCCAAATTTAAAAGCTTTAAGTGCTCTAAAACGGCTGTCCCTATTCAGACTGTAGTCCCGATTCGCCCCAGATTACGGTATTCCATATTGATAGTTATTATGGTTAATTGTTACTTTAATCGATTTACTCAGCTGTGATACAGAAGTTGCTTGAAACCCAACATTATTTCACAGGGAAGTAAAAATTTAAGTAATCGTTAACATGAACAATACATTATTAGTTGAAAAAAGGTAAAATAATTCACTTAATAATTAATTTGATGCATTTTTAAATAATAAATAAAGGAATGATTAATCATCAGAAATGCTTAAAATATAATTTAAAGTGTGAGGTCACAAGAGAAAATAATACAAATATTTAAATATTAATTTTGAGTTGAGAAGTATGAGTGACAATTTGAGCAACGAAAAAAAAAAAACATTATTCTAAAAAAAAAACTAGGAATATTTATATTTATTTATTTTGATTTTTCAATGCAATATCTGTTATTTGTATCAAAATAGTTCAAAATCATTCATTAATTTCGATAGAAATTATATTTTAACACTGTATCATTTTATTGAGTTAAAAAAAACCTTTAGAATTTTAGTAATGTAAATATATCAAAATTAAATTAAGAGAAACATTATTTTGAAATAAATTAAAGAAACTTTGGGGTTCTTTAATCGATTGTACATAATTATGAAACCAAACTTTTTCAGATTACATAACAGGAGTTTATCAGCAAAGAAAAAGTTAAAATTTTAAATAAGAAAAGAAATTATTGACAGGGATCGTAAAGATCGTGATTAAAAAAAATAAGTTTCTGTGAACAATCTACTCAAGTAATTTATCAAAGTTGCTTGGAACCCATTTTACATGACGAGAAAAATAAAACAAAATATTTAAATATAAAACTTTACAAAATCTTTCAGCTGTTTTTAGATAAGCAAGATACGTTTTGAAGGAAATTATGGTTAGGATATTGTCTCCTCCGTGTTGGAGCCTGACCTCTGCGGTGGTAGTTTGAAAAATGTTTCGCCTGAGCTGGAACTCTTTGAGAAAGTAGTCAGATTGCAATCTATACATCTATGCATTACAAGAATAATTGAATAAAATATGTTTTTTGTTGTTATCTGATTTTTTTTTTACATTTTGAAGGTATATATAAATAATATGACCTTAAACATTCTACGGTAATATCAAAAGTGCTTGAATCCATACCTTTAGCTACAATAAATACAATTTGAAGAGAAAATAAATTTGACATATAATAGAAATCGAATTTAGCCGAACGGCATTTATTTCAGTTTATATATTTTATTTTTATTGCAACAATTTACCACATGATTTTGTTTTATTCATTAGAATAATATTTTCTGTACTATGTTTTGTTTCAAGATAAACAAAAATATTATTAAGTAGACACAACAGAAAAAAAAACTATTCGGTAAAAACTATCGTTTGTCTGGTTAAAAGATCGCGTAAGTGAATATTAATAGAAAGTTCAAAATTTTTAATATAAAAGTTGAAAAATGTTGATACTACCATGCATTTACAGAACAAAATCGTTAAATCGGTATTTTTTTTAAAGAAAGCTTTTGTGGCAAAAATAAACAACATTTGATTTTATTTTTTTATAAAAAAATGTATTTTGTGCAGCAAAGCACATTTTGAGCATTAATTGAATTATTTATATTATTTTTGCAATTTGCTTCATTTATTGAGATTACTTTTCAAGAAATCATCTTAAACTGAAATATAGACTATTTTTTATTTTATAAAAGTGTACCGGTACTGATAAAAACAAATTCTTCGAAAATATTACTAATTTGGCATTTTAGTAATTTTTGCCATGATTTATTAACAGTTTCAAAATTAGTTAAAATGCGGTAATTTTTGATACAATGTTAAGCGGTGTTTGCATATTGGAAGGAACTGGTCAAGAAAAAATTCAAATGGGCAGCAGTAGAAGTGAAAGCAAGCCAGATAGGGTGAAGAAAAGCCTCAAGAAAACGCTCCCTCTCCTTTGTTCTGCTGTTCGTAAAGCTGTTTCTTGGCCCCTTTCCTTCCGATCTCCATACTAGCCTTTATTTAAAAAAAAAAAGTTGTTTGTTTTAGCTGTACAGCTTGGTTGGGAATAAATTACAGAAAAGTACAGATGAAAATATTGAAAATGAGGAAGGAATAAGCTTGCTTGTAGATCCATTTTGGGTATTAATCACAAACATATACTTTTCGTCACGTCTGCATTTAATATTAAAAACAGTTTATGTTTACCTTCAAGTCCCGTCTGGTGGATCAATCAGACGTGGCACTGGGCTTGGGCTCATAATCCATAGGTCGGTTAAACTCCATGGCGGGCGCACATAAATTCAAAGTGTAAATTTGAGTAAAAACAATATCTGTGCCTGTCATAGTTTTTGTTTCAGATTTTTTAAATAAGTTAAATTACCACATTGTATATATTTTTAGAAATGTTTATTCTTTGTTTTTTATGGTACACATAAATTAAAAACTTAAAAATGCCAGAATTATGCTTCATTTGTTATTTAAGTCAGCAACATGTTAGATTTTTGAATTTAGAACACATTGTTTTATATTTCATATTCACAAAATGATAATAAATAAGAATAATGTAATTCCATTTCATTTGAAATGTTTAAAAAAATAAAAATTGCTTTTGAATTTGAATATATTTTTAAATTGTGTTGTTTCAGCAATGCAATGCTTGTAAAATTTGCTTTTTAATTTTAAATTACATAAAAATTAAAGAAAATCAGGTAAACAATCACTAATCTCGTATTGCATAAAAAATTGATAAACCTGCGTTTATTTGAGAAAAATTTGTGGTTTTTGTTTTTCCTCCTCGTTTTTTCTTTTTCTTATATTTTCAGGTGTTTTTAAATTTTCAACCTCATCAGCGCATTCCATTTTCTACAACTCCTGCGATCGAATGTCAGTCTCTTGGACAGCATAGATGAAACATTTCGAAGACTGCGCTTTCGTATTTAGATCAGCATGAAAACAAAGTCGAGGAACCCGACGAAAATCTTATAGGAAATTAAAAAAAAATATTGATTGATTTAGCATTCATGCAATTTTTCTGTTAGGAATTATGATTGATATTCGTCATCTTGAGAGTAGAAAAGAGGGAGAATGTAGGGATTATGGGTTGCAGGATTGAATATGTAATAAATTATTAAATGAGTATTTATTATAAGATTGATATAATTCATAAATAAGAGTTAAGAGCGCAACAAAAAGTGCGCACCTTCATGAATATTGCCTTGTTAGCTGATTGAGGATCGAGTGCGAGAGCGCGCTAGCGAGCTACGAGAGAGAACAACGAGCGAGAAAACAACGAGATGCGCGCGGCCGGCGAAAGAGAGAATGAAGATTGTCAAATCAGTTTTGTGGTTAATTTCTGTGGAATAAGACGTGTTGTTTGTTAATTGCAAAATATCTGTGTTTTTATTATAAAAGAAAGTCCCCGATCACGACAAATAGCATTTAAAACTTTCTATAATTGATGATGAAGCGAACGCATCAGATTTAAAATACCAGTTTCGATCGTTTCGTGGGGACGCCTTGTACTTCGTTTAACCTTTCGACGGTTAACTCTGGACGATTTTCCAAAGGATTACGTGGGTTTACCTTAGCAGAGTGTGTTGACGTTCTATGAAAGCTTCTCGCTAGCAAAGCGAACAAATTTGTGCACCTTTATAATTAAGCAGCAAGTACTTAGTGTAAACTTTTGCAGAGGGGCGTCGGGAAGCCACCTCCAGTTGGGAAACCTGTTACGTATGGGTGTACTGGTGGCATGGTCTTCTGATAGCAGATCTATTTGAACTGCGTAACGATACTGTCGTAATTACTGCTTCCGCAGAATGGTGTGTGCGAGTCTTAATTAACAAGGTGTATTGCAACTAGACATATCACTGCATCTGGTGTGCTCGATACTGTTGATAGCTAGAAAACAACGTCACACAGTGATTTCAATTTGATTTTGTCAAAGTACAAACGTCACTGAAGACCATTTAAAATCAGCCAATTTCGTATGAATGTCCCATTTGTCTTTTCATAAAAGTTTAGTTAATGATGTAGATTATTTTAAAATTCACTTTCACTCAACGGTTTTAACTGGTCTAATGTTATACCATTTTTGTAGCATTTTAATATTTAAACTTAAAAGTATTTTCAGTAATTAAGTAAAATTCAAAAAGTAAAATTTTAAAATGGCTTCATTGATTTATTGAAAAAATAAAAAATCTTATGTGTGTGTGTGTGGTCCAATCCAATACCCGCTAACCGGTAGCGAAATTATGGGAAAGTATAGTTTGTATCAGACTTTGTATATGCCGAATGCTGATACAGCTTATCTCAGTCCCGGGTATTAGGTGGTGATAGCCCTCGCGCTGCTTCCAACGACCCATTTCAGAATGACAGAGCTCCTTGCGGTCCAATTCCGAGGTCGCTGGGCATTGTTCGGCCCCGCCTAAACATAGAAGCAAGCATCTGAAGGAAACTCGATCTATATTTAGACTTCCAATCGCCTCAGGCAAATCAGGGATCAGCGCGTATTTAATAATATAAGAAGAAGAGAGATAACATGTTTCAACACTACGGATCAATTCACTGCTAGAGTGTAAACCTTCTGATGGCCGACTGCTTAGCGTTCCAGACCACCACCAATCCAAAGGTGTGAGTTCGAATCCCACCTGATTCATTTTAGTTTTTATTCATATTCAAATTCCTGATTCCAAATTTCAAAGGTACCGACCGGGATTTGATCCCTGAACCTTCTGCTTGGGAGACAGAAGCCGTAACCATTAAGCCACGGAGCCGGTTGAAAAAATAAAAAATCTTAGCATCAAAACTAAACATTTACGTTGAATCAAGGTGTAGAAAGCTTTCATGGGCAGCAAATAGTCACAAACAATGCTTGATCCAACCTACTCAGACTCTGGTTGGTAGACCACCCACAAATGAAATGGCAACGAAACCACATTGCTTTTGACTTCTGTAACGTAGATTCAGGGATTGCTACCGGTAGCGAGCATGGTTAGAAGGTAGAGTGGTTCAAATTTGAGTTTTTGGCTTCCTTTGCCGTGCAGAAATAAATGTTCTTAGAGGGAATATATTTCAAAGCCTCTCTCTAAAGATTGAATAAATATTGTTCCCTCGGCTGACGATGGGAAATTAGGATGTGCGACAAAAGGTCAATAGACATATGGTCGAATGGACAAAAGGTCGAATGACAAAAGGTCGAAAAACGTAAGGTCGAATGGACAAAACGTCGAATGGACAAAAGGTCGAATGTGAAAAAATAAAACAAATAATTATAGAAAAATAATAAAAAAGTTAAAAAATGAATTTATGAGCCATGGTTTCAACATTTGAATGAACAAAGTGTTTTAAAATGCATTTTACACCTGTCCAGTTGTTTCGCAATCATTAGTTTCCAAAAATCTAAGTATTGACGAAAATTTTATTTTTCGTGAAAAAAAGTTTTTGCGCTACTGTGCATTGGAATATCATTAAAATTCAAAATATTTTTAATCCAGTTCAAACATGCTAAATATGATTATCAATGCAAAAAATGCATTTTAGATTTTTTCAGTAGATTTAACTACTATTTTCATTGAAATTTTGAAGTTTTTTATAAACATATTTTTCACCCTTGATTTTCCTGACAAATTTCGAGGGGGTCGCATAAACTTTGAAAAATATTTGTAACGACCTAAACAGAATAGCTTCCAAACCATTTTTTAGATGATTTCCATTTTTTCAAACGTGAGCAGTTCTCCCAAAATAAGTTTGATTTTTAAAATTATTTTTTCATTCTTTTTTTCAGATCTTTGAAAAAAAAGTTCGTCTTCTAAAATATTTTACGGGTTTATTTTTCTTTTCTTAAACAACTTTTGCTTGTTTGTCGTAATATTTTTGTGAGTTCTTTTCCATTTTTTTATTTTGAGCAGTTTATTTAGGTAGTTTATTTTTGTTAATAAAAAAATCTATTCTTGATTGTTTTATTTTTACAGCGTTTCTATTCTTTCAAACATGAGCTGTTCTTCCAAAAAAGTTAGACTTCTAAAATATTTTTTATGTTT
The DNA here is from genome assembly GCF_015732765.1 of Culex quinquefasciatus. Classification (NCBI taxonomy): domain Eukaryota; kingdom Metazoa; phylum Arthropoda; class Insecta; order Diptera; family Culicidae; genus Culex; species Culex quinquefasciatus. The sequence goes on from NC_051863.1 coordinate 171,350,437, forward strand.
TTATTTTATTTTTAAAGACAACCTTTTCTTGTTGGTCGTAATTTTTTTGTGAATTTTCCCATTCTTTCAAACATGAGCAGTTATTCCAAAAAATTTCTACTTCTCAATTATTTTTAAAGCTTTTTAAAGAATTTATAAAAAACCTATTCTTGATAGTCAAAATATTTTTGTGCGTTTTTCCATTCTTTTAAATATTATCCCCCTCTAACCCCCCTCCCCCTTTCAAAAAGTCTCCAGCTACCCGGGGGCAAGTTTTTATTCAGAAGACCCCTAAATTTTTAAAAATGTAAAAATTAAATTAAAGAAAAACGTTCAAATCACCTTTTCATAGTGGCTTATCAATATTTCAAATCAAAAGTTTTGTTTTGTAAAATGTCTTTTTTTTTATTCGGCCTTTTGTCCTTTCCAACCTTTTGTCAAACATTCATTCAAAATTTACAGTGTAAAAAATCATGGTAATATTACTCCTGAAATTGGATCCAATTTTACCTCTAAAAATATGTAAATTCATCACTATTCCAGTGTTTTGTCACCTTTTCCGGCTAAATTCAAAAAAAGATATGCGTCGCACCTCACGAAGCCCCAAACGCCATTTGAATTTGCTGGGACCAATTTTTCGAAAAATATGCCAAACTTTGAAGGCCTGTACCGAGCTCTAGGATGCTCAAACCTTCAATGTTATGCATACTAAAACATGCGCAAGGATCTTGCCTACACGCCAGTGATGTTTTTGATAAACGCATTGCTGGCCAAAATGACCCAAAAATAGACATTTTTGAAAAAAATCTTTTCTTACGGACTAAATTCCATTTAAAATTGAAAGGCGGAGCGCCAGCTCCTGTTACGTCCAATCAAGGTAATATTTGGGATTTGAGCTCAGTAGGCCCACCGGAACCAGCCCCTGAATGCCCACCAAAAAGTCATTTTTGTTACACAAAAAATTTGAAAATTTGAGTATTTTCGAATCAATTTGGTGTTTTGTGAACACTTGAGTATTTTACAAAAAAAGTGAAAAAGAATATAAAATTTGGCTTCGTTTTGTACCTTTATTGCAAATTATAAAAAAATGATAGTTTGAGAAACTTATAAGTCCTATAGGACGTTGCAAATATTTTTTGAAGTTTATGTCCTAAGACTCTGACCAAAAATATGAGGAGAGGCATGGGGGGACATGTTTTCAACGTTTGGATGAAAAAAGAGTTTAAAAATGCATATTGCACATTCCAGTTGTTTTGCAATCTTTGGTTTTCAAATTTTTCAAGTTTGAAGATTGTTTTAACAAAAAAAATCCTAAATATTTTGTAATCGAGTTCAAGCATGCTATGCATGATTTTAAACGAAGGGAAATTATTTTTTAATTGTTTGCAAAATCGATTCTACGATTTGTGATTCTTGAGATATCACAGGTAAACACATTGAGGGTTTTCACATTTTTAACAAAAATGGCGAAACTTTGTGCCAAAATAAAGGGGATCGTCCAATTTGGATGAAAATCGGGATTCAGGCTTGTTTTAATGGTATCAACTGCCCCTCCAAATTTGAGCATAATCAGACAATTATGTTTTTATTTTGCACTTTTTTCGAGCGATTGAGGTGGAATGACCCAAATGTAATCTGCATCGTAATCTGGCCAACGTTGCAGGTGAAAACTGAAATGCTCTAAAAGCGAAATTTATGCACAATAAAACCCAGTGCACGCCAAAAAAATCAAATTTTATCCACTCTAATGCTCGGATCATTCTACCAAAATTGATCCGACTCTGCGAATAGTGGAAGATGGCGGGTTTAAGGCCTGTTGTTTGCTTTCTTGAAAGGGGTTCAAATCGAATGTTTGGCTTGGCTTGATTGAATGCGATAACTGGATTTCGTGTGAGCAAACAACTTCAACGCTGCACCCCAGGCTGCCCTATTGCAGGCCGAATGCTGCAGAGAAGCATCACTCATGTAATCAACGCTAAAACTATGCAGTAAATTGCACCGGGAATGGCTTGCATTCTGCAGTTTAATGCATTGTTGCTTTGCCCAGTGCGTTGGTGTGGGTATACTTCAAACCACTTGGGCTTTTGTGTGTAATTTGAATTCCTGTGGAATTTAAGCGTGGTTACAATTTGTGCCCACAAATCTGTCAGTCAGTTTGTTTTTATTGCTAGATTTCCTGTGAACTGGTGTGTTTGGCTTGTAAATGTTCCTGGGTAATTTTAGGGGATTAAAATTTTGGAGGAATGTGTTTTTTTAAAGTGAGATCAGAAAAATAATATCTGTCATTAAAAATCCAACCAGTTAGACTTCAATCGTTTGTTTCCCGGGAATTAATAATTTCGACATTCCGAGGATTGGTACCATTTGGCTTTGTGTCTTTCATGTTCCCAAGACCTGGTTTTTGGGGAGAGGTGTGGGAAAGTAGGGAAAACGTGCCATCTTCATGTCACAGCTGATAACTCTCGAAACGAATGCTCCAGCATCGATTGTTTGACTTACGAGCGCTTTGTTGTTCGTTTGGATGGTGAATATCCAGCAAAAAAGGCAAGACGTCTCCGTTTTGTAATCACAGGTCTGAATCGAAAGATATATCAACTTTTGAATTTTCTCTTTTGAAAATCTTCCATTCCTAACAAATATTTAATTGAGTAGCTGAATTTCAATAAAATAATTTTTTTTAATTTCAAAATTTTCAAGATTTAAAACTTGGTCTATGACACTAAATTATTATAAAAGTACCCTACGCGAAAAATGTGATGTAAATATCCTGCAGAATTTCAAACACGATTGAAAACTTTTCAGCAGCTTTAAAACATATTTGGTTGTACTTTAAAACAGGTTGATTTGATAAAACTTTTCTTCGCCTGCCTAGAGAGCATCCTTTTGCTCGGGAGATACGTGTCGTAGTTGCAAATATGCCACTTGAATTGAGCAAAATTTATATATTGATTTCCCGGGCATGTTTTCCCAATCGGTGCAGATAAAGCACTCCCCGTCGATACGCTTTCGAATTGTTTGCCAAGAAAAGTTGCACTGTTTGCTGCGAAGCAACAATTTATCGGGAAACTTTGTGCTTTATTAACCCGATGGAGGACGGCGGGGGATGTTTTTGTGAAAGATTGACTGTGATGTGTAGAAGAAAAAAAAGCACATAGAAATATTACTGCGTAGAACAAATCCACAATCGTAGAATTTGTAGGGTTGCTTTCAATTTCTGGGAACAACGTTTGTATTTTATTCTTAAATATTAGTACACTTTTCGAAATGATTGAATTTGTATTCACATGTCACCAACAAGCATTAAAAAAATCAATAGAATCAACTGTGATTTATACATATTTTTAAAAATAGAATAAAACTTCGGATAATCAAGCCTGGGCACAACAATTTAGAGAAACTCGTAAAATGATAGGAATCTTCAATCTCTACCCTCAACTTCACTAAATTAAAGGGGGCGAAGTAGGTACAAACAAAACAAAACAAAAAGTGCCCTCAAAAGAACCAACTTTTGATTTCCATTTTCTATTTCGGTCCTTCAGCTATCCTCCAACCAAACTAGGTTTGTTGCTGCTCACAAAGAGTGCCAACACATTGTTATCCGAGCATTCGTTGGTGAAGGTTGTCTGAATCAACATGACTCGTCGCGTCCCGGCGCAAAACGCCGGCAATATCGCCCTACCTGCGGCTCAAGCAGGCAAAAAAGTGGGAATTTCCAAAAGGAAGGTTGAGGCCTCAACTGATGGCCAAAAACCGGGATTTCCAAAAGGAAGGTGCTTTTGGAAGTGACATCGAACAGCAAAAAGACGAAAAAGAGCGACGGTACTGTACCGATGGATGAGGAGGAGGAGAACTCTTCATCGCACGAGGAGCAGCTTTTGAAGAACAACAAGTTTGCTGGACTGCCTGACGAGGACCAGGTAGCGGAAGCAAAGGAGAATGAAGTGAAACAGCGAAAGGAGAAACTGCCTCCTTTTTATGTGCGGCAATCAGCAGCAACGATCGACTTTCGAGCGGGGCTGGTTGAACTCATCAAGTCTGGGAAAGTCCTAGGCAACATTCGTCTGTGTCAGGACGGATTTAAGGTGCTGGTGCAATCCAGGCAGCACTATCAACTGGTCAAGGATTACTTGACCGAAAACGAGGCGGAGTACTTTACCCATGATGTCGTCATGGATAAGCCGTTCAAAATCGTCGTCAGAGGTCTGTACGACATGCCAGTGGAGGAATTAGCTGCCGAGCTAAAAGTTTTGAAACTGGATGTGTTGGCCGTGCACAAAATGAGCCGACGCAACAAAGACATCAAGTACCGTGACCAGCTCTACCTGCTGCATTTGGCTAAGGGATCGACGACGCTTCCTGAGCTGAAGGCAATTCGAGCGGTTTTCAACATTATCGTGTCGTGGGAGCGATACCGACCAGTGCATCGTGACGTCACACAATGCTTCAACTGCCTGGGTTTCGGGCACGGAGGTAAGAACTGCCACCTGAAGCGTCGTTGCGCCAAATGTGGTACCGATGCGCACATCACATCCCAGTGCATCCAAGATTCGCTGGTGAAGTGCCTCAACTGCAACGGTGAGCACTCGTCAACCGACCGAAAGTGCCCCAAGAGAGCTGAGTTCGTGAAAATTCGGCAGCAAGCATCGACGAAGAATCAGCCTCAGCGTCGTAGAACTCCTCCAGCCCTGGTGGAGGAAAATTTTCCACCTCTTCAACCGCGACGCCAGGTCCCAAACTTGGCACCGTTGCCGTTGGATCCCAGGAAGAGAGCTGAGATGAATCATCCACGGCCGGGTTCCAGCCAGGAGCCGAGACCGCCACCACCGGGCTTCAGCCAGGAGCCAAGACCAACCCAAGAACCAGCAGTTGAGGAAAATGGTAATGATCTTTACACCTCAACCGAACTCCTCAATATTTTCAAACAGATGTCCGCTGCACTGCGTGGATGCAAAACCAAGACCCAGCAGATTGAAGTGCTGACCTCGTTCGTCATCCAGTATGGATCGTAGGTCCCTCAAGCTGCTGAATTGGAACGCTTGCTCCATTAGGAGGAAGAACTTAGAGCTGGTGGATTTTCTTCGCGAGAAGGAGATCGACGTAGCTGCCATCACGGAAACTCATCTGAAGCCCGGTGAAAAAGTTTATCTGCAAAACTACAAGATTGCGACGCAGCTCGACAGGACCACGTCTGGAGGAGGAGGTGTGCTTGTCGCTGTTCATCGTGATCTCAAGCCACGCCGGCTGCCACACTTTAAGCTGGACATCATCGAGGCCGTTGGAGTGGAAATTCCCACTTCGGTTGGCCCAGTACTCTTCATTGCTGCATACTGCCCACGTCAGGTGAATGCCAGAGATGGTTCAGCAGCAAAACTGAAGGGCGATATCCAGAAGCTGACACGGCGGAGCGCAAAGTACATCATCGCTGGTGACCTCAACGCGAAGCATGAAGTTTGGGGCAACAGCAGGAGGAATCGGAACGGAGTGATTCTGCACAACGATCTGCAAAACGGATACTACAACGTTGTGAGTCCGGATCGTCCAACGAGGGTGGCTCGGTCTGGGAATCACTCAATCATCGACTTCTTCATTACCAATATGGCTGAGAACGTGGCTCATCCTGAGGTGTTTGAAGAGTTGAGTTCTGATCACTATCCGGTGGTTGTGGAGGTTGGAGCTTCCGTTACTCCGCAGCGGCAACCAACCCGGAAAGATTACCACAACGTTGACTGGCAGCAGTTTCAGCAAGTGGTCGACAGCAACATCGACTATGATCAACACCCGGAAACTTCTGCTGATATTGATCGTTCGCTGGAGGTGATCCAGCAGGCTATCAACCAAGCAGAGGCTGCCAACGTTCGGGAGGTTCCTGTTAATTTTAAGGTAACTGATATTGACGTAGATACTAAACACTTGATTAGACTTAGGAATGTTTATAGGAGACAATATCAACGGACTGGGGACTATGACAAAAGATTTCAGTTAACAATTTGAACAAAATCATACAAGACCGACTTGACAATATCAGAAATCAAGAATTTTCAAAACATGTAAGCCAGCTTGGGAATTATTCAAAACCATTTTGGAAACTTTCAAAAGTTCTTAAAAACAAACCAAAGCCTATTCCTCCTCTTATTGTTGAGGATTCTCGTTTGATTACATCCGAGGAAAAGGCAAATGCACTTGGGCTTCATTTTGTTAGTTCACATAATCTTGGCGCTTCCATGACCAGCCGTAAAGAAACATCAGTTGCCAATAGTATTTCAACAATCAATGACTCTACCTTTGAATTTCCTGCAGATTCCCATGTTTCTGGTGAGGAAGTCAAAGTTGCAGTTAAACAAATGAAAATATGAAAGCTCCAGGCTTTGATAACATTTTAATCTAGTGTTGAAAAACAGAGTGATCAGTTCTTTCAACATCTAGCCAATATTTTCAATAAATGTTTGCAACTTGGTTACTTCCCCACCAATTGGAAACTGGGCAAAGTCATACCAATTTTGAAGCCTCAAAAAGATCCAACATCGCCAACAAGTTATCGTCCCATTAGTCTTTTGAGTAGTCTGTCCAAACTCTTTGAGAAGGTCATCTATTCAAGGCTTTTGGATTTTACCAACGATAATAATATAATTTTGAACGAGCAGTTTGGCTTCCGCAAGGGACATAATACTGCTCATCAGCTTACGAGAGTAACTAAAATCATCAAGCAGAACAAGCTTGAGTCTAAATCAACTGCTATGGCTTTGTTGGATGTTGAGAAGGCTTTTGACAATGTTTGGCATGATGGTTTGATACATAAACTGTATTTATACGGTTTTCCAATGTATCTTATCAAAATTATCCAGCACTATCTTTCGGAGAGATCGTTCAGGGTTTTTCTGAATGGGATTGCTTCTGGATTATTCAACATTGATGCTGGGGTTCCCCAAGGAAGTATTCTTGGCCCACTTCTGTACAATATTTTTACATCTGATTTGCCTACTCTTCCTGGTAATGGTGTGTTGTCACTTTTTGCTGATGACACTGCCGTTATTTATAAGGGTAAAATAACCAGATATTTAGTTGGCCGTCTTCAGAAGGGTCTTGACGTTCTTTCCGAATACTTTGGCGACTGGAAAATTCGCATAAATGCAGCCAAAACTCAAACCATCATTTTTCCACTTTCCAAATCGGCCAGATTTGCCCCAAAGGATGATGTTTTGATTAAAATGAATGATGTTTCAATACCCTGGTCAAAGGAAGTTGTCTATTTAGGTCTCATACTTGACTCGAAACTATTGTTTCGGCAGCATGTAGAGAAAATATTGAACAAGTGCAGCATTCTCATCAGGTGTTTGTATCCTTTAATTAACAGAAAATCAAAGCTATCTTTGAAAAATAAGCTAGCAGTTTACAAACAAATAATTTACCCCGTTATTGAGTATGCAGTACCTGTTTGGGAGTGTTGCGCTAGAACTCATAAATTGAAGCTCCAGCGTGTCCAAAACAAGGTACTCAAAATGGTTTTGAATGTTCCTGGCTGGACAAGATCAAGTGAGGTTCATGAATTAGCAGAAGTAAAAATGTTGGATCAGAAGATTCAAGAAAAATGTTTGAAATTCAGGGAAAAATGTGCTATTTCTGAATACCCCTTGATTCAAGGATTGGTTTAGTTTATTGTAAGTTTAAGTTAGTTTTAGGTTAGGTTATGTTTTCTTAACATTTTTTTTTCCTCATTGTACCTAGAGTTACAAAAATGATAAATCATATACTTTTAAAGTTATGAAAATGAACAGTGCTTAAATCACGAAAGGCAAATTAAAGCTGAAGAGCCACAGCTGACCACTTATTATGTAAACCAAATGTAATTATTATAAGAAAGATTCAATAAAGTATATTTAATTCAAAAAAAAATTCAAAAAAGAGTGCCAACAAAAAGATGTGTTTTGCTTCCTCGCGAATTTCCCCAATCCTGCGTCTCCTCAACCCCTTGTGCCACCAAAGCAACATTGACACACGGAAAAACTTTTTCATCCTATACTCTGTGTGTTTGTGTGGAAGAAAGGCATTCGAGAAAATGATGATAATGTTAACCACAAACTTGGCAAACAAGCTCGCCTGTGGGACGAACGGAAGATTCTAGCTGAATAGTTTTACCAACGGGATGAGATGGAAGGCAGAAAAATAGTGATGACCGCAGAGAAGTTGAGCGCTGTGGCTAATTTTGTCCATTCAGCAAACGTTCGATTGAATGTGGATGTGGAAAGATAAGTCGGTTTGGGTTAACAATAAATGATGATGGTATTTATGTGCTATACACGGAGAAAAAAGAGTTCCCAAGATCGTGAACAAGCGTTCATGAAAATGGGAACCAAGAACAAAGTGTTCAAATCCCATGGTACGTTTTTGGAAATCGTCTTGGGAACTCTTTTTTTCCGTGTATATCAACCTATGTCCGCGAAGTTGTTTTACCCGGCCCGTGATGGCTTTTGAAAACTGGTCCTTATTGCCGATCATAAATATTGAATATACTAGATATCTTTAAATTCAGAAAAATAAGCGTGAAATCATTACTTCATTTCCATTTTTATTTCTTTGTAATCGTCAGTGGGGGTGACATTGGGTCTGGGGGTGACAATGGGTCAAAGTGATTTTTTACGGATTTTACCATTGCTCAAATTCTTCTCCATGAAACTGTATTCTGTTAAAAGGGTTGTGTAGGGGACTTCCTAAGATGACTTCGCTGAAAAAATCTCGTTCCTACAACAAATCCTGTTATTTTGGCAGCTGAGCAGTTCTCTACGAAATCGGTCTTTTTCTTAGAATTTTAATTTTTGTATTTTTTAATCCGACTGAAACTTTTTTGGTGCCTTCGGCATGCCCAAAGAAGCCATTTTGCATCATTAGTTTGTCCATATAACTTTCCATAAAAATTTGGTAGCTGTCCATACAAAAACGATGTATGGAAATTCAAAAATCTGGATATTTTGAAGGAATTTTTTGATCGATTTGGTGTCTTCGGCAAAGTTGTAGGTATGGATATAGACTACACTGAAAAAAATGATACACGGTAAAAAAATTGTGATTTTTTATTTAATTTTTTGTCACTAAAACTTGATTTGCAAACAAACACTATTTTTAATTTTTTTTATTTTTTGATATGTTTTAGAGGACATAAAATGCCAACTTTTCAGAAATTTTCAGTTTGTGCAAACAATTTTTGAGCGAGTTATGAATTTTTGAATTAATACTGATTTTTCAAAAAATCGAAAAGTTGGTCGCAAAATCAAATTTGCAATATAAAAGTACTTTAGTGAAATTTTGATAAAGTGTACCGTTTTCAAGTTAAATCCATTTTTAGGTGACTTTTTTGAAAATAGTCGCAGTTTTTCATTTTTTTAAATTAGTGCACATGTTTGCTCACTCTTGAAAAAAATATTTTTGAAAAGCTGAGAAAATTCTCTATATTTTGCATTTTTGAACTTTGTTGATACGACCCTTAGTTGCTGAGATATTGCCATGCAAAGGTTTAAAAACAGGAAACTTAATGTTTTCTAAGTCAACCCACTATTTTCTAATGTCGATATCTCAGCAACTAATAGTCCGATTAACAATGTTAAAATATGAAACATTCGTGAATCGTGATCTTTTCGAAAACAATATTTTCAAAAAAAAATAAATCAACACTAACATTTCAAAAGGGCCAAAAATTAAATATTACGCCCTTTTGAAATGTTTGTCTTGGTTTAAAATTTTTTTTAAATATTTTTTTTCGAAAAGATCGGAAAATTTCACGAATGTTTCAGATTTTTACATTGTAAATTGGTCCATTAGTTGCTGAGATACACAGCAAAAAATCCGATGCAAACGGCACACTTGATCAAAATTTCACTTAAGTACTTTTTGATTGCAAATTCGATTTTACATTGAAAAATGAAGTAGAAAATTTTGTACAACCAATATTTCAATTTTTAGAAAAAAATAGTATTGATTAAAAAATTCATAACTCGGTCAAAGATTTTTTGCACAACCTGGAAATTTCTTAAAAGTTGGCATTTGATGTCCTCTAAAACAAATAAAAAAAAATAAAAATAGTGTTTTTTTGCAAATCAAGTTTTAGTGACAAAAAGTTAAATAAAAAATCACTAATTTTTTTTTACCGTGTATCATTTTTTTTTAGTGTAGTCCATATTCATACCTACAACATTGCCCAAGACACCAAATCGATCAAAAAATTCTAAAGATACAGATTTTTTAAATTTCCATGTATCATTTTTTTTGGATAGCTGCCAAATTTGATTGTAAATTATATGGACAAACTAATCATGCAAAATAGCTTCTTTTGGCAAACCGAAGGCACCAAAAAAAAGGTCAGACGGACAAAAAAAAAAAATACAAAACAAATGACTGAAATCACAGAAAATTGCTTAAATAGGGTATTTGTCCATATTTTGGGCCTAGTACCTATTTTGGGTCAACCAAACTTAATTCAACGAAATTGAGCATTTCACCAAATCTGGCATGAATCTGCCCCTTGATAATGATACGTGTAGTCACTATCTTCATTTTGGTGGGCAAGAATAATTTACTTTTTCCTCCTAAATTATAAATAAAGCAATAAAAATAGCACTCTTCACTTTTTTCTTGGCAAATCGCTAGTTGCCTATTAGGTCAAAAAATTTCACCACTTTTGCTTACCGCTTGTTGACACTCAGCGTCACGGCTTTCATTGCTCAGCACACGAATGAGAGCCGTCCCCCGAATCTCCAACCACCGGCAATATATTTTTTTTTGGTGGGTTGCACAATTCCGTTGCAAAAACAATCACTGAACTGCCACCAAATCAATAAAATAACTGATTAAAGTTACTTCGTCCATTTCGGAGAGAGTGGATGTTTATTCAGCACATTTGACGCTTCTCCAAACTGTGACAGTGTGTGTGCGCTTTTCACAAGTTACAGTCTTTCTTGCATATTACGGGCTTGTTGTTTGGCTACACAACAAATGTTCAATTATGTTTAAAACAAAGAGTCTATCCTACTCACGTCATCTGATGTTTACATTAGGAACGAGCAGGATAGACTCTTTGTTTACACTTCGGCTTTGGCCCTATTACAATGTTTTGCTAGAAATAATCCATGGTTATTTAATCAAATTTCAATCTTTGTTCTTTTAAAAACACATTTTGTTTATTTAAAAACTTTTCGGTATGAACTAACACTGTTTCCATTGCGAAAGTTTTAGCTTCTGCAAATTGTCTAACATTCCATTTCTCTATCGAAGAAAAAGGATGAGCGTGGATATTGTGCAATGTTACCCCACCCACTGACTTGAGACGATGGCGATGAAATGCGGAAAAGCTCATTTCGCCTTGTTTGTACATCGTTCTGCAGAAAATGGTTCCGTTTATTGGCAGTGTAAACTTTATTGGTGAAAGTTTTGAACACAGTTAAAAATATCATACTTTTATATTTGATTATTTCTTACATTTGACATGCAATATCAAATCCTAGTTTTAACTTTTATTTTATTTTAATTGTGATACTCTTAACTGAAGTTTATTTGTGGACCTTGTTATAGAACGTGGTCGTACCAAAAACAAACAGGGGAAAAACTTCATCCTTCTATTTCAGATTATGGAGAGTAGTCCATCAGTTCATTAATGTCCTTCTTAGAATGTCCCCTCTAAGCTTGCCACAGTCTACCTGGAAGCCCCAAGTCAACCCGGCTCTCTGGTTGCCCCTTCGCCCGTCAAGTGGCATTACGGCTAATGACCATCGACGAAAGCTGGCCCCATAATACGAGGGTCGTGTTCCTGGTAAGGTAATCAACAGCTGGTTCCAGCCCTCTCATCGGCATCGCATTAATTAGTCGGTTTCCGCAGGATGATCCCGGGCCCGGCATCGTAGAAAAAGCTCGTTTCGCATTCCAGAACACTGCAGTGCCGTTGAATTGTAGGAGGATTTTTGTTCAAAAGCCCGCAAGCAGACCAAGGGGGTTCATACTTACTTGAAAAACATAAAGATGACCAGCACATTGCCAAACAGGCCCCACACCATCATCAGGAAGTAGACGAAGCCCAGCGCGTAGTGGGCCACCGGCGACGGGGGCTCGAACTGCAGCCAGAAGGGGTTGATCCGGTCCCGGAAGGCGTCCTCCACCGGCGGGCCGTCGTAGCCGGACAGGGAAATGTACTTGCTGGCGGGGTGAACGGGCGGTTCAGGTGTAAATGTGGAAAGAAAAAGAAAGAAGGAAATTAACTTTTTCGGCAATTTTCCGGTTGGATTATTCTTTTTTTTATTTTTTTCCCCGAAATGGTAGAGAAAACTCAGAATTTGACCTTCATCTTTTTCGTTGGATAAGCAATGAGGTAGATGGATGCAGGAATTGGCAGATTAAAATGTAAGCGTAAGGCAGAAATGGCGTAACGGGAAATGGCAGCGCTATATAACTATTGTTCAAAGTTTTTGCCTCAAATTCGTTTTTTTTACATTTTGAGTCGGTCATCTTACATTAATGTCCCTTTGGCAACAAATTCTATCACTTAACCGTAACTGAAAACGGTAACTGGTAAACGTGGGATTGTAAAAATAAATTTTAATCAGGGACTAAAAGCACCAAAAGTAGAGCAAAGTTTCACGAAAATCGAAGATGGGTCGAGGCAACTTTTAAAGATTAAATTAACATATATACATTATTAAAATGAAGTTAATAATATTCATAATATTTCAAACATATTCTTTCTTGGGAACAGTATGCCATTCCATCGGGCACCTTATGTTGGCATATAAAGACTATAATGTTTAGGCGTCCAATATTCCTGGCTTTGAAATTTCCCGGGAAACTGGAACAATATTTTTGAAATGTTTAAATAGTCCTAAAATCCAAGGTTTGATTATATTTGTTAAGGTTTTAGGCTCAAAATCATAAATTAAGCTGAATACTTTTAAAAGGCGATAATCAAAACTTCATTCTAAACAAGGACAGCAGATTTTATATAGCTTAAAAAAATCAAAGGTGGAAATATTGCTGACCCGCCCGTGTTGATCAATCGGACCGCGCACTGGACTCACATTCCAGAGGTCGCTGGTTCGAATCCCGCGGCGGGCGCTCTACAATTCTTTGTGTAAATATGGGTATTCGGCGCCGTCGCTTCGTGCCATACTCTCGTACACTTAGGAGCCCAGGGCGGCGAAGTCCTTGTAGATAAAAAGGAAGGCACTAGTGGTTGGTACTAGCAATGGTGGCCGACAGCTATAAAGTCAACTTCGTTTTTTTCGGAAATATTGCTGATCTTTGTTGTGCTTTGGATTTTTAATAAACCACATTTTTTTATCTAATTTGATTCTAATTAAGTAAGTCTCTTATAAAAATATTTTTTGCAATTCCGTCGTGAAACTACTTACTTTTCCTGTCATTCTTGAACGACGAAATAGCTTACTTTTCTGTACCAAAAATAACAGAATCTTTTCAAAATAAATGCTGAAAAGTTGACACTTTTCAATTTTTTTTTGATTGAAACGATTTAAAAGTAACACTTTTCAAATTTTTTTTTGATTTAAACGATTTATTGACAAAATACATGAAAATTTTACATAAAATTTCACTCAGTGTGTGTTTTTTGGAATTGCAAAAAATGTTGCATGGAACCCGTTGCAAAACTTGATTTTTTAAAAAGGATAGGAGATTTTGCAGCAAAGAAATGTAAATCAATCTTCCTGTTTGAATCAAAATCAATCATTTTTTTTACATTATGCTAAAATGTTGTCTTCAAAGCTGTCTTAATCTGTTAAATTTGTCCTGGCTCGTCACAAATCCCGGTGCTTGAGGAAAAAATATCAAATACAGTATGTAAAAAAAGTATTTACACCGCTTGGGCACTATGCACATTTTGTGATGAAACATGTAACATTTCAAAGTTTGACAGGAACCTAGTACTACGTTTTGTTCAGAAACTCATGCCAAACATTTTGCTACAAAAAGCTCCTAAAAAGATGTGTTCTATAAAAAGTTGTATAACAAATACTATTACAAAAATAAAAAAGGTGCAAAAAAAGTTAGAACACTTTTCGAAAAATTAACATATATAAAGTTATTTGTTGACAAATCACCATAAATCCAGTCTCTCAACTCCAAATAGGCTTCCTTGACTGATTAAGAAAATAATTGGGATTGAATATAAAGTTTACTAACTACTTAGTATAAAAGTTTATATAACTCTGGAAATTCTATATAAAACTTATCTAAACTTAATTTTGCAAAGTTTCAATTTAACTAAATGTCAATATATTACCATAGAATTGCTAAATAAACATTTTGGAGTAGGAATATGCACCGAACCGGTCCATGATTCACAAGTCAACCTATGTGGCATCGGAAAGGGCATAAGATTTCCGATCTTTTGATACCCATACATCCCAGGTACCCACGTTGTTAAATACTTGGACAAAAAGTAAGTTTGATCCACGAGAACAAAAATTACGAAATTCCATACATTTTTGGCAGGTTGCTCAAACGAAACCATAACAACGTTTTTGCCTAGGTATTTAAAAACGTGGGTTTTATAGAAAACCTGGATGTATGGGTATCGAAAGATCGGAAACTTTATGCCCTTTCCGATGCCACATAGATTGACTTGTGAATTGTGGACCGGTTCAGATGCTGGCGGATTTTCCGACAACGTAATTCCGGGTTGGTACGAAATTCCAACGAAAAATCTATTCTATCCATACAAAGACCCCTAAAACGGTGTTATACCCACTTCAGAATGTTCAAATAGCAATTTTATGGTAATATATTGACATTTATTTAAATTGAAAGTTTGCAAAATTAAGTTCAGATAAGTTTTGTATAGAATTTCCACAGTTATATAAACTTTTACACTTTAAGTAGTTAGTAAACTTTATATTCAATCCAAATTATTTTTTTAATCAGTCAAGGATGACTATTTGGAGTTGGGAGACTGGATTTATGGTGATTTGTCAACAAATAACATTATTTATGTTAATTTTTCGAAAAGTGTACAAACTTTTTTTGCACCTTTTTTATTTTTGTTATAGTATTTGTTATATAACTTTTTATAGAAAACATCTTTTCATGAGCTTTTTGTAGCAAAATGTTCGGCATGAGTTTCTGAAAAAAACGTAGTACTAGGTTTCTGTCAAACTTTAAATTGTTACATGTTTCATCACAAAATGTGCATAGTGCCCAAGGGGTGTAAATACTTTTTTTACATACTGTATGGTTTTTTTTTTTTAAATTGAAAATCATTAAGATAATTATTCATTAAGAAATGAAACCCAGTCTTATATCTAAAATAGCGTAAAAAATCAAAATTTTCAAGTGCTGGGCATTTTTAAGATCTTTAAGCTTTTTTTACAATTAATCCTAATGAAACTTAAATGTTATGAAATTCTTATCAATTACTAAGTTTTAGATTGTTCATCATATTTTACAAATAAATCTGAATTTCCAGAACAAAGCTTGTATTTTTTTTTCAATTGCGAGAAAACCGGAACAAAATATAAAAAAAATATTTTTGAAATCCCGGACGTGACGTTTAATAAATGCTCTTTAAGAATGTTGATCTGATAATAAATTAAAATTCAAAATAGTGAGGAGAAGAAGTGACCGACTTAAGAAGGGTTATGTATACTTAAAAAATGCTACTTAGTATTGCAATCGTTTCAAATATGTGGAATAACTGTACTACAGTCCAGACCCGATTATCTTAAGTTCGATTATCCGAAGGTTTGAATAGGACGATTATCCGAAGGTTTGTATAGGACTTCGGATAATCGAATTACGAACAAAAAAAAACGTTTTTTTTTTCTTTTTATTGTTTTAAACATTAAATTCGAGTTCTGCGACCCCATTTCAGTCAAATTTGAATACAGTTTAGACTCGATTATCCAAAGCCTCGATTATTTGATGTTTCGATTATCCGAAGTTCGGTTATCTGAAGGTTTGTATGGGACTTCAATTAATCGAATCAAGAACAAATTTTTTTTTAAGATTTTTTTTTATTTTCTGTCTTAAACATCAAAATCGAGCTATGCGTTCCCATTTTAGTCAAATTGAATGGGTCATTGCTTATTAAATTAAAATATTTTTTTTTTCAACATTTCATCACTGCCATTTTGGTCGCCATCTTGGATTTAAAAGTTCTTAATCACTTTGGAGTAGTTTAGGGGTCATACTTGAGCTAAACAATTAAAAAAGAAAGCAAAAAACACTTTTTTGTGATTCGATTATCCGAAGCGAAATTTTGAAATTTCAATGTTTCATCACCGTAATATTGGCCGCCATCTTGAATTTAAAACATTTAAGTTACTTTAGCGTAGTTTATGGGCAGTGTTGCAAAAGAGTGATAGAAAAGCTATCAATTGATTATCTCTGCACCAAAAACATCCGAGAGTATAGCGGCCGTCACTATAGCTTGTGACAAGTTGTGAGATCTCTTCTAGTGTATCGTGATTGCCAGCGATGTCATTCTCTATCACTCCTCCCCTTTTCCTCGACTATGCGTTCTCACCGCTAAGTATTTCAGTCTCTCCGAAAACTGCAATGAGAGAACGCGGGACGGCGATTAGGAGCCGACCACGCATGACGTCCCGTTTAACTGCGTTTGCGAAATTGGTTTTGTGGCGGCTTTTGTGGTTAAACGCTGTTGCGTTACAATGATCGTGGAAGCGGGAATGAGAGAGAAAGGGAAAATGTCATTCGCGAGTGTGTAAACACGATAACGTGTTCGGCTATGAATTTGAGGCATGAACATTCAGGCGGGATAACTGTAGTTGGTGAGAGCTGATATTTTGATATTTTAACAATCCTCCTGTTTATGGGTCATAACTAAGCTCAACAATCAAATTTAGCCAACGATTTTTTTTTTTCGTGATTCGAATATCCGAAGTTTTGATTAAACGAAGTGATTTTTTTCCGCGGCCTTCGGATAATCGAGTTTGGACTGCATTTCTACAATTTTTATGCATCTATGAATACGTAGCTATTCTTAAAAAGTTGTCATCCGATGCAAGAAAGCTCCATATGATAGAATCCACCCTGCATATGACAGGTGTGTTTTTTTTTCCAAAACACCACAAAATTGGTTAAGGGCATTCAACTTTATAATGACTTTTTGTGCTAGTAGCAGAATATCGTATGCCCTGGGTCCTTCTGGGAAAACATACATGCTTCTGCGTTTTTTTGGGTTGCTGTCCGGTTGAGCCAAACATCCGATTATGGTTCGAGCTCGTTATTCGACTTACAGGTGCACATATTTAATATATGTTTTATTTAAGAGCACAACATTCAATCAAACAGCTGACAGGACTGTCGACCATTTTCCAAGGGATAATCCCGGCAAGGAGGGGGCAATGCCTGAACTTTACGTTGATGATGGTCCTACTTTTTCTTTACAGATTTTTTCTTAAATGGATTTAAAAAAAAATATATTTTCCTCTCAGTTTTAGAGAAATTGATAAGCAAAATCTCAATATTAAATAATTCAAAAATTATTACTTGTTCATAATTATTTGTTGTTGAGCAACTCTTTTTAACTCAATTGATTCGTTGCTAAGTTAAGGGTTAACATTATTTGGACCTGGAAAACCCCACTCGTTGATGACCATATGCTTTCTGTCAGCTTGATCCTTCGGTTTCGAGCAGTTTATATTTGCAAAAATTAAGACGAAAAATCAATAAAACAAGATTGGCTCACTAGGATCGGATGATAAGAGTCCAGTTTTCATCATTGAATGCACTTATTGAGCAGACATTCCAGAAGTTTCAGGAAAAAAGGGTGCACCAAGAAACACAATGTATTCAACTTCGGCAAAAGCACAGCCGTTCAGGGCTTACCAATTTGCATTCAATTAAATAGAAGTTCAATTTGGAACTCAGCGAAGCACTGCAGAATTTGTGGCCATACATGATTAATGTGAAAATTGAATTTCACGTTACTGGTTTTGCGTAACAACAAAAAGGCGTTTTCGATTTCGTGGAACCGGTGTGGGGTGCGAAATTCGATTGCATAAAATGGCGTATTTATCAGCGTTCAATTCAATGAGCATGTCCTTCTGGTTGGAAAATGGCTGGAATCCGTGTGAAGTTGTTCTTTTGGCTGGAAAACAAAAGCGTCCATTAGTTAAATTTGTTTGTCTTCTGATAATTTGTTTTAAAGTGTATTGAAAACAAGCATAAACTTAAATGTCAAATTTTACAATACAGAGACATTGTAAATAGGAAAGCATTCGGAAGTTTCTACTGCTTAGAAGTTGATGATCTTGATGTTTTTTAAAAGTAAATTATACAGAACGGCTTAAGAATTGTTAAGGAATATTTTTTCCCAATTCAGAATGCTTTATACCAAACGATTTCATTAAAATTCTTGCATAATTCATCACAATTTGTTTCTAGAAATTCGAGTCAACATTTTCCATTTCCTTTCCAGTAGTCGATGTCAGATGCTGCAATTCTCGGGATAATATTGTGTACATATTTGCCTCGGTGATCCTGCCTGCACGGCAGCTTTTATCCATCGGTGGCTGTTTACGACACCAGAGTTCCCGGTTCTTCCCTTTGACTATTTGGATTCAGTCACCGTGAACCCATTGTGGACATTTCTGTGGTCAGGCTTTATGTTTAGAATTTCATGTGGCGTTGCAGTTGAAAGAAAGCGCACCTTCCAACTCTATTTTCACCCAGTATTGTTCAAATTACATGCTCAAATGCACCACACGACCCACGAGAAGGAAAATGTTTCTTGTTTTAAGTTTGAATTTCTTTCCCGCTCGGGACTTTGGATTTGTTTTTTTTGTGTCCTGCCAGCACAGAATAAGCAAACACTTTCCGAATTGAGTTACAGCAGTTGTCCTGAAGGCCACTTTGCGGCGTTACTTTTCCCCGAGTTTGGGATGATATTTGCTCCGATTGGAAATCAGAGAAGAAGAAAAAAAACACCAAGAAACTTGTACCTGGAAAAACTTGCACATCATATGATTCACGTGATGGGATGGGTGGGACGTGGAATCGAAATTGGATTCCCGGTAGATTTGTGTACCTTTCTTTTTTCCGGGTACTCATATCTTTAGATTCAAGCATTTTTTTTTCTTAGATTTTTGTGGATATCAGTACTTGAAATCTAAGATTTATCCATGCCGACATTTTTTATTGCCATTCGTGTAGTTGTAGTTTAAAAATCTTCAAATTAAATATTTAGTTTTAAAAGCAAAGCAATCCACTTTTGAGCAATTCCAGCTCAAATCAGGATTTTTTCTAGTACTTTTGTACCCGACCCTCTTCGAATTCAATGAAACTTTGTAGATATGTTATCCTAGGCCTATATAAGCTATTTATGTGGATATGGAGCCGATAGTACTCGAAAATAAAATTTGAGAAGGGCGTAAGTTATTTAAAGATAACTGTATCTCGAAGCCGTTGCATCGTATCAAAAAGTGGTCAAACACAAACTTATAGAAAATTGGACGGGCTTTCTGAAAGAAATACACTGAAATAAAAATACATGCCACTTCCATGCTGCCCATGATCGCATAAATGTCCCATATGCATTTTCATCGATTTCGAGTTATTGATGCAGTTTGGTTCAAAATTGTGTGTTCTTTCGAAAGAGCCTATAACATCCAGTACTTTGTTCTAGAAATCAGGAGGAAATCCAGTTTTTTCGCGAACACATAGCCTTATGTATGGGACAAACTTCAATTGCGTTTTTCTCAGCTTGCTGTTTTTGCATATGGGACATTTATGCGAACATGGGCTGTATGAGAATTCTAGATTTTTAAGCTTAAACTTTAAATTTCAAGGTGATGTCACGATTTTTTTTCGTTCAAAATTTTTGAGGAAATAGCCTAAGATGTTACAAAAAGACTGACAAAAAATGCAGGAGGGTATGCCACTCCAAAAAAAATACAAAAATCATTTACTAAAACTGTTTTTTTGAAAAAAGGTCTAAACGTCAAAATTTTTTAAAACCGATAGTCGAAATCGATTTCCCAGACAATTTTACATAAAATTGATCACTGTCCTAATACCAATCCATGGGAAGATACAGCGGTTTTAAAAATAAAAGTGTTGAAAAAAAAAAGTTTTTTGGGTGGTTTTTGGCAATTTCTATTTGACAGACTAGATTTTTCAGTCTCGTAAATATTTTTACCAGAAAGCTCGTCCAATTTTCCATAAGTTTGCCTTTGACAGCTTTTGAATTTGACTCGTTTAAATATTTACGTAAGCTTATTTCCTATCCGGGTTTCTACCACACTGAAAAAATTATTCTATTTTAAGTTATGAGCAATGTATTCAAACTTATATCTGTAAGCCCATATATCCAATTAAAAAGCTGTCAAAGGCAAACTTCTGAGAAATTAGACGAGCTCCGGCATTTTTATTTTCAAAACCGCTGTATCTTCCCATGGATTGGACTTAGGACAGTGGTCAATATGGAAACTTTTATGTAAAATTTTCTGGGTATTCGATTCCCGCTATCGGTTTTTAAAAATTTTGACGTTTAGACCACTTTTCAAAAAAATAGTTTTAGTAAATGATTTTTTTATTTTTATAGGAGAGCAGTTCTCTACGAAATCGGTATTTTTTCTTAAATTTTTGTATTTTTAATTCGACTGAAACTTTTTTGGTGCCTTCGGTATGCCCAAAGAAGCAATTTTGCATCATTAGTTTGTCCATATAATTTTCCATACAAATTTGGCAGCTGGCCATACAAAAATGATGTATGAAAATTCAAAAATCTGTATCTTTTGAAGGAATTTTTGGATCGATTTGGTGTCTTCGGCAAAGTTGTAGGTATGGATATGGACTACACTGAAAAAAATGATGCACGGTAAAAAAATTGGTGATTTTTTATTTAACTTTTTGTCACTAAAACTTGATTTGAAAAAAAACACTATTTTTAATTTTTTTATTTTTTGATATGTTTTAGAGGACATCAAATGCTAACTTTTCAGAAATTTTCAGGTTGTGCAAAAAATCTTTGAGCTAGTTATGAATTTTTGAATCAACACTAATTTTTTTCAAAAAATCGAAAAATTGGTCGCAAAAATTTTTCAACTTCATTTTTTGATGTAAAATCAAATTTGCAATTAAAAAGTGCTCTAGTGAAATTTTGATAAAGTGCACCGTTTTCAAGTTTAACCAATTTTTAGGTGATTTTTTATAAAATAGTCGAAGTTTTTCATTTTTTAAATTAGTGCACATGTTTGCCCACTTTTGAAAAAAATATTTTTGAAAAGCTGAGAAAATTTTCTATATTTTGCATTTTTGAACTTTGTTGATACGGGTGTAGCTATACCGTTAGGCCTCGAGAGAAAGGCCCCCGTTACGGTGTCGAGAGAAAACCGGAGCTGGGTCTCGGTAGCTTCAAGGTGGCAGCCCCACCCCGAGACTAGGTATCGCAGCCCCAATCCGGCTGCATACCGAAATCAAAACCATTACGAACAATCAAGAAGGAATAAGGATCCGGAACAAACGGCATAGACCTAGGCACGAAAAGGACACCGATTGGAAACTCGGAACATGGAACTGCAGATCGCTACGTTTCGATGGGTATGAGTACGCTCTGTTGAACGAGCTCAATCCCCGCAACTTCGATGTTGTAGCGCTGCAAGAGATGTGCTGGAAGGGAAAACAAGCTGGGAACCGGCTTCATAGTGTTGGGCAAGATGCGGAGTCGTGTGATAGATTGGGAGCCGATCGACGACCGGATGTGTAGATTGAGGATTAAAGGCCGTTTCTTCAACTATCACATCTTCAACGTACATTGCCCACACGAGGAATCATCCGATGCCGAGAAGGAAGCGTTCTACGCGAAGCTGGAGCAGAAGTTCGACAGCTGCCCGCAGAGGGACGTCAAGATCGTCATCGGAGATATGAACGCCCGCATAGGAAGGGAGGAGATGTACAAGCCGGTGATCGGGCCGAACAGCCTGCACACCGTCACGAACGACAACGGCCAGCGGTGCATCAACTTCGCAGCCTCCCGCGGTATGGTGGTACGGAGCACATTCTTCCCCCGGAAAGACATCCACAAAGTCACCTGGACATCGCCTAACCAACGAACAAAAACACAAATCGACCACGTCCTCATCGACGGCCGATTCTTCTCGGACATACGGAACATCCGCACGTACCGCGGTGCGGACATCCACTCGGACCACTACCTGGTGGGTGCAAGCATGCACTCAAAACTGTCGACGACGTATCACCGACGACGGAGCCGGCTCCCACCGCCGTTCAACACCGAGCGGCTGCAGGACACGGCTGCGGCTCAGCACTACGTGCAGCAGCTGGAGGCGAGCCTGCCAACGGAGGAGGAACTCGGCGCTGCCTCGCTCAACGATGGATGGAGCAGAATATGCTCGGCCATCGGCAGTGCCGCTGAAGCCGCGCTAGGTAGTACGGTCCGAGTTGGAAAGCAGCGCTGGTTCGACGAGGAGTGCCAGCGGCTACTTGACGAGAAGAAAGCAGCTTATGCGGTGAAGCTGAGAGCTGCAACTGATGAGAACGTGGCCAGATACAAACAAGCGCTGAAACAGCAGAGAACGGTCTTCAAGCTCAAGAAGCGCCAGCTGGAAGATCGCGATCGCGCCGAAATGGAGCAGCTGTTCCGGCAGAACGAGACGCGTAAGTTCTACGAGAAAGTTAACCGGTCCCGCAAAGGCTATGCGCCGCAAGCCAACACTTGTCGGGACGCCGAGGGAAACCTTCTTATGGACAAAGGCGAGGTGTTGAACAGGTGGCAGCAGTTCTTCAACGAGCACCTCAACGGCGATGTAGCGCATGGAGACGGCTTTGAAACCCAACTTGGACCGCCCGCTGCCGACGAACAGTTCCCGGCACCTGATCTGGAGACGGTGAAGAAGGAGATCAGGCAGCTGAAGAACAACAGGGCCGCCGGTAAAGATCGGTTACCCGGTGAGCTCTTCAAATATGGAGGAGAGCAGTTGGCGAGGGCGATCCACTTGGTGATTTCTAAGATCTGGAGGGAGGAGAAACTACCAGCAGAATGGATGGATGGTGTCGTGTGCCCCATCTACAAAAAGGGCGATAAGCTGGACTGCGGCAACTACCGCGGTATCACGCTTATCAACGCGGCCTATAAAATCCTCTCCCAGATCCTCTGCCGTCTGCTGACACCGTACGCACGGAGGTTCGTGGGCCCCTATCAAGCGGGGTTTACTGGCGCTCGGGCCACCACGGACCAAATTTTCTCGCTCCGGCAGATCCTCGAGAAATGCCGTGAGTACAACGTGCCCACACATCACATCTTCATCGATTTCAAGGCAGCGTACGATACAGTCGACCGCGAACAGCTATGGCAGATCATGCACGAGAACGGATTTCCGGACAAACTGACTCGGCTGATCAAGGCTACCTTGGATCGTGTGATGTGTCACGTGCGAGTGGCAGGGGAGCTAGCGGACCCCTTCCAATCGCATCAAGGGTTACGACAAGGTGACGGCTTATCCAATGCGCTGTTCAACATCGGACTTGAGGGAATTGTGCGAAGAGCGGGTATAGACACGAGAGGCACGATTTGCAACAGGACAGTCCAACTTCTTGCTTATGCGGACGACATTGATATTATAGCGAGAGACCTAGAGACGGTGAAAAGGGTTTACACCGCCTTAAAGACGCAAGCAGGACGAATTGGATTGGCCATGAATACGACGAAAACAAAGTACATGAAAGGGAGGGGCTCAAAGGACGTTGACCCCCAAGACTCACCCTCTAGCTGTGGATGGCGATGTGCTGGAGGAGGTGAGCGAATTCGTGTACTTGGGATCGCTGGTAACGGCCGACAACGACACCAGCTTAGAGATCCGGACTCGTATCCACTCCGCGAATCGCGCCTACTTTGGATTACGGAAAACCTTGACATCTGATCGAGTGCAACGCGCCACGAAGCTGACCCTGTACAAGACACTGATTAGACCGGTTGCCCTCTATGGCCACGAGACCTGGACGCTGCGGCAAGAGGACGAACGAGCCCTTGGAGTTTTCGAACGGAAGGTGCTGCGAACGATCTACGGTGGAGTACGTACAGCTCAGAACGAGTGGCGAAGGCGCATGAACCACGAACTGCACGCGCTGCTGGGAGAACCGACCATCGTCACCCTGGCGAGAATCGGGAGGCTCAGGTGGGCCGGCCATGTCGCGAGGATGGATGAAGACCATCCTGTCAGGATGCTCTTTGACCGCGCGCGACCGGATGGCGGCACTGGCCGAAGAGCAGGAGCGCAGCGTGCACGATGGGGTAATCAGATCGAGGCGGACCTAAGAAAGATCTGCAACCTAGGAGACTGGCGAGCTGCAGCCCAGAACCGAGCAACATGGAACAACCTTCTTGATACAGCACGGGCACCGCGTATGGTGTTCTAAGCTGTTTGGTATGGTATGTATGATACGACCCTTCGTAGCTGAGATATTGCCATGCAAAGGATTAAAAACAGAAAAATTGTTGTTTTCTAAGTCCCACCCAAACAACACACCATTTTCTAATGCCGATATCTCAGCATCTAATGGTCCGATTTTCAATGCTAAACTATAAAACAGTCGTGAAATTTTCTGATCTTTTCGAAAAAAATACCACCAAAAAAGTTCGGAGAGGATCGGGAACAAAAGTGCCAGAAAAAATCCTGATTTGAGCTGGCATTGCTCTAAGGGTAATATATTGACATTTAGTTGAATTAAAAGTTTGCAAAATTGAGTTAAGATAAGTTTTGTTTAGAATTTCCAGAGTTATATAAACTTTTATACTAAGTAGTTAGTAAACTTTATATTCAATCCCAATTATTTTTTTAATCAGTCAAGGATGCCTAATTGGAGTTGGGAGACTGGATTTATGGTGATTTGTCAACAAATAACTTTATTTATGTTAATTTTTCGAAAGGTGTACAAACTTTTTTTGCACTTTTTTTATTTTTGTAATAGTATTTGTTATATAACTTTTTATATAAATCATCTAACCTATAAATTTTAAATTGTTTACATGTTTCATCACAAAATGTGCGTAGTGCCCAAGGGGTTTAAATACTTTTTATACATGCTGTATATCAATTTTTTTGTAATTGTCTGCTCTACAACTTTTTAGAACATTGTCAAACTCTAAAAAATAACCCTGCAAAGTTAAACACGAAATTTTAAAATGAATATGTTTGTTCTAAATGAAAAAATAACCCTTGTGGGTCAATGTTGATCCGAAAAGTACACCCAAAGTTAAAGAACGAGGGGATAGTCCTCACGAAAAGAAACGTGAGGAAAGTGCTATATTGCGAGAGTATAGTCCTCTCGCGTGTTCATTCGTTCATTGGAATAGTTCATCCTATGAGTGGCTTATATGGACAAACGACCGCCATTTAGTCACCGAACCATGGTGGCCCATACGGCAAAGGCACGGTTCAATATGCCGAAGGTTTTGGGTTCGAGTCTCGGTACTGGTACTTTTTTTTGATAGATGAACTCTTTTTAAAGATGAACCCATGAGTAAAGTACTCTCGGTAATTTTGGGATTTATCCTCTCAGTCCGCACACAGTACCATTTTACTACCGAATCGTGCTCTTTATTCTCTCGTATGCCGATTCCCAGTTCTGGGTGTACATTAAATTTCCTTTAAAATGACATGTTCCAAAAAAAATTACAGTCGAGTAAAGGAAAATGGCAGAGTTTTTAAATCATTTTTAGTGTTTTTTTTCCATGAAAAATACTTTTTTTGAATTCTTAGTACGCCATTAAATCGGGCGTACAATTTGACACCAAATTTCCATCTCATCACTCATTTCAGGCTGCAAATTATTGCAAAACACCTCTTTTCTCGCATGTTCAAAAATGAAAGGGATCATACCGTCCCTCCGTCACGAGATATCAAAAAACGGACCTCGTGATCAGGGACAATAGTTACCCCTTAGGACAAAGTTTCACGCAAATCAAAGATGAGGTCGGGGCAACTACTGTGGGAGTTGGAGGAGAAATACCCATGTATTTTTTTTATCCTTTCAACAATGCTTGGGAGATTAGTTTAAAGGCATCTGAAACCCAACACCAAAATCTTGATAATTCTATCAAATGGCGGTTTTCACTCGTTACACTCGGAATCGTTTCCGTTATCACTTCCAGTCGGTGTGGTACATTAGCAAGTCATTGCATTTAATGATCCTGGCTAAGCCATCAGGCTGAGGCTTCAGAAAGTTTTGCAAATGGCCACGCAGTTCTCTCGCAAGTCCGTCCGGGCGTTCCGTTGGCACATTCATTTCATGGAAACGAACTTTTCTTCAAAGCAAAAGTCTCTGTCAGTCACAGTTTCCTAGGGTCGTACGTGTTGAAAGTCGATTTGGATTTGGATCCCCCTTTTGTTCACAGGAAAATGTGTGTGAATCTCTTTGAAGTCACCGTCAATCAACAATTTAATGGACGATTTTAAAACCCTAACGAGAGTGGTAACAAATTCCTAAAAAATCGATTGATGTAAGAAGACGACCCTCTGAGATTAATTCTGACCACCAAGTCCTCATGTTCAGCTTGTAAAAATGGCAGTAGTGTTCAATGATTCGCGGCTGTTTGTCTGTGGTTTTCTAATAAAACTTTTCTCCATGATCATACCAAATTGAACAAGCTTTTACTTGATAAGTCTTAGCATCCATTTTTATTTGATATGAGCTACCCCTAATGTTATTCCTTTTTTGAATAATTTATTACCATTTTAAATTGGCACAAAAATTCACGCCCTCAATTCGTCCAAAACTTGTCACTCGAATTGGCAAAAGTTTAACAACCCCCTAGCTCTTCTCCCCCCTCTTATACTTACGTCCACAGCAAGCTGGTGTTGGAGACCTCGGTCGAGACGGCCGTGTCCTCACCCGGCGGCAACGGACCGTCGTCGTTCGCCAACGAGCCCACGGTTTGCAGCGAGGCCGTCATTTTGGCCATTAGAGGCGACAGATGGACATCTGCAAAGCGAGGACGAGATAGATGCGGATAAAAAGTTGTGACACTCACTTTTCTGTTAACAATTTTTTTTTTGATCATTCGGCTGAACTGCGGGTTTGTGTAAGTGTGTGTGTGTCAGACCAGGATGTTTTGGGGGAGGTTGTTACTTTCCTTGAGGGTTGCCCAGTGCAAACAGATTACCGTGAAAGGAGATTATTTTGCTTTATGTTTATGACTCCTGCTTTTCATTCATTAGGGGAGGAAGGCTAAAGTCCTGCGTAATACATAAAATAGAAGAGGCTTTTTAACTAACGGCGTTCCACAAAGCTGCTTTACAAAATTAGGCTCATTGTTGCTCACCATACTAGAGATAATGGGATGAAAATAGCAAAAACTTGCGTCAAACAAAAGTACGAGTTTCAAAATCGAGGCAAATGATTGTCACCACAAGATTTCAAGCAGGTTTAAAAGTAATAGATAGATAGCTGGAAAAGTACGATTATTTTATGAGTACCGACACAAAGTTGTTAGCTTTCATGCCCTTTGGCAACATTATCTCAAAGATAGGCCTTACAAGCTAAAGGTTTTTTTTTTAATTTTTACCATCCATAAAAAAATGGGGTTTCTCATTTTGAAAACTGAGTAATTTAAACCGACTTTTTGCGTTTTTTCAAAATTTGGATGGAACTTTTTTTATGCATTCTAAAAGACAAAATAAGCCATTTTGTATTATTGAAGTTTTCACAAAAGTTTCCATGCAGTTTTGCGGGCTAGTCCTATAAAACGGGCCTGTGAATATTTGAAAACCTGTATTATCTTGAATAAAATACTTTCTCACTGATTTATTGTCTATCGCTTTATTGTAGAGTATACACATTAGGGTGTTTCATCCAAAACCAATAGTTCTCAGAATTAGGGAAACCTAGGTTCCCCTAGTAGAGGATACCCATAGGGACTCTCATGCCAAATATCAGCCCATTTGGTTGAGAATTGGCCTGTCCCCAGCGGTTTAAAGTTTACATGGAAATTACTATGGGATTTTTGTGCTTTTCGTTCAATCGTTCCTAAAGGTCTGGGGACAACATGGATTCACTCGGAATAAAGACAGGTGTGTAGGAAAGAATTGGGCTTGTCCATTCTGTCCCCAAGGTGCGCATTGGATCGACGTCCGGTGTCTCTAAAACCAACGATTCATCCTTCAAAAGCATCGCATTTCCTTAGTATGCTATGATGGCTAGGTGGAAACCACGACGCCCCATATGAGACGGTGAACACGTGGAGAGGCATCGATTGCATTATTAACACAAAATCATCATTTTACTTTATTTAGAATAGTTGAAATTCTTCCAGGAACATCAATAATTATAATTTTAGTACTTTAAAGAATGTTTCTGAGCCAAAACTCGAGTAGATGCTCTGCCACGTGTTCACCGTCTGACATGGGGCGTCGTAATTTTCTCCTAGCCGTCATAGCATACTAAGGACAATGCGTACATTTGAAGGGTGAATCGATGATTCTGGAGACATCGGACGTCGATCCAATGCGCACCTTGGGGACAGAATGGACAACCCTAATTCCTTCTGGAATTTGTTCATTGGACCATCCCCTACACACCTGTCTTTATTCCGAGTGAATCCATGTTGTCCCCAGACCTGTAGGAACGATTGAACGAAAAGCACAAAAATCCCATAGTAATTTCCATGTAAACTTTAAACCGCTGGGGACAGGCCAATTCTCAACCAAATGGGCTGATATTTGGCATGAGAGTCCCTATGGGTATCCTCTACTAGGGGAACCTCGGTTTGCCTGATTCTGAGAACTTTTTCGTTTGGCTGAAACACCCTAATACACATATCGCTGTATTCAATCGGAAGTATACACAGACAAAAATGATGGTAATATTTATCAGGAAATGGTGACAGATTTTGTGTCGAAAAAAATGTGTAATATTACATCAGGAATTCATGAGTATTCATCAGTTCTTGACGTTTTTGATGAATATTCATCAGGCTCACATTTTTACACATTTTTTATGTAATATTACTCAAAAAAGAGGGAATATTGAACCTACCAAATTTTAAACCTTCCAAAATTCAACTTTTTTTGCTTTGTATATTTTCGTAACCTTGATTTTTTTGCAATTTTGCCTTCCTCACTGAGGTAAGGCTATAATCCTGCTCTAAAAATGAGCTTAGAGCATGGGCATGGTTGGCTGCCAATGAGCTGCTACACCGTTATTGACAGATCAGCTGAAGTTAAACAATGAATCAAAAATGATCAGTGGGAGCCAACCATCCGTTCACTGTTTAACCTCTGAAGATCTCTACTTTATTAGTCAATACCGGCGCCCTCCCAAGAAGCCTGCAGTTCAACGAAAGGGAGGAATGTTAGTCCGATAGTTGAAGTTGCAGACTCATCAAGCACATAGTTTTTCGCTATATACTTGTTGATACCGCTTGAGACCGTTGAATCCACAGCATCTCCTTCAAGCATCACGTGATTATTATTTTTTTGGGTTAGTAGGATAAGGTATTGGCTTTTCGATGCCTCCCGAGCTACGACGCTATGGGGAGGACTTTCATAACAGACCCGTCGGCGAGCCTTCCGAGCAACGATGCTATGGGAAGGTCTTTCTGGTTAACACACATACTCACTCACACACAGTTATTTGCTCCACTATTAACTCAACGATCCAAATTGTCAATGCATCTTTCGTTCATTATATAGAAATGGCTTTTTCACCGCAAAAAAATAAAACCTTACTCGAAAAATTTAAACACAATCCACCCGACGCCGTGCCTTCCGATCAACGATGATATAGGAAGGGCTTTGAAAATCACAAAAGAAATCACTTTTCACTCCGAATATTTTTTACGACCACGCGCTCCCTTTGCCAATTATTCACTGATTTTCTGATGATCTGGTAACCCTGTCTCGAGGTATGGCCACTTAAGTGATATTTATGTACTTTTTTTATTCCGGATCTAAAAAATAGATGATTTTTTTGTACAATTCCATCATATCAGCCATTGTTGGTAATAAGTGTGGAAGGCTCCACAACATAGATGGATTATGTTAGTTTTTTTAAATGTTCTGAAAAAAAATAATGAATGGAGATTCCGTGTATTGTTCAGTTTTAATAGAATAAATTAGATGGTCAGAATCAGATATAAAGAATGATGCAAACTGAAGCACCTGAAAAAAGATGTAGCTTAATTAAAATAAATTATAACAATTTTGGTAAGCATTTCAAGGAAAAATTTGTGTTATTTTATTCAAAAAAAAAACTTTTAACCCTTTCCCATCATTCAATATTTCAATTAGGTTTGTGCAAGAAGAATTACTTTAGTTCGTTTAATACCTAGTATTCGAGAAATTACAATTTGAAGTAAAATAATCATGGAACACTGGTTTAACAATGGTGTTAGAAGGTTTAATTTGAAAAAAAAATAGATGATCGATTGTGGAATGCCCCAAACTGAAAATTTTAATTTTTTGGTTCAGGTTTAGTTGCTCCAGTTTTGATCTGAAGTTAGTATGGAACTTTATTCGATTTACTATGGAGAGTTGTAACTTTTTACATCTTCTTTGAGAAAATTTTCCAATATCCTGTCAAATTGTCCTATTCTTATGTTTCTTATAGGTTTTTGATCAGGGGAACTTTGTCTTTTTTTTATTTCCGTGAACCAGGCCACTGTTCAAACACTTTGTGAACAAAATTCTTGTCAACATGAGAGCATTTATTTATTTATTGAACGATTTGAGACACGATTTTGAAAAAAAAATATGAACTTACTTAAAGTTGTATGATTTTAAATGCATTGATTCGGACCCGAATGACTCTTGAGTTAAGTGGTCTTTAAAATCAAATAAAGAAATAAAAATGCATTGAAGATTTTAATTGACCTTCACACATCTTTTAACGATCAAAGTCGCTGTCCTAAATTTAGTTACAAAATATTGATCAGAGTCAAGATTAGAACAATTTTCAATTAATTAGATATTTCCCTTGGTTGAAAATTTTCAGTTTCCCGTAGTACTAGGTTTCTGTCAAACTTTTAATTTGTGCATGTTCCGTCACAAAAAGTGAAATTGTCTCACTATTTTTGACCTCCCATAAAAAGTTACCTATCCAAATTTTACAGATTTCTAACATTCTTTGAAATAACTCCATTGATATTTGGGGATCATCTAAAATTTGAATCTGTATCTTTGTATCTTTTGTACTTTCATAGCAAATTGTATAAAGAAAAGTTAATTTTTCTCTCGTCTTGGTTCTTCCAGCATTAATGTTATGATGATTTCAAAGAAAGCTTGAAATCTGGTAAATTCGGAAGCTTTTCAAATCCTATTAAATCGAAAAAATCTTTTAAAATGCTCTAGCAAAATGTCGGGAAAGAACCCTTCTTCCAATGGGGCCAAATATCAGACCTGCCGATTTTTTTTAATCAATGTTCTTGAAAAAAAAAACATTTTATATGTAATTTTCAAATCACAATTTTCTTAAAAAAGCGCAGGCCAAATGTTATGCAAAGAATTTCGTTAAGAAAGGAAGATCTAGCACTACAAACGCGTTTACAAAATCTGAGGGGTATTTCTTTTCAAACTCGAGATTTGTTCATCCGAAATGCCTTATATTCAATTAAATAATTTTATCCCCTTCCCTCCCAGAGCAAAATCGAGAATTTTTACGTGTTTGCTTGCCCTTTTTTACAGACTTGATCAAATTGGTTGAAATTTGAAATGGAGGCAGTAAACATCCTAATTAACACTGTGTAGGATGTATTAGTTCATTTCATTCAATAGTTTCCGAGAAATGCCAATATGAAGTAAAAAATTAGTGGTGCTCTACTTCTATCTCGATTGGAATTTTTATTACAAAAAAATGTTACACTCTCATGTTGTTTCGATCATTTTTAACATACCGTCCTCTGGGAGAATTGGGACAGCTGTTTTAGCCTTTTTACTGAGCAATATTTTTATATTTTTGATTGGTTTTGGATAGATCACACCGTCATCAGGGGTGACATTGGGTCTGGGGGTGAGATTGGATCATACAAAAATATTTAAATTTGTATGACCCAATTGCACCCCCCAGAGTCAATGTCACCCTAATGGCGGTACAA
Source organism: Culex quinquefasciatus (assembly GCF_015732765.1). Classification (NCBI taxonomy): domain Eukaryota; kingdom Metazoa; phylum Arthropoda; class Insecta; order Diptera; family Culicidae; genus Culex; species Culex quinquefasciatus. The sequence continues at coordinate 171,382,472 of NC_051863.1, forward strand.
GAAAAACTGTACATCGTTTTCCATATTTCAAGCTTTCAAGAGCTCTCTGTCTCTCTTCAGACTTTAATGCCGATTCACCCCAGCTGACGGTTGCCCAGAAAAAAAACATTGGCAAAAGCAAAATTTGCTCAAACTTCTTTTAATTTTTGCAAATTCTGGGAAACATTTAGCTTATTGCTTTATTTAAGCTATTCCAACAAGATAGACATAAAAAGAATACAATGATCATAAATACCATCCGTTTCCCGTAAGAAAGTAAAGCAAAAATTCACAAAGCAAAAAAAGAACCCATCACCATCCTCCAAATGCTGTCCTTACCTTCAAGGGCACGTCCACCGCCGGAAATGTACGCTGGTGAGGCGGCCGCTTCCTTCAGCTCGTAATTCGCGCTAATATTAGCGATGGTTTCGCCCAGCACGAACAGAATTGCTACGAATCGTTTCATCGTTGGTGAGTGAAAATTTGGCTCTTTTTTTCGTTTCGTTTTCTCGATTTTCACGTCGTCGTTTAAAGACCCCTAGGCTTTTGTCTCCTCTGCCGGGGGGGTTGATCCCTTAGGGTAGCAGCAGGCGACGGCGTCGGCGGCAATCGACGGCGTGGTTCAAGTTGGCCATGCACTTATCTTGTAAAAGTGGGTGCGGTTTGTGCTATTGATCCTCTTCCAGGACCCGGAAGGATAATCCGATTTGGCGGGGACGATGTCTAAAAAAGATAACAAATTGAAAAAGGAGAATTAGCGATACATCTTAAGTCCAATACAATGCTGGGAGAAAAAAGTTCACGAAATACGTGTTTAGCTTTTTCAATGGATTTGATAGCGTACGCAGCAGGTGCGTTTTCCTAGAATAAAAAAAACGAAGCGGTGGATTTTTTTCAAAATCATCATGGGGAAACATTTTGGAAACATGATTTCAAACAAAACAAAAAGTAAAAAAATACATTTCAATACCGAGAATAAAGAGAAAATGGTTACAAGTAATTTTCAACGTCTTCGCAAATTTACTTTTTTGTGATGGATTTTTTTTATCTGTATGATGTTTTCGGCAAAGTTTTTGCAGCTTAGGACTCATCAGAAAAAAAAGTTACAAGTAGAGAAAATCCAAGTACCGATATTTTTACGGAATTGAAAACTTTGAAATTTTGTTCTGGAGTTAAGGATGAGGTATAATCTGTTACCTTAAAGTGGGTGGCATTGATATGACTACAATGTATTTTTCAAATACCATTCAACAAGTAAGCTTTTTCATGATTTCTATTTTGAAACATGTTTTCAATAGTGCTTTAAAAATGGTTTCGTTTTAATATTAGGTATAACACTGCAGTTTCATTGCAAGTTATTTCCAAAAAATCAAACCATCCACTTTAACGACCCCAGGTCTTTTGTGGTCTCTATTGCAAGTTTCTGTTCGAACCCAAGGGGATTCCAGCATCGAGGAGCGGCCGTGGCTGACTGGTTACGGTGTTCGCTTTGAAAGCGAATGGTTCTGGGTTCGATGCCCATCTGCTCCCAACGAGAAAGTTAAGAACACATAAATTTGAAACAATGAATATGAACGAAAAATCAAAGTCGCTCGAGGCGGGGTTCGATCTCCCGTCTTTTGGATTGGTAAGCAAAAATGCTAACCACTAGGCCATGACGACTTGGTGAGCGTGGACTGGAATTGGGAATACTGTTACAGAGAGCGAGTTGTGGCGCTATAACCACGGCAAATAGTGTCCAGGGCATTCGTGGAAATACAATGTCCCATCCCAGAGAGTCCCGGAGTACCAAACCTTCTTAGCATGGTGCTCCCAACGAATACAACCAAAATCTCGGAGGGTATGGTGGTGTGTCCCCACGCTTCTTCCTCCCCTGTCGATTCAGAATTGTGTTGTTGTTCGAACACTCAGTGCTCAAACACAACACAATTACGAGTCATCTCTGCGATACGGCTTTACGCAGTAGGCCTGGCCGCTTTAACGTTTGTGGTGTTTCAATGCATTTCAATGCAATGGCGCACTACAAATGTTAATAAATGACAAGAAGAGTGCTAGGCGTCATCTAACCTAAGGCACTCTCCAGAATCCCTTCGATAGATTGGCTGCGCAAGGGTCTGATTAGATTAGATTAGAACCCAAGGGGATTCCAGCATCGAGGAGCGGCCGTGGCTGACTGGTTACGGTGTTCGCTTTGAAAGCGAATGGTTCTGGGTTCGATGCCCATCTGCTCCCAACGAGAAAGTTAAGAACACATAAATTTGAAACAATGAATATGAACGAAAAATCAAAGTCGCTCGAGGCGGGGTTCGATCTCCCGTCTTTTGGATTGGTAAGCAAAAATGCTAACCACTAGGCCATGACGACTTGGTAAGCTTGGACTGGAATTAGGAATACTGTTACAGAGAGCGAGTTGTGGCGCTATAACCACGGCAAATAGTGTCCAGGGCATTCGTGGAAATACAATGTCCCATCCCAGAGAGTCCCGGAGTACCAAACCTTCTTAGCATGGTGCTCCCAACGAATACAACCAAAATCTCGGAGGGTATGGTGGTGTGTCCCACGCTTCTTCCTCCCCTGTCGATTCAGAATTGTGTTGTTGTTCGAACACTCAGTGCTCAAACACAACACAATTACGAGTCATCTCTGCGATACGGCTTTACGCAGTAGGCCTGGCCGCTTTAACGTTTGTGGTGTTTCAATGCATTTCAATGCAATGGCGCACTACAAATGTTAATAAATGACAAGAAGAGTGCTAGGCGTCATCTAACCTAAGGCACTCTCCAGAATCCCTTCGATAGATTGGCTGCGCAAGGGTCTGATTAGATTAGATTAGAACCCAAGGGGATTCCAGCATCGTGTCAGACTGGTCACTAATCCGGAATTACTTGGAATTTGAGCAAGTAATTCTGTAATTCCAGATTTACTGAGAAATTCCAGAGTAAAAAAAAATCCAGAGTAATCCTGGTAACTCTTGATAATCCCAGTAATCCTGGTAATTCCATGATTTTTTTTTGTGAAAAAATACTTCCGAAAATAATAAAATAATAGAAAATAACTGTTAAAAAGATAATTTCGATAATCCTTTTATGATTCTATTTAATGCCTATTAATTTTTATGTAAGAAATCATAGTTATAGCTAGTACGGGATCATTCGGATTTTGAGTAAGTAATTCAGTAATTCCAGAATAACTTCGCAATTCTGCAGTAATTCCTGTAATTCTGGAATAACCTAGTAATACCGTAGTTATTCGTGTAATTCCATAGGTACTCAGTAATTCGTGTATTTTCCATCAATTCAACACAGAAAAAAAATATTTAATTTTGGAATGTTGAAAATTTAGTAAATTAAATTACCTCTTTTTTGGAGTAATATTACAGAAACAATATGTAAAAATGTGAACCTGATGAATATTCATCAAAGACTGATGAAAATTCATCATTTTCTAAAGAAAATTTTATCATTTTTTTTTTGAAGCAATATCTGTCACCATTACCTGATGAATATTACCATATATTTTTTCTGTGAAGTAACTACTAGTAATTCTTTGAAGGTAAATCGGCAGAATGCATCTTGCTTTTCCTTGATGCCTTTTATGGTTGTAAGAAGTACAGAGTGGATTCGGAATGTTCGAAAATTCCAATGTTCTCTAATTCAAATGTATTCGGATGAAAAAGCACTCAAACGTCAAACAAGCTGTCAAACGTCAAAATCTGTTAACAAAATGATGTAGAAATTTACCCCATTATTTGATGATTTCCAAGTAGGGTGTCCAATTTTCCCGGGTTTTGAGTATCCCGGAAAACGGAAAAAAAAATTATTCCCGGGAATTTTTAGAAAACGTCATAAAATCTATGTTTTCTTTATATTTGTTATGTTTTTCAAGCTTTAAAATCATACTATTAGCTCAATACTTTTAATATTAATCATAACAAGGATAGCACTTGTAGATAGTTTTAAAGATTTTTGCCTTCCTCACCTCACTGAGGCAAGGCTATAAAATCACTCAAAAATTAAACTTCTTAAATATACCTTCTAGATACACCTTCACGTTTACATATCGACTCAGAATGAAATTCTGAATAAATGTCTGTGGGGATGTGTGTAGACATGATTTATTTTCACACGATTTTCTCAGAACTGGCTGAACCGATTTTGGCCGGGTCAGCATCATTCGATTCGTTTTGGGGTCCCATAAGACCCTATTCAAATTTATTCTGTTTAGTAAAGTATTAAAAAAGTTATGCTAAGAAAAGGATATTTGTATCTACAAAAAAGGGTGATTTTTTACATAACCATAAAAGGTCAGGTCTTTTTGTTTACATGCGAGAGTCGCGCAAGATGCGGAACGCCCGGTTGCCACATTGCTTCAAATGAGAGTCTGCATGTTTTCTGGAAAAGTCTGTATCAGGTATCTATTTTTTCATAAACTTATTTTCATTATTACTTTGTAAATATGAGGAAGACACCAACCAGTTAATGGTGTATTAAGAAACGTGTTTTTTTGTTCTTTGTTGTGCTTTGAATTTTAAATGCACTCAAACGCCAAAATCAGTTGTCAAACTGATGTTGATGTTTACCCAATTGTTCGATGATTTCCAAGCAGGACGTCAAATTTTCCCAGGTTTTGAGTTTCCGGGAAAACGGGAAAAATATTTTTATGTTCCCGGAAGTTTTTGAAAAAGTTATAAAATCTATGTTTTCTTTATATTTGCTATGTTTTTCAAGTTTAAATTTATAGAATTAGCTAAATACTATTAATATCTTTCTAAACAATGATAGCAGTTTTAAGATAACTTAAACAAATTTTTGTTGTTCTCTGTTGTGCTTTGAATTTTATTTGCACCACATTGCTAATTCAAATGAAATTAGTATCTTATAAATATTTTTTTTTATATATTCTATAAAACATGACTAAAAAATAGAAATGATACCAATTAATGTAAAATTTTAGAAAAGTTTAAACTTATAAATTGTAATACTAATGTAATTTCCAGGCCAAATAAAGATTTTTGTTTGATTCCGGGAATTCCCCGTACAACATATAAAAATACCGGGAATTTTGTGCCGGGAATTCCCGGCACCGAATTTCTTCCCCATCCGATGGAAGGTTGGAGCAGATAGGAATCGAACCCATGATCTTACGCGGACAACTAAACTATTTGGTCAAGCCTGCTGCCAAGTTATTGTGGTTCTTACAAATTAAGGCCAAAAAATTAGCAAATTGAATCGACGACATCAAATGGACCATAAGTGAGGTTATTTTTAAGGATTAATATAAAACGTTAAAAAAATGTTTGTTTAGCTGAGTTTATAAATTTTCATCATTTTTTTTATAAATCTAAAGCTTAGTGTAATTTAGAACTTTTGAAAAGAAAAATCTTTTTGATTCAAATGCATAATTGTATAATTTGATGTAATTTATGAAATCATCTATTTGTATACATAAAAAGTTGGCAGTTGATGCCCTTAGGATGCTTATCAGAAAAAAAGTGTTTTTATGCAATTCAAGTTCTAGTGGCAAAAAGTTAAATTGAAAATCATTAAAATTTGTTTTATCGTGTATAATTTTTTTCAGTGTAGTCCTTATCCATACCTAAAGCTTTGCCGAAGACACCAAATCGATTAAAAAATTCCTTCTAAAGATACAGAATTTTGAATTTTCATACATCATTTTTGTATGGACAGATGCCAAATTTGTAAGAAAATTATATGGACAAACTAATGATGCAAAATGGCTTCTTTGGGCATACCGAAGGCACCAACAAAATTTCAGGTTGATTAAAAAATACAAAAATTAAAAAAAAAAAAAAAAACGATTTCGTAGAGAATTGCTCAGCTATCACCGTTGAACAATCAAAAGTTTATCGATGAATTACCTGAGTTTATTTATAAGTGCTACATTTTTATCAAATTACCGTTATATTGGTTCTGCCAATCGACGCCTGCATAATTGATAGTCGTCAAATCGAAACTAATTAAATTTATCAACCAACGCACCGTATTAAACACTCTTTAATTAGTCTCCACCAGAGACCAGTAAACGAGTTCGCTGCCCGCCCTGTTGTGGGAAAAGTCAACATCAAAAGGGTTGCATAACTCTCGCACTGTTTCGAGAGCTCGTAGGCCGGAAACGTAAAGTTGTCACCCAGATTCAGCCAGCACAGTTCGGAAAGGCATGACCCCGATATGTGATTTCGAATACATTCGCCCGAGGGGGGGCTTTATTTTGTTGGGGCCTCCATCGAGAGGTTCCATTTCACTTTGTTGATGCGGACCCTTTATTTCCCTGCGTGCAGACCTCAAAATTGATGGGGCACGGGGGTCGAGCTAATTTGATTAATGGGTGATAATCAACTGCGATATTTATGTTGCATGGTTTTTTTTTTGCGAATATCTTCCAAATATATGACTTTATATGCCATCGAAATTACGTAAAAACATAATTTAGTTCATGCTGATGCTAGGATGCGAACGGTTTATGACGGAGTCATGCGGATTTTTTTATGGCTGGTGTTGGCTTTTTATTGCGTTTAGAATGCCCTTTATAATATTTATGGTGAAACTTGTGAAATGGATTCATGGGAAGCCTCCCAATGATAATAGAATTATGTAACTGACTAAGTGTATTTTTGCCTTGATTGTAGATATTGAAATCGAATGTAGTTCTTGAATTGTTAATAAATCATGTTGTCGCTTTTAGCAAGATTGCTATGGGTAGCAAACGAATTAATTCAGCTATTGCTGCTCTAAGCAAGCAGAAGATACAGATTACTAAACTGACCTATGAACAGCTTCCTAACTGATGTGATACAAGATAAATCACATCTTGGTTCGCTGTTGCCATCGTAGGAAGTAGTAAGTTACCATCTATTGCTGACTCGTCACTAAAGTCTGCTTTCTGTGTGCAGGTCTAACCTGAGGACAATACGGTCCGTTACCAGCAATTTGTCGATGGAGATTAATTCTCGCATCCTTCTCCCCAAGCATGTCAGTGAATCATAAAGTTATGGCTTCAGGTTTGATTGCCGATGGACGAAAGATAAAATTTGTTGTTCCCTGAGGCCGGAAAATCCTGGCCGTATCGTGTTTACGAGTGTTCATTGTTTTTCTGTCTGCCTGCTACACACAGAACAGGGCAGATATTGTTCAATCCCCTCAGGGACACGTGGAACGACTCCGGAACGGTATCATCAGGAACCGGAAATTTTGGACACTTGTTAGCAGCAGGGCAAACCACCACCACCATCGTCGTAAATTTATTCCAACATGCCATAACTCTGCCCTGAGTGCTTGTGGCAGGTCATTGATTTTTGGCATCCCGGGAGTGATGGAGACAAGCCTGTAAGGCGTCATCGTTTACACTGGGTTGCAAAGATTTTTTGCAACCAAACGTGTTGAACAAGTGAAGAGAGTTTTCCTTTTTTGGAAAAGCATCTAAACTTATGAATTTTCGCTATTTTAAAAGAGGAAAAACTCTTTCGACTTGTTACTAATAATGAAATAATACCATTTCTTAAACTGGAACATTTTGAAAACATATCAGACTAGTGTTATTCCTTTTGAGATCAGAAGCAATATCCCAAAATAGTATGGATGTACAAAAGCTCAACTGAAGGGTAGGAAACGAAACGACCATCGTGCAACACATTCTTTCGGGGAATTACTGAAGAGCATCATGGTCACTATTGTGGGCTCTCGAGTGCTTTCCACAAAACCTTTTTCCAGCACTCATTAATACCGAAAAGCGTTGATTCCGTTTATATGCGTCATGCATCCTGAGTGGGTGAATGACTCTATTGTTGACAACACACACACAATTTTTAAACTTCAGCTTTTTAAACAGAATTACAAATTGACCGGAGCTTAACCCATCCAGCACGTTCCACGTTATCTATAGTATACAACAAATCGGACAGTTTACCCTCCTTGGAAGGGTAAAACGCCCACCTCTTCTCTGATGCTGCTGCTGCTGGTTGAGTGATGATTTTCGACGCGCAGTGCTGCACCGTGAGCCATGTAAGGTACTTTTGCGCCACTAGATTTTTCATTCCTGGCCCGCGTGGTCACGTACCATGTCGGGCTTCAGTGCTCATAAATTTCCCCCCGTTTGCATGGGAACGTAAGGAAATCTGCATGCAGTTATGTTGCACACTGCGAAAGTAGGTAAATGACGCTGATTTCGGGTGAAATTTGGTGTTACATTCGTCCTTGAGATGATGCTCAGTGTTTCATTCATATCCACATTTGTCGTGCATGAAAATACGTCTGCGGTTATGTAAGTGTCATTTTTGGATCTGAAAGACTCTTGAGGTAAGTGGTCCTTAAACGCAAATAAACATAAATCACTGTCATGAAAAAGCACATAACATTTACTAAATAAAGCATAATTAGTGATTACCAAGGGAATGATGCGACAAGGAAAATTACAAATCCGTATAACAAATTTCAAGACTATTCAGGTGAACACCGATAACGCAATCAAAAATGAAAGAGGACGAATAAGGTTTTAAACTACTTATTTAATGGGTGTGTACAGGATGCCAAAATATTTAATCATTTTCTGGCTCACTATTATTTTGCAATTCAAAACCAGTTAAAGAAATGAAAAAAATAAATTTTGTTCAAAATTGCCTTTTTCTGATCTGTTTGCACCTATGTCAAAAACCAAGATTGTTTACTTTTTACTCTTTGGTCTGACAGATTTAGTTTGACAGCTTGCACGTAGCTTAATCCACCTTGGTACCTTCCTCACATAAATAAATTACTTTTACACGTTCATTACAAAGATCTTTAAGTTAATGATTACACTGACCTTCAAAAAATGATAAAAATGCTTGCGCAGGCTCAACTCGAAGGGAAGCATTAAGTTTGGGGAAAACCCATCCGGCCCAGACGACTATTTTTTGAAAAATTCAAAATGGGGACCCCAAACTTAATGCTTCCCCTCGAGTTGAACCTGCGCAGAAATTTTTTTGGTCGGTGCTACTGATTACGGCTGGTCGCATGATGAACCCGGACATAATTTTAATCAATATATCCGGCTTAGAAAATAGTTTTATCAAATCTTAAGTGCTTATAACTAGTACTTAGTGCTTTAATTAGTTCTTTAGATTCCAAATTTAATGCAACGTCCAAAAATTATGTTTGGATTTTTTTTCGGAGACGTTTTCGATACTTTCCGAAAAATACTATCAAAAAAAACAGTTAAATATATTATAGTCCAGACTCCATTATCCGAACGCCTTAGCAAAATTTCACTTTGGATAATCGAATCAAAAGATTTTTTTTTCGTTGTTTTTTTTACCCTAAACTTCTTAGAAGTAATTAAGAATTTTTAAATCCAAGATGGCGGCCAAAACGTTGGTGATAAAACATTGAAAAATGCATTTACAGATTTAATACGCAATCAACGATTCAAATTTGACTTAAATTCTAATTTGATTCGATAAGCCGATGACCCATATAAACCTACGAATAGCAAAACATTGTAATAGAGCCGAAGCCGAAGAGTAAACAAAGAGTCTATCCTGCTCGTTCCTAACGTAAACATCAACTGACGTGTGCAGGATAGACTCTTTGTTTACACTTTGGCTTACGCCCATTCACATTGTTTTGCTTGAATGGACAAGATGGTTATACTTTTGCGAAATGATCACATACATCGTTTTTTTTTCAAAAAATTTGGGTTGTTTTTAATCTGTAATGAGGTTTAGTCAAGTCAAGACCCGAAGAAAAAAAATTTCCTGTACAACCCGAAGGCTGCAAAATGCGTTACAGTAAATTTTCGCAGGCTTGGGACGATTCCAAAACACTATGAGCAGTTCTTTAGGATTTCGGTCATTCGATTTTTTTTGTATTTTTTAATCCGACTGAAACTTTTTTGGTGCCTTCGGTATGCCCAAAGAAGCCATTTTGCATCATTAGTTTGTCCATATAATTTTCCATACAAATTTGGCAGCTGTCCATACAAAATGATGTATGAAAATTCAAAATCTGTATCTTTTGAAGGAATTTTTGATCGATTTGGTGTCTTCGGCAAAGTTGTAGGTATGGATACGGACTACACTGGAAAAAATAATACACGGTAAAAAATTTGGTGATTTTTTATTTAACTTTTGTCACTAAAACTTGATTTACAAAAAACACTATTTTTAATTTTTTTATTTTTTGATATGTTTTAGAGGACATAAAATGCCAACTTTTCAGAAATTTCAGGTTGTGCAAAATCATTGACCGAGTTATGAATTTTTAATCAATACTGATTTTTCAAAAATCGAAATTTTGTCGTAAAAATTTTCAACTTCATTTTCGATGTAAAATTAAATTTGCAATCAAAAAGTACTTTAGTGAAATTTTGATAAAGTGTACCGTTTTCAAGTTATAGCCATATTTAAGTGACTTTTTGAAAATAGTCGCAGTTTTTCATTTTTTAAAATTAGTGCACATGTTTGCCCAGTTTTGAAAAAAATATTTTTGAAAAGCTGAGAAAATTCTCTATATTTTGCTTATTCGGACTTTGTTGATACGACCTTTAGTTGCTGAGATATTGCAATGCAAAGGTTTAAAAACAGGAAAATTGATGATTTCTAAGTCTCACCCAAACAACCCACCATTTTCTATCGTCAATATCTTAGCAACTAATGGTCCGATTTTCAATGTTAATATATAAAACATTTGTGAAATTTTCCGATCTTTTCGAAAAAAATATTTTCAAAATTTTCAAATCAAGACAAACATTTCAAAAAGGCCAAACATTCAATATTACGCCCTTTTAAAATGTTAGTCTTGATTTGAAAATTTTGAAAATATTTTTTTCGAAAAGATCGGAAAATTTCACAATTGTTTTATATATTAACATTGAAAATCGGACCATTAGTTGCTGAGATATTGACGATAGAAAATGGTGGGTTGTTTGGGTGAAACTTAGAAAACATCAATTTTCCTGTTTTTAAACCTTTGCATTGCAATATCTCAGCAACTAAAGGTCGTATCAACAAAGTCCGAATAAGCAAAATATAGAGAATTTCTCAGCTTTTCAAAAATATTTTTTCAAAACTGGGCAAACATGTGCACTAATTTAAAAATAAAAACTGCGACTATTTTCAAAAAAGTCACTTAAATATGGCTATAACTTGAAAACGGTGCACTTTATCAAAATTTCACTAAAGTACTTTTGATTGCAAATTTGATTTTACATCGAAAAATGAAGTTGAAAATTTTACGACCAAAATTTCGATTTTTGAAAAATCAGTATTGATTAAAAATTCATAACTCGGTCAATGATTTTTGCACAACCTGGAAATTTCTGAAAAGTTGGCATTTTATGTCCTCTAAAACATATCAAAAATAAAAAAATTAAAAATAGTGTTTTTTGTAAATCAAGTTTTAGTGATAAAGTTAAAAAAAAATCACCAAATTTTTTTACCGTGTATTATTTTTTCCAGTGTAGTCCGTATCCATACCTACAACTTTGCCGAAGACACCAAATCGATCAAAAATTCCTTCAAAAGATACAGATTTTTGAATTTTCATACATCATTTTTGTATGGACAGCTGCCAAATTTGTATGGAAAATTATATGGACAAACTAATGATGCAAAATGGCTTCTTTGGGCATACCGAAGGCACCAAAAAAGTTTCAGTCGGATTAAAAAATACAAAAATTAAAATTGAAGAAAAAAGACCGATTTCGTAGAGAATTGCTCCTATAGAACATTGAAGTTTGGTGCTATTTTGCCTTTTTGTCAGGCCTTCAAAAATATTCTCCAAATTGAGTTTTTTTTGGATACAGTCCAGACTCGATTATCCGAAATTCGATTATCTGAAGGTTTGTGTGGGACTGCAAATAATTGAACCATGAACCAAATATTTTTTTCTTACTTACTTTTAACATTAATTTCGAACTTTGCTACCACGTTTTAGTTAAAATTTGATTTTGATTTGATTTATTACCAAATGCTTTTTTCAATGACGCATTTAAAAATTCTAAACAACTTTCGTTGAAAATGTATATTTAATGCTAAATTTATTTTTTCATCAAAAAGCTCAAGTGGCAGAGAGTTGAAGGAGTTCTAGAAGGGCTTTTTAAAATAAATATAGCATTACAGTTTACACAATGAATCACAATCATCGAAATTGTGAAAAATATGGTAATTAAATTATTTTGAGCTTCTTTGACATAGGAACTATTCAAACCTTAAAATATATACTTTTCTTTAGAAATTTTGACATTCTAGAGCTTAAAAAAATGACCTTTGACATATTCTCAGCACGAATTCCCCTTTTTTAGGCAACTTTATACATTGAAATTTGCCTACGCCTTTTTGAAATACTAGGGTTCCGAAATAGGAAAACTGCTGTGAATTTTCACAAATAAGACCATCATTATTTTTCAGGAAAAAAAAAGTTTTTCAGAGCTCCAAGCTGCTCTGAATATCATTTTTTTAGTTTTAGCTTAACCGGTGTTGTTACACTATCAAATTTTTTTGCGAGACACGGCCGAAATCAGAACAACTTATCCATTAATGTTTCTGGCTGTTCTGGTGTTTTTTCACCAAAATGTACTTTCTTTTGAAATCTTCTTAAGAGGCAATTTTTTAAATATTGCTCGGTTTGTTCTAGAGGTCGTATCGAGGTGCTCCGATTTGGATGAAACTTTCAGCGTTTGTTTGTCTATACATGAGATGAACTCATGCCAAATATGAGTCCTATACGACAAAGGAAAGTGGGGTAAAACAATTCCAACTCTCTTAGATGCATTCGAAAGGTCTTTTGAAGCACTTCAAAATGTGCTATAGACATCCAGGATTTGTTTGACTTTTTCTCCTAGATTTTGCAAATTACTGTTAAAAAATGTTTTTTTTTTTGCAACAGCCTCCAACACTTATACCTCCATAGATCAAAAGTTAGGGAATTTCATGGACTATAAGCCTACAGTATTAACTTTTTGGCCAGTCACGGGTTTTCTCATAGTTTTTCGATTTTTCTATAACAAACATTCTGCCGCTCGAATCTAGTCCGTCCCATGTGTAAAAAGTGAGTGCTGCGATAATGCCATAAGAAGCTCGAAAAATGTTTCACCTTTTTTACATTTTTAATCAACAATTTTTATATATTTTTTTCAACAATTATTTCAATATTGGTTTAAATAATACCCCTACTCCAATTTTGACTTGAAAAAGTTAAAATTTATAGGTCAATTTGGTAAATTTTCGTGCTGGGACTGACCTGACTTTATTTGTCCATCAATAAAGGCAAGTCTGTCAGGTTATCAAGGTAGGCTTAATCATTTACGACAGAAATTTATCTGTCAAATGTAGGTTTGTTTTGGTAGTTTTTGAAGCATTTTTAATTAAATTTCTAAAAGTATGTTTGTTTCAGGCTAATCTAAGTTTTAGTATTATTCCTGAGTATGAAACTTTAACCGGCGACGAGACAGTCAATTTCTTTTGCTGCAGAGAGAGGAGATATTTGAATACACGTCTCAGCATATGGACCTTTGAATTGATCGCAATCTGCGTTGGAAATGGAACCTCATAACGGCACTTTTTGGTCTCAATTTTGTCATATTCGGAATCCTTGGAAAATTACACGTTTATTAGAAGTAATGGAGTAGTAAATTTGATTAAAAAATAAATAAATTAAATATTTTCGTAAAAAAAGTAAGATCTTATTTACCCTGTGATTAAAATGTCAAATGCTTTAACAAATTGTTAAAAAATATTTAATTCAATCTAAATAGCATTATTTCCAATCAAATTTACAACTCCAATACTTGTAACTAACGTGAAATTTTCCAAGGATTACGAATATGACAAAATTGAGACCAAAAAGTGCCGTTATGGAAGCTTACAGGGCAAAAACTAACGTTGTAAAATGTTTGTTGTAGAAAAATCGAAAAACTATGAGAAAAACCGCGATTGGCCAAAAAGTTAATACCGTATGCCATGAAATTCCCTAACTTTTGACTCATAGGAGTATGGGTGTTGGAGGCTGTTGCAAAAATACATTAAGGTTTTAAAAAAATCATTTTTAACAGTAATTTGAAAGAGCTATGAGAAAAAGTCAAACCAATCCTGGATGTCTATGGCACATTTTGAAGTGCTTCAAAAAGACCATTCGAATGCATCTAAGAGAGTTGGAATTGATGAAGTTTTACGGAAATGCGAGCAATTTTAAGATTTTTCATGTTTTTTGGACCTCAAACTTCAAAGCCCGTTTGACCCCACTTCCCTTTGTCGTAGAGGGCTCATATTTGACATGAGTTCATCTCATACATAGACAAACAAACGCTGAAAGTTTCATCCAAATCGGAGCACCTCGATACGACGTGTTACACATTGGTGAAAACTCGCCATTAAAAGAACTGTTAAAGAGAATTATTGAAACTATTTTTTCTGAAAATTGAGATTCTGTTAAACCAAACAAAAAATATTTTATCAAGGTTTGAGATTATTAATATGGAGAATTCTCTACACCCAAAGTTAAAGAACGAGGGGATAGTCCTCACGAAAAGAAACGTGAGGAAAGTGCTATATTGCGAGAGTTTAGTCCTCTCGCGTGTTCATTCGTTCATTGGAACATTTCATCCTATGAGTGGCTTATATGGACAAACGACCGCCACTTAGTCACCGAACCATGGTGGCCCATACGGCAAAGGCACGGTTCAATATGCCGAAGGTTTTGGGTTCGAGTCTCGGTACCGGTACTTTTTTTTTTTGATAGATGAACTTTTTTGGAAAATGAACCATGAGTAAAGTACTCTCGGTAATTTCGGGATTTATCCTCTCCGTCCGCACACAGTACCATTTTACTACCGAATCGTGCTCTTTATCCTCTCGTATGCCGATGCCCAGTTCTGGGTGTAAAAATGATAAAATATTATCAAAACTTTAAGTTTGAGACAGATTGGCTAACCCTGCTCTAATCGTTTACGCCCGACATCCCCGATCGTCTGTGTTCCCGCACGTGAGCAAAATCTCGATCCTTCACCGAAAAACTTCCGTCCAACGACGAGCACCGAACTCTACAGCGGATCGCAACCCGATCGGTGTCCGAGTTCACAACACTCTTTGCGACTCGGTCAAGAACGAAAAGCCCGCGAGACGACCTTTAAATGCCACTGATCGTGTAGTCGGCGTCGTCGTCATCGTCGGTCTGCGCCAGCACAAAACCAGCCATCCAGCACAAGATCGCACTCAGTTCGTGGCGAGCCTCGGTGGGCTTCAGGTAGCGTACAAGATCGGTGGAGTATAGTTTGAAAACTTGGTGATTACAATCGCGGGAAGATCGTCGTTTGTGCGGTGATCGGTCAACCGCGTCTACGACAAGCAGGAAGATTGCTGATAGCCGATAATAAAACACGTAAGTTTGGCAAGTCGAAATTGGAGTTGGCCAAGTGGCACTTGGGTGTCGTCACTTTGGCACTAAAGTGGCTTTTGAAAATGTGGAGTAATGTGATCGCGTGTGTTGCATTAGATATGAGTGCTGCCATGTTAGATTAATAGCTGAAGGCGGCCAGGAAGTTTGGTTTAGCAACGGAGTTGTCATAGCTGGTACGACAGTGTCAACGACTGGTGCGAGGCAGCGTAGGTTGTGCAAAACAGTAACAACACCTTCTGGAAGGTCGTTTGGAGTAAACACGATAGCTAGAATTCTCGCTTTTCTGGTTTTTGATTTTGAGTTTTTTTTAAAGGTGTGTTTTTCCCATTTCGTGGAGATCATTCCAGTGCAAGAAACCGTGACGCAAAAGTGTCCACGCAAGATTATGCGGTTTAAGGAGAGGTCCAAAATAAACATGCAACTCTGAACCCGTTCGCTATCTTTTAAGTGGTTACGTAATTTCCCCACATTATGGTTTAGCCCAATGCTGATGCACCACATGTATGGTGTGTTTTTCATGAATGAACGCCTCGAGGAAAGTGCTGCTGCACATTAGAGTTGCTTCATTCTCATGCTGCATAATTGCAACCTATCACTATGGCATGGCTGAGAGCTGCCGTCTTGGGATAATTAAGCCGGCAACCAGAGTGTGAAACTGGCATCGTTTAGAGGTTAATTTGTCCGGCTTAGTGAAATACGTAGAAAAAAAAACCAGGCTTTAAAGTGGAAGGGTCACTAATGGATTTGGTATCATATTAAAATCAAAGTTCATCGGAAATGAAATTAAACTTTAAAACTATAGTCACAATTTGAGTGGGAAGAACCAGATTGGTGAGGTTTACTCTTAGTGCGAGATTTTATAGCTGGTGAGACGAGCTTGGATATGAATATGGTGTGATGCCAGGATTGTCAAGAAGTTTAGATTCAAGTTTTAAATTTAACAGTTTATCTCCGGAAGTAATATCTACTGCATTTTGAATCTAGGTTGCTTATTATTGAAGAACCTGTACCAGTCCTTGTCCTTGTCATTCCTTTTTATCAGTTCAAAGGTCGGAATAGCTCAAATGTCCCTGTTTTGGGTTTGCTCAGCAGGGCGTCATTTTAATTTGATGTTTAAGACAGCCTAGTTATTTTTCAAAAATAAGTAGCCTTTTATTGCTGAAGCTAGAACATAATATTTGTTGTATTATAAAATAACCTCATTACGCTTTAATAGCTAATACACTAAAACGTCATTTTCCCCTCATTTGGGTCTACTGCTCCGAGAACTCGACCATCGCCTTGTAAGAATGATTGATTTTTCCAATATCAGTTGAGTTATAAGCGAGCAATTCCAGTTCAAAACATACAATTTTTAGGTTTTTTGCTCGACCCTCTCCGATTTCAATGAATTTTTGTAGACATTTTTTCCCATGACAACATTTTGTGCAACCAATACTTCTTTTACGAAGTCTTTTTCATTTCTAAACATTAGTTTTTAGTCCATGAAGGGCCAAGATATTTGGATTTCAGTGAACATAAAGTGCCGAATTTTCAAACCTGTTGCTTAAATTTTTTTTGCACTTCCAAAAAACGCTTTTTGAATGGAATTTTATGTCCAACATCATTGTGTTGAATAAATTAACTGTTTATAAAAAAATACTGAAAAATGTTTCTTTTCGATACTAGTGCTGAAAAGTTCAACTCTAGAGTTTTTTTGAGTAGACTCTATAAACATATCTAGAGCTTTTTTGAATAGGTTCTATAGGCTTTTGTCTTTCATATGTTTATAGGACCTTTTAGAAAAAACACTAAATATGGAACATAGTAGCTTATAGGACCTTTAACAATAACTCATGAAATTTTCAGCACCCATTTCAGTAGCAGTAAGTAAGGTAGTACTTTTCAGCTCTGGCATTGAAAGGTATTAATTTTCCATTCTGTTATTTTTGGTAGACCCTTCGACCCTTCGAGAACGACACGAAAAGTTGATAGATTCACGACGTTGCAAAAAAAATATTTTGGAAATTTTTATTATTCTCTGATAATTAAATTATATTTCAATGCGACGTAAAAATCATAATTATCATAAATTAAAATGAATTACTAGAGTTTTATCTTAAAAGGTCTAACATAAGAAACGCAATAGCTTATAAGACCTTTTCAAATGAAACTCTAGATTTGATCAAATCATATTTCTAAGTTATGAACGAAAAAAAAAATGAAAAATGAACTGAACTTGTCGTTTACGTCACATTCTAGAAAAAATCATTTGTTGTTTTCTTAACATTTTATTTCAAAATATTTTTTTTATAGAGCAAACAAAACATCAAAAACCAAAACGGTAGCAATAAAATATTTTTTGAAAATTCGTCTCTTTTGTACACTAAAAAGCAAATTTTATGGGTATACATTCAATGCCAGTGGTCCAGAACGCAAAATTAAGTGGAAAATGGATTTTCCGAAAAATTGTGACTTTTGGAGCTTTGGTGTCTTCAGAAGAGTTGTTGCAAATGGATAAGGGCAGCTTTAGGTTTGGTTCAAAATAAGGGTGGTTCACGATTAGGGTGGTTTTGAAAATCTAACTTCAGGAATATTTTTGGGAATTTTTTCGTCTTTTAGGTTTTTTATGTAAAACTATCATAAAAACCCAAAATATGACCAAAAAATTGTTTTTTGACACTTTGACTCAATTCTGAGGGCAGATTTAGATTCAGCGGGCAAAATTACAAGGCCAGACATACAGTTGGACAATTTTCGAATTTCGTTAGGGTGGTACCATACACTTTTCCTTTGAAAATTAGACATTTTCAAATGAAGATATCTCGAGTATAAAGAAAAATACCCTTGGAATTTTTTCAGTGTGAATAGTGCTACATCTCTTCTTTCGAATGCATCCTGGCGCTTAAAATTTGGCCTGAGCCATTTCGAGATATTTGAGTTTTAAATTTGCATCTTTTTGCCTTCCTCACTGAGGTAAGGCTATAATCCTGCTCTAAAAATGAACTTTGTATAAAAACGTCGTAGACCCACCTTCATGTATACATATCGACTCAGAATCGAAAACTGAACAAATGTCTGTGTGTATGTGTGTGTGTATGTGTGTGTGTATGTGTGTGTGTATGTATGTATGTGACCAACAAACTAGCTCATGTTTCTCGGTACTGGCTGAACCGATTTGACCCGAATTTGTTGCATTCGACTTGGTTTAGGGTCCCATAGATCGAGTTTTATACAGATTGAAGTTTCGATAAGTAGTTCAAAAGTTATGTATAAAAATGTGTTTTCACATATATCCGGATCTCACTTAAATGTATGTAAACTATGTTCGGGTCCATCATCCGACCCATCGTTGATTAGGCCATCAAAAGACCTTTCCAACGAGCCTAAAACATTGAAGATCTGGCAACCCTGTCTCGAGATATGCCCACTTAAGTGATATTGATATACTTTTTGGATGCCGGATCTCACTTAAATGTATGTAAACTATGTCCGGATCCACCATCCGACCCGTCGTTGGTTAGGTTATCAAAACACCTTTCCAACGAGTCCAAAACGTTGAAGATCTGGCAACCCTGTCTCGAGATATGCCCACTTAAGTGATATTGATATACTTTTTGGATGCCGGATCTCACTTAAATGTATGTAAACTATGTCCGGATCCACCATCTGACCAATCGTTGATTAGGTTATCAAAAGATCTTTCCAACGAGTTCAAAACATTGAAAATCTGGCAACCCTGTCTCGAGATATGCCCACTTAAGTTATATTGATGTACTTTTTGGAAGCCGGATCTCACTTAAATGTATGTAAACTATGTCCGGATCGAACATCCAACTTATCGTTGGTTAGGTTATCAAAAGATCTTTCCAACGAGTCCAAAACATTGAAGATCTGGCAACCCTGTCTCGAGATATGCCCACTTAATTGATATTGATGTACTTTTTTGAAGCCGGATCTCACTTAAATGTATGTAAACTAGGTCCGGATCCACCATCTGACCCATCGTTGGTTAGGTAATCAAAAGACCTTTCCAACGAGTCCAAAACATTGAAAAACTGGCAACCCTGTCTCGAGATATGCCTACTTAAGTGATATTGATGTACTTTTTGGATGCCGAATCTCACTTAAATGTATGTAAACTATGTCCGGATCCACCATCCAACCCATCGTTGGTTAGATTATCAAAACACCTTCCAACGAGTTCAAAACATTAAAGATCTGGCAACCCTGTCTTGATCTATGGTCACTTAATGACATTTATGTACTTTTTGGAAGCTGGATCTCATTTAAATGTATGTAAACTATGTCCGGATCCACCATCCGACCCATCGTTGGTTAGGTTATCAAAAGACCTTTCCAACAAGTCCAAAACATTGATGATCTGGCAACCCTGTCTCGAGGTATGGCCACTTAAGTGATATTTATGTACTTTTCATTCCGGATCTAAAAAATGGATGAAATGTTTGTACAATTCCATCACATCAGCCGTTGTTGGAAATAAGTGAGGAAGGCTCTAACCACGTAGGTGGATTAAGTTAGCTTTTCGAAAAAATATTTCTTTCGCCCCCCGATTTATTGAACTAATTTTGATCTGGGGGGTGGGCAAAACTTTCCATTTTTAGATGACATTATAATTCCTTTCTTTATAAGAAGGTTTTTCTCCTAAAATGGCTGTGACTTTTGACCCTCAAGTCCTAATTGACTTGTCAGAAAATAAAAATGTTCGTTTTTCAGAGCTCTAAAAGTGCTCCCAACATTACATTTCTCTAAAACTCAATTGCTACGTTCAAAAAACTGATTTTTTTAGGTTTGCTAGATGCTTTTTCCAAATTTGGTCGTAGAAGTCGTTGACTACGAAATAAAATTTTGGCGTCTTCGACAAAGTTGCTTGAATTGGCAAGTCCAATAACTTTCTAGCAGACGAAAAAAATCCCAAAAATATTCATGAAAAGTTAGAATTTCAAAGCCACTCTAATCGTGAACCGCCCTAATTGAACCAAATTAGAAGCTGCCCTTTTCCATTTGCAACAACTCATCTGAAGACAGCAAAGCTCCAAAACGTCACATTTTTTTTCGGAAAATTCATTATTCACTTAATTTTGCGTTCTGGACCACTGTGCAATGTTAAAAAGAGGCAAATGTCTTTCGTAAAATTTTCTACAGTCTAAATACATGCATTATTTATTATTCACGCTGTTTCTACGATAATATGGCTCTCACAAATAAATAAATACAGAAATCATTTATCACAAATGTATTTTTCAAAAGGAATCCAAATTTGAAAAAAAGATTGCGGTTATCGATTTTCTAGACAATTCACAAAATAGTTTTCATATTGAACATCGTTCAATCCTTGTGAGGAGGAGGAGTTTTGGCCATTTTTAATGATTTTTTGGAAGTTCTATATGCAAGACTAGCTTGTCAAATTTCTCAAAAGTTTGCCTCATTATGCATTTTGAGGAATGGATAAAATTAGTACGAGGTTGTTAAAAGTTAATTAAAACTACTTGTTCAGTTCAAAGCTGCAACAGCCCAATGGATTATTATAAACATGAAATCACTGATGAGTTTCTTTATTAAATTGTTCAACCATGAAACCACATCAAAGCCTTAAATGAAACTGAAAACCTTTTCTCTAGTCTCCAACAAGAATTCCAAAAGCCGTTGCCAGCTCAAACTGCGATAGTGTTTGCCTATCCTTTCGATATCAAAGGCCTGACCTAAACTATTCAAACTGGTTGGAATATTCATTGTGGAGCGAAGGCTGCAAAATGTTTAATTATTCCAACACTATTCCCCATTCATCTGAAACCGTGTTCAGCAATGTGACCGAGACGGAAAGTTTAATTTGCTTTATCGTCAAAGGGGAGAACGCCTGTTGAATTATTTTGTTGTTGATTCCAGAGCAGCTCATAAAAGTTTGCTCTGTGAGAAATGGGGGTACCGCTGAACTTTCAACTTTCATACTAACAAGTAGTGGGTGGAATGCAAAAGTTAAATACTCTGAATGAATTTCTCGAATTATCGTCAACTGGGGTAAATCGCAATCTTATTCATTCTATCGTTGTGTCTCAAATTGACGCAAACACCTCTCAAGAGCAATCCCAACTCAAAATGCGTTAAACTGTTCCACTCGATCGCCTCTCGGTGTACTAAAGCTTGATTTTCTTGCTTAGTTTCAACCCAGTGATTATCTGGACCAATTGGAGCCCGAAAAAACGGCACCGAGCAGCAGCACCACCGGCTGTGCGCGTGGTTTGGCCAGGTGGGCACACATGCTTGACCTTGTCATACTTTTGCTGACGCCTGCGAGCGGGTTGCAAATTATGACGAGCAACAGGCAGCTCTACTAAAAGCTCCAGGGGGGGTCAAGCTACAACTTTGCTGGACAGGTCAGGTCTTGCTATGGTCTTGGTATGATTTCCACGACTTGGATGAAAATGCTTTTATAAGAAAACCAAACATTTTTTTTAACAAACTGAACAAAAACAAGATTTAAAAACGCCGTTCGTTGGTTTGTTCTCGGCTGAACGGTTTGCACCAAGCTGCTACGGCCTTTGAACTCGCCGGTGCTGAGTTGTTTACGAAGCCCGCCAAAAGAAACTATCAGCACTAGCATTGTGCGATCTGGAAGTATCGGGTACTTATTAAAACTGACGGACAGCAGCAGCAGCAGCAGCAGCACTGGTTAATTTTGTGCAAGTCACCGGTAGAACTAATTAGGCAAAAGACCTAGAAATGGTACAGTGAGGAAATTTGAAGGGGGATTAATTTCGTTTCATATTGAAAAGGAGCTTTTAATCATTTTTTTTGACATTGACCTATTATAATTCAACATCTCCTTTTTTGCAGAACTGAATCAATAAAAATCGATGTAATCGAAGAACAAACGGAAGAAAAAACTGATATTTCGAGCAAACGGGCTGTTTTTTTTCATTGTTAATGGAATAATATTATAATTACAGCAATATGGATCGAATCACGTACCCGCTTTTCATTCATTGGTAAATTGTTGCTAATGCTCACAATTTTTCCACTCTACGGCCCAACATAATAAATAAGCCCACTGAATGATGATTGCAAACATTTTATATTCACAACGTCTTTTTTTTATTTCATTGTTTGCATTCACCGGAAAATTGAACCCTCTATCAATCACTTTCATTGAACTCGTTTCAAGTGCGAAACAATGCGTTAACGAGTTCAATACAAGTTCAAAATTCAATTTAGATACGTAAATTTATGCAGAATACCAATTGAAACAATTGATTTCCAATTGATGTCAATTGTTCCATTGAACCTAATCATTTGTTTCAAGTATTGGTGAGCAATGATCAGCTTTTGCAATCAATTACTAGAGCTGATTGACGAGAGTTATCGAACAGTAATTCATCGGTAAGGATTAAAATAAATGGGCAGCCGGGGGGGGGGAAACAAAATCGTAATTGGGTACCTATAAAACAGTAGTTAGCAAAATAAAAAAATAGAGCAGTTCTTTACGAAATCGGTCTTTTTTTAAATTAATTTTTATTATTGTATTTTTTTATCTGGCGGAAACTTTTCTTGGTGTTTGTCCATATAATTTTCCATACAAATTTGGCAGCTGTCCATACAAAATGATATGTAAAAATTAAAAAATCTGTACCTTTTGAAGGAATTTTCTGATCGATTTGGCGTCTTCAGCAAAGTTGTAGGTATGGATATGGACTACACTGAAAAAAATGATACACGGTTAATTTTTTTTGTGATTTTTAATTTCACTTTTTCGCTTCGCTTCGCTAGGAGACGGTGATTTTAGCGGATTGCAGACTGGATTTCGCCATGTTATGTGGTGATTGTCTAAGCCCAAGTTGCCTAGGAATTGATAATTGGGAATAAAACCAACTCCACCTAAACCAGATTCTCACCACCATGACAGCCGTCCATTGCCGGCCGCTCCCATCTCCACCGCGCAACAGGGACAAGGATAGGGGATTTGGAAGACGGGAAGTGTTGATGCTCCACTTTTTTAAGGGGACAAGGGAAAATCTCCACGGTGTCTCCAAGTTAGTTTCGCTTAGAGTTGGATGGTTTTTGGGAAGGTATAAGGTCTAGGATACGCTCTAAGCAAGCGTTGCGACTATTGGCATAGTGTGTTTAAGGGTTATAGTTTTATTCCCAAGGCAAGCAATCGGATGCTGCTGTAGAGACAATTCCCGTTTAATTAATTTGGGATTTAATTATTATTCTCAAAGCAAACATCTGATGTTGCAGTCGAGACAATCCTCGTTTAGTTTTAAATTTTTATTTAACAGTTCAAGCTTAGACAGCTGGCTGTTGAAAGTTTGAAGTTAACGAAAAAGGGCTAAATTACTACACAAATTTACAATGTGTCCACGTGGTTTATGGATGCTCTCTAACAAGCGAATAAAAAATCATGCAAGACGCTAACGCGATCACAAAACTCGACAAACAGCGACACAAAAGAAATATGTAAAAATTAACATATTGTTGCGCGCGGCTTACTACGATCCTAAATTTGAATTTTAAATCAAAAACAAAGAAAAGTCTGGAGAAGAATGGAATTTACGAACGTGATAATTTTAAGGAAAGTACTGATTACAAATTTTAGTCTAGATAATAATTTACGGAAATTCATAAAAAAAAGAAAAAAAAACCATACGAGGCAAAAAGAAATCGAGGTATAAAAAGAATGCTCTCACGCAGATTCAGCGTTCGTCCTGGCGGTCGTCAGTGTCCATCCTGGCCAGTCGTTTAGCGCTTCCAAAGAGCCCACTGATAGGCCACTCGAACCGATCACAGATTGCAGGTAGTTTCTTCACTTTCCTACAGGATGGAACCACCAAAACCAGGGGTGCTCAAAGTTTTTGGATGCCGGGCCAATTTTGAAGCTCAAATGAGCTTGCAGGCCATTTGTATAAAATTGGTTATTTGTATTATGAAATTACGTTACATAAATGTAAAAGACTAAAATTATAACTATTATTTGAAGTTTTTCTTTAAAATTCAGTTTTTTAACATTTTCGTTATTTAAAAGTAATAGAAAACGGAAAATGACAGTTTTCCATCAGTTTTGTTGAAATAATTGTTTTGGATATTTGAAAAAATGTATTTAGTTGAATGTACTTGTGATTTCATTTAAATTTTAAGTATTGTCTATATTTTGAAAATGATGACATAAAATCAGAACAATTTATGCTACGGCATAATTTTATCTTTGAATTGTTACACTCATGAAAAATGGTTCAATTTTTTTCCAAAACTAAGGCCGATGCAAATATTAAAAAAAAAAATTGTCCCTCAACTCTGGCCATGGCCAAACAAAATTAAAAGAAATATGACAATTGAAAATACAAGCCACAATATTCAACATTTCAACGAAATTTTTTTGGAAAATGTTAGAAAAACACACTTAGATTTGCAATCATAATTTTCAAAATATGTAAGGTTCGACGAAAAAAATACATTTTTGCGAAAAACACTTTTTGTTGTTAATCGAAAGTTCACTAAAATTTAAATTATTTTTAAATAAACCCGAGCATGCCCAAAATGATTATAAACGCAGAGGAATGCATTTTAAATGGATTCCAGCTGATTGCACTTAAATAACAAAAGCTTTGAAAAATATTTGAAATCGCCTTATTCCTCCGATTAAAATTTTTTGTCTGTCTGAATCAGATGGTATTCAATCAGTTTCGTTATCCAATTGTCATCAGTTAAAATCCCGAGGTGGAATGTTTCTAAGTGCAAAGTAAGTTTAAGGCTCAGTTTATTGAAATGATCATAATGACTTTTAAATTAATATGTAATGCTTATATTTTTGCTATTATTACAGTTTTATAAAAAAAGCAAAGCAATCAAAAAGGTTATGTATGATGAGTCACCCAAAACCTCTTTTACGCTGTTGGCGCCAACGCCAAAGTAGATTTAATTTGCCCAATTTTCAGCTCAGAAGATATAGTTTCCAACCGATATGATTTTTTAACAGTGTCAGGTAGAGTAAATTTGCAAGAATAATCCATCCATTTCCACAGTGTCAGTTAATCCTTCCATTGTTTCAAACACATAACACAACACAAATGTACCCGCACATACACGCCACACATTGAAGAAGAAAAGAAACAATAGCATGTAAATAACCGCCGACCAACTCACCATTCGTGTCCTTTCCCTTTCACACATGTTTCATTCATGAATCTCACAGCACACAAACGGCTCAAGGACGCGCAGCGCGCGTCTGAATAGGCAGCTTGCGCAAACAGACCAATAGGAGAGCAGGGAGTAGGAATGAACGAAGTATGAATGGAAAGAAGAAGTGGCGTGTACATGGTTTAGGGAAAAAGGATTGCGCACCCGAGAGGAGATTAAAGAATAAGAATGTTTTTGTTGCAAAGAAGATTCGGAAGAAATGCCGAAGTTTTAGTTTAAAAACCCCATGATTTTGTTAGTCCGTAAGTCAGTTTAAGCTTGTAAATATAGCAGTAAACATCGTGAAACAAGCTGTTTTCTTGCATCCTGGCCAAAGGAGTCCACTGGAAGAAAGTCGTTGTGAATACAGTCCACTCGCCGATTGTCGCCTTGAAGCTGTGTTGTGCCACGGAATTCCCTGCAACACAGTGGAAAGGTTGGACAATCAAAAGCCCTCCTGGAGCCGGGCCTAGCGCTCCTACATGGTCCTTCAAACCGGATTTGTGTGAAGTGTTCGGACCTTCAGACTGGATTTGTGCGAAAAGTGCTGACCTTCATGGTTCTTCAAGTGAACGTTCAACGAGAGTCGCCAACCGGAAGTCAAAGTGGTCCGTCAATCCGGACAAGTGAAAGTGGCCTTTGGCGGATGCGAGGAAAACTGACAAGTGGGTCTAAAGAGACCAAAGTGAAGCACAGCCAAAGTGTTTTCCAAACCAAAAACTAGTGTGCCAAAAAGTTTGGCAAAGTGCGTCCACGCCGTGGACAAAAAGTGCAACAAGCAAAAGGTTGCAAAGTGAACTCAAACTTTGAGACACAAGTGAAGTGAAGTGAGAGCGCCAAAATGGTGTTACACACGCCAATGAAGCAGCCCGTGAATCCAGATGAAGTGAAGTCGCTGATTCATCAGCGAGGACAGGTCAAGGGAAAAGTGACGAAAATTAAGAATGCCCTTGACGAAGCCAAGAAGAACCCGCAGAGGATAACCAAGGCGACGCTGAAAGTGTACGAGAAGAAGCTGGAAGCGCACTACCAGGAGTACGTGTTGCGCCATCGTGAAGTGATCGAAGTGGTTGCCAATGACAAGAAGGAGGAACAAGATGATGTGCTCGACGTGTTTGACCAGCTTCACACCGAAACGCTGGTGCTGGTCGAAGAGCTGATGGAGATGTTCAACCAGCCGGTCGCTGGCCCCTTTCAAGTCGGTGCCAACGGAGTGGCGCCTCAAGTGATCGTGCAACAGCAACCTCTTCGAGCACCGATACCGAGCTTCGACGGGCAGACAGAGAATTGGCCAAAGTTCAAGGCCATGTTCGAAGACCTCGTCGGTCGCACCCGCGATTCCGACGCCATGAAGCTGCATCACCTCGACAAAGCCCTGGTCGGTGATGCAGCTGGGTTGATCACCGCGAAGATGATTCAAGACAACAACTACGAGCAAGTTTGGAAGGAGATCAGCGAGCAGTTCGAGAACCAACGTGTCATCGTGGATACGCACATCGATGGATTGTTGCAGCTCAAGCCAATCACCAAGGGAAACCACAAGGACTTGCAGGCGCTCACCAAAGCCTGTGATCGCCACGTCGCCGGATTGCAGTACCAAGGACTCGTCGTCGACAGGTTGTCAGGACTTATCATTAACAAGCTAGTGGTAGGGTGCTTAGATGATAGTACTAGACAGCAGTGGGAAAGGACGCAGAAACAAGGTGAGTTGCCAGACTTTGACCAAACATTGCATTTTTTGAAAACCGAGTGCCAAGTCCTTGAACGTTCCCAAAATTCGCGCGTCTTGAGCTCAGCAAAGGAGCAAAGCAACACCAAGCCATCTTGCCCCAAACCAACCCCAAAAGCCCATACTGCCACATCTGCAAAGGTCGCCAAGTCATGTCTGGTTTGTGGGGCGGATCACCGTCACTTTGAATGTTCGAAGTTGCTGGCGATGACAGTTCCGGAGCGCAATGCCAAAGTTAGTGAGTTGAAGTTATGTTTTAACTGCCTCCGAGCTGGTCATCGACTTTCTAGTTGCTCCAGCAACCTGAAATGTCAGACTTGCCACAAGAAACACCACACCTTGCTCCATAACGACTCTTTCTCCAAAGCTCAAAGCGTAAGACCAACCCCAAGCCTCCAAGTAATGAACCCTTCAACACCTCAGTCTGAATCTCCCAACCTTCCCACGTCCACTACACTGATTCAGAACCTGCAGCAGCAAACCCCTCTCAACTCTTCATGTTCATCCAACCATTCCCAGAGTTTGAAAACTGTGATGTTGCTGACGGCTCTTGTCCTGATCGAGAATGATGGAGATCCCGTTCCTTGCCGTGCGCTTCTTGATAGTGGTTCGCAAGTGAACTTTCTCTCGAGCGGATTGCCGACAAGTTGAAGGCCCTCGTGAGTCGCTGTACGTTCCAATCGCTGGTGTAGGTGGGTCAAAGGTGTATGCTAGGGAGAAAGTCAGGGTTACCGTTCATTCCAGATACTCGGCCTTCGCCGCCAGTATCACATGTCTGGTGGTTCCAAAGGTGACTGGAATCATCCCCGGATCGAAGATTGATGTTTCCTCCTGGCCGATCCCAGTGGGAATCCAACTTGCGGATCCAGAGTTCAATGTCCCCGAGAGAATTGATATGTTGATTGGTGCCTCCATGTTTTTCAGCCTGCTTAAGTCAGGACAGCTGCACCTGGCAGACGGTCTGCCAGAGTTGCGCGAAACTCATTTCGGCTGGGTATTTTCCGGCGAAATCGAGAATTCTGTGAACCATTCACACATCGCGAACAACGCTTCGTTGGATGTGCTGAATCAAACGATTTCCAAGTTTTGGGAGGTCGAGGATCTTGCCGATCCAACGCCCCCACCCTCTGATGTTGATGAATGTGAGAAGTTGTTCGTGGAAACGCATAGTCGTTTGCCGTCAGGTCGATTTGTTGTTAGATTACCGTTTCGTGAAGATGTTTCAGGGTTGCCAGACAACCGTTCGCTCGCTCTTCGTCGGTTCCTGCTGTTGGAGCGCCGTCTCAACAGAGAACCAAGTCTGAAGCAGCAGTATGCTAAGTTCATTGATGAGTATGAAACCCTTGGTCATTGTCGTGAGGTTGATGAGTCCAAGGATGTAGACCAGCATCGGTACTACATGCCCCACCACGCCGTCCTGAGGCCGACGAGCTCGACCACGAAACTGCGAGTAGTGTTCGACGCGTCGGCCAAGCAAGGTTCTACGGCGAAGTCGCTCAACGAGGTTCTCCACGTTGGAAAGCCGGTCCAAAGTGATTTGTTCAGTATCCTCCTCAGATTTCGTAAAAACCCCATTGCATTCACTGCCGATATTGAAAAAATGTATCGGCAAGTGCTTATCGACTCGTCTCAGACGAGGTTCCAGAGAATTCTGTGGAGGAGTGACTCTTCAAAGCCGATTCGCGTGCTGGAGTTACAGACGGTAACTTACGGTACAGCAGCTGCCCCGTTCCTCTCGACCAGATGTCTAGTTCAGTTGTGTCAAGATGAAAGAGAGAAGTTTCCGCTAGCAGCCGAGGTGGTTCGTGATGATTGTTATGTCGATGATATCCTTTCCGGTGCCAGTTCCGCTGACGAAGCTGTAGTCGTCCAGCGGCAGATTCGAAAGATGCTTGAGTCTGGAGGTTTTCGTGTCCACAAATGGAGCTCGAATTGCCAGGAAGTGTTGAGTAGTGTTCCCGAATTTGATCGCGAGAAACTTGTGTGCCTCGATCAAGGAAACGAGGTCGTCAAGGCACTGGGTCTGACATGGTGTCCCCAGTCTGACGAATTTATGTTCGTGGTGCGTCTTCCAAAAGATGTCACCGAATTCACCAAGCGAAGTATTTTCTCTGAAATCGGCAGGTTGTTCGATCCCATCGGATTTCTATCCCCCGTGATTGTTGTTGCGAAGCTTTACATGCAGAAGTTGTGGTTGATTGAGCTGCCATGGGACGCTAAGGTCGAAGGAGATCTTCTGGCGTCGTGGTTGTGTTTCCGTAGAGCCCTCCCCAAGGTTAGTGAAATTCGGATTCCACGTTATGTTATCAGCCCGTCGACTGTCGCGATTGAGCTTCATGGATTTTCCGACGCTTCCGTTGTTGCTTACGGTGCAAACATTTACGTCCGATGCATCTTGTCCGACGGCAGAGCTCAACTTCGCCTCCTCTGCAGCAAATCAAGAGTTTGTTCGCCCAAGAAAGATCTCAACATTCACCGCAAAGAGTTGATGGCGTGTGAACTGTTGGCTCGCATGATGGTTAGAGTTCTCGAGACTGTCAAGTTTAAGGTAAGCCAAGTCGTACTTTGGACTGACAGTCAGGTTGTCCTCGCGTGGCTTAAGAAGTCCTTGGCGAAGCTCGATGTCTTCGTCCGAAACAGAGTTGCCAAGATTCTTGAGCTCACCGCAGGATTTATTTGGAAATATGTCAGGTCAAAGGACAACCGCGCTGATATTGTTTCCAGAGGCATGCTTCCCGAAGCTCTAATGTCGAAGTCCGAGTTCTGGGAAGGCCCATTCTTTCTGAGAATCGAAGTGTATGATGAGGAAATCCCCCCAGAAATTCCAGATGATGAACTCCCCGAGTTGAAGCTTGGTCCGATCATTGCAACCCCAGTGTTTAATGAAGACCAGCTTCCGGTGTTTACAAGGTTCAGTTCGTTCAGAAAGCTGCAGTGTGTGATGGCATACGTGCAGCGTTTCATCCAAAATTGTCGTCAGAAAACTCTGTCTTGTCGAGTGTTCATGATTCACCCAACGATCCCTGAGTTGCGCGCTTCGCTGGAACTGATCGTAAAGATTATTCAGCACGAAGCACTCAGTGACGAAATCCACCGTGTTCAGAATGACGAACCGTGCAAGAAGATTGCAGGTTTGCACCCGTTCTACCAGGACGGTGTCTTGAGAGTTGGAGGTCGGCTTCAGCAATCCTCACTGTTGTTTCACTCCAAACACCCCTACATTTTGCCGAAACACCCTGTAGTTGACCTTTTGATTCGCGCTTATCATGAAGAAAATTTGCATGCAGGTCCCAAGAGTCTGATCGCTGCTTTGAGGACCAGATTTTGGCTGATCGACGGAAGGTCGTCAGTTCGCAGAATCACCCATCGTTGCGTCACGTGTTTTCAGGCTCGCCCGAAGGTCGCTAGTCAGTTGATGGGAAATCTTCCTGCATATCGTGTCAACCAAGCTCTGCCGTTCGAAGTCACAGGTGTGGATTACGCAGGTCCAGTTTATGTCAAGGAAGGTCGATACAAGCCCAAGATCGTAAAGGCTTACATCTCGGTGTTTGTTTGTATGGTCACTCGAGCCGTACATTTGGAACTCGTTTCAGATATGAGTACAGAGACTTTTCTCGCAGCTCTGAAACGCTTCGTAGGTCGTCGAGGACTCCCCCGAGAAATCCACTCCGATAACGGAACCAATTTCCGCGGAGCGAAAACCGAGCTACATGAGCTCTATGAATTATTGAAGTCCCAAGTCACAGTCGATGAAATCGCTCAGTTCTGTCAGCCTCGTGAAATTAATTGGTCGTTCATTCCCCCCGAAGCCCCCAACTTTGGTGGTATTTGGGAAGCCGCCGTTAAGAGTACCAAATTTCATTTGAAGAGAACTCTCAAGGAAGCCAAGTTGTCCTTTGAAGAGTACGCTACAGTTCTGACTCAGATAGAAGGAATTTTAAATTCTCGTCCTCTCTATGCTACCTCTTCAGAACCTAATGATTCAGAGATTCTCACCCCCGGACACATTTTGATTGGTCGTCCCCTGACCGCCGTACCTGAACCCAGTTGTGAAGGTGTTCAGATAAATCGGCTCAGTCGCTGGCAGTACATGCAGCGATTGCGCGATGAGTTTTGGAGAAAGTGGCATCGCGATTATTTGCAAACCCTTCAACCCCGCGGTAAGAATCGAATTAAATCCGCCAACATCAAACCAGGTATGATTGTCTTGCTAGAAGAAAAAGATGCGCCCGTGCAGGTGTGGAAGTTGAGAAAAATCACAAAAACCTTCCCCGGGAAAGATGATTTGGTGCGTACGGTCGAAGTACAGATCGGCACAGTAGTGTACAAGCGGGCAATCCATAAGATTGCTGTTCTGCCAATCATTGATAATGCAAATTTGGTTAAGGTCACAGAGATTCCATCTCTGCCCGGCGGGAGTATGTTGGCGCCAACGCCAAAGTAGATTTAATTTGCCCAATTTTCAGCTCAGAAGATATAGTTTCCAACCGATATGATTTTTTAACAGTGTCAGGTAGAGTAAATTTGCAAGAATAATCCATCCATTTCCACAGTGTCAGTTAATCCTTCCATTGTTTCAAACACATAACACAACACAAATGTACCCGCACATACACGCCACACATTGAAGAAGAAAAGAAACAATAGCATGTAAATAACCGCCGACCAACTCACCATTCGTGTCCTTTCCCTTTCACACATGTTTCATTCATGAATCTCACAGCACACAAACGGCTCAAGGACGCGCAGCGCGCGTCTGAATAGGCAGCTTGCGCAAACAGACCAATAGGAGAGCAGGGAGTAGGAATGAACGAAGTATGAATGGAAAGAAGAAGTGGCGTGTACATGGTTTAGGGAAAAGGATTGCGCACCCGAGAGGAGATTAAAGAATAAGAATGTTTTTGTTGCAAAGAAGATTCGGAAGAAATGCCGAAGTTTTAGTTTAAAAACCCCATGATTTTGTTAGTCCGTAAGTCAGTTTAAGCTTGTAAATATAGCAGTAAACATCGTGAAACAAGCTGTTTTCTTGCATCCTGGCCAAAGGAGTCCACTGGAAGAAAGTCGTTGTGAATACAGTCCACTCGCCGATTGTCGCCTTGAAGCTGTGTTGTGCCACGGAATTCCCTGCAACACAGTGGAAAGGTTGGACAATCAAAAGCCCTCCTGGAGCCGGGCCTAGCGCTCCTACACAAATGGACCGACGTTTTTCTTCCCCATCCGTTAGAAGGCCAGGAGGATAAGGTGGGAATCGAACCCACGCCCTATAGTAACTTAGGGATTGGCAGCCGAAGCCGCTAACCACCGAGCCACGAGGCCCTCCCAGTTTTATACCTAAGTCAAATTTGAACGTTTCATTACCATTTCCAAAAATATTTGATGAATATTTTGACAATATTTACTAGTTTCACCACGAGTTTCACTCACATTGAAACGTGTGAAAAAAGTTTCAATTAGAAAGATTTTTGAACAACATATTTGTATCGTAAAATAAGGATAAAAAAAGAATAAATCATTAGTTTAATACTTACAAATAAAAAAAAAGAAAAAGATCAGCACTAAAAGTTTACAATAAAGTTTAATTTTAAAAACGTTTAAAATCATTTTACAGATGGTCAACGGGCCATTTTAATTGATCATTCAAAATGGGTTCGCGGGCCACACAATATCACCTCGTGGGCCACGTTTGGCCCGCGGGCCACACTTTGGTCACCCCTGACCAAAACAAACACGTTGTCTAGCCCCGGGTGGCACGTCAATTCCTTCGAACTCAAGGTGGCCATATCGTGAATTTAGTAGTTCGCCCACTTCCTCTCCCGACGCGGGTGAAGTAATTTTCTTCAGTTTCACCAGTCGCACAACGAATTTTGGATCATTTACAAGCCGCCAGAATAACTTTATCAAAAAATAAATTTTAGTTTTAAATCAAACAGAAAAAAAAACTGAATAACTCGAGAAAAAATCACAAGCGCAGAAAAATTTGCGTCCAACCCGCCGCGCAGCCTACTTCGAAAAAACTGATTTTTAATTTCACTTTTTGTAATTTACTAAAACTTGATTTGCAAAAAACACTATTTTTATTTTCTGATCTGTTTTAGGGGACATAGAATGCCAATTTATCAGAAATTTCCAGAATGGGCAAAAAATCTTTGACCGAGTTATGACATTTTTCAATTTCATTTTTCGATGTAAAATTAAATTTGCAATCAAAAAGTACTTTAGTGAAATTCTGATAAAGTGCACCGTTTTCAAGTTATATCCATTTTAGGTAACTGTTTTCAATATAGTCGCAGATATTAATTTTTTTTTAAATGAGTGCCCATCTTTGCCCACTTTTGAAAAAAATATTTTTGAAAAGCTAAGAAAATTTTCTATATTTTGCTATTTTGAACTTTGTTGATACGACCCTTAGTTGCTGAGATATTGCCATACAAAACTTTAAAAACAGGAAAATTGAACTGAATAAATATACCTATTGATATTGTTTGTTGTGGCTCTGAAAGGTGTACCGGTACTATTTGTTGGCTTATAGCCATTACGACGCTGCAAACGTTAAGTGTGCTCTCGATTGATTAAACTACTCATTTGACATTAAAATCTATGAGAGACATTGATTCTATTTATCATTCACGATTTCTTGTTTGCCTCATGTAATGCATATAACACCCGTGCAAAAATATACAACAACACTGTTATTGTTTTCAAAGAATTGTTTGTCTTATGCAAATCCAATGTTTTGAAAAGTCTGCATCTTTCACCAGCTTCTATCACGTGAACCGGGCAAATGTTTTCCCAGCTGTCGGTGTCGGGAACCGCACTAGGATTCACATGAATAATTTTAATCCGTTTCTGGTGTGTTTGAATTGGAACTTGATGTGTGCAATCATTAGGGATTTACATTAGCTGGCGCTACTGTGGTGTTCGTGTGGCTGAAAATTGGCTATGAAACTCGTGCTAAACTTGAGTCGATTTCTCCCTCCGTTTGGTTCCATTTTTGGGTTCAATTATGCTAATTGGATCATTGCTACTTGCACGGATTCAAAGTCAATTATGCATGCCATTACTTGATTGCTTGATGTAAAGGTGGAACGAGTCGTTTGATTTGACGCAATGTTGATCCTTTTAGAGATTAATTTGATAAGGAAATTAATTGCTCATCATTCTATTTGCATTCGTTTCAGATCAACCATGAGTCGACTCCACTGGAGGACAGCCCTGCGGCTTCTAGCCCTCACATTTCTAATCACACTGGTTCCGGAAGCAAACGGCTATTCACCGTTCATGAACAACCGTCATGGTTCGTTCAGTAAAGCTCCTGAAAATGGCACATCGGAACAGTTGGCTAGTCCTTACATCGCCCCGGGAGGACTAGCAGCTCTAGGAAGTAAGAAAGCTAACAAGGACAGCTTTGCCACCAGCCAGGGCAAGAACGTGTTCGAGGTGATCTACCAGTGGAAGGTGATTGACTTC
Organism: Culex quinquefasciatus; assembly: GCF_015732765.1. Classification (NCBI taxonomy): domain Eukaryota; kingdom Metazoa; phylum Arthropoda; class Insecta; order Diptera; family Culicidae; genus Culex; species Culex quinquefasciatus. The sequence goes on from NC_051863.1 coordinate 171,417,200, forward strand.
CTGTACCCGAGTCTGCAGGCCCGGAACAATGCCATTCGATCGAGGTGAGCTGGACGATTGGCTAGGGAGGAAGCATAATTACAATGATTTTGATTTCAGGGCATTCATCCCGGAGAACAACCTGCCGCTGGGTGTAGACCGGTTCAAGAATCGCATCTTCATCACCACTCCCCGCTGGAATCCGGGTGTCCCGGCCACGTTGTCCTATCTGCCGCTGCCGGTGCAAGACCAGAGTCTGCCGCTGATTCCGTATCCGGACTGGAGCTTCCACACGACCCCCCAGAATGCGGACTGTAGCAAGTTGGTGTCGGTGTATCGGATCTACGTGGACGAGTGCGACCGGTTGTGGGTTTTGGATGCTGGAGTTATCGATACGTTGACGAACCTTCAGCAGGTCTGTCCGCCGAAGCTGTTGGCGTTCAACCTGCACACCGACGAGCTGCTGTTTTCGTACGAACTTCCTCCGGAGCAGGTCAAGCAGGACTCACTGCACACGAACGTGGTTGTTGACATTCGGGATGGTCAGTGCGAGGATGCTTTTGCGTACGTGGCCGATGTGTGGCGTTACGGCGTGACCGTGTTCAGTCTGCGCGAGTTCAAGAGCTGGCGCACGACCAACTATCTGTACAACCCGAACCCGGTGGCCAGTGACTACAACTACCAGGACCTCAACTTCCAGTGGTCGGACGGAGTGTTTGGGATGTCACTGTCGCCGGTGCACCGTGACGGAGATCGGATGCTGTTCTACCACCCAATGTCGAGCTTCACCGAGTTCCAAGTTCCAACGTCCGTGCTCCAGAACGAAACCATCTGGCAAAACTTTGGCTTGGCGAAGGCCTTCCAGCCGATCGGCAGCCGTGGCAAAACCGGCCAGTCCTCGACCTCGGGAGTTTCCCGTGAAAACGTGCAGTTCTTCACGCTGGTCCAGCAGAGCGGCGTCGGCTGTTGGGACCTGGCCAAACCGTACAACCGCAACAACCTCGGAGTGGTCGAAAAGGACCTCGAAAAGATCACCTTCCCGAACGACCTCAAGCTGGACCGTGAACCGCGCCAATCGGTGTGGGTCATCAGCAACAAACTGCCCGTTTTCCTGTACTCCAAGCTGGATTACACGGAGATTAACTTTAGGATTTTGAGCACCGAAGTCCAGAAGGCGATACAAGGCACGGTTTGCGACCCACGAAGTCCACCAAATCTGGCGTACAATCGCGAGCCGGAGTGTGACCAGTGAAGCATGATGGCTTTTTTTAATTACGGAGAAAAGTTTAATCCTTGCCGGTATGCGCCCAGGCGAAACTCATTAGAAGGTAGTACTAGTTCTATTGTTGCGAAATAAATTAGCCAGCTCGCTGCTGGGTACACCATTTTTAATCCCGCCTTGTTTCAGTTTGGTCGGTTTTTTTTCATGCTCCATTCGTGCTATTAATCCTTGGGGGAATTTCTGCGATATGAAAAGTTGCATTTAGCTATTAAATTCCGCGGACCGTCATTGACGACAATGGCATGACAATCGCCTTAGGGAAAATATAAGACTCTGTTACCGGAAGAGCGAGAGCGGAGGACAGTAGCCAAACAACATTAAATTGTACAGTGCAAGCGGGGGTGTTTAACAAATATTTTTCAGAATGGCACGTCCAAGTCTCAAACCGCAGCGTCAGCATTGATGGATATTCTCTGATTCGCAACGATAGAGTTTACACGACTGGTGGAGGAATTGCCGTTTACTACTCAAAACGTGTTTCGTGTACGAACGTTTTCCACACTGAATTGACTGCGGGCTCTGCTGACAGGACGGAAGGTCTGGCGTTGGACCTACACGTTGCAGGACATCGGTTGCTGCTGTTCGTCGTTTACAACCCACCCGGAAATGACTGCTCAAACATTCTAGAAACTAAACTCGCTGAACTCGCAACTAAATATGAGGACATTCTCCTGATAGGAGACTTCAACACGGACCTGTTGAGGCCTAGCAACAAACGCTCACAATTCGAATCCGTTCTGCGAAATTTCTCAATTTGTCCAGTCAGTGAAGAAGCCACATACTTTCACAACAACGGCTGCTCTCAACTAGACCTGCTGCTCACCACCAGTGCGGAAAAAGTCTTACGTTTTGGACAAGTAAGCTTCCCGGGGCTGTCTCAGCACGACTTGATTTTTGCGTCGCTGGACTTTGATGTTGCAGAACCCCTTACCACTACAACCTACCGTGATTACGTCAACTTTGACGCGCAGGGTCTGAGGGACGCTGTTCTCTGCATTCCGTGGAACAGATTTTACGAATTTTCCGAACCAGAAGAGTCTGTGGACTTCTTCACGGATCAGCTCAAGACGGTACACGATGCTTACATTCCACTGAGAACCAGGTCAAATCGTAAAAAAGCCAACGCATGGTTCACAGCGACTGTACAGCGATCCATGCTCGAGCGGGATTTGGCGTACAAAGACTGGCAACAAGCTACACCTGATTCCAAGGCACAGAAGCGACAACTTTACAACTTTTTGAGGAACAGAGCTAATGCTCTTGTGAAACGTGCTAAGGAGCAACATCTTAACGGTTTCCTGAGCAACACCGACTCGAACACTTTGTGGAAACGAGTACGTAGTCTTGGGATCGGAAAGGAGAAAGCACAGCATGTTTGCGAATTCGATCCTGACCAAATAAATCAAATGTTTCTATCCAACTTCACGGTAAACAGCACCGACGATGGTTTCTCCAGACGAAGGCTACCCACACCGTTTAACTTCTCGTTTCGACCCGTGCAGTACTGGGAAGTGGTGAATGCCATTTACGACATCAGTTCGAATGCAGCCGGTTTAGACGGGCTACCCATAAACTTCTTGAAAATCGTTCTTCCTTTGGTTTTCCGCCACATCACCCACATGTTTAACATGCTGATCGAAAAATCAGTTTTTCCCACCCGTTGGAAACATGCAAAGATCCTGCCTTTGAAGAAGAAACAAAACCTGAACAACATCACGAACCTACGTCCAATCTCTATTCTGTGTGCGATCTCCAAGGCGTTTGAAAAGCTGCTTGTTCGACAAATGACCCAATTCATCGACGAAAACCGTTTGCTGTCCGAGCACCAAGCAGGTTTCCGGAAAGGCCAAAGCATCAAAACGGCAATACTTCGTGTCCACGACGATCTTAGCTCTACAGTAGACAAAAAAGGAGCTGCTATTCTGGTGTTACTGGATTTTTCGAAAGCGTTCGACACCATCCCCCACGACAAACTCTGTGAAAAACTCCAAAACCAGTTCTTCTTTTCGGACCCCGCTCTGATGCTGCTCAAGTCGTACCTGATTGACAGAAAACAAACGGTTTTCTGTGGCGACCAATCCTCTAGCTGTGGTGAGGTTACCTCAGGTGTCCCTCAAGGCTCTATTTTCGGACCCTTACTTTTTTGCTGTCATATAAATGACCTCCCAACCGAGCTCAAACACTGTTCCATCCAGATGTATGCCGACGATGTTCAACTGTATGCTAAAGGTCTAGGCCCATGCGTACGGGAGCTGTCCAGAATGGTGAACGCCGATCTCCAGCGAGTTTCCGAGTGGTCTCAACGGAATGGTCTTCTCGTAAACCCCACCAAAAGCAAAGCAGTGTTCGTCCAAAGCCAAAATCGGAGAATTGCTGCTCAACCTTTGCAAGACATCGAGATGGATGGCATGCGAATCGAATGGGCTGATAAAGTTGTCAATCTGGGTTACGTGTTCCAAAACGACCTGAAATGGGATGGCCTGGTGGCGCAACAGTGCGGGAAGATATACGCTGGTTTGCGCTCCTTGTACAGCTGTGTGCCAACCGCGCCTGTTTCAACTAAACTAATGCTGTTCAAGACATTAATCCTGCCCCACTTTTTGTTCGGAGACTCGTTCCTGCTTAATCCAAGCGCAAGCTGTTTCAATCGTCTTCGAGTTGCTCTCAACTGTTGTGTACGCTATGTATACAACCTGAATCGCTACGCCCACGTGAGTCATTTGCAGAAGAACCTGATTGGATGCTCCATACAGAACCTGTACGCGTATCGTTGCTGCGTTTTCCTGAAAAGGCTGATGGCGTCCCAGTTTCCACCTGTACTGTATCAGAAACTTATCCCGTGCCGAGGTCGCCGTCTGCAGAACCTTGTGATTCCGAGAAACAGCACGCAGACCTACGCTAGTTCCCTTTTCGTGAGAGGTGTGGCTTACTGGAATTCATTACCCGTTGCAGTAAAATGTTCGACATCGGAAGCGATCTTCAAGAGAGGCTGCCTAGAATTTTTTAACCAGCTTTAACTTTGCCTGAGGAAACCGCAAAAAGTCAAACCACTGTCGCGCCCGGAGGTCCCGGGGCCCCCCTAACCACAAGCCAAAGGAAGAGTGGAATAGGGACAACCCCCCGGCTCCTCCGGGGTGCCTGGAAGACACGACACAAACTGGAGAATCCACTGAGGCGCTCGGGAGACCTGGGGCCCCCCTAACCACAAGTTACAGGAATAGTGGAATAGGGAATACCCCCCGGGCTCCCGAGTGCCCCTGGAAGAGGTCGTATAAAGGAGCAAACCCCTATCCCCTCGGACGAACCCTGGACGACGCTGAGAAATACAACTCATGACGACAACAAGGAAGATAACACGTGCCTGAGGACTAATCCGTCAAGTGAAATCCTAGTTTTTTTTTTTCTAAATTTTAGTTTTTTAATGTAGTTTTTTATTTAGGTTATCAAATTTTATGTAAAGAACCAATGTTACATCGAAAGCAGTAATTTTAAAAGGTGGAAACCTTACACTGCTAGAAATAATAAACAAACAAACAAGTCTTCCTTAAACACCCACGGCTTGACTTTGTTGACAGTGACCGACGCAAGCTGTAACATCATAGATGTAAAACGCATTCTAAGAACGGAATAACGTTTGACGATGTGAAAGTTTTTCCTAGGATGGAAAGTTCCAACATATTGCTGCAAACAAAAAAAAAATCATTCACTAAACAGATTGATCTTGGTCTACCGGAGCAGTTAGTAATGTTTCCAAAAAAACATTTATAAATAAACATTTAACAGATGACACAAGAAAGTCGCAACGACTTTTTGCAAGTTGCTAGCAACACTGTCGCTCGAACTGCAGTTAATTTATCACAAATCACGAACTGCACACCGGAAGGTTCGCACAAATTCTCGGACATTCGTTGTTGGTTGGTACGTGATTGTGCTAAACTGGATTATCATGTTGCATTTTGTAGAGTCCAGATGCTAAGCCATGTTGCGCTCTGTAGCAGTTGAAGTTCGCATTTCCTTCACTGTAAAAAAGTATGTAATTTTGTAAGGTATAAAATTTGTGTTAATTGTAAGGTATAAAATTTGTGTTAATATTCTTCTATCAAGTAGTATTACCTAAATTAATACTGAACATACATTTTATGATTAAAAATTCGCTATGATTATTATGATCCTTTTTGCAGTGTTTTTAAAATTCTCAAGAGCTCGAGACAATTTTCCGAGTGTACTGTTTCCCAAATGATCGCCGTATTTTAATAACAGTCCGTCGTACAAAAGTTTTACGCTTCAGGTTAGAACTCTGTCTCTACGTAAATACGATCCCAAAATAGGTTTCTTTGAAATCCAATACCGAAATTGATTGAGCTGCACGGAAAACGACTTCCCTTAAAAAAAGGAGTCAAAACGGGTCAACCTGAAAGTTACAAATAGGTAAAAGTTTCAAGCAAGGTATTCCGCCATTGATCCGAAAGCACTCCATCACCGTCTAACGACTAACCCGAACAGAGACAATGAATCTTTTGTGTCGTCTGTGGCGAACGTTTACCTTGAGTCCACCAGGACCACGAGCACGTGACTGGAAATCGTGATTTCGCGTACAATCCGTGGAAAATGGTTGGTGTTGTGGTCTCTTGCTTGAGTATCGCTAATTGGTAGTTGTCATTAGCGAATTTGGTTTCTCTCTTGTTTTTGTGTCTCTGCCTACACCTCCACATGTTGCAAAATAGTAGTTTATGCAACAAGTTGCAAAAAGTGGATTTTTTCAGCACGAGTTGTACATTTATCCAACGAGGTTTACCGAGTTGGATAAATACGAAGAGTGCTGAAAAAATCAAGTTTTGCAACGAGTTCCATACAACATTTTTTGCAATTCAAAAAACACACACTGAGTGAAATTTTATGTCAAATTTTCATGTATTTTGTCAATAAATCGTTTAAATCAAAATTTTTTAGAAAAGTGTTACTTTTCGAAACAAGTGCTGAAAAGTTCAACTTTTCAGCACCCATTTGAGTGCTGAAAAGTAGAACTTTTCAGCATTTATTTTGAAAAGTGTTGCTATCCGATTCTGTTATTTTTGGTACAGAAAAGTAGGCTATTTCGTCGTTCAAGAATGACTGGAAAAGTAAGTAGTTTCACGACGGAATTGCAAAAAAGTTTTTTTACTACCATTTTTTAAATGTAAATATTTTGAATCCTGAGCAATTCTCAACAAAATCGATCTTTTTTTTAATTTTGATTTTTTTAAATCTCACGTGATATTTTTTCGAAGTCGCAGCCGGTTTAGCGGTCTTCATCACTCAAGTATTGGACTAAATTTCCTATCCACATCCCATGTGTCTTACCACCGGTCGTGGCCGGCGCTGTGATTGACTAGCATTAAAGGGACAATAGAAAGTTGCGGAGTCGTGATGATTGTTTCCTACTCTTCATCTGTGGTCCACGGAGCAACTCCTGGAGGTCCTGATCATTAACAGAGTAGCAACTGCGGACAGACACCAATATTTATATTAAATATAAATTATGATTTTTGTATTTTTTTAATCCGGCTGAAACTTTTTTGGTGCCTTCGGTATACCCAAAGAAGCCATTTTGCATCATTAGTTTGTGCATACAATTTTCCATACAAATTTGGCAGTTGTCCATACAAAAATAATATATAAAAAATCAAAAATCTGTATCTTTTGAAAGACATTTTTGATCGATTTTTTTTTATTTTCTGATATGTTTTCAGAAATTTCCAGAATAGGCAAACAATGTTTGACCGAGTTATGAATTTTTGAATGAATACTATATTTTTCAAAAAATCAAATTATTCAACTTCAAATTTCGATGTAAAATCGAATTTTCAATCATAAAGCACTTTAGTGAACTTTTGATAAAATGCACCGCTTTCAAGTTATAGCCATTTTCAGGATTTTTTTTGCGAATGTTAGTTTTGACGTTTGTTTGACGTTTGTGCCAGTTAAAAGCAGCCCAGTAAAGAGCAGCCCAGTTAACGAACAAGTACAGTCCAGACTCAAATATCTGATGTTTCGATTATACGAAGTTTGATTATCTTAGGGTTTATATAGGACGTCGAATAATCGATTCAAGAAAATAGTTGTTTATGCAACAAGTTGCAAAAAGAAGAATTTTTCAGCACGAGTCGTACATTTATCCAACGAGGTTCACCGAGTTCCATACAACATGTTTTGCAATTCCGAAAAACACCCTTTGAGTAAAATTATAAGTCAAGTGTTCATGTATTTTGTCAATAAATCGTTCAAATCAAATAACAATTGAAAATATTATTTTTCAAAACAAATGCTGAAAAGTTCAACTTTTTAGCACCCATTTCAGTGCTGAAAAGTAGAACTTTTCACTTTTTTTTGCTTGCTACTGGGACTGATAAGCCGAAAACTAAATTTTAAAAATGCATGGCTAATTCTCCGCCAACTCACACAGCAGTTGCCCCTACCCCTCTTCGATTTGCGTGAAACTTTGTCCTAAGGGGTAACTTTTGTCCCTGATCACGAATCCGAGGTCCGTTTTTTGATATCTCGTGACGGAGGGGTGGTACGACCCCTTCAATTTCTGAACATGCGAAAAAAGAGGTGTTTTTCAATAATTTGCAGCCTGAAACGGTGATGAGATAGAAATTTGGTGTCAAAGGGACTTTTGTGAATTCCGAAAAAACGTATTTTTCATCGAAAAAAACACTAAAAAATTTTCAAAAATTCTCCCATTTTCCGTAACTCGAATTTAAATTTTTTTGGAATATGTCATTTTATGGGAAATTTAATGTTCTTTTTGAATCTACATTGACCCAGAAGGGTCATTTTTTCATTTAGAACAAAATTTTTCATTTTGAAATTTCGTGTTTTTTCTAACTTTGCAGGGTTATTTTTTAGAGTGTAACAATGTTCTACAAAGTTGTAGATCAGACAATTACAAAAATTTTGATATATAGACATAAGGGGTTTGCTTATAAACATCACGAGTTATCGTGATTTTACGAAAAAAAGTTTTGAAAAAGTTGGTCGTCATCGATCATGGCCGTTCATGGTCACCCGCGACAGACACGGACGACGAAACAAAGAGAAACGCAAAAAGTAACTTTTTCAAAACTTTTTTTCGTAAAATCGCGATAACTCGTGATGTTTATAAGCAAACCCCTTATGTCTATATATCAAAATTTTTGTAATTGTCTGCTTTACAACTTTGTCGAACATTATTACACTCTAAAAAATAACCCTGCAAAGTTAGAAAAAACACGAAATTTTAAAATGAAAAATTTTGTTCTAAATGAAAAAATGACCCTTCTGGGACAATGTAGATTCGAAAAGTACATTAAATTTGCCATAAAATGACATGTTCCAAAATTTTTTACAGTCGAGTAACGGAAAATGGGAGAATTTTTAAAACTTTTATAGTGTTTTTTTCGATGAAAAATACGTTTTTTCGGAATTCTGAGTACGCGATCAAATCGGGCGTCTAATTTTACATAAAAGTCCCTTTGACACCAGATTTCTATCTCATCACCGTTTCAGGCTGCAAATTTTTGAAAAACACCTCTTTTTTCGCATGTTCAAAAATGGAAGGGGTCGTACCGCCCCTCCGTCACGAGATATCAAAAAACGGACCTCGGATTCGTGATCAGGGACAAAAGTTACCCCTTAGGACAAAGTTTCACGCAAATCGAAGAGGGGTCGGGACAACTTTTCCCGATTTCGTGTGAGTTGGTAGAGAATTACCCGCATATTTTTAGTTCTTCATCACCGCCATTTTGGCCGCCATCTTGGATTTAAACATTCACGTTAGAGTAGTTTAGGGGCCATACTTGAGCTCAAAAATCATAAATATGATACCGAAAAAAAATGTTTAAGCTCAATTCTGACAAATATGTAATCTTCGGTGAATTCCCTGTCAAAAAGTACTTAAAAAACGTTACTTAATCCACCTTAAAGGTGGTTGGTGGCATCCTCGCATTCATGCTGTATTTACAAATTAATTTTAGATTTTTTTTTAATTTTTTAATTTAATTTTTTGTTTAGTTTAAAAAAAGTCATTTATTTTTTTATACTTATTGATTATACCAAAACAGCAATTTTCAATTCTTTTTTTACCAACTCTCCAAAATAAAGGAGAAAAGGGGGGGGGGGGCTGAAATTGAATTTAAAAGTGCTGATATGCCAACATCGTGCACCTACGATGGAATTGCATGCTGTCCCTCTAGTCTTAGTAAACAACGTCTTATGAGTTGTATATTTCAGTGAAAAGTTCGTGTAAATCTTTGTCGAGACAAAATTATGTATTCAGCAACATAATTAATACAGACTTTTTCCAGAAGAGACGCAGACACTGCTTAAGCAAGGTGGCAACCGGGCGATATGCATGCTGCGCGGCTCTCGCCTCGCCTCGCCTTTGAGGTTTTGCAAAAATCACCCTTTTTTGTAGCTACAAAAAAACTTTTTCATGGCATAACTTTACAAGTACTTCACTAAACAGAATAAAATTTAATAGGGTCAGAATAAGGCGGATCCGGCCAAAATCGTTTCAGCTAGTTCTGAGATAATAGTGTGGAAAAAAATCATGTCTACACACATCCGCACAGACATTTGTTCAGAATTTGATTCTGAGTCGATAGGTATACGTGAAGGTATATCTAGGAGGTGTATTTTAGAAGTTCATTTTTCGAGTGATTTTATAGCATTGCCTCAGTGAGGTGAAATCATTTTAATTCATCCCAACTCTGTGTTCAATACGACAAATCGAACTAAACAATTCATTAGGGCACAAAACCAAAAACTGCGACTCAAGAAAATCGCTGGCAAAAAGTAGACAACTTGTTTTAATTCCGGATGGTATTTTTACTAATGATACGATAATGCTTGAAAGCTTCTAAATTTATGCTGATATCCACAATAAAACTGATAATTTTAAAAAAAAAATCTCGTTACTAAACCCTTTGAATTTTGCACTGAGCATCAGCCGCAAGAACAAATAAAATTGTGTAGTTCGATGATTTTTTTTTTCAGAAATCCTTGGTGAAGTGTTGGAAGTTTGGATTTGTTTCGAAATGATTTAGTGCTATGAAAAATTGGCGAAAAAGAAAAGAGCACATTTGAACTTTTTTTTTGGTTTGGAGTGAACATTTTTATCTGCCCTTTTTTGTTTTTTTTTCAATTGGAAATTGTTTGCTATCAATCTGATTCATGGTTATCCGCCTACTTTATATAACAGTTTCTTCCTGAATCCAACAAATCGTCGAAAAATATTTCAATTGATTTTAAGTTATTATTTCAGAGCTACAATATTAAACTACGTACCTAAACCATAAAACAACTAAACTTACGACATTAAAAATGTGTTTTATTTTAATTATTAAATGTTGTTTTTTTCCAATTTATGAAGCATTTAAAAAAAATAATCTCAAATTATAGGGGAATCTCCAATGCTCCAAGAGGCCATGTTTGTCGATGGAAAGCTCGCAGTAGGTACATAATGACGAGTTCATTTGGGGTTGAACAGATTCCGTTGTTTGCAAATTGATACGTGCGCGGTACACAATTGTCAATCAACAACCTTGCCACTCTAAAACACCTGCGAGCCACAGAGGAGAGCCCAGCTAGAACAAAGTTTTCGTGGAAAAGTGGACGTGGAATGAGTTGAAAATTTAATTAAATTTTCCAGAATTTGTGCACCTGCGGGAGATACTCCAAAATCAGCAAACTTTACAGTCGGGCTGAATATTTCTATGAATTGTGGCGTTTTTTCCCAAGGTCAGTAACGCATCCAAAAATAAACTTTAAAAAAATCATTGACACGAAGTCGAAAGAAGTAAAAAATAAACCCAGAGTCCGTCCATCATTTCCGCCAGATTTATCCAATCAATCCATGGGTCTGTCTTCGCTCAACGGGCTGGATATAATCTGATTTTGTCTTGCGTTTGTATTTTTTTATGGTTACAACCGTCATCACTTGTTGGCCCAAGCCTGCTGTGTGTTGCCATGCCTCCAGGGTAATTTCGTTTGAATGGAAAATCCCTAACATCTGGGGAGTCTTTTCTCACGTACCTATTTGCGCCTGGGGCTAGAGCCTTTCCATAAATCCAAGTAGGTGGGCGTGAGACGCCGAAAGGGGCTTTTTTTTGCAAATTGTGTCACCTCCGTTTTCTTTCATACAGGCTTGATGAAGGCAATTTTCCAATTTATCCCGTTCGCACCAGTTTCTGGAGGTGGTAACGAACCCTTTGCTTCACCTTGTTCTCGACGATGAAAGTGGCCCCGTCATTTGGAGCGAATCAACGGCTCATCAGTGAGGCAGGAATGTTTGGCCCCAGGAGGGTGAGCGCCAGCACGAAGTAGTAGATTGTAGAACATGGTACATGATTCACAGAATAATTTCAGATCAAAAAGTGTGATCATGACCGCCAAAAAATTATTTATTAATATTCAATCAATCAGTTTTATTTTCTTCTTATACCGATCATCAGTTAAATGCACCAGCAACTCGAAGCAAGTCCGTCCCATGTGTAATTTTGTCAATTTTAAGTTATTTATTATTTGTTTCTTAATCATGTGAACTATCAAAAAAGCGTATACAATTTTAAACTTTATACTAGAAAATCGAAGAAAACCCTGATTTTATGATTTTTTTTTGGGAATAGCCATTCGCTTAACTTTAAAAAATGCTGGAAATTTTTTTAAAGAATGTAGTTCTTGAGACATTTGGGTAGATCAATTAATTTGCGATTACTAAAAATATTAAATTGCTGGATCCAGATAAAAAATTTCTACAACCGGGATTTCCTGAATCCGAAATTTAAAAAAAAAATGTCATTTCGTTATTTTTCACCAAACACTGGCACCTGTGGTAAATCAGAAAAAAATGAACTAATTAAGTCAGCTGTTTAAGCCCTTTTTTTTGCATGTTTGATTTTTTTTGATTGATTTCGGTTAAAACAGGAACGGAACAAAATTATTATTACTCCTGTTTCCAATTTATTGATCTAAAATCTCCAGTAGATTTTCAAAATTCTTAACATACCTAAAACATTCTTAACATACCTAAAAAAGCACACAGAACATTAAAAAACAATCTTTAAATTCTATTAAGCTATCTTAAAACTGCTGTCCTTGTTTAGATTGAAGTGTACATTATCACGAAGTCCTTGTAGATAAAAGGAAGACACTAGTGGTTGGTACTAGCAATGGTGGCCGACAGCGCTATAAAGTCAACTTCGTTTCGTACATTATCACTAATTAATAGTATTGAGTATTTCTATGATATTGAGCTTGAAAAACATTACAAATATAATGAAACACATAGAATTAAGACGGTTTCAAAAATTTCTCGGGATCCCGGGAATTCCCGGGATTCAAAAAATATTATTCCCATTTCCCGGGAAATTCAAATCCGGGAAAATTGGACGCCATAGTTGGCAGAGAATGAAAGATGAAAAATACATTTTCCAGCACAAATAAACATCTGTAGCATGATTGGTCCGCATAAAAAAATTGATTTGTTTTGATTTTATATTTTTTATCCTTGTAAACAGTACCGAAAAAAGTTATTTGTTTCCACAAAAAAATCGCTGATAGGGGAACAGCATCTAATTCCAGCGTGCCTCTAATGTTGGCAGGTCAGAACTTTGACATTCAATTAAAGCTATTTAAAAGCGTTTTCAACTGAACTCGAGTGACAAATAGTTCAATAAGAAGTGAGCAAGCAAGTTTCTATCAAAAGTTTTGCACAATTAGTTGTTTAAATAGTGAAAATCAGCTAATTGGATGGAGTTAGGAGCGAGTGATTAACCTGCCAAACATACGAGAATTACCCCTACTTGGATATGTTTTAAGCTGATGCTTTAAACAACAACTGTACTGGTGTTGATGTGGAATTTGATGCCTCCCGAGCACGATGCTATGGGAAGGACTTTAAAAATATAATACCCGTCGGAGAGCCCTTCGAGCTACGATAATATGATAAGGTCTTTCTGGTTAGAACACAATATGAAGATATAGAAAGGGCTTATTTACAGAGCAGAAAGAATTTGGTCATTTTACGGAAATTTTCACACATTAAGTATACTACGACGTCTTGCCTTACGATCAATGACGATATAGGGGGACTTCTTGAATAACTAAATAATTAGGATTCCAAACAAAAACACTTTATTCAGGCCGTTGCAAATATTTTTGAAAGTTTATGTCAACCCCCCTCCACCAACCTTCAAAATGGGAGGAGGGGGGGGGGGGCAAACAAATATTTTTTTCAAAAAAACTTCAAAATTTTGATGAGGAAAAAGACTTGCAATCTGCTAAACAAGTTTTAAAATGCATTTTCCTGCGTTGATAATCATTTTTGGAGTTTTTTTAAAGGTTCAATAAAACAAATTTTCAGTATTTGATTTTTAGGTGTTTTTAATACCCCTTACTCAAGGCGGTTTCAAAAACACCCAAAAAGCAAAAACTGGAAATTTGGTTTATTGGACCTATTCATAAAAAAAACTCCAGATTTTCAGCATGTTTGAACTTGCCTAAAAAATTTTGGCTTTTTCCGAAAAAAAAAAATTTCACCAGTGCTTAGACATTTTGAAAACCAATGATTGCAAATCAAATGGACAGGTGTGTAAATGCAACCCTCTACAACCTAACGCCGTTTTTAGACGGGCTTCGTTTTAAAAAATTGCCAAAAATCCATTTTTCAACCAATTCTTGATCTTTAAAATGCATTGGAAAGAAGAACTCTGGAAAATTTTAACGTTTCCTATATTTTAAGTAAAAAGGAAATGCAGTATTTTTTCTAGTGTCCCAGACTATGCTTCTACGCCTTTTTTAACAATTTAAATGATGATGGTGACATTTTATAGCAGAAAATGTGAAAACAAGCCAAAAATTGAAAAAGTGACTCTAAAAAAAATGAAAAAAAAAGATAGAAGGTGGTAGAATAGGCCAAATACTATCAAAAACAAACATGAACTAAACAAGATAATTGCAAATTAGGCCGTTGCAAATATTTTTTAAAGTTTATGTCGCCCCCCCCCCCCCCTTCAAAATCGGTTCAAAAAATCAGGGGCAATTTTGTTTTTCAAAAAACTTCAAAATTTTAAAGAAAATAGAAGTCTAACCAACTGAAAACAATTAGAAATGCACTTGGATATTTTGAAAACTAATGATTGCAGGTGCAGGTGAGTTGGTGAAAAATGCATTTCAAATACCTTTTTCATTCAAATGTTGAGACCATGGCTTGTTAAATCAAACACTGCCACGAAAGGCGGACTTGGGGGACAAGGCAGAACAAACCAAGCCGCGCGTAAAGTGCGCGAACTGTGACGGTAACCATACCGGCAATTACCGCGGATTCGTCGCGCGCAAGGCCTACCTCGAGGAGCAGGAAAAGAGGAAGAAGAAAGCAGCAGCGTCCCACTCTCCTCAGTGAAGTACGAGCGCAGCCGTTCCTGCAGCTGGACAGCGTACGGTTCCAGCGGAAAACTCAGCGTTCCCTCTTGGTTGGGGGCGTTCGTTCGCCAGCGTGGTCGCTGCCGGTAATGGCAATGCGGCCCAGCAAGAAGTCACCGGGGAAGATCTCTTTACCCTGCAGGAGTTCTTCGCTCTCGCGGGAAAGATGATGACGGGGGAGCTGATGATCAAGCACATCTATAGTTGATATTTTTTCTGTGATCTAGTGTTAAGCTTTCTCTTTATCTATCCTTTTCCCATTGCACTTTCTGTAAGTTTTTTGAAAACTTTTTCTTACTCTTGCCTTCTATTTAGTATTTTTTAAGAAATAATACTTTTGATTGAATTACGATGTAACACACAGCTGAAAGTAACTTTAAAACTCTGTTATGTACTTTAATGAACTCATTGTATCCTGATTATTCACAATTAAACCGAATTGAAAAAAAAGTTGCTCAAAATGATCTGCTAAACACGGGAAAAATAAAAACCTCAAAAAAAAAAAAAATGGGCAGTAGAGGCAGTACAGTTTTTCCTTCAAATATTGAAACTATAGCTTGTGATTTCAATTTTAATATTTTTGTTGGAGATGGTTGGAGCCGAGGGACACTTTTCATTCGATTTATATTTAACGACTGCAAGCCAATCACTCTCTAACTTTAAGTTTTCAAAGTGAAATTGTTAGCGATCCTCCAACTCAGTGCAAACAACCATCCTGAAGGGTGTCAAAGGGCAAGCTCTTGAGGCTGCCTAAGTTGCTCACCATTTGAATTCCGGGAAGCTCTTGGTCTGCAAAAAAGCGTGAATGGCAACGGCAACGGTGCTGGAATCTACGAAGCCTCTTTCTGTTAGTGGGTGTCAAAATTGGATTTTCGTTCAAAGACCTATTTCCTCGAATTTGTATTTAATTATTTTGATTTTTGGATTTCAAGAGAAATTTTGGTAAATTATTTATCTAACATGTTTACCAAAGTGAAATTCATGTTAAGTGGCTATTTGCCATGGCTATGGCCATTTGACATCATCTAACATTCATAACCTTTATCAATATTTTATTTTTTTTCCGCATCACTTCCTCCATCTACAAAAAAATCTTGTTCAGTAAATTTCAGTCATCTCGTTAAAAGGCAACTCTTTTTTTTTTTGAATATAACTGTCTGTGTCGGCGGGCAGACTCGGTCAGCTTCCGGAGCTCACAGTTTGGCAATGGAATTCTGGGAAGCCGCTATCCTGGAGTTTTTGCGTGACTGCCTCGGCTGTTCGTAGAATTTCACAGCCCGTAAAGTTGGGCAGCCCCCCTTTAAGCGAGTTACTTGTTGTTTGTAAGAGTTTGAGCGAAATTCGGGCGGCTTCGGGATAAAATTTTGAAGAGCTTTTTATGGTTTTGCTTCAGGTTGAATTTAATTGATCAAATTGTGTGGTTAAAGTGCTTTGCGGTTTTTAAAATGACGGTTGGAAAAACATTACATCACGTGAATTTTTGGCTGGGTTGGAAAATCACATGTAACTATGTGTCTGTGGTTTCAACCAATCATTTGCCATTTCCTGGATTTAATTTACATTAACTTTATGGACGTTGGTTTTTCATGAGAATTACACCTTTATTTTTTTTACTGTAAAAGGTCACACGCAGCACTTTACCGCAAAAATGTGTTCGTTGTGTTGATAATACATATAAATCGGAAGCGAAAGCAAAAAGTGAGAAATCGCTTTGGGAGCGTAAACACGACCATACCATTTATATTCTGCAGTTGATTTGTGAAACGGTGACAATGCAAGATTCACGTTCTGGACCGCAGAGTTCGCTGTCTGCGAGCAGATTGCCGTAACAGCAGCGCGTTTTTCACCAAGCTGTGAGTGAGTTTATGTTTAACCCTTGACGGTATAGATTGAGGAATAATCGTGCATTTGAGGCTTGTGAATATTCGAAAATCTGTATCATGAGAAGGAATTTTCTGATCTATTTGGTGTTTTGAGTGGTGAATTGGGTTAAGAACGCCATTTTTTGCAGCTCACAATGCCTCATCTTTTGACCTTCACAGATCCCCGAAATTCGATTTCAATCCTGAGATATTCAATGAAAACCGAAAAAAACTCCGTGCATTTTTGTCTCTCTTCATATGAAAGAAGTTTTGTCGTGCTGTCTTGACACACCCTGAAAATGTGTAAGTGCGACAACTGGTCAAAGGGATTTCAGGTCAGAACGCGTTTGACACAAGTACGAGCTCGACTACCGTAAACATTCGAAATTATAACTCGGGACCAAAAATTTTCAATGAAATTCGGTAAAATTACCGAAATTAAATTAAAAAGTTGTTCAAAATTGGTATGCAATGAAAAATCTGTCAAAATCTGTCACTGAGAAGGATGAATCTTTATTCTGCCTGACATTTGAAAAATCTGGCATCCTCATATTTATCTGGCAACCTGGCAACCCTGCTCGGGACTCACAAAATGGTCAACTAAACAAAACTTTTTTGTTATTGTTTACATTCCCAAGTAAAAATTTCAGTTTTATAATGATCTCAAAGAGTTTCTGTAGAATTCTTAATAAAAATTCAAATGAAATGATGTATGGTCCTGCATGCTGAGTTTAATACCAGTTAAATGAACATTAAAGCCAAAATGGACCATTTTAGGAGGTTATCAAGAGTATTTTTGTAGAGCCTGTCAAAACTTACCAGTTTTAATGTGTGCTTTATAAATACATTATAGGGCTCTTCAAAACTAGACTAAAACTGCTTGGCTTGGAAAAAAGGTTTTCTTGAAGTCTGTAATTATTCTTGAATGCTATATCAGAGCATGAAGTATTTATTTATTTGTTTTGCAGTAAAACCAAAAGGTTGGATATTAGAAGGAATGACATTGGAATGACATATAAGTTTACTTGATTGAAATAATTTATTCTTACACACAAATTAGAGGGTGACGAGCGGGAATTTCCGGGAAAAAAATCCTGGGAAATCGACCATTTTTGGACCTCTCGATTCCCGGGAAATTTGGTCGAGAATCCCGGGAAATTTTAAACTTATAAGTATCGAAGCAAAATTATAGACTAACCAGAAAAAAACATTTAAAAAATTCGAAATTGTTTAGAACATTGGATGTTCCTCATTATTAAATTATATTATGGAAAAAAATATTTGTGTTAATGTCTGCCAAAGGTGAACATTCGGGTTTTCCTGATAATTATTTCTTCAATGAATATTACAGTTGAACTCAAAAAGGAAAAAAAAACAAACTATACATTTTTGCTTTGAGTTGTTCTTTTATCATATTGCAATAATTCGGATACTAGGAAATTATATATGTATTAGCAATTTTTTTCCTTCACAAAAATCTAATAAAAAGTTCATGCAACTAGTTTGTGTCTTTTGAAGTCTTTTGAAAAATCACTCAATGCGAATTAATATTCATTAAATTTTAACCTACAATTATGAGTCATAAAAAGCTCAAGAAACAATCTTGTATTTGCAAATTAAAAAAAAATAAAAAGTTTAAAAAAATAAAAAAACGAGGCTACTAATTAACGTTTCATTGAATAAGAATGAATTATTTGCATCTTAATTCATTGAAAAAACGTTACTTAATCCACCCTTAGGTGGTTGGTGCCTTCCTTACATTTAAAGGGTGCTATCCAAAATGCAAAAAGTGCGTAAATAACACTTAAGTGCTTATAACTTTTGATAGGATTGTCAGATCTTCAATGTTTTGGACGCGTTGGAAAGGTCTTTTGAATACCTATCCAACGATATGTCGCATAAGACATCCGGACAACGTTTTCATCAAGATATCTGAGATCCGGCCTCCAAAAAGCGTATAAATAACACTTAAGTGCTTATAACTTTTGATACATTTATCAGATCTTCAATGTCTTGGACGCGTTGAAAAGGTCTTTTAAATACCTTTCTAAAAATGTATAGCATGACGGGTTTTCTTACAAAAACCACCCTTTTTATAATCTTCCGGACTTTTGCTAAAATCGTTATTTTAGCATAACTTTTGAAGTACTAAACTGCATAATTTTTAATAGCGACTTATGGGACCCCAAGACGGATCGAATGACGCCAAAACGGACAAAATCGGTTCAGCCAATGTCGAGATAATCGAGTGACAATTTTTTGATCAACATCCCACCACACACACAGACATTTGCTCAGAATTTGATTCTGAGTCGATAGGTATACATGAAGGTGGGTCTAGGAGGTCTAATTGAGAAGTTCATTTTTCGAGTGATTTTATAGCCTTTCCTCAGTAACGTGAGGAAGGCAAAAACGCATTTATCACTTTTCTTTATTAATTATTGGCACTATTGGCAAAGTAAAAAAAATCCCAGGTCCCGGGAATTCCCGGGAAATTGCAAAATTCAACTCTCGATTCCCGGGAAATTGAAAATCTCGAGAATTGTCACCCTCTAACGCAAATACAATGGCTGATGGCAGATGATAATAATTTGCAAATATTATTTATTGTAATTATTGTTACTATGTTTAAACTTATAATAAGCCATGACAGTTATGCCAAAAAAATCATCGACCATTTTTCAGAGATAGCTTGAAAAATTAGTGTGACCACTTTCAATTGTCTGAAAAAAAGATTGGGATTTTTTCAAAAACCAATAATTTTTGCTTGTTGTTGCTTCCAAATTCAAAATGGCTACGATTTTTCTATCAGCAATATGGCGAAATTAGTTAAGCATAAATGCTCTTGATTAAACATTTTTAATCAATTCATTATTGAGCAGATTTAGAAAACTTCAATTTTCGTGTTTCTTTTTCTTAAAGTGGTTCTATCTCAGCAACTCGAGGTCCTATCTTCAATGTCTCTTAGACAATTTTATAGCAAATTTTCTGAACTTTCTAAAAAAAAAATAATTTTGAAATGGTCACTTATGGTCACTATTTTTAAAAATCTAAAAACTGTAAATAATTGGCTAAAATCAAAGTACTTTTCGACTGCAAATTCAATTTTGCATTAAAAAATAATGTAAAACTTGTTTTTGCATGAAACTTCGATTTTTTTCCAAAAATCACTATTTTTTCAAAAATGTATAACTCGGCGGCAGATGTTTTGACCATGTTTCTCTTTGGCTCAAAAGTTGCGGATTTTTGTCCCCTAAAACATATCAAAAAATCTCAAAAATAAAAAAATACATATTTTGGGAAATTGAGTTTAAGTTGATTAAAAAATCTGCAACAAAAATTTCCGTGTACCTATTTTTTTCTCAATAGTCCAATTTCCCGGAGTTACTGATTTCCCGAGAAACGGGAAATTTTCAATCAATTTCCCGGGAAATCCACAATATATTGAAAATTGTTTCTGAACTTGTTTCTGACATGCAAAAAATTGTAAAGGACAGCGACTTTAACGGTTAAAATAAGTGTCTGATAACTGCTTGACTGCATGTAAACAATCAAACAGCTAAAAGAAAATGTGTATATTTTTTTTTTTCAAATTGCAATAAATGAAGTACAATAAATCAAAAAGTATCTCAGGTATTTTTTAATGGGAAGTAATTTTTTATCAAGTGAGTAAAATGAATCCATACTCAAAAATCACAATTCTTTTAAATTTGTTTGAGAGAGTGTGGTTTGACCAATACCCATATTGGAAATGAAAAAAAACATGCAGAAATTATGTTTTTCATGACAAATATCTTATCAAAAATAGGTCATACTGGTTTCAGCTCTTCAACAAAATGGTACAGATTTTTATTACTTCCTTAAAGCCATACTTCTCGTGTTTGTTTTACTTCAAGTTTTGAATAAATAACTTTTCAATTTTTTAACACCTTTCAAACCATACAAAGTAGTCTTTTAATGATTTTTTTAAAGGTTTTATTATACCACATGATTTTCAGGTTTATAACTGACTTCGTTTGAAAGTTTTTTCATGGCACAAAAACGTAATTCAAATTGTACGAACATCTCAATTGATCATAGTAAACAAAAAATGATAAAAAAAACTCTCTATCTTACTTTGGCAGTAAGGCAGTATATATTTTTTAACGAAATAACACCAGTAATTCTATTAAAAAAATCATATCTATATTGTAGTAAATCATTTTCATTATGCAAGATCCTTTTTCACTTGCTTCAGAAATTAATATCATCAGAAATAAATGTCGATATCAAAATTTCTGATAATCTCATGCATATATGAACTTAACAATGAATATAATTGAACAAAATAATGATAATTTTTTTCCTCAATTTTATTTTCAGAGCATTTTCAAAATATTGGTTTCAACAAGTTAAGAAATTATATGCTTTCGCTTGGAATTCCCGGGAAATTTACAAATTTCCCGGGAAACGGGAAATATTTTTTTCCGGAAAATCCCGGGAATTCCCGGGAATTTTTTTCCCGGGAAGGGAAATTGGACGCTCTAGTTCTCAACAGTACCAGCAACTTTGCCGAAGACACCAGAAAATTCAGTCAAAAGTTACAGCTGTTTGAATATTTACAAACCATTTTTTTGGACAGCAGCCAAAATTGTATGGAGACTTGTATTGGTGAACCAATGGCACAAAATAGCTTATTTGGTCATAGGGAAGGCACCCACAATGTTTGAGCCAAATAAAAAAATACAGATAAAATCCATTTCCGGTTTTGGTAGAGAATTGCTCGCATAATTCTCATAATATATTAGCAACAATCTGGATAATAAAAATATTAATTTCTTGCTTAGAACATTAAGCCTTCATGAAATTCAGATGAGAATAAAAAAAAGAGAAGTCCTAAAGCATGAAAATTCAACCAAATAAGCTCAGAAAATGCATATTCTTCTAACCAAAGGAAGAAATAGAAAAGTAGACAACTAATAAGTTGAGGGTTTCTTTCACAACAAGCGGACAGTTATCCCCCGTACTTCTGCGTTGGACGCATAATCTGCCATCAGCTATCCCGAAAGCACACTTGAACAATGAAGGCCACACAAAAAGCGGAGTGGAAATAATGGGAGATCCTTTTAAATTCTTGTTCAGAGCCCTTCCACTGGTGGTTTCCCGAGACGGAAAATGAAAGCACGAAAAAAAACTGTTATTATTTCGCTCTTCGATCATAGTTTTCGTGAAAATCTCCGCGAAAAATTGCAATTTCCAGCGCATAATGGAAAAACACGTTACCGGCGAGGAAAAGCATCGTGGTACTGACTTGGTAGCAGTCACTCAGTCAGTCAGTCAACCAGCAGCACCCACGGAGAACACGGACACGGATGATTGGAAAATTTTCCTCGTACTCCCACCACTTGAAAGGAAGCGAGATGGCGGACGGATTGAAAGCTTCGACATCGTGGCGGTGCTCGAAAAAAAAAGAAATGGTTTTCCTGAGCAGGAGGAGAGTACCTCTCGGCGAATCACTTTGGGGCACCAGAAAATCTTAGTTAAGATGACCGTTTTCTCTTTGAGGGTGCACTCAATCAAAGTGGGATGATTGCTAGGGGACAGAATCGGAAAATAAATCTGGATATATAATCTGGTTAGGTAGATGAGGATTTATTTTGACATTTTGAGTCTGAAATCAGAAATACACGTTTCAGATAATAAAATGAGTTTTAAGAAATTAGAGAAATATTCATATGCAATCAATATTTGAAGGAAACTTACAACATTGAAAATTATAGTTAAAGTATAATATTGTTGATAATAACTCATGTCAGCAATACTGAAAAAATAGTACACATTCTCAACATAAGATAAATTCCAATTGAAGACCACGACATTGGAATTGTCAAATTTATCAACATGATTTAAAACTTGATTTGCAATTTAAGCTCAACTTTCTTCAACCTTTAATTTCCCACGCTTGGGGGAACAATGGTCAGCGTTAAAATGGTTGTCCCTGCCACAACCGGTCAACCAAAGGTATGACAAGGGTTCAAACGTAGAATTGGTCGGACAAAACTTGAGGTGGTTGATGCTTTCAATCACAGAAACAAAAAAGGAGTCAGGACCAGTTCGTTGAAATGCTCGTTTTTTGTGGGTACATTTGAAATAACTTTAGGATAAATTGATAGTTCCCAGTATAAATATCGAAATTGTGTAAAAACACACATTAAATTCTCTATTTAAACTAAATATCAAATTCAAATAATGTACAACATATATCAACTCATTAGAAAACATTCAAACTTGTTCTTAAATTTGACAAAGACGTTTCGAAACACCCGTGTTCACTGATTATTGTCTTATTTAAAATTATTTTAAATAAATTTGTTCGAACTCGCAACACACGCACTTACACACTATTCTCAAGTTTGAGAAAGTTGCCGGGGGCACACTTCCTAAATTTTCGTCTATTACAATAGCACAAGCACTCGCTACCTAACCAACCTTAGTGTCATGGTCGGATTGAGCTTCCTACGTACGTAAGCAGGTTCTTGAACGTAGGTTACGCTACTGAGCGATTCTCCAGAAGTTCAGCCATCGATAATTGTTTGTTTAAATACAAATTTGTTATTTGCCTTCATAGGCTACAGGTTTCTTTTCAAATGTAAAATCAAATTTTATTTAAATTCAAATTAGTCTTATTGATAATATTTTTATAAGAAAGAAATCACGAAACTCTCATTTTCATTATTGATCAAGAAAATTATGAAAATGACAATTTCGTAAGCTCGCTTTCTGATGCAAAAATCATCTTAATTTTGTATTTCAATTGAAATTACATTTTTTTCAGGTCAATGCAAAGCCTGTCACAGCGTTTAAGCCACAAAAAAATACAAAAATAAATGTCTAACAAGGCTGATTTCTAAGAGAATTGGTCTACTGGCAGCAGCCACACGAACCGGGTAATAATTAATGAGGTCCTAAAAGTAGAAACTGTATGCTTCGGTGGCATTTTGATCATATATGACGTCGCTTATTTTCAGAATTTCTAAGGATATTACACTCGTGGTGCATGTTTAAATTTGGTATGTTATTGGTTCACTGTCCTGAATATTTGATGCATTTGTAAATTAGCTTTTGCAATTATAGTAAATCTGCCTCTGCCAACGATTTATATTCTTTTATCGGAAAACAATTAGGCCGATGCAAATATTTAAAAAAGTTTTTGTCCCTCAGCCCTGGCCAAGGTCAAGGAGGGGGCAAAAAATAAAAAAATATAAAAATTTAAATAACAAGCCATAGTCTTCACATTTAAATGAAAAAAGAGTTTTAAAATGCATTTTACACTAGTTCAGTTGTTTTGCAATCATTAGTTTTCAAAAAATCTATGATCTGACGATAACACAAATTGTATCGAAAAAAAAAAGATTTTGCATCGAAAATTTTTAAAAAATCTTAAGATTTTTTAATAAACCCAAACATGCAAAAAATGATTTTAAACGCAGAAGAATGTATTTTAATTTGATTTCAGTTGGTTGCACTTGAATTTTCATTGAAATTTTGAAGTTTATTGTAAAAATATTTTTTTTGCCCCCTGATTTTTCGGGCCAATTATGAAGGGGGGTGACAAAAACTTTAAAAAATATTTGTACCAGCTTTATTAGCAAGATTATAATTTGTTTAAAAATTATGCATTTGAGCAATTCTCTTCGAAATCGATCGATTTCAGCCATTTTTATTTTTTGTATTTTTTGATTTGGCTCAAACTTTGTGGGGGCCTACCCTATGACCAAAGAAGCTATTTTATGTTATTGGTTCATCCATACAAGTCTCCATACAATTTTGGCAGCTGGCCATACAAAAATGGTACGTAAATATTCAAACAGCTGTAACTTTTCAGGAAATTTTCTGATCAATTTGGTTTCTTCAGCAAAGTTGTTGGTATTGTTGAGGACTATTGAGAAAAAAAAAATAGATACACGGAAAAAAATTGCCGATTTTTGTAATTAACTTTTTTTTCACAAAAACTCATTTTCCCAAAATACGTATTTTTTGATATTCGAGATTCTACCGCCAAGTTATATTTTTTTCAAAAAAATAGTGTCAATTCGTTATTACATACAAAACAAAATTTGACATAATTTTTCAAGTAAAATTAAATTTGCAATCGAAAAGTACTTTACAGATTTTTTGATAAAGGGCTCCGTTTTCAAGATATAACCACCAAAAGTTTGATTTTAGCGAAATATTAACAGTTTTTTCGATTTTCAAAAATAGTGACCATGAGTGACCATTTCGAAAATATTTTTTTTTTTTTTGAAAATTTCAGAAATTTTGCTGTAAAATTGTCCAAGAGACATTGAAGATTGGGCCTCTGGTTGCTGAGATACAGCGGCTTAAACAAAAAGAAACAGGAAAATTGAAGTTTTCATAGTCTCACCCAAACAACCCAACATTTTCTAATGTCGATATCTCAGCAACTAATGGTCCGATTTTCAATGTTAAAACATGAAATCGTGAAATTTTTCGATCTCTTCGAAAAAAATATTTTCAAGTTTTTTGAATCAAGACTAACATTTCCTGTCATTCTTAAATGAAAATATAGCCTACTTTTCTGCACCAAAAATAACAGAATTGAATAGCAACACTTTTCAAAATAAATGCTGAAAAAATCTGCTTTTCCGCCCTGAAATTAGCGCTGAAAAGTTGAAATTTTCAGCATTTGTTTCCAAAAGTAACACTTTTCAACATTTAGTTTTTGGTATAAACGATTTATTGACAAAATACATTAAAATTTGACATAAAATTTCACTCAATGGGTGTTTTTCGGAATTGCAAATAATGTTGTATGGAACTCGTTGTAAAACTTGATTTATTCAGCACTCTTCGTGTTTATCCAACTTGGTGAACCTCGTTGCATAAGTATCCGGACTCGTGCTGAAAAAATCCAATTTTGTAACTTGTTGCAAAAAAAAAAACGAAACTATTGGCACTACGCCCCCCGGGGCATGGCCTTCCTCTAACGTGGGATTTCTGCTCCAGCGCCTCTGACGAGACAGGAGAAACCGGGACCGACGTTTTATTTCACCATCCGATAGAAGCTCAGTGGATAAGGCGGGAATCGAACCCGCGTCTCATAGCATCATCGGGATCGGCAGCCGAAGCTGCTACCCCTGCGCCACGAGACCCACATGCATAAACTACTATTTCGAAAAGATCGAACATTTTTATGAATGTTTCATGTTTTAACATTAAAAATCGGGCCATTAGTTGCTGAAATATCGGCATTAGAAAATGGTGGG
Source organism: Culex quinquefasciatus (assembly GCF_015732765.1). NCBI lineage: Eukaryota > Metazoa > Arthropoda > Insecta > Diptera > Culicidae > Culex > Culex quinquefasciatus. The sequence continues at coordinate 171,443,029 of NC_051863.1, forward strand.
TTTTTTAAAGTAAGACTACGAAAACTTCAATTTTTCTGTTTCTTTTTGTTAAAGCCGCTGTATCTCAGCAACCAGAGGTCCAATGTTCAATGTCTCTAAGACAATTTTATAGCAAATTTTCTGAACTTCTAAAAAAAATCGAAAACGGCCACTCATGGTCACTATTTTTAAAAATCCTAAAACTGCAAATATTTCGCTGAAATTAAACTTTCGGTGGCTATATCTTGAAAACGGAGCCCTTCATCAAAAAATCTGTTTTGTACTTTTCAATTGCAAATTCAATTTTACATAAAAAAATTATGTCAAATTATGTTTTGTATGTAATTTCGATTTTTTCAAAAATAACTTTTTTTCAAAAAATTATAACTTGCTGGCAGATTTTTTGACCATACTTTTCCCTAAAACATATTAAAAAATCTCGAAAATCAAAACTACACGTATTTTGGGAAATGGAGTTTTTCGCTTCGCGCTTCGCTTCGCTAGGAGACGGTGATTTTAGCGGATTACAGACTGGATTTCGCCATGTGATGTGATGATTGTCTAAGCCCAAGTTGCCTAGGATTGATAATTGGGAATAGAACCAATTCCACCTGAAACAGATTCTCACCACCATGACAGCCGTCCATTGCCGGCCGCTCCCATCTCCACCGCGCACCAGGGACAAGGAACGGGATTTGGAATACGGGAAGTGTTGATGCTCCACTTTTTTTTAGAGTACCCAAGTAACATTTTAGGTTTTAAGTAGGCCATAAAAGCCTATTTAGGCCGTATCAGGGTTTTCAGAACCATGATAAAACCTGTAAGTTTAAAAATGTTACTAGGGTATTAAGGGAAAATCTCCACGGTATCCTCAAGTAAGTTTCGCTTGGAGTTGGACGGTTTTTGGGAAGGTATAAGGTCTAGGATACACTCTAAGCAAGCGTTGCGACCATTGGCATAGTGTGTTTAAAGGTTATAGTTTTATTCTCAAGGCAAGCAATCGGATGCTGCTGTCGAGACAATTCCCGTTTAATTATGGTGGGTTTTAATTATTATTCTCAAGGCAAACATCTGATGTTGCTGTAAAGATAATTCCCGTTTAGTTCTAAAATTTTAATTTAACAGTTCAAGCCTAGACAGCCGGCTGTGGAAAACTTGAACTAACCGAAAGAGAAAATAACTAAGTAAAACACATAAATTAAAAACTAAACGCGCCCGTTGTTTATATGACTTTTCATTGTCTTTCTCTCTCTAAAGAACCTTATATAGCGATTCTACTAATTCTAGTTAATATAGAATACATGCAAGTCGCGATCATAAATCAAACAAAAGGAAAAAAAACAACAATTCAACCACGCGACGTCGTTCCTTCCACAGAAATTGTTCCTATTTTATACAGCCGTCTGTGGAAAAATAGGACTAGAAATAATAACAATAAATAATAATGATTACAATTTACCACAAAACGGTGAGGCACCCGTATTATTTTGGGAAATTGAGTTTTTGTAAAATAAGTTGATAGAAAAAATCGGCATTTTTCCGTTTACCTATTTTATTCTCAATAGTCTTTAACAACAACTACAACTTTGCCGAAGACATCAAATTGCTCCATTTTTGTATGGAAAACGACAAAATTTTGGTATGGACAGCTGCCAAAATTGTAAAAAGACTTGTATGGGTGAACCAATGACACAAAATAGCTTCTATAGTCATAGGGAAGGTCCCAACAAAGTTTGAGCCAAATCAAAAAATGCAAATAAAACCCATTTGCGGTTGAGGTAGAGAATTGCTCATTTTTTCAAATTATTCAAAAGAGAATATCCTTTTAGAATCCCTTTACTTCTTTTCAAACTTGTTTTCGCTTTTTTTAAGATGGAGATAAGATAGTTAAGATCGGAAAAAAGTTCAAAACAGCAAAATATAGAAAAAGGGCTTTAACTTGAAAACGGAGCAAGAATTGCTCTTTACGTTCCAAAGAAAATGCTAGTATATAAAACAAAACATAAATTGTGCTGTTTTTGTAGAAACATTTGAAGGAACAGAAAGCGTTAAATATGTTCGTATTGACCACATTTTTTTCACAATTAAAAAGTTAAATTTTGGAAGGTTTCCAGTTTTGTTGGTTGACCAATTTAACCCCAAATTAATGTACAAAAAAAAAATAAATTCAACATAACCTCATGAAATTTTTACCATTTCCTTCATGTCTTTCCGCCTTGTAAGCGGTAGATCGACAACACAATTTGATATTTTTTGCTTTCTGGATTTGATTGCTTAGTGAAGGGTATCATCACTAGCTGGACCTTAACACGACACCTAAGAGAAGGCAATCTATGGAATGTTAACAATAACCTTAACATGTAACATTAAGTTGTGTTAAGACATAGCCACTGAATCTGTTTTGCTTTGTAAATGTGGCCCTAATACTCTTAATGAGTCATGGGAAAAAATTGCATAATAAATACATACCGCTATTTTTTTTTTTAATTTAAGTTTAATAATCCAAATCCAAAAGTTGCCACGCTCAGCTGCTAGCCTCGAACTAATCCTCAATGTTCTCAGCCGTTGGCACACGAAAAACTTAACTAATTTCCAAACTCACTAAAACTTTGTTCCCTCAACGCAATTTTCGCATTTAAACTCGATCCACTAACAAGCAACGCTTCTCATCTCGCTCAATTATCTTTTATCGATGTTTTTTTTGTTAAAGCAAAAGCACCTCTTTTAGATTTCCGTATTTTTTTTTTCATTCAAAAATGCACCACTTAATTTTCACAGGAATTCCACCACTCAAGTTAGGAAGTTGCTTTTCCCAAATATCTTTTGGGAAGGATTCAAACGCGCGCGCACTTCGCCACTTCGCAAGGACCCGCACAAGACGAGCGATCGTTGTAAACTGAACGGATCCTGGCCCGGTGCAGTCCTTTCTATAGCGGGATAGGCAGCACGTGCTTGTTGCTCTGCCGGCGTGTTTTCATTCGAATTATGCTGGGAAGAGAGAGCTTCCAGTCAGTGGCAGCATCATGCTGTAAGTACGGATTGGCACGCAACAGGGACAAATTCTGGTGGGAATGTGGAGAGTTACATGATGTGGGTGTAAGTTTTTTTGGGGTTTATGTTATTTTAATGTGATGTTTTATAAATGTGCAGTGCACTGTGATTAAATGATTGATAGCATGACGAAAAATATACTTCAAAACTATCTAGTTCTAATGTAAACTCGACAACGGAAAGTCAACTTGAGCAAAGTTTATAAACCAAACCAGTTACATACAATACATTTAATCTGGCTAAAAAATATATTTATCCTGACCTTGCCTAACCTGACCCTTGTTTTTTTAAGCACAAATATTCAGTAAATGGCTTACTAGAAAAAAATATCAATTAAATCTTGGAACCAATTGGTCAATCAGTTTTTGCTATACTTAAAATTGTTAGTTGCATGAAATTACCGTTTTTTACTGACCAATTAAGCAAACTGGCTTTGAAACAGCTGTTAATCAATACTTTTCATCATCATAAAATGTAAAGTCTCTATGACGTCTGCGTTAAAGTTTGATTGAAATATTGTAAATAGAAAAACATCAATAATAACAAGTGAAAAATAATGTATCTAAAATGCATCGCATTGCCCAGTGGTCCAGATCGCTAAAGCAAGTTGAGAATGACAAAAAAAAAGTCACCGATTGTGATTGGACACTAGGGTGACAATAAAAAAAATCGACATCAGGGATACCCTCTGATTCGATTCCTTAGGCAAAAATAAGTATCTGTGCAAATTTCAGGATTTTGGCAACAGGTGGCGCGGGTCTCGCCCAAAATTGTCCAAGTGTGAGATTATTGTAGGAAATTAAATTTCCTACAACTTTGTCGAAAGGGTGCAAAACGATTCAAGTGGATGATTTGGATAGCTTTTAATTTCACTTTTTGTCACTAAAACTTAATTTGCAAAAAAACACTATTTTTATTTTTTTTACTATGCAATATGTTTTAGGAGACATCAAATGCCAACTTTTCAGAAATTTCCAGAACCGGCAAACAATACTGATTTTATTCAAAAAATCGAAATACTAGTCGCAAAAAATTTCAACTTCATTTTTCGATGTTTAATTTAATTTCCAATCAAAAAGTACAATAAAATTTTGATAAAGTGCACCGTTTTCAAGTAAAATCCATATTAAGGAGACTTTTTTGAAAATAGTTAGATATCTTTTTTGAAAATAGTCGCAAATATTCATTTTTTAATATTAGTGCCCATGTTTGCCGACTTTAGAAAATAATGTTTTTGAAAAGCTGTATTATGCTTTTTTGAACTTGGTTGATACGATCCTTAGTTGCTGAGATATTGCCATGCAAAGAGTTGAAATTAAGAAACTTGATGTTTTCTCAGTCTCACCCAAACAACCCACCATATTGTAATGTCGATATCTCAGCAACTTTTAGTTCGATTATCAATGTTGAAATATGAAACATTCGTAAAATTTTCTGATCTTTTAGAAAAAAAATATCTTTTTTTTTAAATCAAAATCAATAATTCAAAAGGGCCAAACATTCAATACCACGGCCATTTTAAATGTTAATGTTGATTCCAAATTTTTTTTAAATATTGTTTTCGAAAAGATCAGAAAATTTCAAGATTTTTTTATATTTTAACATTGAAAATCGGACCATTAATTGCTGAAATATCAGCATAAGAAAACTGTGGTTTTTTTAGTGAGACTTAGAAAACATCAATTATCCTGTTTTTAAATATTTGCATGAAAATATCTCAGCAACTAAGTGTCGTGTCAACATAGTTCAAAAATGCAAAATGTAGAGAATTCTTTCAGCCTTTCAAAAATATTTTTTTCAAGACTGGGCAAACATGGGCCCTAATTTAAGTAAATGAATAACTGCGACTATTTTCAAAAAAGTTCAACTAAGCTAAACTAAACTAAGCTAAGCTAACCGGGACTTTTTTCAAAAAAGTTATCTAAAATGGCTATAACTTGAAAACGGTGCACTTTATCGAAATTTCATTAAAATACTATTTGATTGCAAATTTGATTTCACGTCGAAAAATTAAGTTGCAAATATTTGCGACCAATTTTTAAATTTTTTTAAATCAGTATTGATTCAAAAAATTATAACTCGGTCGAAGATTTTTTGCCCGGCCTGGAAATTACTGAAAGTTGACATTTGATGTCCCCTAAAACATATCAGAAAATAAAAAAAATAAAAATAGGTTTTTTTTTTGGCAAATTAAGTTTTAGTTGCAAAGAGTGAAATTAAAAATCATCAAAAAGATTTTTACCTGGTATCATTTTTTGTCAGTGTAGTCCTTATCCATACCTACAACTTTGACGTAGACACTAAATCGATAAAAAAATCTTTTAAGAGATACAGATTTTTGAATTTTCATATATCTTTTTTGTATTGACAGCTGCCTAATTTGTATGGAAAAGTATATGGACAAACTAATGATGCAAAATGGCTTCTTTGCGCATACCAAAGGCATCAAAAAAGTTTCAGCTGGATTAAAAAAATACAAAAATTAACATTAGGGCGTCTAATTTTCCCGGGTTTTGAATCTTCCGTGAAACGGGAAATTTTTGAAACGGTTATAAAATCTATTTTTTCATTATATTTGTTATTTTTAGAAGCTTACAATACTAGATTTTAGCATTAGCAGAATTAGCACAATAATATTATTTGGTGATCTAAACTTGAATGACAGTTTTTATGTAGCTTATAATAAATTTAAAATTGATATCTTTTTGTTCTGAACAACAATTTTGTATCCAATGGGATTAAAATTAGAAAAGTATTTAAAAAAATATATTTATTTTATATATTTTTAAATGACTAGAAAAGCTTGAAATATTTCTCTAAAAATGTCAAAAAAAGAAGCGAAAAAAATAAAATGCTTTCAGTCAATGTGAAATTTTAAATAATTGGAATTTGAATTTGAAACATATCTTACAAGTTATCTATAACATAATGTTGTCAACTTGGAAAATCGGGACTACAGTCTGAATAGGTACAGGAGATTTTAAAGCAATACATTTGGAAATTGGTGTACTAATTGTTTTGTTCTGATCCTGTTTTAATCGAAGTCGTTCAAAACATTATGCAAAAAAATGGCTAAAATAGTTGTCCTAATTCATTATATTTGTCTTGATTTGCCAAAGGTTCTGGTGTTTGATGAAACATAATTTAATATGATATATTTTTTTACAAATTAAAAATTATAAACATACGTAAATATAATACCCAGTCTTTAAAAAATATAAAATAAATTGATAAAATTTATAGCGCTAAAATGCGGATCTTTGAACTAAACTTTTAACTAAATTCCCTGATAAGCCAAAAAAAAAACAACAGAATAAACACCCAGAGGAGAAGGGCGAGAATCAAACCCGGGCCCTTTAGCACACATGAGGGACCGGCCACGGGGTCTAAATTTAAATTAATTGATAAGCCAAATCAATAAATTGATATCTAGAGTTTTTTTTAAAAGGTCCTATGCACAATTTTTTTATGTTTGCTTTTTGGGTATTTTTAAAACCATCTTGAGTCAAAGATATTGAAAAACACCCAAAAAACTTTTTTTTTAAATATTGTTCATAGGACCTTTTAAAAAAAACCTTCAGATAAATACCGAATACAAATTTTAATGATTAGCAATTCTTATCGTTTACTAAATATTTAACATTTCATCCTTTTCCACAACCAAATCTAAATTTGCAAAATAAAATTTGTGTGTTTTTTTTTCTATTTCGAGAATTCCCGGGACAAATTATTAAAAAATTCGGGAATTCCCGGTTTTGGAAGAATCCCGGGAAATTTGTCACGAAAATTCCCGGGATGGACGCACTAATTAACATTAAGTAAAAAATACAGATTTCGTACAGAATTACTCAACTTTCTACACAATTCTCGAAATCGTGAATTAAGTTCACGAATGTGAGAACCACGAAGAAATTTATTCATGAGTATGGTGCATTTGCACTATAATCGTGAATATATTCCTTCGTGGTTCTCGCATTCGTGAATTTAATTCACGATTTCGAGAATTGATTGTTTTTTGTGTAGATGGCAAAAAAAACTTAAGTTTTGGAACGATTGTTTCAGGCCTTTTTTTGCGCAAAGCGATTCAATTTTGTATGGACATTTGTAGGGGAACTCTTTTTTTTATTTTGATATTTAAAAAATCTCGTTTCCCGCTGTATTCAACCCGATAGATCTGGAAGGTGCTCTTAAACTTTCCCGGAGAGAGTATGGTGCTAACTATCCTTTTTTCCTTTTAATTAGTGAGTAAAAATCAACTTTGGGGAGTTGTTTAGGACCTCAAAAGGAACTGAATAATTGCTGTGCTGGAAAATCGATTTCGATATTATTAGGGTAATTCTCCGCCAATTCACACAGCAGTTGCCCCGACCCCTCTTCGATTTGCGTGAAACTTTGTCCTTAGAGGTAACTTGTGTCCCTTATCACGAATCCGAGGTCCATTTTTTGATATCTCGTGACGGAGGGGCGGTACGACCCCTTCCATTTTTTAACATGTGAAAAAGAGGTGTTTTTCAATAATTTTCAGCCTGAAACGGTGATGAGATAGAAATTTGGTGTCAAAGGGACTTTTATGTAAAATTAGACGCCCGATTTGATGGCGTACTCAGAATTTCGAAAAAACGTATTTTTCATCGAAAAAAACACTAAAAAGTTTTAAAAATTCTCCCATTTTCCGTTACTCGACTGTAAAAAATTTTGGAACATGTCATTTTATGGGAAATTTAATGTACTTTTCGAATCTACATTGACCCAGAAGGGTCATTTTTTCATTTAGAACAAAATTTTTCATTTTAAAATTTCGTGTTTTTTCTAACTTTGCAAGATTATTTTTTAGAGTGTAACAATAATCTACAAAATTGTAGAGCAGACAATTACAAAAATTTTGATGTATAGACATAAGGGGTTTGCTTATAAACATCACGAGTTATCGCGATTTTACGAAAAAAAAAGTTTTGAAAAAGTTGGTCGTCATCGATCATGGCCGTTCATGGTCACCCGCGACAGACATGGACAACGAAACAAAGTGAAACGTAAAAAATAACTTTTTTCAAAACTTTTTTTCGTAAAATCGCGATAACTTGTCTATATATCAAATTTTTTGTAATTGTCTGCTCTACAATTTTGTAGAACATTGTTACACTCTAAAAAATAATCCTGCAAAGTTAGAAAAAACACGAAATTTTAAAATGAAAAATTTTGTTCTAAATGAAAAAATGACCCTTCTGGGTCAATGTGGATTCGAAAAGTACATTAAATTTCCCATAAAATGACATGTTCCAAAAATTTTTACAATAGAGTAACGGAAAATGAGAGAGTTTCTAAAAAAATGTCAGTGTTTTTTCGATGAAAAATACGTTTTTTTCGGAATTCTGAGTACGCCATCAAATCGGGCGTCTAATTATACATAAAAGTCCCTTTGACACCAAATTTCTATCTCATCACCGTTTTAGGCTGCTAATTTTTGAAAAACACCTCTTTTTCGCATGTTCAAAAATGGAAGGGGTCGTACCGCCCCTCCGTCACGAGATATAAAAAAACGGACCTCGGATTCGTGATCAGGGACAAAAGTTACCTCTTAGGACAAAGTTTCACGCAAATCGAAGAGGGGTCGGGGCAACTTTTCTCGATTTCGTGTGAGTTGGTAGAGAATTACCCATTATCCTTTTCACTCAGATCTTTTCAAACACGCACGGAGCAAAATGTTCATCGTTCGGTCAAAACGTTCATCGTTTGTGCAAAACGAGAGAGAATTGAGAGAAAAATTACCATTTCCAGTCTCTTTTCGCTCAATTCTCTCCCATTTATCATCGAATTACTTCATTTTCTTGACATTCGCGTCCTACTTCCTACTCCCTGATTCCTGTTTTTGTTATTTTAAATGCATTTGAGTTCATCGCTCATGAAAAAGAGTTCATTGTAAGTGCTCGTTTGAAAACTTACCAATGAAATCGAAAATACATCCTAATGGTCTACGAGCTTACTATGGAAATTTATTTTTTCGAACAGGATGATTTTCGAACATTCCCAATCAGAAAGACAAAAAAGATAGATCCACCCCATTTTCACAGCATCCTTTATCAAATCAAGAGAAAAGCTATACTTTACTCTCATTGTGCTCAGTTTCTCTTTCTCAAATTTACCAATAGCTCTCCATAAACTAAAGAGCACACTCTCTCGCACTTTCCCAGTAAACATTGCACTTTTTCCACGGAATCCCTACCGGAACAGCTGAGAAAATCTCCTCACATTTCCCACGCTGCCGCAACCCACCGGAAAGCTAGGCGCTTGCAATGTCAGCAAAACATTGTTAATGTTGATGTTGGTGATGCTAATGACGCGTCTGATCAACAAGAAATGACCTTGCTCTCCTGCTCTTCTCGGTCCGGCGCAGGATGCACAAACCGATATCCCTTTAATCCTGGGATCCTAAGTCTGGGTTGTGGTTTCGGGTGTCACTCGACGGGTTGTCAATTTACGCCGAGGAAGGATATTTGAATATGGAAATCACATGACGATGGTGGGGGTGGAGTCGTTGCGTTCGATAGATGGTAAGAAGTACAGGCAAGTTCAAGTACGCACTCGGAGCGGCACAAGTCAAAGTCATGTTACGAACATATGCTATCGATTTGCATTCCTAATTGAAAGCGGGAAAGGGCTCAACGTTCGAGTGAATTACGTGACCAAACTTATCTAATCGTTCAGAAGTGGGGAGGTCCCTTGGGAAGTGTTTAGGATTCCCCTTCCCCCCTAACCCCACTCTTCATAACTTGTTGAGTCCTGACTTAAATTATGTTAATCGTTTGATGGTGGGAATCAGCGAGCAGCTAACTTTTGATTCAACAACGTTTTACATAAGTAATTGAAGCACACTTTTGGGACTTTGGGAGTTGTGCAACCGGCGGTGCTGCCACTCGTAACGACAATAAACTGACGACCGCCCACGAAGGACGTTGCGTTCTATTTGGGGAGTAACTTTTAATCGCCCTTGTGGGGATTCTCGGAAAATTCCGAGAAGGTAAATCTTTTCTCTAGCATACCGTGGAGATGGCTTACCCAGGTTGAGTAATGAGTTTGTTGTGGTTTCGATTAATGTTGGGAATAATTGAAGGGATTATGACTTGATTTTACATAAATGATAAATTTAGCGTTAAGTACACTGCTTATTTTGTTTGTCTATCTAACGATTCAATAATACTTCTAAGTTTATCGTAGAGTTTTGCTTTAATATATTATGAATTTATCATTATTGATAGAATCTGTATTAACAAAATTTACAAAAAAATTTAAAACATATATGTTAGAAAGCAAACAAATAAGTAATTATTGCAACAACGAAAATTTTGTTACTGTAGATACAAAAAAGTTGTAATATTGTTATGCACAGTGAGAAACTGATAAAAGAAAAAAACATGTGCTGTTCGCATTCAAAAAGTAAAGTTTTGCGATTGAAGCTTTTCGCCTCCTTCGTTTGCTTGCACACAACAAGCAGCAAAGTTGGATGCAAGCAGCCGGGTCTACTTCGCAGCAACTGCGCAGGGGCGTAGTAAAATATTCATCCTTTTTGTCATAATTCTAATTATAATTAAATATGAGAGTGGCTCAAACTTGAAAAATTTAATCGTCAAATTTTGCATGATTTTTTTTATATTAAATTAATATTTTAAAGCCAAGTCATAAAATCTTGAATAGACCGAGTTTGAATCTTCAATTTTCTTTAGGAACTGTACCTTTAAAATTGAATGGTAGTCGAATTGTTATTAACACATTAAAAATTATCATTAGTTTTCAAAAAATGAGTTTGCACAAATAATCCGAAAATTACTCTTTACCATGGGACATAGGAATTTCATAAATATTCCAAATGAATTGAAATAACCCAATCGTACTAAAAATGTCAATGAATTCAGGAAAACTTATTTGTATTAAGTTGATTGCATTTTTATTTACACTAAACAATTCAAAGTAGCAAAAAATGCTATTTACATTTGTACAGTTACATGCTTCTGTGAAAAAAATACAAAATATCAGAAAAGCCAATCTGTGGTTCCAAAGCTACAAAATGATTAAAAGTGCCAAAATTAATTTAACATGAAACATAATACAATGTTACAATGTCAGAGGGCAAAGAAATATTTTTTTCTTAAAGTTAAAGCTTTTTTATCGAAATTTATGTGCAATGAACTAATTAACTTAAATGCATTCCCCTCCGTTTAAAATAATGTTTAGCATGAATCTTGTTGAATTTTCAACGCAAAGCTTTTTTTTACAAAAAAAACAATTATCGTCAAATCTTATATTTTTGAAAACTAATGATTTCACGTATAGTGCATTTTAAATGGTTTTTTCATTGATATGTTGAAATTTTGACTTGTAATTAAAATTTTTGTGAACCATGGAAATTGTGGAACTTCACGAATTTCACGCTGTCCACGGAATCGTGGAAATTCATTATCAAAAAAACTTTGCATAAATCGAACGACAATTTTTTTTTCGATATTTAAATTTAGGTTTTTATCACAATATTGGCTAAATATAAACGACTATGCACTGAAGCAATACAAATTAAACTTAGATTCATGACTTTTTCTATGAAATGTTTTATTTTGATTTGCATCCTGGTCTCAAGATGGTTTCAAATTTAATGAAATTTAATTCAAATTTGATGCAGTTCTAGTTTTTGTTATGCTTCCGTGATTTGATTTTTGCCTTCCTCACCTCACTTCAAGGCTATAAAATCACTCGGAAAATGAACTTCTTAAATACGACTCCTAGATATACCTTCACGTATACCTATCGACTCAGAATCAAATTCTGAACAAATGTCTGTGGGGATGTGTGTAGACATGATTTTTTTCCACACGATTATCTCAGAACTGACTGAACCGATTTTGGCCGGATCCGCCTAATTCTGTTCGTTTTGGGGTCCCCTAAGACCCTATTAAATTTTATTTTGTTTAGTAAAATATTCAAAAAGTTATGTCAAGAAAAAGATTTTTGTAGATACAAAAAAGGGTGATTTTTTGCATAACCTCAAAAGGCCGGGTCTTTTTGTTTACGTGTGAGAGTCGCGCCAGATGCGAAACGCTCGGTTGCCACATTGCTTCAAATGAGAGTCTGCATGTTTTCTGGAAAAGTCTGTATCAGGTATATATTTTTATCATAAACTTATTTTCATTGTTACTTTGTAAATGTGAGGAAGGCAGCACCCACCTAATGGTGGATTAATAAACGTTTTTTTATATTTTGTATTTAACAGATTTTTATCCTAACTTCATTGTACAGCTATTTGAATTTGTTTAAAACTACCGGAATTTTCATTAAGTTTAAACATCTTTTAGACCATTTCAAATATAAGCATTTTAAAGTTTTTAAACATTTTACTAAGAGATTCCAAAATTTTATAATTTGATGGATAATGTGGCAAAGTACCTAAAAGAAATAAGTTATGAATTACAAATTATAAAACCTATTTTTGGATTTTGTTAGAATCCCGGAAGAAAAATCTGTCAAAAAAAACCTGTTTTGTATAGACTCAAATAGAAAACGGATTTATTCATCATTTTTTTGTGATTTCGTATCTAAGACATGTTTTACATGTTCACATAAGGCCGTTGCAAATATTTTTTGAAGTTTATGTCCATCGACTCTGACCAAAGTCGAGGGGGGGGGGAATAAAAAAGTATAAACATTGAATTTACGAGCCATGTTTTCAACATTTGAATGAACAAAGTGTTTAAAAATGCATCTTACACCTGCCCAGTTGTTTTGCAATCATTAGTTTCCAAAATACCTAAGAAACGTCACGATTCGAAATCCGGACACTTAGTAGCTTATCATTTTTGTTATAGCTGGCAAAAAAATCATGTAATAAGTTGGAAATGTAGAAATATCTTCAGGATGTAGTATAACCTGTCAGTTTTAAGAGAATACATGCAAAATATGTCTTTTCTAACAATTTTTCATCAGAATTTGAAAATTAAAATGACTTGTTGTGCTTCGAATCCCGGACACTGATAAAAGCTGATTCGAAATCTGGATACTTTTGCTTCGAATTCTGGGCACTCGTTTTTGCTAATGAATCGCACAAATTTGGACTGAAATGTTAGTCAAAGGCATTCTTTAGGTCTCAAATAAGCTGTTTACATCAAAATAATCGATATTTTATATAATTTTTTTCTAGAATTTAAGGAAATTAAAACCAAAAATTTCTGCTTTGCCTTCCCGGTGCTTCGGACGCCTATGAAATATTTACGTGAAATGTTTCGCATTTTTGGTAATCTTATAATTTTATTTTATTGTTTTGACATTAACAACAGCGTTCAAACAAACTTGAAATGAAAGTTGATGTTAGAATTCATCAAATAACACAGTTTTGGCATTCATAATGCGAACTTATATCCAAATAATCGATAAAATCCGGGAATTGGAATCATGACGTTATTGACAAAAAATTATTTTTTTTCCAAAAAAAAAGTTTTTGCGGTGTGAAATACTTTTAAACCAGCCCAAACTTGCTAAATATGATTATAAATGCAGAAAAATGCGTTTTAGATTGTTTTAAGTTGATTTGACTTCTATTTTCATTAAAATTTGGAAGATTTTTGAAAAAATATTGTTTTGCCCCCTGATTTTTCGACCAATTTGGAAGGGCGCGGGGGGGGGGGGGGGGGCGGCGACGTTTACTTTGAAAAATATTTGCAACGGCCTAAATTACACATATTTTTTATGTCCAACTTTATGTTTGACTTTTGAAAAAATAGGAGTAATAGCACAGAGGACTGTCTGTGGCAATAGAAAGAGGAACTTTCAACTGTTAGTGTTAAAGTAAAACAGATAGCTTAATTCGTCGTGTAAAACAACATTGTTTAATGCTTAGAAGTTTATTGTGTCAAAAGATAAATTGAAAAAAAAAATAGTTTTTAAGTTATGAATTAAATTAACTTTCCGTTCACGTTCAATAAAACGCTCAATCATCATCGCTCTCATCACTGCTCGAGAACCCACAAAAACCTCGACAAAAAGAAAACCAAACAAAAGCGCGGTGATTTTCTTCCTCGCGAGAGCTCAACCACCCAACAGCTGATCCAACCACGAGAGAATCCACTTCAGCAGCAGCCTGGTTGTCGGAGGAAAAGGTGGTGGTGGTGGTGGTGGGTTCAACTGACCACCAGAAAGAGACAACACGCAAACAAACCCCCGCTCCCTGCCTCACCACCGCAACTCTTTGCCTTCTTCAAGTGGTGGGTAACGCTTTCTCTCTCTCTCTCTGCATCCCACCCGCTCAAACAGTTAGCTGGTGGTGGGTAAAACTCGCCAGTTAACTCAACGGTCACTGCGATGGATGACGAAGTGTGAACGGACGGACTTGGTCGTTCAGCTTGGTCAGCTTGGCAAGCAGCCTCTCAGTGCCGGTCATTTTGTCCCCGCGGCTGGATCGTCGTGGTCTCCGTCCTTTCGAGGTGCTGAGTGGGTCGTTGCTGGTTGGTCCCGTGGGTTGGTTCTAGGGTTCTTTATCAACGGCTATTCCCAGTGGAGCGTCAGTTCCCAACTGGACGCGATCGTGGACGGTTCTCGGTGAAGGAAGAAAATAAAATTGACGGTGCCGGAAAATATCTGGGGATTTCTTAGTAGGTTCTTATTAGTGAAAAGTGTAAGTTCCTGAAACAGCCAACAAAAACATCCGAGTGTTGTGACCAAACGAGGAAGCTTCTTGGGCCGTAGCGTAACATTACGGCTTGAGCTCAAGACTTTGAGTATTGTTGGCGAGCGCGCGCATTTTTTTTTTCGCCTGGGCTTCGACTTGGCTAAGAGAGCATTGGTAATGAGGTGAAAATTGCGGTGGTCAGTTTGATGTGGCGGCGGTGGCCGGTCTTTTTGACGAACCTACCGGTTCGTCGATTGTTCCGTGGTGTTGTGAGTGTTCCGTGCCGACGGCGATGGGTTAGGCTGGTTCGATTTTTGCCTTAAATTGTGTCCGAGTTGATTTCATCAAAAAAATAAAAATTCTGAAAAAAATACTAGCTGGTGCAATCGTGGAAAGTCAAACGATTTTTTTTTTTGCATTTTTAAAGGAATTTAAAATTCTAAATCACTTAAGAGTAGTTTAGGGGCATACTTAAGCTCAAGAACCAAAACAAAGACAACAACAAAAATGTTTTTCGTGATTTGATTATCTGGATTGTAATTTTATGAACTACTGTTTTGCCTTAAATTTATGTTACTTTATTATTTATCTTTGCAAATCCATGCTTTTTACTCCTTCTTTCTCATTAATTCTTTAAAAAATGATCAAGGCTATATGATTAATTGTTTTTGGAAACATTATCTAAAATGCGATCAAAAGTAAACATTGAAAGTTATTCTTTATTATGGAAATTCAAATCAAATTTGAAAAAAGGCAAAAATGTTAGTTGTTAAAATATAGTTAGTTTGAAAGCTCTACTAACACTAAGCATGATTTTTTTTCTGGTTATTTCTCGTCAGGAACTGTAAGAATTGTATTCTCTTTCAGGCAGTGTTGAAAAGCCGACGACTATGATTAAATTAGCGATTAATCGCTGCCTGTAACACCTAACGAATAAGACTGCTGAGAATAGTCTTGATTCTCAAATCGCCACGACTAGTTGTCATTCGTCAAGAGTGCACCCAGAACTGGGCATCGGCATACGAGAGAATAAAAAGCACGATTCAGTAGTAAAATGGTACTGTGTGCGGACTGAGAGGAAAAATCCCGAAATTACCGATAGTACTTTACTCATGGGTTCATCTTCAAAAAAAGTTCATCTATCAAAAAAAAAAGTACCGGTACCGAGACTCGAACCCAAGACCTTCGGCATATTGAACCGTGCCTTTGCCGTATGGGCCACCGCGGTTCGGTGACAAAGTGGCGGTAATGTGTCCATATAAGTCACTCAATAGGATGAACTGTTCCAATGAACGAATGAACACGCGAGAGGACTATACTCTCGCAAAATAGCACTTTTCTCACGTTTCTTTTCGTGAGGACTATCCTCTCGTTCTCTAACTTTGGGTGTGCAGTCGATGATTGTAACAACCCATGACTGCTGGTGGTAAAGGGGCAAGATTGTATTTTGATCGCAGCAAGTTGACGACTAAACACGATCATAAACATTTTTTTTGCAATTCCGTCGTGAAACTACTTACTTTTCCTGTCATTCTTGAACGACGAAATAGCCTACTTTTCTGTACCAAAAATAACAGAATCGAATAGCAACACTTTTCAAAATAAATGGTGAAAAGTTCTACTTTTCAGCACTCAAATGGGTGCTGAAAAGTTGAACTTTTCAGCACTTGTTTTGAAAAGTAACATTTTTCAACATTTTTTTTGATTTTAACGATTTATTGACAAAATACATGAAAATTTGACATAAAATTTCACTCAGTGTGTTTTTTTGGAATTGCAAAAAATGTTGTATGGAACTCGTTGCAAAACTTGATTTTTTCAGCACTCTTCATATTTATCCAACACGGTGAACCTCGTTGGATAAACGTACGACTCGTGCTGAAAAAAATCCTCTTTTTGCAACTTGTTGCATAAACTACTATTATCGCCCCTGCCACACTCAACGATCAAGTGACAGTCATGAAAAACGAGATCAAAGCATACTCAGAGGGCCTTTCTTCAGGCAATCATATTCGCTAGAAGAGATTATTTTTCATCCTTGCTTTCAGCCGTTTCTAAATATTACAATAATCTTTTACAAATTCTAAAAAATGAAGAAAACAATGTAAGAAACCAAGCACCTCCACTGATTTATTTTCTTCAAATGATTCCATGGAGCTTAGCGTAGTTCACGGAAATATGAAAAAAAAAAATGTTCAATTTAGAATGCATCAACCGTAGTTCTGAAGTACTATGACCCCAGAAGCAAGCCTTAAAATTTGAGCACATTTGGTTAAGGTTTGGTTGCTCCAGTCTTGATCTAAAATTAGTATAGAACTTAATTCAATTTCCTATGGAGAATTGTAGTCTTTTTACATCTTCTTTGAGAAAGTCGCCCAAAACGCTATTAAATTTTCCTATTCCAAAGTTTTTTATAGGTTTTGGTCCCGGGAACAACTTTGTAGAACAACCCATAGCGCTAGGAATTAATCCCGAAAACATACAGGATGTTTTTTTGGAGTTTACTTTTGTTGGAAAAATTTCAAATCATGCAAAAAAAATTAACCTACGGGTAATTCTCCACCAACTCACAAGAAATCGGAAAAAGTTGCCCCGACCCCTCTTCGATTTTCGTGAAACTTTGCTCGAGGTGGTAATTTAGGTCCCTGATCACGAATCCGAGGTCCATTTTTCGATATCTCGAGACGGTGGGGTGGTACGACCCCTTTCATTTTTCTGGTTTTTTACTAAGACACGTTTTTCAGTAATTTGTAGCTCGCAACCGTGAAGAGATAGACATTTGGTGTCAAAGGGACTTTTGTGTAAAATTAGACGCCCGATTTGATGGCGTACTCAAAATTCCGAAAAAAACGTATTTTTCATCAAAAAACGTTAAAAAATAGTTTTAAAATCGCTGCCATTTCCCGTTACTCAACTGTCAAAAATTGTGAGAGAAATTTAATGTCCTTTTCAAATCTGAAATAACCCAGAAGGGTCATTTTTTTATTTAGAAAAAAAAAATCATTTTAAAATAACGTGTTTTTTCTAACTTTGCAGAGTTACATTTTAGAGTGTAACAATGTTCTACAAAGTTGTAGAGCAGATAAAAACAATTTTTTTGAAATGTACACATAAAGGGGTTTGCATGTATTCTTCACGAGTTATAAGAATTTAAAAAAAGTTTTTTGAAAAAGTTATAATTTTGACCATTTTTGACCTGTTTTGAATTTTTAACCCCAGAAACTCAATCGTGTGCTTTTGAAAGTATTTGTTTCGAAAAGTTCAGCTAATTTTGCATAAGAATGACCCCTTGGGCGATTGTTGTGGTCATATTTATATCGTGATTCGATTACCTGAAGTTTTGATTATTTTTTAAGTGAAATTTTTTCGAGGCCTTCGGATAATCGAGACTGGACTGTATGTGGTAATTATAATCATAGCAATGAACAATGGCCCACATCGCAAAATTAAGTGGAAAATTGATTTTCCGAAGCTTTAGTGTCTTCAAAAGAGTTGTTGCAAATGAAAAGGGGCAAATTTTGGTTTGGTTGAAAATTAGGGTGATTTTGAAAATCTAGCTTTTTAGGATTATTTTTGGATTTTTATTGTCTTCCAGAAAGTTGTTGGGCTTGCCAATCCAAGCAACTTTACGAAGACGGCAAATTTTTTTTAACGTGACAATTCAGGATAAGTTTAAGCGAAAAGTGAGATGTATATGTTTTTCCATGTAATTTTGCCTGCTGAATCTGAATCTGCCCTCAAAGTTAAGCATTGAATGAAAATTTTACATGGAAACTCAATATATGGCAAATAAAAATCTCAAAAATAACCCTGAAAAGATAGATTTTCAAATCACCTTAATTGTTAACCACCCTAATTTTCAACCAAACCAAAAGTTGCCCCTTTTCATTTACAACAACTCTTTTGAAGACACTAAAGCTGATTTTATTTTTCAAAGTGTTTTTTTATTTTCGGGAAATATACGCTTTCTAATCAAACACCTATCTTCGTCATATGAAGAGTTTGATGCTCGATTAAAGCTCCAAAAATACTATTTAGGCTATGAACTTACCAGCAACAGCACCGCCTCAAGTAAGCACGCAAATTTATGCCATTTATTGGCCAAAAAGATCAAATTTAATGCGCTTTTGATCATAATTTCTATTTTGCAAGACCATTTCTCATCATTTTGGTGGCACACACATCCACACGCAAGATGAGAGGTTAAATGCTTAAGGAAAGTCGCCATCAATATCTTTTCACTTGCGCTAACGATTTCAAAGCGCTTAAGATATAAAATTGCTTCCAACTACCGGCAACATGTTCTTTTAAACATTAGTTAGTTACTCACTTGAAAAATAATCCCAAAACATGTAAATAACTCGCAAGCGCCATAAAAAAACAAATGCGCCAAGTTTTTTGACGTTTGAATTTTTGACGACCCATTCCAATCGAAGGCTGAAGAAAACCGAGCGAGAAGCAAAGGCAAATAAAGAACAAAGGGTGGCCACTCCAACAGGCGCTGCTGGTGGTGTTTCGTGAGTGTTCGCTTATAATTTCATCAATTTTGACAACACTAAGCTGAAAAAAGGAAAATGGACGTGGCCGAAAGCACTCGACTGATTAGAATGCATTTGGGAAATATTAATAATAGCATAACTTTTAATAAAAGTGAAAATAAACAGAAATGTTCACAAAAAGTTGCTCTTATTTCAAGGAACAATCCAGATTATCCAGCATCATTCAAACATGACCGCTTATTAGGCTTAAAATGGGTATATTTCCCCTATACGAGGAATTTAAATAAGGCCGTTGCAATTAGAAATTGGATAAAGCAATATGGAGGCTTGTTTTTTTTTCTTTTAAAAATCATCATAATTTTAATGAAAATTTCCTAAAAGTGTCTACGTGGTTTATGGATGGTCCCAATTGGGTCTGACTTTATCTGTTATAGGAAAAACTTTTTATTTGATGTTCAATTGACCAAAAAATTAATAGGTTTATCGATAACATAAGCATTTTAGTCGCTCAGTAATCATTTTTTTCTTTATTTATTTCATTTATGTTTTCATTTTTTTTTAGTTTTTCACATTATCATTTTGACTTTTTGTCGCACATCTGACAACCATACCTTGGCCTAAGAAGCTAATTTCAAAAATTAAAATAAAGATTTGTTACAAGTAAAAATATTTC
Organism: Culex quinquefasciatus; assembly: GCF_015732765.1. Classification (NCBI taxonomy): domain Eukaryota; kingdom Metazoa; phylum Arthropoda; class Insecta; order Diptera; family Culicidae; genus Culex; species Culex quinquefasciatus. The sequence continues at coordinate 171,462,875 of NC_051863.1, forward strand.
CAACCCCTTGAAAAAACACGATTTGAAAAATAGACCCAAAACCGCAATCTCGAACCAACCTAAATTTTCGCGCGCGCTTTTCTTCCCCCCTCTGAGAAGGTGGCGAAGGCGTATGTAAGTGAAGCAGTAAGAAGTGTTTTTTTTTTTCGCGGCAATTCCCAGGTGTGCTACCTGGCGAGTAAGCCAGTGAAAGTGAAAAAGTTTTTCTTGTTGGTGCGATTTTAATTGCAGCAGGAAGGGGGACGGAGGAGGCATGGGATCGTGACAGTGACTGTGGCTGGATAATTGGCCTTTTATTGATTTCGCTGCACAATTTGCCTGACCAGGGTGTACTGGTTTTTTTATTGTTGCTTCTGTTGTCATTGGTGGTGCAGCTGAGCGCCACACGTGCAATTTGCGCGTTTGTTGTTGTGAAACATGGGTTTTTGTTGGCCACGGTTATGCTTCAGTGTGGGATACCGCACTTTGATTACTATTGTGATGGAAAGTGAGTCTCTTTTAATTTTTTGAAGGAAAACTGAATTGAAAAAATATAATTAAAAACCTACATCCAATATTGATAAACTATCATTTTCAGAAACAAACAGATGCTGAATTGTCACACAGTCGATTAACATGACATGGAACTACAACTTTGCATAGCATTTAAATAATCAATAACCCAATGCAAGCTTTTGCCAGAGGATGCTCATAAGTACATACCCCGTTTGTCAAACAAGGACTTATTATTCTCACGTGTGTAACTGGGAACAAAAACACTGTTGTATGCATTTGGAATCGATATCGCAATGTTTTCACTTGTACCTGTCCGTTATGGATGAACCGATGATGCAAAATGACAAAAGTTCTAGAGAAAATATTCTAATATTTAGGGCAAATTAAAAAAAAAAAAACCTTAAAACCTCTTTTTTTGGTTTTGACATTTTCTCAATATTTATGTTTGAATGATTGAATGAATGATGTAAAATTTTACGAAGATTTCCACTTTTGAATTGAAAATCAGATTAATCTTATGTGCATTCACGTTTTGTCCAAGTCAGAGAGATTCATATCTCTTTGGGAGTATGCAACATTTATTTTTGGTGAGAAAGTACGTTTAAAAAATAACTACGTTTTTCGTAATATTCAGTTTAGCTGATGTATATGGGTAATTCTCCGCCAACTCACACAGCAGTTGCCCCGACCCCTCTTCGATTTGCGTGAAACTTTGTCCTAAGGGGTAACTTTTGTCCCTGATCACGAATCCGAGGTCCGTTTTTTGATATCTCGTGACGGAGGGGCGGTACGACCCCTTCCATTTTTGAACATGCGAAAAAAGAGGTGTTTTTCAATCATTTGCAGCCTGAAACGGTAATGAGATAGAAATTTGGTGTCAAAGGGACTTTTGTGTAAAATTAGACGCCCGATTTTATGGCGTACTCAGAATTCAAAATAAACGTATTTTTCATCGAAAAAAAAAATTCTCCCATTTTCCGTTACTTGACTGCAAAAAATTTTGAAACATGTCATTTTATGGGAAATTTACTGTACTTTTCGAATCTACATTGACCCAGAAGGGTCATTTTTTCATTTAGAACAAAATTTTTCATTTTAAAATTTCGTGTTTTTTCTAACATTGCAGGGTTATTTTTTAGAGTGTAACAATGTTCTACAAAGTTGTAGAGCAGACAATTACAAAAATTTTGATATAAAGACATAAGGGGTTTGCTTATAAACATCACGAGTTATCGCGATTTTACGAAAAAAAGTTTTGAAAAAGTTGGTCGTCATCGATCATGGCTAGGGTCAGTGAAATTTCACGATTTCGCGGACAGCGTGAAATCCGTGAAATTTGGCTTTTTCTGCGAAATCCCGTGAAATTTTATGTTTGTGTGAATCTGTAACGATTTTTTCTCAAAATGATTTATCTAACTCAAATAGGAATAAACATAATCTTATGAACGCCTGTAGAATTAAGTGAGTGAATTCCCTTGTTCAATTACTAACATAGGGTTAGTGATTTTTGACGATTTCGTGGACGGCATGAAATTCGTGAAATTTATCAATTTTCTCAAATCGTGTTTGTTTTTTTTTTTTTCAAAATAACAACATGGTAAATATTTCATGCATACATACTCTTTAGTTTTCAATTGAATAGTTTGATAAGAACCATTTGAAGAATTGTTCAGATTTTTCAGTGTTTTTAGAAACTTACTAAGTTTAGTAATATTTTTATTCGCTGTAATAACAAGTTTTCTGCAATTTTATTTGAAAGGTATGGTTTCAAAATAAATTAAAAGAGTCATGATCTGTATTATTTAAAATAAAATGAAAGCCTTGAAATTTTTTTTAAGCTTAACATATTTTTTCTGAGTCCTGTTAATGTTAAAAAAATAGCGACCTTTTTTCATGTTCATTTTGTATAAAAAATTTGATTTCGTTACAAACTTTATTGTTTTCTACTTTTGAGTAAAATTTAAATTTTGAAAAAGGATATGAAAACTTTTTTGAAAAATGTTAATTTGCTAAACATTGAAATTATTTCACTCATTTTTGCTGGACAAGATTGTTAAATCTTGCTTTGATATGGAATTCAATAAAATGAAGCAAATCAGCGAAATTTTTTTAACTTTATAAGTCGAATAATTAAAAAAAAGCAGTTCAATAAATGAGAATACGCATGCCTTACAGTTTATTTCGAAATATATTTGGAGCCCATCCATAAACTAAGTGGAATCTTTTTTCAAAATTAGGAGAATTTTGTTTGTGTCACGTTCAAATTTATGAAGAAGAAAAGTAGTTTATGTGATTTAAACTTAAGATTTTCAGAGTTATTTTAACATTTTTCACGTTTCGCGAAATTTGCGTGAAAATTTGTGTTTTGAAATTGAGGTCCCCGTGAAATTTGCAATTTTCGAGCGTGAAAAATTACTAAGCCTAATCATGGCCATTCATGGTCACCCGCGACAGACATGGACGACGAAACAAAGAGAAACGCTAAAAGTAACTTTTTCAAAACTTTTTTTCGTAAAATCGCGATAACTCGTGATGTTTATAAGCAAACCCCTTATGTCCATACATCAAAATTTTTGTAATTGTCTGCTCTACAACTTTGTAGAACATTGTTACACTCTAAAAAATAACCCTGCAAAGTTAGAAAAAACACGAAATTTTAAAATGAAAAATTTTGTTCTAAATGAAAAAATGACCCTTCTGGGACAATGTAGATTCGAAAAGTACATTAAATTTCCCATAAAATGACGTGTTCCAAAATTTTTTACAGTCGAGTTACGGAAAATGGGAGAATTTTAAAACTTTTTTAGTGTTTTTTTCGATGAAAAATACGTTTATTCGGGATTTTGAGTACGCCATCAAATCGGGCGTCTAATTTTACATAAAAGTCTCTTTGACACCAAATTTCTATCTCATCACCGTTTCAGGCTGCAAATTGTTGAAAAACACCTCTTTTTTCGCATGTTCAAAAATGGAAGGGGTCGTACCGCCCCTCCGTCACGAGATATCAAAAAACGGACCTCGGATTCGTGATCAGGGACAAAAGTTACCCCTTAGGACAAAGTTTCACGCAAATCGAAGAGGGGTCGGGGCAACTTTTCCCGATTTCGTGTGAGTTGGTAGAGAATTACCCATATCTTATTGTTGATTCCTTTTTCCCTCAACCTTGAACTCTTATGTGCTCCCTAACCTCAATTGCAACAAATTGTCCGCATCAAGCCGCCAACCCGCGGGCAACTGACCTCGTCAATTATCCCCTATCGCCACTTACGCGCCAAAGTGGTCAAGATCACCCAAAGTGCCACATCCGGCGGCGTTCGACACGGCACAAATTGCTAGCCACGTACTCTTCACTTGAGAGAGATTTCTCAAAGTTCTAGCGAAGAAGCTTGAATTTTTGACGACGAACAACTCGTTTGATTACAGGCCGGAAGTTGACCGTGTCGGGTTTATTGCAAAAAAAAGTGACATTTTCAACTGTCCCCCGGTGCTAGCATAGAGGCGAAAAAGTTTCCAAAATTTGGATGTGGTGTGATAAGTGAGTGTGAACGAGAGAGAGATCGCGGCTGATTCAGCAGAATTTGGAAGAGCAGAGGAAGAGCTAACCAGATCAACAGCCAGAAGCTACACAGCTACAGCAGCAGCAGGTCGAGATGAGCAAACCGGCGGCCAAAAGTGGCAATTTTATGCTAATAGCATCAATTGTGATATTATCAGGTAATTTTTCAATTTAGCACTAGCGGGTATCGCCGGCGAGCATGGGAGGAAAATTGGGATGATACGGGTGATTTTGTTAGGTGTATAACTTGTGAACATGCATTTTGTTTCTAGATTAGGATTAATTGTTATTCTAGGCTAGCTTTCATTAATGAACAATGTATTTTTAATTGGAGGTAATACCTTCACGATGTTTTAAATTGTAAGCCATTAATTTATTTATCATTTCAGTATTTTATTAATTTATTTGATAAAATTTATTAATGAGATCCGATTTTAATACAAAATACAATTGATATACACAGAAAAAATCAATTCCTGTAATCGTGAAATATGTTCCTAAATTTGAGAACCACGAAAGAATTTATGCATGAGTATGGTGCGTGAATATATTTCTTCGTGGTTCTCAAATTCAGGAATACAATTCATGATTTCGAGAATTGAATTTTCCCGTTCAAGCAAAAATGGGTCAATTGCTGGAATTGTAAAGATTTCTTTGTCGATGTTTTAAATACCGTCTTTAGGTCTGTGGGATGAGATTGGGCCAAAACAAATTCTTCATTTTTGTATGATGACTCGACCCCCAGACCCAATGTCACCTCTGTGATGGTAACTTTTTATTTACAAAAACTCAATTTACAAAACTCATATTTTCTACAATTGATGAATTTTAAATGTGTTTTAAAGGACAAAAAAAATAGCGACTATAGTATGGTCAGTTTAGCCGACTGGTTTTTTTTTTAAACAAATTGTATGAGCAATTCCAGCTCAAATCAAGATTTTTCTGGTACTTTTGTAACCGACCCTCTCCGATTTCAATGGACCTTTGTTATTCTAGGCATATATAAGTCATTTTTGTGTTTATGGAGCCAATTGTACTCGAAAATAACATTTGAGAAGGGCGTCAGTTATTTAAATATCTGGAAGCCAAAGACAAAGACAAACTTGTAGGCAATTGGACGGGCTTTCTAAAAAAAAATACACTGAAAAAAATACACGCCGCTTCTATGAGAGTTTCCGATTTTTAAGGTTGAAAAGTTAAATTTTAATGTGTTGGCACGATTTTTTATGCAGGATGGTATGTCCCTCCTAAAAAAACATACAAAAATCATTTACGTCAAAAAATTTAAAAACCGATAGTGGGAATCGATTTCCCAGACATTTTTTTCATAAAAGTCTCCATGTTGACCATTGTCTTTTGTCCAATTCGTGTGAAGATACAGCGGCTTTAAAGATACCATCCTGCATTTTTCTTTTTTAACATTTCTGGCCATTTGCTCAAAAAAAAAATTAACGAATAAAAAATCGTTACATCAACCTTCAACTTTTAAACTTAAAAATAAAAAAATCTCGTAGAATTGGAGTGTATTTTTATTTCAGTGTATTTTTTTCAGAAAGCCCGTCAAATATCCCACAAGTTTGTCTTTGATCACTTTTTGACCATGGCATTACTAAATACAAAAATATTCAAATAACTTGAGCCCTTCTCAAATGAGCAATTCTCTACCAAAACCGGAAATGGATTTTATTTGTATTTTTTGATTTGGATCAAACTTTGTGGGGGCCTTCCCTATGACCAAATAAGCTATTTTGCGGCATTAATTCACCCTTACAAGTCTCCATACAATTTTGGCTGCTGTCCATACAAAAATGGTATGTAAATATTCAAACAACAGTAACTTTTGAGTGAATTTTATGGTCAATTTGGTGTCTTCGGCAAATTTGGTGTCTTCGGGATATTGTTGAGAACTTTTGAGAAAAAATAGGTACATGGAAAATAAAATTGCAGATGTTTTAATCAACTTTTTTTTTTACTAAAACTCAATTTCCCAAAATACGTATTTATTGATTGTTGAGATTTTTTTATGTTTTAGGGGACAAAAATCCACAACTTTTGAGCCATAGAAAAACATGGTCAAAAAATCTGCCGCCGAGTTATGAATTTTTGAAAAATAGTGATTTTTGGAAAAAATCGAAGTTTCATGCAAAAACAAGTTTGACATTATTTTTTAATGCAAAATTGAATTTGCAATCGAAAAGTACTTAACAGATTTTTTGATAAAGGGCTCCGTTTTCAAGATATAGCCACCGAAAGTTTGATTTTAGCGAAATATTTGCTGTTTTTCGATTTTTAAAAATAGTGACCATGAGTAATCATTTCTAAAAATATTTTTTTGAAAAGTTTAGAAAATTTGCTATAAAATTGTCTAAGAGACATTGAAGATTGGATCTCGGGTTGCTGAGATAGAGCCGCATTAAGAATAAGAAACACGAAAATTGAAGTTTTCTAATTCTCACCAAAACAACCCACCATTTTCTAATGACAATATCTAAGCAACTAATGGTCCGATTTTCGATGTTAATACATGAAACATTCGTGAAAATTTCCGATCTTTTCGAAAAAAATATTTTGAAAATTTTTAAAGCAGGACTACCATTTTAAATGGGCGTAATATTCATTGCTTGGCCCTTTTAAAATGTTAGTCTTGATTTAAATTTTCACACTTTTTCAGTTCCTTTTGGGGTCCTCAACAACTCCTAAAAGCTTGCGATTCAAATTTTCCAAAGCGATTCAATTTTCCATATAAGTTTGTATGGATAAAACCATTTTTTTGTTTGATTTTGATATTTATTAAATCCACGTTTCATGCTTTATCAAAACCGGACTTATATTGTGCGTTTCTTTCAAAGGTACACGCCGCGCAGCATTTCAGAATATGCCATAGACATTGTTGCCAGCGATTTTCTACACTTTTGGGGCAACATAAAATATACCTGACAACAATGCCAGGCGATTTGAAGAAGAAGATCAACAAAAACAAAACGCGCAGTATGGGATTTGACAGCGCGCATTTGCCGAAAGTGCGGCGCGTCGTTTCGAGGCTGGTTTGCCGCGTGTCTTTCTCGGGAATACGCGCAATATTCGGATGCTCTGGAATGTGCTGTACAACTTTCCCCAAGAGAGTATAGTGCTAGCTTGCCCCTAAAAAAAGATACAGCGTGTTCAAAACTCCTCTAAAACGTGTTTTTTGCTCGAAAATCACGATTCAGACAAGTTTTGAGGACACTATATCTTCTTTCAGGAGCAAGTTAGCACCATACTCTCTTCGGCAATGTTGTAGAGCGCATTCCAGAGCATCCGAAAATGAGTCCGGTTTTGATATAGCATGAACCGTGGATTTGATAAATATCAAAATCCAAAAAAATGTTTCCCCATACAAATTTATATGAGAAATTGAATCGCTTTGCGCAAAGTGAGGACTAAACCAATCGGTCCCAAACTTTGGGGAGTTGTTGAGGTCCCCAAAAGGAACTGAAAAAGTGCTGTGCTGGAAAATCGATTTTGATATTACACCCTAATGGTCCATATAATTGACAAACTAATGATGAAAAATGGCTTCTTTGGGCATATCAAAGGAACCAAAAAAGTTTCAGCCGGATTAAAAAATACAAAAAAAATCGAATTATCGAAATATCAGAGAATTGCTCAGTAACTAAAAATATCATTTTTCGAAAGTTGGTATTAATATTTTAAAATTTTCAAATAATCTCCATTATTTAAATAGGCTGTAATATAGAATATTTGAATTTTTTAAAATGTTAATAGTGATTCCAATTTTTTTTATTTGTGATGCAAAATGGCTTCATGGGGCATACCGAAGGCACCAAAAAAGTTTCAGCCGACTTAAAATTAATATTGGAAAAACGATTCCGTAAGAAAATTGCTCTATTAAAAAATACCAAAAACTGAAATTTTCTACAAAAATTAAACAAAAAAAACCTTGTATGATAACTTTTTTGGTCATAGGGAAGGCCCCTTAAAAGTTAGAGCTAAGTAATAAAAAAAACAAAAATTTGAAATGTATTAATTCTGGCGATTTCGTGGAGAACTACCCACATGGAATAATGTTTTTTGAAATGTATGATAATAAAAGCATTTAGTTTATATCAAAAACATGAAATGTAGAAAAAAATTAGTTATTGGTCATTTTCAATGTGAAAAATAATACAAATGTGCAATATTCTGTTCTTTTCATCAAAATACATTTCCAGGATTTTATATGAAATGGATAAATTTTTTGATCATTTCAATATTAAGGCTTGCTTTATTTTTGTTGATTTAAATAGCAACAATTAAATCTTTAGAGTGATTTCTGAAAAACTCCAGAATTACTCAGCGTTGCTATCGATCGTTATTTTTCTCATTGGGAAAATCGCCGCCCTTTTATGTCTGGTTCCCATTCGCATGTGCAAATCTGCGAATATATTGAATTTGTCGGTGGATCAGGAAATTGCATTATTCGCTGTCTCCCTCCCACTCTATCGTCACTTGTTGGCAGTTTCACGTCACTTTAGGCCAGTCAGTCGGTTATCAAACCAAGCGCCAAAATAAAAATCCGTCGACCGCGGCTAGACTAGGGCTTGAAATATATCAGCCAGTACATAGATATATCACAGACAAACAGACATGATAGTACAGTTTTTTTTAGAGTGGTCCCAACAAAGTTTTAAAATGTCTTCGCCAAAACTAGAAATAGTCTACAATGATATTTAAGCAATCCAGAATCCGTTTCCTTTAAATTTTGTTTATCTGTGATTTTTCGTTCGTACAAACACGCCAAAACCAGTTGAACATACTGCTGCAGTCATCGCGGTCGTGCCTCAGCGTACTGTACGCCAGTTGTTGATTAATCCAATCAATTACTCGGCCCATGTGGCAACCGGACTCGTTTGGGATTCGTACGGGTTAGAAGCTTGTCCAGAGGTGACATCCCGACAATCAATGGGATACGGTTGAATTTGGATAGAGCAATTAAAAGTGGGTTTTCTTTTATATAAAAATATAAAAAATAGTATTAAAAGCAATGTAGATATAAGAACTGTTTGATGCGATGGTGCTTACGGTGCTTTCAATCTTGATAACACCTTTTCGTAGAAAATGCAATAATTCACCACCATTGGCCAAATAGATCACCTCAAAACGTTTTCAAATTTGCACCCCCACGATAAACGTTGAACGCCTTCTATAGCTAATCAAACACACACAACCACAAACACTCACGGTCGATAAGTGGCCAATTGTGGGCCATTTTCGATACGCGATTTCACGCTGCTGACCGTCAGCCCCCTCCCACCCTCTTCCCCCAGTTGATCGGATGACGCTGGATGTGCGTTACCATCAGCCGTCACTTGCAACTGGTTGCATTTTCTTCAAACTGACGATGCGACTTGCAACGGCAGCCAGTTGGAACTCTTCTAGTGGCCTTCACACAAAAATCCGCAAGATTAAGAAGGGCAGTCCGCCACCATCGGTAAAAGTGCCCAATAATACTAAACTGGTTGCAAATAGATTTGGCACTGGACCAAGCTCAACATCTGCTCTAGCGGAGGGGTGGTAACCTGTCTGTAGTAAAGTGCTTTGTTTTACTTTTGCGCTAATTATACGACCGTTTCGAAAGGTGCCATTCCAAATTAAAGCGGCGAATTCTTTGAGCAAGTCGAGTCTACTACGGTGATGGGCTACGTGATCTACTGCAAGTGACTCAGGGTGCTGCATCAAGATTCATAAAGATCATATTTTGATCTTTGCGATAGTCAGTATGCATTTAAATCAGGGTTGATGAACTGTTTTCAGTGTTTCAAGATGGGTACCAGCGAAGAATCACTTGTCCCGTTTAAAATTACATTTTCTTGATGTTGTCATGGAGTGTTCTCACAATTTCCATCAATGTCAAGTCCTCTAAGTCTTGTTCAAAAATAATTGGAAGGATTTAAGAGAAAATCTATTGTTTGTATAAAACCAATAACAATTCGTGGTTCCGACGGTGGACGACTCCGCGGTCCATTTTTTCGATATCTCGTGACGGTGGGGTGGTACGATCCCTGTCTTTTTTTTCAGGATTTGAGCTAAGACACGATTTTCAGTGGTTTGTAGCACGGAATTGTGAAGAGATCAAAATTTGGTGTCAAAGGGGCTTTTGGGTAAAATTGATACTTAAAAAACTTATTTTTCATTAAAAGTAGTAGAAGGTTATTTTAAAATTGCTGCCATTTCCTGATACTCAACCCTCAAAAATTTGTAATGTTATTTAATATTACTTTTCTGAGAGGTATTTTTTTTTCATTTAAAACAATTTTTTTTTGTAACTTTGCAGGGTTACGTTCTACAAACTCAAATTCCCCACAAAAACTCTCTCCAATGGGCTCTTGATTTTTCAGGGGGATCCTTGCTCGAAATAATTAGACCCCTTTTGGCCTTTAGGGTGACCTACACCGTGTTAGGATGGCCATATTTGAAAAAAAAATCATAGCTCCGCACTATTCAACCAATTTTAGCTGTCTTGAAAGCCGCAACTTTTGGTACCCAAACAGGTATCGGTAATCGATTAAATTTTAAAGTTATCACAGTTTTAGTAAAAAAGTAGTTTTTTATTATTTTTCCGTTTTTGCGCGCGGCGCGTCGAAAAACACGGTTTTTATTTTCTAAAAAATCGTATCTAAGAATATTAAAAACATAATTTTCCGAGGAGTCTGATGAACATATTTTCAGATAAAGGCTCTTTGGTCCCGAGACCTTCAAAACAGCATTTTAAGTTTTCATTCGACCTTTTCAAATGTTAGGCTAGATATTTTAAACATCTTACTATTTTTCCTTAAAAGCCCATCTTATATCCTTTTGTTTACATCCAAGACAGCTAAAATCGGTTGAAATGGTGCGGAGTTATGATTTTTTGAAAAATGGGATTTTGCAAAAATCGACGAATATGTTAATTTTTCGGACCACCCTAACACAGCGTAGCTCAGCCTAATGGTCAAACAAAAAAATACGGGTCTTATTATTTCAGCCAAAGAACCCCCAGAAAAAATTGGAGCCTGATCGGACACCTTTTTTCCTGGGGGAAACGCTGTTAAAAATCCGTACAAAAAAATTAAAAATTTTAAAACGCGATTTACACCGGTAGAATATTTTGATTTATACAAACTCTGAATCAGGCCGTTACAACTCAACTTTGTACGTATCTCGGTTTATAATATTTTGCTCCAGCCACGCCGTGGCATGTTTTTTCCCTAAATATTCAACAATTCGACGTCGTCATGCTATTTTGTCGTATGCAGCTTTATGACGTTTGACCTTGAATATACAAAAACTAGAGTACGCAATGTCAACAATAACAAATACCTTTTGTTTGGCTGACCATTATGCGCATTGTCCTGAAGTTTGGTTGAAGTTGGTTGCTGGAGTCTCGAGTTATTATTACAAATGCGCAGTTCTCTCAGATTTCGGCCATTCGATTTTTTTAGTATTTTTTAATCCGACTGAAATTTGCCATACAAAATTGGCAGCTGTCCATACCAAAATGATGCATCTGTATCTTTTGAAGGAATTTTTTGATCGATTTGATAAACGGAAAAACAAATTTTGGTGATTTTTTATTTAACTTTTTGTCACTAAAACTTGATTTGCAAAAAAACACATTTTTTTCATTTTTTGATACCGTAACCCGAGGTGACTTTGATAGGATTTCAATTTATTTTTGGAATATTTCCCAACTGGAAAAGTTTTTCTCAAGATTATTATTTTTAAATCATGTACTGGGGTAGGCCACACTAAGTCCATGCACTATTTCTGAAAAAAAGTTTTTTCTATAATCTTTAGAAAAATAAATACGTTAAAAATTCTCATTTTAAATTCCGGGGTGACTTTGATAGTCATAGTTTTTCTTGTTAAAATCAGATTAAAAGTGTTCAAACTTTATTTTTACGTAAAATGTACCATCACTAAGGTTGCTGACATAGTTTGCAAGAAAAAAAATCGATATTTATATTTAGTTAACTAAGCTTATAAGCTTTTTAGTAAAATTCATAAAAAATTTAGGTAAAATTGATAAAAGGCGAAATTTTGCCTGAAATTTTTGAAACCTAGTATTTTTCATAAAATTATCGATTTATATTGCCGTTTCAACTGAGTTCAAAACACGAATCACTTGTTTTCACATTTTATATGAAATTTGTTCAACTGAAATTGCCTATAAATTTGGAGATTTTTTTGAATTATGTTTTAAAAACCTTTATTATTTAATATTTACAAAATTATTTTACCTTCTCATAGTGGACAATTTTCAAACAAATCCGAAAATGCATTCCATTTTTCGATTCAAAATCATGTTCATTGAGAAAATCGTGACACTTTGAGAAGTTTGGAATAATGCCTTTCATTTTCATTTTCTTATCAATAGTTAACTAACTTTTCAAACTTTTCAATTTGTTATGAAAAGTTTTCAGTATGATTCCAAACCATTCCGTACGTATTTAATTTGTACTCTTCATTTTGCGGAAAAATCTCGAACCTATCAAAGTCACCCCAGCTATCAAAGTCACCCCGTTTTACGGTATGTTTAAGAGGACATTAAATGCCAACTTTTCAGAAATATCCAGGTTATGCAAAAAATCCCTACCCGAGTTATGATTTTTTTTTCAATACTGATTTTTTTTCAAAAAATCGAAATATCGGTCGCAAAAATTTTTCGACCTAATTTTTCGATGTAAAATCAAATTTGCAATCAAAGCTTCCTGTAGTAAAATTTTGATAAAGTGCATCGTTTTCAAGTTAAATCCATTTTAAGGTGACTTTTTTAAAATAGTCGCAGTAATTCATTTTTAAAAATTAGTGCACATGTTTGCCCTTTTTTGAAAAAAAAAAATATTGAAAAGCTGTGAATATTCTCTATATTTTGCTTTTTTGAACTTTGTTGATACGACCCTTAGTTGCTGAGATATTGCCAGGCAAAAGTTTAAAAACAGGAAAATTGATGTTTTCTGAGTCCCCCCAACCCACCATTTTCTAATGTTTACGATTAACAATGTTAAAATATTAAACATTTGTGAAACAATATTTTCAAAAATTTTAAGCCGAGACTAATTTTAAAAAGGCGTAATATTGAATATTTGGCCCTTTTGAAATGTTAGTCTTTATTTAAAAATTTTGAAAATATTGTTTCGACAAGATTGTAAAATTTCACGAATAATTCATATTTTAACATTGTAAATCGGACCATTTGTTGTTGAGATATAGACGTTAGAAAATGGTGGATCGTTTGGGTTAGACTCGGAAAACATCAATTTTCATGTTTTTAAACCGTTGCATGGCAATGTCGTATTAACAATGTTCAAAAAAGCAAAATATAGAGAATTTTATCAGCTATTCAAAAATATTTTATCAAAAGGGGGCAAACATGTGCACTAATTTAAAAAAAATGAAAAACTGCGACTATTTCCAAAAAAAGTTACCTAAAAATTGCTATAACTTGAAAACGGTGCACTTTATGAAAATTTCACTGCAGTACTTTTTGGTTACAAATTTAATTTTTCATCGAAAAATGAAGTTTAAAAACTTTTTGCGACCAATATTTCAATTTTTTGAAAAAATCAATATTGATTTAAAAATTCATAACTCGGTCAAAGATTTTTGCACAACCTGGAAATTTCTGAAAAGTTTGCATTTGATGTCCTCTAAAACATATCAAAAAATAAAAAAAATCAAAAATAGTGATTTTTTGTAAATCAATTTTGATTGACAAAAAGTTAAATAAAAAATCACCAAAAAAAATTTTACCGTGTAACTTTGCCGAACAGTGTTGGTATTATCGCGCTCTCGCGAGAAAATTTTCTCTCTCTCGAGTTCTCGCCGCGAGTCTCGAGCTGCCGAGAGAAACTCACCGATTGCCCGTGCTCTCCTCCGCTCGCGAACGGGCTTTCTCGCGAGCCAGAATTGCCCGTTCGCGAGAAGTTGAACGTGTTAGAAACGATCAAAAAACAACACAGCGATTGAAGTTATACCTCTATACCATCGCCTGGTTCGTATTCATAAGCCTGATAAACAAATTGCTAGCTTGGGACGAACGGCTAGCACGAGGCGCTCGCGAGCGCTCGCAGCGAGAGCGAGAACGCGAACGAAAATGCGAGCGGGAGCGAGAAGAGAAAAGAACCTACAAGTTCTCTCCCTCGTTCGCGAGCGAGAAATGCTTTCCTTCTTCTCGCTCGAATTCCAACAATGTTGCCGAAGACACCAAATCGATCAAAAAGTTCCTTTAAAAGATATAGATTATTGAATTTTCATACATTGTTTTTGTATGGACAGCTGCCAAATTTGTATGGAAAATTATATGGACAAAGTAATGATGCAAAATGGCTTCTTTGCGCATACAAAAGGCACCAAAATAGTTTCAGTCGGATTAAAAAATACAAAAATTAAAATTCTAAAAAAAACGATTTCGTAGAGAATTGCTCAAATGTTTTTGGTAGTCTAACTTGTACGTGCGTCAAACGCGTTCTGACCTGAAATCCCTTTGACCAGTTGTGGCTCTTACATCAATTTTCAGGAAGTGACAAGCTAGCACAACATGATTGAAACTTTTTTCATATGAAAAGTGACAAAATGCACGGAGTTTTTTTATTTTTATTGAATATTTTTTATTTATTTTTTTATTGAATAGCGTTCTTAACTCAATTTGGCCCAAAACGCACGTGCGACACGTTAGCACGACGGCGACAAATTGATAAGTGAAATGCCATCAAGGTTATTTCAGGAAATTAAACAAATCACAATCCACTATTTGTAAACCAAACTGACTAAGCACAATGTCCAGTTATCATTATCATTCAAGTGTTTTTATTCTATTTATTCTGCTGCAACCACAACATTTCACGATGACATAATTTCACACAAGTGGATACCCAGAAAAAAAGCATCGCCGACTAAACAATTCGTTGCGTTTGCTGACTGCAAAAAAACTAGTCGGTACTCAAGCAATGTTTGCCTTTCTATCCTTCCTGCAGTGTTCCACAGTTTACCGTGCAACTTGACCAATTTAGTAACTTCCTCTTCTTTCACGACCTGTCAGCTGATTGCTCAAGAGCCGGAGAGAAGTGGTACAAAGAGATTCCCCGCTGGCAGCACTTCTGCCGTTGGAGTGCATTGTCAACAGCAAACTGAAACGAATTGGTCCCACTACAGCTGGAACATCATCTCGGCCGCTTTGTTCTCGTAACTCAAGCTTCGCAACATCTTCTTTGTCAACTTACAAGTTTGGAATTTTCCTCGGCGATTGTACTCGCGGAAACTTATCGCCAAGTTCTGGGAATTGCCTTCAGCGGCGACCTCGACCTAGTTGCCAGGTCATCACACGTTTTCGAATTTCAATCACTTCAGCCAATTTGGGTCATTCAGACTGGATGAATTTTTGATTCGCCATAATTCAAACGATCAGACCACACAAAGTGGTGACAGGAGCCGTTCACTTTGACGTCGTAAATTACACCTTATCGACAAACTCTCGACATGCAAATGTCACCTTATTTCCAATCGAAGATGCCCCGGTTCTTGACCGTTTCCAAGTGTCAACGGACGTAGTAGCGGTGACCGTGGCAATGGCCTTAAGGGACGACCACGATGTACACATCAATCATGCATTCGTTTGGATAGATTGTGCTTGTTGGCGGTGGCACTAACAAATCTAAGACCACATTACTTATTCAGCGCACATCGGGCTTCATTGACGAACATGTCTACAGCAGCAGCAGCAAAGTGATTTGTCGACTGCTGATGTTGTGCTAAACTGTTTTGTGACCCATTAGGACCAGGTAAACACAATTGTGATAAACGCTGTTTTTTCAGTAGTGCTAGTATGGTTTTGGTGAATGGTGGCTATTTGATGGCGATAAGTAACAAGAGTGACAAACTGTTAGCATGTTCAGTCACTGGAAAGAAGTTGAGGTCATAGTTGTTTGCAGGACTGAGTTTGTTATATTTTAATGCTGTTTATTTTCAATAATCAGACTGATATTTCTCAATCATTAAGCTTAATACAAACATTTAGGGCCGTTACTAATATTTTTCAAAGTGTATACCACGCCCCTTCCTCTTCAAAAGTGGCCGCGAAAAAAGGTGCCCAAAAGATATAATTTTCAAAAAACTTCGAAATTTTAATAGAAATGGAAGCCTAATCCACTGAATAAAATTTGATATCCATTTTTCATGCATGATAGTCAATTTCAGCATGTTTGAGCAATTTGTATTGGTAATGCATTTTTAAACTTTGGTTTTCATTCAAATGTTGAAAATGTACACCCCCCCCCCCCTGCCCTCCCCCCTTTAAACTTTCACCACAGCATAGAGACATACATTTCAAAAATATGTCTCATGATCAACGATGGCAGATTATTTTTTGGGAAATCTGTATTTTCTTAAAAATAAATCTGTATTTTCTCATGTTGAATTCGAAACTTTAGAAGACATTTTGAAATTTTTAACAGCAGATTTAAGCTTTTTAATCATATTAAAGTTTTATTCTATTACTAAATTGGTGGAATTTTGGAACAACCATTTTTTAAAAATCAGTAAATACAGATTTTTGTAATTTAGGCATAAAAAAATCTGTAAAATACAGATTTATCTGTATATCTAGCATCGCTGCTCATAATCATTAGAGTAATGTTTTAATCAATTTTATAAAACATTTTACCTACTGATGAATTCTCAATTATTTCATCCATCGAACTTATTATTTTTGTATTTGGGTTTTTTTGCCGCTGCTCAAAGAATACGTTTTGCACCATTGCATGTTCCAGTGTTGCCGAATAAATCTGGAAGTGCCAGATTCTTCAAGTCTCAGCCAGAATAAAGATCCTTCTCAGAGTCAGATTTTGGCAGATTTTTCACTTTATGTCCATTTTGGACAACTTTTTTTATTAAAATAAACGAATTTAATTGAAAAATAAAAAAAAAATCAGCTTTACATAGAGAAAAGGTAAATTAAACATTATTGAGACCAAAAAATCAATTCCTAAATTCTTATATTTTTTTTTTAAATTAATTCATACCCTCCCTCCCTTTCACCATTGAGAATTGCAAGATTTTTTAAATGTTAACCTGGTACCCCTTTTGTAGGTATCGTTAAAAAATGTAATTCTGTGAAAAAAAAAGTTTTATATTATTATTTCAACACAAGCTAATTTGACCTGCAGTTTTTTAAGGCATTCATTCTAGGCAGGGTTATTCTTTTTTATTACAAATAACCTTTTTAAGAAGTTTAAAAGAATTAAATTTGAAATCGAGGTGTACACAAATTCCAAATAACTGCAACGATTTTGAAATAATGTGAAATTAATTTAGTAAAGGTAGAAGTAACATCTTTGAGACAAACAAAAAATTGATTATTTTACAGCTATACGAAAAGCACGAACAGTTTTCAAATGAATGTATCAAATAAATCATATAACGTGAGTCCTGAACTCAAAATTCAAAAAAGGTTGATCGTCCAATTTTCCCGGTTTTTTTTAATTTCCCGGGAAACGGGATAAATATTTTTAGAACCCCTGGAATTCCCAGGATTCTGGGAAATTTTTGAAGCAGTCATATAATCCATGTTTTCATAATATTTGTTATGTTTTTCAAGCTTAAATCATAGAACTAGCTCAATACAGTTAATTGGTGATAGGCTATACTTCAATCTGAACAAGAACAGCAGTCTTCAGATAGTTCAAAACACATTAAATGAAATTGTTTTTGTTCTTTGATTTGCTTTGGAATTTGAATTAGCCACATTTTTTAATATATTTCTATAATGAAATAATTTATAAAAGCAAAAACAAGAAACGAATGCAAATAAAATTATATCAGACAATGTAACACTTTGAATAAGTTAAGAATGTTATGTTTAATATTTGAAACATATTTAAAAAAATATCTTTAAATCACTACCGCCAACTGGAGATAATCGGGACTGCAGTCTGAATAGCTACAGGAAATTTTAGAGCAATAAAATTGGTTATCGGTGTACTAATTGTATTGTTATATTCCTGTTGTAACCGAAAACAATCAAAACAATCAGGATATTTTGCAAAAAAAATACAGCTGTCTAAATTCGTGACTTTTGTCCTGATTACCTCCAGATGCCGGTTTTTTTTATGAAAAAAAAAAAAACATTTTTTTTTGAATATAATATTTTATTCAAGTTTGAAGTCATAAATATACGAAGTATTTTTTCTAATTAATAAAATTTCATAGAAAATATTTCAGGCGCAAAGCATTTTGCGGATCTGTAAACTATAATTTCAACAAATTTTCCTTAAAAGCCAAAGTAATGCTGAATTATGCCGAATAAACTTTTTAATGCATTAAAGTTCTTATAGATAACTGAAAAGAACCAAATCTGAATTTTAAACCAAAATTTGTTTTCTTTTTGTCATTTTCGGGAATTCCCGGTATTTTTGTCTCGGGAATTTCCGGGACGGACGCACTAGAGTCGATGATTTAAAATTGTTTCTCCTTCAAGTTTTATAAATTTAACACCTCTATTTTAAACAGCTGTGTCTCAATCAAATATTATCAAATATTTAAAAAAATGTTCCCAAATATTAAAAACAATTCTCAAATATACAAAAACATTCAAACATTCAATATTACGCCCTTTTGAAATGTTAGTCCTGATTTAAAATTTTTGAAAATATTTTTTTCGAAGCGATCGGAAAATATTTTAACATTGTAAATCGGACCATTAGTTGCTGAGATATCGACGTTAGAAAATGATGTGTTGTTTGGGTAGGACTTAAAAAACATCAATTTTCCTGTTTTTAAATCTTTGCATGGCAATATCTCAGCAACTAAGGGTCGTATCAACAAAGTTTAAAAAAGCAAAGTATAGAGAATTTTCTCAGCATTTCAAAAATATTTTTTTCAAAGCTGAGCGAATATGGGCATTTATTTTGAAAAGTGAAAAACTGCGACTATTTTCAAAAAAGTTACCTAAAAATAGCTATAACTTGAAAACGGTGCAATTTATCAAAAATTGAATGGAATACTTCGATTTTACATCGAAAAATGAAGTTGAAAAAAAATTTGCGACCAATATTTCGATATTTTGAAAAAAATCTGTATTGATTCAAAAAATCATAACTCGGTCAATGATTTTTTACCCATTTTGGAAATTTCTGATAAGATGGCATTTGATGTCCTCTAAAACATATAAAAAAAATAAAAATAGAGTTTTTTTTTGCAAATCAAGTTTTTGTGACAAAAAGTGAAATAAAAAATCACAATTTTTTTACCGTGTATCATTTTTTTCAGTGCAGTCCTTATCCATACTTACAACTTTGCCGAAGACACCAAATCGATCAAAAAATTCTTTCTAAAGATACAGATTTTTGAATTTTCACATATATTTTTTGTATGGACAGCTGCCAAATTTGTATAATTATATGAACGAACTAATGATGCAAAAATGGCTTCTTCGGGCATACTGAAGGCACCAAAAAAGTTTCAGCTGGATAAAAAAATCGAATGACCGAAATTTTAGAGAATTGCTTTATTTCTTTAATATTTTCATTTAAGTATGGAACAGAAAGGGATCTTTTATAGATGAGTTTTCATGATTGGTACTGCACTCTTATTTATGTAATGCAATGTTTGATGAAATAAATAGTTTTTGAGTTATTTAGTATCGTTTAATATGCAACAATTATTCTAAGTAAAGCTTCATACAACTTAAATATTATTCCAGTTTAAATATAAAGTTAATTAATAGCTTTGCCTGGTATCTGCAATCTACATAACTCTTATTAAAAGCTCGTCACAGCAGCGCAGTAACATACGTTTTGTTATGACATTACTTCCGCCCTGTAACTTTTGCGGCTTGTATAACAAATCGATCTAGAACATCCTCTGCGTGGAGCTGGTTAGCTTCAGCGTGCAATTAAATTCAAATCAGATCTCCCACAGGAACCACTTGCGCCGAGGGCCAACAAAGTATCAATCTTGTTGATAGTTACGACCTCATTTGTAAGCTTCTGCCCAGCGAAGACTTCAATTATTTTGAACTTTTGCAAAATAACACACATTTGTTGAACTAGCTTAAGTGCTTCCAGTGCTCACCTGTCGATCACATTCCTGCTCCAATTTGCAACCATTAACGAGACCGGCTAATGAATGCACCAACGACCTGTATGAACAACGGGAGATGAGAAGATGTGGGAGATTGCTGACTCACACATGAGCCGATTCCACGCAGGTGCCATTTGGAGTGTGTCTTTTTCTAGCGAACAAGCCTGAAGTAACATTCTGAAATGGTTGATCTTTCTTGAGAGAAATGTGTCGTAGCTTGACAAACAATATGTTGGGGCAATAGAACCCCTTAATTTTTTTGCAAATGTTGTAAATATTGCCAACAGAGAAAATTGCATAAATTAGCACGTAACACGAATATCTTACAGGTTAGAAGTGAAATAAGTGACGAGTTTTGCATTAGAAGAGTCAGCAAGTCTACCTGTACAAAACAAGATAAACTAGGACCTAATGAACCAAGAACAATTCAACTGATTGAAATGTCTTTTGTATGCTTTTTACAAAAATACTATGAAGATGAATAAAATATTTAATGTTCTCGTTCTGATGTAAAAAAAAAAAGCATTCCACCAACACACGTGGAAAGCGAATTTGATAGCGGATTTGCGGTTTTAAATTTCAGCTGCCATTCTTCTCACAATACACGCGGAAGCTGGCCAGGCCGTTGATGACCGGCCCAGACTTTCATCTGGGTTGCAGCGTGTGGGATAAGTGATTTGTTTCGCGAAACAACTCGACAAACGCCGCAAATGAATAATTTGATGTTGTTCCGGTCAGTGGTGGCAGTGAAAACAAAAAAAAACAAACAAACTGACAAATTGGAAGCGGAAAGCGGTCGTAAATTAGAATGCGGTTATCTCCGGGGAAGGTGTTTGACGTGGCGCCACGGGTCATGTGATTGAGAGCTCACGTGTGATTTTGAAGATAACACTGTACAAAGTTGTTTGTAAACAAGATCATTTGATTTCCCTTTTAGATTTTGATTCTCCTTCTTATTTTTCCCTGAAAATCAAAGAGTAAGTAAATATTGATTACCGATACCTTTCAATTTTGTATGTTGGGACCACGAATAAAATTATAGAAATAATCATATCCATGATTTCTAAGATATGTGACATTTTTTGGCAAGAGTATAATTTTAGTTGTCTACTAAGCACTATGTGATTTTTTTCTTTTTTTTTATTAAGATTGTAATTAGAATTATGTTTAATTTAATTTGGCACTTTGTATGATTTAGTTGCAATTGTTTAATTTGAATTCGATTAAAAAAAGCAAATAATAAAATTTCAAGCAAAAGTTTTATATGAGCATGACAAAAAATGACAAAAACCGGGAATGGATTTTATTTATGATTTTGATTAAGTTCAAACATCATGGGGTCCTTTTTGAAATCATTTTATGTCACCATGGTTAACCCATACATGGCTTCATACAATTTTGGCAACTGGTACGTAAATATTCGAAAAAAAATTTGAAGGAATTTTCTGATCAATTTAGCGTCTTACGCAAACTTGGTACACTGATTTTTGTTAAATTTTTAAATTAACTTTTACCTTCACAAAAAAAACTAAATCTGTATTTTTGATTTTTTAAATTTGTTTGAGTGGACAAAAATCCGCAACCATAGAAAAGCAAAAAATTTGCCGTTATGGTAAAATAATTGTACAGTATAATCAAAATTGCAATCGAATAGTTCTTTCCAGAAAATTTGATGAAGTGCACCGATTCAAGATATATCCATTTAAAGTTTAATTTTAACTGAGGAATTCCTTTTTTTGGATTTTTGAATAAAAGTCCATGATTGTCCGTTTTTATTTCTTGTCGAAAAGTTTAGGAAAATGGAAGTTTTTTAAAGCTCATCCAAATCCAATATCTCAGCAACTAATGGTCCAAATCAAGACTAACATTTCAAAAGAGCCAAATATTCAATATAACGCCCTTTTGTAATGTTAGTCTTGATTTAAAAAAATATTTTTTTCCAAAAAATCCGAAAATTTTACGAATGTTTTATATTTTAGCATTGAAATCGGACCATTACTTGCTGAGGTATCGACATTAGAAAATGGTACGGAGAAAATTTCTGAGCTTTTCAATTTTATTTTTTTCATGGGCAATAATTTAAAAAAATTAAAAACTGTGACTATTTTCAAAAAAGTTACCTTAAAAAACTATAACTGGAAAACGGTGCACTTTATCAAAATTTCACTTGAGCACTTTTAGTTAGAAAAAATAGATTTTGCATGGATTTTTGCTCTTCGATTTTTTGAAAAAACTATTTTCAAAAAAGTAACCTTAAAAAACTATAACTGAAAAACGGTGCACTTTATCAAAATTTCACTAAAGCACTTTTAGTTAAAAAAAATTGATTTTGCATGGATTTTTGCACTTCAATTTTTTGAAAAAATCAGTATTGATTCAAAAATTCATAACTCGATCAAACATTTTTTGGAAATTTCAGAAAAGTTGGGCCCCTAAAACAAATCAGAAAATACAAAAAAATATATTATTTTTTTTGCAAATCAAGTTTTAGTGACATAAGTGAAATTAAAATGTTTTACAGTGTATCAGTCCTACAACATTGCCGAATCAAATCGATCAAAAAATTACTTCCAAAGTAGAGCGTCCAATTTACCGGGATTTCCCGCAAAAATATAATTCCCATTTTCCGGGAAATTTGTAAATCTCCCGGGAATTCCTAAAACTAAGCGGAAGTATACATTTTCTAAACTTTTTGGTATTGTTTTTTAATTAACAAAAAATAATGAAACAACTCAATTTTATTTTAGTAAATTCAATTTACTACTCTTATTGAACTTATCAGTTTCATGTCAAAAAATAATATTTTCAAAATTATCAAACCAAGACTAACATCTTAAAAGGGCGTAATATTGAATGTTAGGCCCTTTTGAAATATTAGTCTTGATTTGAAAGTTTTGAAAATATTGTTTTCGAAAAGATCGGAAAATTCCACAAATATTTCATGTTATAGCATTGAAAATCGGACCATTAGTTGCTGAGATATCGACATTAGAAAATGATAGATTTTTTGTGTGAGACTTAAAAAACATCAATTTTCCTGTTTTTAAACCTTTGCATTGCAATATATCAGCAACAAAGTTCAAAAAAGCAAACTTTAGAGAATTTTCTCAGCTTTTCAAAAATATTTATTTAAAAGTGGGCAAACATGTGCATTAATTTTGAAAAATGAAAAACTGCAACTTTTTTCAAAAAAGTTACCTAAAAATGGATTTAACTTGAAAACGGTGTGCTTTATCAAAATTTCACTCAAGTACTTTTTGATTGAAAATTTGATTTTACATCGAAAAATTATGCTAAAAAATTTTTGCGACCAACATTTCGATTTAAAAAAAAAACAGAATTGATTAAAAAATTCATAACTCGCTCAAAGATTTTTTGCACAACCTGGAAATTACTGAAAAGTTGGCATTTTATGACCTCTAAAACATATAAAAAAATTAACATAGTGTTTTTTTCAAAATCAAGTTTTAGTGATAAAAAGTTAAATATAAAATCAGCAAAAAAATTTTACCGTGTATCATTTTTTTTCCAGTGTAGTCCTAATCCATACCTACAACTTTGCCCAAGACACCAAATCGATCAAAAAATTCCTTCAAAAGATACAGATTTTTGAATTTTCATACATCATTTATGTATGGCCAGCTGCCAAATTTGTATGGAAAATTATATGGACAAACTAATGATGCAAAATGGCTTCTTTGGGCATACCGAAGGCACCAAAAAAGTTTCAGTCGGATTAAAAAATATAACATTTAATTTAAGAAAAAAGACCGATTTCGTAGAGAATTGCTCATTTTTATTTTGGTAAGCTTTTGAAACGAAATTTTGTTTATATCATTTGAAAATATTTGAGTTATTTTTACGTTTTTGTAAACCATGACCAAATTGGATGAAAATTTAATTTGTATCATTAAATGTCTCAAAGAGGGTTTAACGAAAAGAATAAGGTTAATTTGTTTAAAAGTGTGAAATTATAGTTCAACGTTGAAAATTCATAGAGCTCTAGAGCTACCAAGGGCGTAAGAGGTTGTATGCAACTACTAAACAACTTTTATTTTTTGCTTTGAAAATTCTTTTAATCGAGGTCATTTATTAGGCTGAATAATTAAAAAATCATTTGAAATCATTTGTATTTTACAAAAGGTGCCCGAATAGTGCAAACATGTTTCAAAAACTCACTCCAAATATTTGTAAAATTTGACTTGTAATTGCTTAAAAAATTTATTTCAAATAAATAGCAGATTTTTTAGGAAAGTGCAATGCTTATTTATTTATTAATGAGCTCAAACCAGTAAGATTTGCTCTAAACAAATATTTGCCTTAAAACTTTTTTTTACTTCAACTATTATTTTTATCAATTTCTCACCAACTGATCACAGAGACAAATTTTAATGCATTGATTTGGTTTTGGAGCATGGATTAATTTAACTCACTGTCCAAACACTGTGATTAAAAAAAATAACACCTACTTCTTAACAAAAAAAATACTCATAAGTCAAGGTATTTATCGATCCTCACACTTATTGCAATTCTATACAATTTTGTAGCAAAATACTAGTCAGAATAGGGTCTGAACAATTTTTGATAAACTTCAAATTTCTCGGGAATTCCGGGGATTTCCCTGGAAATTTGTGGAAAATTTCCCGTTTCCCGGGAATTTTGTAACCCCGGGAAATTGGACGCTCTATTCAAAAGATAGAGATTTTTGAATTTTCATACAACTCTTTGGTATGGATATTTGCCAAATTTGCATGAAAAATTATATGGACAACTAATGAAGCAAAATGGCTCTCTGGGCATTCCAAAGGCACCAAAAAAGTTTCAGCCGAATTAAAATATACGAAAATTAAATTTAATTAATAAAGACAGATTTCGTAGAGAGTTGCTCATCTCGAAAACGGAATGATCAATTTGTTGTCTATTTTGGGTAAAGACAATTTGAAGGAAAAAAGCCCAGAAAAATACTATTTTATTATAACAGTTTTTGATCCCCTGCAACTCACTCCGCCTTGGTCTTCGATCTAAAAAATCCCCAAAATATTATTGATTTTTAAATAGCACTGGTTTGCGTTTTTATGTGACTTTATCAACATTTGAAAAAAATAAATTTTTAAATGGTCGATTTTGGGTGCTATTTAAGCGGTTATTTGACAAAATACATGAAAATTTCACTGATAATTCCACTCAAATGGGTGATTTTCGAAATTGCCAAAAATGTTGTATGGAACTCGTTGCAAAACTCAATTTTTTTCAGCACTAAAACATAAACTACTATTATAAAATGGGGTTATGAATCAAAATGCACTTTACTGAAATATTTCAAACTGTTACTAAATGAACAATTAAATTTAAAGTAAAACGAGTTGTTAATACCCATTCCTAGGAAAAAGTTAACTTCCCAAAAAAACATTAGAGTGCCATCTCATCAATAGAGAACTAGAACCGCATTGAAAGGCGTGCAAATACACCACAACCCTATCAATTTTGCAACGGCAGCTGCAGTTTGAACTTGAATTGCATTGCATTGCATTGATTGCCATTTGCCTTCTGCTGAAAAATGGATGACTTTCCGGTAAGTTACCGTGTGTCGATGGCAGCATGGAAAATTTGTATGAAGCGCCATCAGACTGGGGGAGGGGACACTCGGCGGGGGTGTGAATCATTTGCGGTGCGCGGTTAACAATGGGCAATTCCACGTGGTAATATTTGATATTCGGACGGGAAGCTAGGGAAGCTTTTTGTCAGCCATTAATTATTTTTTACGGTGTGACGTCGGTGTGTGTTGTCGCACCAGCTGACACAAGATCGTAGCAAAGATTTCGAATGATATGAAAAATGGCTCGAAGGTCGAAACATCACGATCGTGATTTATTGGTGGCAACTTTTGCTGAGAGCGACCAGTGCATAACATTGTTACTTCTTTGCTTTATTGTCATATGTTAGGTTGGTGGGTCTAATCTTTGTCAGTTGATTTACGATCTTGACACAATTCGAATGATTTGAGAACGTTGATCTCTTTCGCGATTTAATGATTGAAGTTGCAAATTGACGAAATTCTCATTTCGCCTATGAAATTTAACTCGGTTTCTGGTGTAAAATAACACTTTTTGCTGACTTTTTACATTGAATCTTTTACAAAATGGTTTATTTTACATCAGAAATATATATTATTTAAACAATTTTCTCATTACTTTTTGTCAAAAAAATTAAAAATCCATAAATTTAAACTTGCCATTTATTTTGTTTTTATACTGTGTAGCCTAATTGTGATTTTAAAATTTGCGTCAAGATAACACAACGACGACGAAATATTGTGCTGATTGCAGTCATAGCCATTCAAAATGCAATTTCCCATAAACGTTTCCCCAAGCATAAGTCACTTTATTCGGACGTAGCCCAAGGGGGACGACACTGGAGCCGCTTTTATATGCAAATCTATGCACTTCCTCCACAGCTTGTCAGATTACCCATCAGGGCTGGTCAAAGGTACTGTCCCAGGGCAAGTAACAGTAGCAGCAGCTTTTCCAACCAAGTCAGCCTTTATGAAATATGACGGAAGAAGATAAGCTGCCAAGTTGGAAACAATGTCACTGGCGAAGGGAAACCTCTAATGTCAAACTTATCAGCTGTCCTCTACCGCACTCGATTGGGGCAATTTAGACGCCAGTCGTTTTGACTTACTGTAACTAGCTACTACCAGTCGGCAGGAGGAAATTGAAGCTTGATTATTGAAAATTTGACGCCACTTGGAAGTTCGCAGTCTCGGCGAGTGAGTACCGGAAGGTAGATCCAAGCAGCCGCAGACTGTCAAGAACGTCGCGAAACGGTACACTCTAAACCAGGGTGGAGCCGGATTCGTTTCGCACAAACCGATAAATGGCCGATTTGCATGTGCGCAAAATGACTCGTGCCACTAATGAGTAAATAATTTCAATGTTTATCAATCTAATTGGCACGTAGCGATTAAGTGGATCACTCGGGTAGTGGGTTTGCGAGCCGTGTTGGCTGGGATTTGAAGTGGTTTAACGAATTACCTCAGCTTGAGATGCATGTTTCTTTCTCCGGTTGGAGTGATCAATTATTTCATTATGACTCGTGAGGTTAGATCCAAAACTTGTTCACATTGAGTTCTTTGAACCGTACATTTTAATTTATGGAGTCAAGTCTGCCAAAACCTCTTCCGTTGAATGTTCGCTTAACCTAAAATTCGTCATTTTGCGCCATCTGTCGCATCGTTTGATGTTTTATCTGATTCAACACTCTCATTGTCATTGATTAAGTATACAGATTTAACCGGCAAAGCTGTCACCATTAGTTGTGGAAGCCAGTTAAAAATTCCCGAAAATTGCCTACGTGAAGTTCGTCACATGTACGAGAAGTGACACGCCACCGACGCAAGTCACGCACCTTCCTCGAGTACCGAGGCGCATGTCTTTCAATAAAAGTCTTCTTAAAATAAATGACTACACGCAGAAAAATGTTTTGTAGAATCAGCCTGTACGAGGTTTGAATCAACAAAATTTTTGTTGAATATAATCAACGCCGATTTTGCGTTGAAACAAAACTTGATTTTCTCGATTCCACAAAAGTCTTTTGTTGTTTTGAAAAAGCTGCTTTGACGTTTAGCGTTGATTCAACAAAAAATATGATTTTCAAATCAACAAAACGTTTTGTTGATTCAAATATGCCTTATTTTTCTGCGTGTATTGTGTCGTTAATCTGGCTTCCTGCTTGAATATTCCGAAGCCTTAATTAGAGACGCGAACGAACACTGCGGGTACTGTGTGCTGCGTCTCGTTTAATCTAAAAGAATGACGAACCCAGAGGCTTTTGTATGAATTGAGGAGAGTACATTGTCCAGTTCCAGATTGAAAAGTGATTTCTTGCAATTGCACTGACGAGATGTGTGAGTGAATATTGCACATTTTATGCACCGACAGGATGCATTTTATGAATAGTATGAATAACTTTATTGAGTGCAATTGGTTTTGTTTATAGTTTCAATGTTTCGTTATTTGTTTTTCATAAATTTGAAGCAGAAAATTTCGTCGCCGTCGTGCTAACCTTTCGTACGTGCAATTTGGGCCAAATTGAGTAAAGAACGCCATTTTTTGCAGCTCACAATGCCTCACCTTTTGACCTTCACAGATCCACAAAATTCGATTTCAATCCTGAGATATTCAACAAAAACCAAAAAAACTCCGTGCATTTTTGTGACTTTACATATGAAAGTAGTTTCAATCTTGTTGTGCTATCTTGTCACTCCATAAAAATTGGTGTAAGTGCGACAAAAGGCCAAAGGGATTTCAGGCCAGGAAAGTCAGGATGCGTTTGACGCACTTACAAGCTAGACTACCGTAAACATTTGTAATTATAACTCGGGACTCCAGCAACCAACTTCAACCAAACTTTGGGACAATGCACATAATGGTCAGCCAAATAAAACGTGTTTGTTATTGTTTACATTGCGTGCTTTCGTTTTCGTTTATTCAAGGTCAAACATTAAAACGCGTTTTTCTCGGAACGTCGAAATGGCGGGTGTGACAACATAGCACGACGACGTCGACTTCTCCAAATAACGTCATGATTCAAAATCCGAACACTTATAAGCACATCATTTTTGTTATAGCTGGAAAAAAATCATGTAACAAGTTGGAGATGTAGAAATATCATTAGGATGTAGTATAAACAGTCAGTTTTAAGAGAATGCATGGAAAATATGTCTTTTCTAACAATTTTTCATCAGATTTTTAAAATAAAAATGACATGTTGTGCTTCCAATCCCGGACACTGAAAAAAGCTGATTCGCTTCGGACACTTGATTTTGCTTAGGAACCGCAAAAATTCTGACTGAAATGTTAGTGAATGGCATTCTTTAGGTCTCAAATAAGCTGTTAACATCAAAAAAGTCGATATTTTATATAAGAATTTGGTAGAATTCAAGGAAATCAAAACCATAAATTTCTGCTTTGCCTTCCATCGGTGCATCAGACG
Source organism: Culex quinquefasciatus (assembly GCF_015732765.1). Lineage (NCBI taxonomy): Eukaryota > Metazoa > Arthropoda > Insecta > Diptera > Culicidae > Culex > Culex quinquefasciatus. The sequence goes on from NC_051863.1 coordinate 171,492,015, forward strand.
CTTATAAAATATATCAGTGAAATGTTTCACTTTTTTGGTAAACTTATAATTTTATTTTATATAATTGTTTTGGAATCAACTACAGCTTTCAAACAAACTTTAAATTAAATTTGATGTTAAAATTCATCAAATAACACAGTTTTGACATTCATAATGCTAACTTCTATCCTAATAATTGATAGAACAAGATGATCTGTCCGGGTTTCGAAGCGTCCGGGAATTTGAATCATGACGTTATAGAGCTTTTTTGTTGCAACTTTTGTTTTTTTTTTTTTTATTTTGATTTTGATTTTTCTCGATGACTTTAGAAGTCGTTTTGCACCATTGATTCATGATTCTAATTCCCGGACGCTTCGAAACCCGGACAGCTCATCTTGTTCTATCAATTATTAGGATATAAGTTCGCATTATGAATGTCAAAACAGTGTTATTTGATGAATTGTAACATCAACTTTCATTTAAAGTTTGTTTGGATGCTGTAGTTAATGCCGAAACAATTAAATACAATAAAATTATAAGTTTACAAAAAAATTGAAACATTTCACTGAAATATTTCATAGACGTCTGAAGCACCGGGAAGGCAAAGCAGAAATTTATGATTTTGATTTTCTTAAAATCTAGCAAATTTTTATATAACTAACATTTCAGTCCAAATTCGTGCGATTCTAAAGAAAAATCGAGTGCCCGGAATTTGAAGCAAAAGTGTCCGGATTTCGGATCAGCTTTTATCAGTGTCCGGAATTCGAATCATGACGTTATAAAGTTTTCTTACAATCAGTTTTTATATAAATTTCTAAAAAAAATCTGTATCTTTAGAACGAATTTTCGGATTGATTTGGTGTCTAATGATAAGTTTCAAGTATTGCTGAGGAGCAAGCTTCCCATGCGCCAGTGCCAACGCACACCGCGGGTTTGGTTTTCTAGCTTCGGTACGTGCCTGAACCCATTTGTGTATTGGTATCTTGGTACATCGTACCAGCGCACCACGACACTCTCGGCTCGCCCCATCGGTTTTGTGTCTGACACTCACCCATGGCATGAACCAAACGTGCCGTGGTACGCGTCGTGGTATTGAACCCGTTTTGTACCGCCAGCGCATACCACGGCACGTACCTCGGCTCGTACCGAGTGAAGCACCTTGGTTCATACACCGGGTTCATGCCATGGGTGAGTGCCATACACAAAATCGACGCGGCGAACCGAGAGTGACGTGGTGCGCTGGTACGATGAACCAAAATACCCTCGGTTCGTGTGAGTCGGGTACGGGTGTAAACCGAACAAAGCAGGCGCAAAGCAAACCCGAGGGACAAGTGAACCGCGTGTACCGCACGGTGCAGGGAAGCTTGCTGAGGAGTTTTTTTTTTTTTTTCAGAACAAAATAGTTTCACTTTTAAAATAAATTACAGTCGACTCTCTGGCTGTCCAAGGGTTTCCAGCAAGGCCTCAGACTGGCAAGTAATTAATAATTACTTTGATTTTAAGCTGGTAATTATGTAATTTATTAATTACTTAGTAATTCATGGTTATTAAAGTAATTTAAAGTAATTATTTGGTAATTAAAGAAATGTTGAGTAATTTAAGTAATCATTTTTATACTTCTTCAACAAAACTATTTGATTTTTTTGATATAATCTATTAGAACAGTATATCTTTTTCATTTTAAAGAAGTGTGTCACACATAGATTGAAAAAAGACTGGTTCTGTATGTAGAAGGCCTTATTCACCATACTGCCCATGTTCGCATAAATGTCCCATATGCAAAAACAGCATGCTGAGTAAACCGCGATTGAAGTTTGTCCCATACATAAGGCTGCGTGTTGAGTTTTCGCGAAAAATTGGATTTCCTCCTGTTTTCAAGAACAAAGTACTGGGTGTTATAGGCTTTTCTGAGAGATCACCCGATTTTGATCCAAACTGCATCTAAAGCTCAAAATTGAAGAAAATGCATATGGGACATTTATGCGATCAGGGGCAGCATAGTTCTCTCCTCAAACTTTCCTAAAATTTATTTTCAACATGTTGTTTAGCGAAGCTGATTTACAACAAAAGGCAACGCCATGATAAGTGAAAAATGTTTCATAAATCCAAAATCTATTTATTTTTATTAAATAATTGTAAAAATTCAGAGTTTTTTTAAAGGACCCAAAAGCTATTGTCTATCATATGTTTATTGGGCTCAATTAAAAAAAGTCGAGAAATACGATTTTATTTTGCAAGAACAACATTAGAGTTGGTTATTTTTTTCTATGTTTTTTCCTTCTAATAGACAGTCAAAATTATTTGAAGTTTATGTGGATCAAATATTTTGAACCAAAATTTACTTAATAATCATTGATAAAAGCACGGTTTTCAAGTGAAAGCCATTTAAAAAACAATTAAAAATAAGTTTTTTTTTAAATATATTTTTCAGCTAACTACAGCAGTTGACAGTCCTGTAATATCTCTTTTTTAAGAGCTGAACTATTTTCTTGAAACATTTCCAAATATTTTTGAGACAAATGTTTCATTGTTAAAAATCGAACTCAGTGAAATTAGAATTGAATAATCAGATGGCGAAATTAAATCCAATGTGAATGACAAATTACACATAATCCGTATTTTTGGTAACGGATTTTTTTTAATATACTTGAGAAAAAATAAACAAACGAAATAATGTCAAACCAATGTCCAAAAAACATTTTAAAACATAACGTTATTTTGAAAAATTTCACAGTTTTCATAAAGAGCCGCTGCAAATATTTTTCAAAGTTTATGTTTGGCTCGAAAATCTGGGGGCTTTTTTCAAACAACTTTAAACAACAATATTTCAATGGCATTCGACTTGCCAAGTTTCAGCACCCTCTAGTAGGAGAAAAATTTCAATGTGTGAAGCTATTTTCAATTAAAATTGTACAAAAAAATCACAATATCCAGATTGGCACAAAAAAATAAATAAATAAAAAAGCATAATTTAAGACTATGAACAAAACAATACTGTTTGTACTTTGCTTGATATTGAGTAATTTTATTTTATTTCATTAAATTTATTTTTGAAACTTAAATCTATTTAATATTAAATTATATATTTTTTCATCATAGTGAAAAGTAATAAAGTAATTAATGTAATCAATTAATTTGGACCAGTAATTTGAGTAATTAATTGGCAGACTGGCAAGTAATAAACGCTTCTGGAAACCCTTGTGGCTGTCGATCTTTTCGATATCAATATTTCTCCATTTGTCAATTATTTTTTCAGTCCTTTCTAGAGCATGCTTTGATTTGTTCGTTCTATATTTTAAAACCACCCGCAATCGACGATCTCTTAATTCTCGACACAGAGAAAGTTCACTGTATCTGCTTTTTTATGTCAAAGGTTGGTATGAGCACACACCTTTTTTTTAATCTGTTTTCAGGTTGAATGCCATTTTTTATCTGTTAACAAAATAAACTTGAAGGCAATTGCTTGTGCCGATTTAAAAAAAATCATTTCAAAAAATAACAACATGCAGCTCCTAATCGCTATCTCGCGTTCTCTCATTGCAGTTTTCGTTGAGAGACTCATTTGATGGCAAATTTTCTTTTTTCCCTGTTTAAGAGGGTAACTTTAGGCATTTTTGTCCTACACAAAAATAAAAAATGATGGCAATATTCATCAGGAATTTTTGACAGATTTTGTTTAAAAAAAAGTGTATAATTACATCAAAAATTGAATTTCAGTTTATGATGAATTTTTATAAGGTTCATATTTTGCATATTCAACCTACCAAATTTGCAACCTTTCAAAATTCAACTTTTTTTTCTGTGTACCAAAAAAAATCTTCTTTTTGCATCTGTTTTTTTTTTAAATATGCGTTTATTTCGTATAGCAGTTTGTAGTTTGGCATATACTACAAAATTTAACTTTTTTCTATAATTTTTCGGTCACTTTTTCGATTTTTCTAGTTCTTTTCACATTACTGTGCTATCCCACGACGTGATTATATAATCATTAAACAGGATTGCCAAAATCGGAAAATCTTAAAAAGAGTTTTTTCAAGAAAAAAACTACTTATACAGCAACCCACGAAAACAGAATGAAAAAAAGTGCTCGGATCGGGCTCAAAATTTTTCTGGGGGTTCCCTGGCCGAAATAATTAGACCCGTATTTTTTTGTTTGGCCATTAGGGTGACCTACGCCGTGTTAGGGTGGTCTAAAAAATGGCCATTTTCGTCGATTTTCGCAAAAACCACTTTTTTCGAAAAATCATAACTCCTCGCCATTTTAACCGATTTCAATTGTCTTATACGCAAATGAAAGGTGATAAGTTGACCTTTCAAAGAAAAATAGTGAGAAGTTTCAAAAATCTAGTCTAACATATAAAAAGGGCTTATGAATCTTTAAAATGCCGTTTTGACGGTGTCTGGATCAAAGAGCCTATGTCTGGAAATATTTTTATCGGATTCTTCGGACATTTTTACATAACATACTACAAAATTGTAGGAGTTCATTAACAGGATTCCGAGATATGATTTTTTGAAAATAAAATCCGTGTTTTTTGACGCGCCGCGCGCAAAAACCGGAGAATGACGAAATTGGCAAAAAATCAACTTTTTTCACTAAAACTGCGATGACTTTAAAATTTCAGCGACGACCTATAGATGTCTGGGTACCAAAATTTTCGTAATTAAAAGACGCAACTTTTGGTACCCAGACATGTATAGGTCATCGCTGAAATTTTTATGTTATCGCAGTTTTAGTGAAAAAAGTTGATTTTTTCCCAATTTCGTCATTCTCCAGTTCTTGCGCGCGGCGCGTCAGAAAACACGGATTTTATTTTCAAAAAATCATATCTCGGAATCCTGTTAATGAACTCCTCCCATTTTTTAGTATGTTATGTAAAAATGTCCGGGGAATCCGATAAAATTATTTCCAGACATAGGCTCTTTGGTCCAGACACCGTCAAAACGGCATTTTAAAGTTGCATACGCCCTTTTCATATGTTAGGCTAGATTTTTGAAACTTCTTACTATTTTTCTTTGAAAGGGCAACTTATCACCTTTCATTTGCGTATAAGACAATTGAAATCGGTTGAAATGGCGAGGAGTTATGATTTTTCGAAAAAAGTGGTTTTTGCGAAAATCGACGAAAATGGCAATTTTTCAGACCACCCTAACACGGCGTAGGTCACCCTAATGGCCAAACAAAAAATACGGGTCTAATTATTTCGGCCAGGGAACTCCCACAAAAATTTTGAGCCCGATCCGAGCACTTTTGTTTTTTTCCATGCTGTTTTCGTCCGGGTCATTCCATCTGAAGCGGAACAGCATTTGAAAATTACCCTCTCCGATCCTGCTCAAATTTGGCAGGGCTGTTGATACTATCAAAACATGCAAGAATCCCGAATTTCATCCAAATCGGACCACCCCCTCCATTTTTGTACCCTCCCAAAAAATCGACTTTTTGCCGATTTTTGAGCAAAACCCTATCTTCAAACGGCGATAACTCAGGAACCACAAATCTTAGAGGGTCGGTCTTAGACTCAATTTTGAAGGAAATTGGACGTAGAGTCCATTTCCGTGATCGAAATGTTGATTAATTTATTTTTTCTACCTGTATTGCGCAATTGAAAACTTTAAACGGCCGTATTTCAAAACACCCCAACTTATTTTTTTTATTTGACCTCGCCATCGTGTTCCCCGGCCAATTTTACACAAGAATCACTTATCGACAGAAATGAATATGTTTCGTTCCAGAGATATCGAATTTTAAAGTTTTGTGTTTTCGAGATTACCTACATCAGCTTCATTCGCCGCATCTGCTAGAAGCACACAGGCGGGCTGATCAATAACTGCTACCTGGTCATTAATTGAAATAATATTTCATCATAAATAATCTTTATCAAATTGGGCAAAAAATAACTGTACAACACTGTAGGAAACTGGAGTTTAATCGCGAATGTTTATTTGCTCAACCACAGGACAGAGCAATAACGACACACAGTAAAGGGCAGAATTGGATTCCGACGAAGCGAGCAGGAAAATGCAATTAATCTTGTTAGTAACACTGAACAATAAGTGCACGATACATTATTGAGTAAAAATATGAATTGAAATGAATAAAATTTGTTGATACGTTGTACTCTAGTGAAGGACGATCACAAGGAGTAGGAAAAGGATTTCTGGAAATTATAAAATTGAAAAATGTAAGAAAATCACAAAGTTTGATCTGCTGCAAAGCGGCAAATTCCCCAAATTTAGTTGCGATGATTTTGACACCGTCCGAACAACAGTTTTTTTTCTTCTTTCATTCTTGGATTCTTGGAACATAATACGGCTGCTGTCCTCACGTGTAAGGATTTTTTTTTAAATTGAATGTACCTTGACTAAAATCATCTTTTAATCAAATGAAGCTGGCTCATAATATAAAAATAGATTTAATATGATCAATCTTTTAATCCATAAATCAGGTTTGCCAAATTATGGTAAAGTGTCAATAATAAACATTAATAATAAAAATAATAATAATAAAGCAGGTTTTGGGGTTTTTGCTGAATGGCACTATTTTGCTACCGCTTATGGCCTCGGAGGTACCCTAAAACGGTTAGCAACATGTAAAAAACGGTGCATTCAAAATAACCCAATAAATATCCCTTTCACAAAAATAGATTGATCAAGGTAGTGGAACAGCATCTAATTCCAGCGTTCCTCTAATGTTGCCATATCAGCACTTTGGCATTCAATTACAGCTGATTAAAAGCGATTTCGACTGAAATCGCTAAATAGCTCAATAAGAAGTGAACAAGCAAGTTTCTATCAAAAGTTTTGCAAAATTTGTTGTTTGAATAGTGAAAATGAGCAAATTGGACGAAACTAGGAGCGTGGACTTAATCTGCCAAACATACGAGAATTTCCCCTAAATATAAATTAAATCAATCATCTCCCGAAACACCAGGTAGCAGTTATTGATCAGCCCGCCTGTGATGCGGCGAATGAAGCTGATGTAGGTAATCTCGAAAACACTAAACTTTAAAATTCGATATCTCTGGAACGAAACATATTCATTTCTGTCGATAAGTGATTCTTATGTAAAATTGGCCGGAGAACACGATGGTGAGGTCAAATAAAAAAAATAGGTTGGGGTGTTTTGAGATACGGCCGTTTAAAGTTTTCAATTGCGCAATACAGGTAGAAAAAATAAATTAATCAACATTTTGATCACGGAAATGGACTCTACGTCCAATTTCCTTCAAAATTGAGTCTAAGACCGACCCTCTAAGATTTGTGGTTCCTGAGCTATCGCCGTTTGAAACTAGGAGGTTTGGTCAAAAATCGTCAAAAAGTCGATTTTTTGGGGAGGTACAAAAATGGAGGGGGTGGTCCGATTTGGATGAAATTCGGGATTCTTGCATGTTTTGATAGTATCAACAGCTCTGCCAAATTTGAGCAGAATCGGAGAGGGTAATTTTCAAATTTGCACTTTTTCGTGCACAGTTGAGATGGAATGACCCGTGGGGAATTGCTGTATATTTATGTAAAATCCACCAAAAAACAATCGTGAACCCTTCATCATGACGGGTGCGGTTTCATAAATCACGTAATGCATGAAATAGATGATTTTTTGCTATAAAAAAATGAATTGAGTAATGATTAAAGATATTTGCATCAAAAAAAATAATAGTTTGAGTAATAATTTTATGTTTTGAAAGAATTGAAAGTATTACGAGACCAAAATCAATTTAGGTGTTGCCCAAATCGGAAACAGTTAAAGAAATTGTGGCCAAAATCGAGTGTTGGCAAAACGGGATGGCACTGTATTATATAAAATTAAACAAGTAACTTGCAGTTCACAACAAAGTTCAAAACATAATTTGTGACAGAACAAAAATTACTGGCTACTTGATGTGATTTGTTGCAACGAATAGAGAATATTAGTTACAAATACGGCCAAATATGACCCATTACAAATACATTTTTCCAATAATTGAAAAAAATCACATGAAATAAGCATGCTTTTTGAAAATTCAATAATGTAAAAAAAAATTGTGCGAATTTTCAGATCGAATAAACCAGCATAAAGGCGACGTTAAGTCTTGGAGGCTATAGCTAGCATGTTTCTGAACAGAATTCAAACCATCGAAATATTGGCTTGATAACTCAATTTATTGTAATCTTTCCAGCTTACTTAGCACTCATTATTATCTTTCCCTTCTTTTGCAATTTGTTTTTCAAAACAGACATTCCTAGCGATGGCAGGCCAATACAGGTCGTAGTTATCCTACGTGATATTATTCATAAATAAACTATCATTTCCCTGCAAAACATCCGTCATCACGAAAGGTATGCAAAAATACACAAGATCTTGTTTCATCTTTCTGCAAATAAACTGTAGAACGACTTGTTGAATACATGCAGTTGTGTGTACTCTTGGGCTATCTCAGACAGCCTATCTGAATGGTATCTAAGCAAACTTTAAATTTGAATTATCAGATCAAGGTATTAAATTGGTTCTGATATAAATGTATTAATTTAGTTGCCTTATGCTTCAACATTAACATTTTTTTTCTTCTTCTATTTTTCAGTAATTCCATATGGACGAAGTCAAGATTTCGGTTACGACGGAGAAAAAGGTAAGTCAATCCGCATTAATTCCCGTAATAATCACCCACCACCATCATTTCAATTAATCTAAAAGAGAACGTTACATTACTGTTAAAATGGGATTCCTTGTGTAAATAGAATTGCGGGGGTTCCTTTAAAGTGCAGATCGGCTCTCGGCGGTGATAACTGGACAATCGAGGAGAAATTATAATTGCAAATAATCCCTTGGAAGCATTTCCAAGAATAGTGAGACAAATAACATTGCTTTTCCGGAAATACCATCACGGTCATTAATCGTGGGAATAACTTTCGGGGAATCCAAAACAAAACTCGCTAGTCATTGAGTAAACCAAATAAACTCCAGCTTTACTTTGTACTAGTTGCTAACGCACCAACTAAACCGAGGCTAGATCAAACCCACAACAAGTTAAATAAATAATTACAGTTCGGTCTTCAGTGCCGTCACCACCCAATCAATTAATTACCAGGCAATAAATGCAACGTAGCGGGTTGAGCAAACACTTTCTCGGCCCCCACGGTTGATGAAGTAAGTGCGGTGTCCAAACTTCAGCCCGTGGGCACGTGCCGCCAGGGGAACTTATTGTTGTCACTGTCAGGGTCGCACACACGAGGCCCCCAGCATTAATCACCCATCCGGCGGCTAGTTTTTGTGCGGGTTTTTAGGGCATTTCATTACCAACTGTGCGATCGTAAAAGTTGGGGCCCTTGGAGAGTGATTAAAATGTTTAAACGAAAAGTCGTAAAACCGAATGAAAACAGCAAAATAAAGTCATAAACTGTGCAACAATTGACTTATCGTCCCCCGGTTCATTGAACAACAGCAAAAACGCCACAAGAACGGCGGTTTCATTCCGGAGAGAGCAAGTAAATTGATCGTTCGGCATTGACACTGGTGGTGGAATCAATTCATAAATGGGCCATCAATTGCACGCAACGGAAATTTCCGTGGGAGAAAGTGTTTTAAGTTTTGGTTGCAAAGATTGAAGCTTGGTTGTTTGCAGATTTTTTCTATGAATTCGCGAATCTTATTTTTAAGAATTGACTCCAACAACCTAAAAATAGTAAAAAACGTAAAACAATCACAACCAATTACCTTTTATGAGAAATTAATATCCAGTTTATCCAACACCATCAACATTGCACAAATACCTCGACACTCTGTAAAGGGCATGCTGATAGAATGTGACACATATCACACCTTTGTTTGAACTAGCGTAGGAGGAAGGTATACTTAATTACTATTATTATTTGCAGTACTTTCATTTTTTTTACCACACTTGATTCTATTTCCGGTATTGATTGGCTTTCACGCACGAAACGCGAACGTCACTATTGACGTCGAAAGGTATACTGCCCCTGATCGCATAAATGTCCCATATGCATTTTCATCGATTTCGAGTTTTTGATGCAGTTTGGTTCAAAATCGTGTGCTCTTTCAAAAGAGCCAATAACATCCAGTACTTTGTTCTAGAAATCAGGAGGAAATCCAGTTTTTTCACGAAAACTTAACACGTAGCCTTATGTATGGGACAAACTTCAAATGCATTTTTCTCAGCTTGCTGTTTTTGCATATGGGACATTTATGCGAACATGGGCAGTATAGTAACGTACGAATTTTGACGTAAAGTAAAAAAGATAAATTACTTCTTAAAATATGGAGGGAAATGCTTCTTCATTTGAAAGTGATGATTCAGTTTATGGTAAATTTAGTTTACACTTAATAATGTGAACAGTTTTCCTGAAATAAAGGGCGTTCATCCCGGGAATTCACGAGACAAAATGCCCGGGATTTTTTCCAAAACCTGGAATTTCCGAGTCCCTGGTTTTTTTTTATGTTTTGCCCCGGGGATTCCCTAAATTGAAAAAAACACTAATTTTTGGTCTAGAAACTCACATTTAGTTGTGTAAATTAATGAACAGTTGAGTACAATAAGAATTTTAAAGCATTAAAATTTGTGCTCGGCATATATCATCATTAACCCTCAACAACCTATCCCCGCCTTTAGAAGGGCTTCGATCTAAAAAAACCCCCGAAAATCAATTTTCCAGCAGATTTTTGATCTTTAAAAAGAATTGGAAAGAAAAATTCTTAAAATTTTAGAAAATTTCAGGGATGGAATTTTTACTTGTTTTCTGTGACTTTGTCAATGTTTTTAAAAATGTAATTTTTCGGGGTCAACTTTGGCTGTGTTTTTTTACTAACATTTCCTATATTTTCAGTAAAAACATGTATGCAGTAATTTTTGTACTATCCCAGACTATGCCTCTACGCATTTTTTGCAATTTAAATGATGATGGTGCCATTCTATAGCAGAAAATGTAAAAAATATGCAAATTTAAAAAAAAAAAAAAGTTACTGTAATAACGTGAAAAAATTAGATAGGCAAAACGTAATTATATAAGGTGGTAGAATAGGCCAAATACTACTAAAAACAAACATAAACTAAATAAGATAAATGCAATTTAATATACTAAAAATAATACAAAAAAAAACATAAAACAAGAGAATTAAAGTTTTTCCTAGAACAAAAGTTGCTCAAAATGACCTCCTGAACACAGGAAAAATAAATATTTTCGAAAAAAAAATTTGGGCAGCAGAGGGTTAATTTGGCTTATACACTCAACCTCCGTTGGTTGGCACTTTTTCGTTTGACACTTTTTTAGTTGCACCCCGTTGGTTGGGCAAAGTCAAACTAAAAAGTGACGAACTGTCACTTTTTACACGGCGCTCCGTGTAACAGGGGTGTCAAACTAAAAAGTGACCCCGTTCGATTGACAACAGTTGGTGTCAAACCATCGGGGTTTAAGTGTAATGGAAAATTGTTAAAATTTTAGTTTACAGATCCGTAAAATGTCTAGCGCTTTAAATATCTTCTTTTTCATTTAATTTATTTAAAATAAAAAAAGACTTTGTATGATACTTCCGTCTATTTATCAAATTAAGCTTGAAAAAAAAATATCATATTTTATTATTTTTCATCAAACACCGGCATCTGGAGCAAATCATCACAAAAGAAACGAATTAAGACAGCTGTTTAGGGACCATCCATAAACCACGTGGATACCTTAGGGGGGAGGGAGATGGCGATTGTCAACGCTCCATACAAAAATACAAAAAAGATTTTATTTGTATGGAAATTGTCCATGATGGCGAGGAGTAGGGGGAGGAAAAAGGGGGGGGGGGGTAGAGATTCCCAAAAAATGTCCACGTGGTTTGTGGATGGCTCCTTAAGCCAAATTTTGTTTTGATTTTTTTGATTGATTTCGGTTAAATCAGGAACAGAACAAAACAGTTAGTACACCAATTTCCAAATTTATTGCTGTAAAATCTCATGTACCTTTTCACACTGAAGTCGCGATTTTGCCCAGCTGACGGTAGTGACATAAAGATAATTTGTAAAATATGTTTTATGTAAAACATGAGATTCTAAACTTAGCAAAAAATTGACATTGACTGGTATTATTTTATTTGTTTTCGTTTCTTGATTTTTTTATAGACAGTTTCATACATGTCATGTAAACAAATATAAAAGAAATATATTAAAACGAAACTTATTTAATTTTAAACGTTATTAAAAATGGTGGTTCATTAGAAATCCAAAGCATAACAAAGAACAAATATTTTTTAATGTATTTTAAGCAATCAAAAAATTGCTGTCCTTGTTTAGATTGACGTTTATGTCGCCAATTAACATTATTGGGCGAATTCTATAATTTTAAGCTTGGAAAACTTAACCAATATAATGAAAACATAAATTTTTTGACCATTTCAGAAATTTTCCGGCATTCAAAAAATATTTTTCCCTTTTCCCGGGAAATTCTAAAGCCGGGGAAATTGGACGCCTTGCTGAAATATTCATAGCGTTTTATTTTTTCTTCTTTCCCTCATTGGTTTACCACTTTATAATTTCGGTAGGACCCCTGTTCTTATTTCTAAATTTCGAACATAATTCCTTAAATAAGCAAACAGAAAGTATCATTGAATATTTTAAACAAAAAAACAGTTATGTTTGGTTATGTCAATTCCGGAAATTGCCAAATTTTTCTGAATTCATAAAAATATTTTTCTCTTGACTTTCAAGTATTTTTTTCCGATCTTTGGTCTTTAAAATTAAAAATTTGTGAAAAGCCTGAAAGTGTCAATTTATCCTAAACAGTTTTTGAATCGATTGTATACAGGAACATAAATTGCATGTTCATGATGTTTATGAAAAGTCAAAAAATCTTTTAAAAAAAACACAGTAATGCTATAAACCACTATTGCAAATGAGTGATGAGTGAGAAAATCTATCAATTGATTATCTCGGCACCAAAAACATCCGAGAGTATAGCAGCCGTCACTACAGCTTGTGAGATCTCTTCTTGTGTCCCGTGATTCCCAGCGATGTTATTCTCTCTCTATCACTCCTCCCCTTTTCATCGACTACGCGCTCTCATCGCTGAGTCTCTCAATCTCTCAGCAAACTGCAATGATGGCGATTAGGAGCCAACTACGCATGACGTCCCGTTAAACTGCTTTTGCGAAATTGGTTTTGTGGCGGCTTTAGTGGTTAAACACTGTTGCGGTAGGATGATCGTGGAAGCGGGAATGGGAGAGAAAAAAGAAAAGAGGAGAAAAGAGCAGTTGTATTTGAGGCATGAATATACAGGCGGCATAATTGTAGATGCTGAGAGCTGGTATGTTGATATTTTTACAACCCTGTAATAAACCAAAAAGTATTGATGTTAAAATTTAAACTTTAAACAAAAGCGCCACAATTTTCCACCTGACTTGTACTGTCATAATAAAATGTATCCAACTTCTAATCATTTGTACTCCCCTGTAATTGGCGCGACAGGTTGCACTTTCTTGAGGTGCCTTATATCGAAGCCAATTGCCGGCTTCGTACCTATAAATTAATCAACCGGATGAACCTGCTCTGTCACCACCCAATCAATGATTGATCACTCAATTATCGCCCCCCCCCTAAACGTCAGAAGGCGACTCGCGACTAGACTCGTGTAATGTCCACCATCTATGCTGTTGGAATCTGTGTCACGTTTCACGGTTCATCGAACACGATCGTCAGCGTGTCATGTCGTCGATTCCAATTCACACCCCCTCCCCTTAGCTGGCTTCACCTTACCAATTTCATTTCTTCTACCTTCGCAGGACCATCGCACTGGGGCGACCAGTACAACAGCTGTACCGGGAAGCACCAGAGTCCGATCAACATCAACTCGCTGGACGTGAAGAAGGTGAACCTGCCACCGTTGGTCTTCGACGGGTTCGACATTGCCCCGCTGCAGACCAATTTGACCAACAATGGGCACACAGGTGAGGAAGATTTATTAATTTTTTTTAAAGTTCTTTGTCTTCCAAAACGTTGGGAAAAATCACCAATTTCTGATCGATTTTATGTATCCGACAAAGGTTGCATTTCTTTTCAAATATTAAATTCCTAAAATACAAACATGTAGCACGTAGCACAGACAAACAAACGTAATTTGTTTTTAACGATCAATAATTTAACAAATTTTAATGATCTGAAACAAATCACGAACTAAATGAATTGGGAGCGTTTTTTTATTACGTAACGCAAAAACTGGAATTTTGAGTATATGACAAAGTGTAACAAGCTAAGGCAATGGGCGTTAAAACCCAACAAAACGTGATTAAATCAGTCTGATTTTTTGATAATCATCTTATTCCAGGTCTTGACTTAGACTTTGATAGAACAAATTTCTAAAAAATCATGTTTTTTACTTAAAAAATGATTTTAAAATTATTGATTTTCCGTACGTTCTACTCCACTAGTGGGGCAAGAGGATCAATGCATGAAACAACATGTTAATTTGCTAACAATTTAACTGTTATCACTTAGACACAACAGATTAGAATGTTTATGAAACGTTTCTTTCATTGTTAGATGAAATAATAATATTTTATTAATAATTGGATCGTTTTTACGAAAAAAAATTACTGAGATGATAAATAGTAAATTTTCTTAATATCACTATGTTTTGTATGGACTTTTTTTAACACTTGTTTATCAGATTTAAAGTACTTTAATGTATTTATTTCCCAATAAAATATGTTGTTGCAACAAATCGTATTTATTTCATACTAAAAATCCGTATGGTACACTTGCCCCACCTGAACAAGATTTTTTAAAAGCTCTCAACAAAAATAACCAAAAGATAAATTAAACTTTGTAATAGGTGCAAGCAGTGTTCCCGTGCACCGCGTTCTCTGATTTCTGTACTCGATCAAACACCAGCACCGCGTGTGCACGCATACAAGCAAACCTAAACTCTGCCGTGTACAGGCTGTACCCGTACACGAACCTCAAGTTTAAACCGAGCCTTGCACCTCGGGTACAAACCCCGTGCAGGCCGACGACGCAGAAAAGAGACAAAAATAGTTCTCTCACGCTCTCTCTCTGCTGTAAAGTGGTGTTCAGAGAGTGAGGTGTGCACCCCGTGTTTACACCGCGTGTAAACTTGAGTGCGCCGTGCGGGGAGAACTCGAACATGGTAGCCTGGTGTGTTTGAGGTTCATCTGCACTGAAAACATGTACGGCGTGCGCGCGTTTCGGGAAGACTGGGTGCAAGTCATTGGTAGGGACACTACTGGTCTAGGAAAAATGGCATTTTGATAAAATGAACTTAGAAACGAACCCTAAGTGTTTTTTGGGCTTTCCAAATATTATAAGAAAACAACGGATTTGAAAAAACTTCATTCAATCATGGTTGTAGTGGTAGAATTAACTAATTGCTTTGCTAGTAACAATTCCCCATATTGGAAATATTGGAAATATTGAAAATTGAGCGATCGTAGAGTGATTGTTCCTCTTGTCCCATATGGTCGTCTTGCCCCACTTTCCCCTACACGGAGAAAATGATTTCCTGCTTTTCTTTTCTATTTGGTTTTTTTTTACTAAACATTAAATTTCTAGAATAGGTAACTAAAAAAGGCATATTAAGCTAGATTTAAGGATTATGTAAAACCAGTAGCGAGGAATTAAAAAACAAATAGCAAATTGTGAAAATTAAATATTGTCGAAGAATATTTCAAAATCAAGTTTTAATTGAAATATCAAATTTGCATTCGAAAATCACATTACAATTTTTTGACTAAGTGCACACTTTTTAGGCATTCCGATGTAAAAAAATTCGGATAATTTTCAGTTTTTTTTTGCAATTTAAAATAATTCAACAAAAAAACAGCATAAATATTTTCCAAAAGCCTACAATTTTAATTGTTGGACAGCCCCCTAAAGTTTAAATTTTGTGAAAAATGAGCTTCTCTCTGTGTCGCCTAATTAGCACTGTATTTTCAACTCTTAAAACCTCGAAAAATATTGGTCCAATTTTCAATGTTAAAAACTTAAATTTTTGTTAAATCTGTTTGTTTTTTTCATGAAAATTATATCGATGTTTCAAAATCAAGCTCAAAATTTTAAAATGTTCAAAATGAGTGTTTTTTGAAATTAGTGTTATCATTATTCATTGAAAAATTTTAAAATAATTTATATTTCATTTAAATCTAATCTTCTCAATTATTTCCGAGATATATGGCGAGTTGAAAAACTGGATGAAACTGACAAAAAATACTTTTCACAAGGCGTATTCTTCTGGAAATCGGTGCACTTTATTAAAAATTGTGTAAAGTCATTTTCGATTGCAAATTTTATTTGGCATGTAAACATGATTTATGGTATATTCTCTGACAATATTTTTTCTGAAATAATTATTGTTTAAAAAAAAAAGAAAACATATTTCTGGTACCAAATTTTGCACCATCCTAAATTATAGTGCAAAATTAACGTCCCTAAAAAATAGGAAAAGAAATTTAAAAAAATGGGAATCAAACTTTAGTGGCTAGAAGCCAATCATCAAAAAAAACTTATTTTTTCGTGTTCCTATCTTTTCTACAACTTTATCAACAATAGAATCTATAGAATTTCGCAATTTTTCATTTTTTTTTTAATTTTTTACCCTTTGTCCATGCATTTGCTATATGTAAAAAGAAGTCATTTTGCATCATTTTTTTCCAAACGGGGATGTGAATATTCAAAAATCCGTATCTTGAGAAGGTATTTTCGGTTCGATTTGGTGTTGCAGGTTATGATTAGAGCTTTAAGATAAAAAATAGTCACTTTTTAATTACACTCTTTTTTGACAAATTTACAAAAAATCAAACTTTTTAACTATAGTGACAGGCGTTGTTATTTCTCGCTTACTTTTTCAAAAGATCCTAGGTAGGGGAGAGTGGGGAGACTTGATCCCCGGGGACACTTGATCCCAAGCCTGTATCTCGTCAGCATGTGGGTAAAACAATAAGCTTTGTTCTAGAAAGTTGTGCGAAATTGACTAAAACTCTTTGTAGAAAACAAAGAACAAAAATTAAAAAATGTTTAGATTGAGTTACACACATATTTCTTAACAGTGCTGCAAACAACTTCCAAGAGATCTTTTTTCTTTGTTTTGATAAGTATAGAAAACACTCAAAAATTATTTAAAAAAATATTTTTCATACATGGATTGTTTGATAAACATATCAACTCCAAAACCCTTACGCATTTGACGTTAAATTTATCGTCATACTATTTTTACAATCAATTGTTTAAAAAAGTGCGTTTAGGGAGACTTGATCCCTGCATTTTTACAGTCACTCGAATCAGCCTCAAGATTAAATAATTGGACTGGGTTTTCGTACATAGTTTCCTTTAGTATAGTTGTACATAACTGATTGCAGTTTGAACCATTTTTCAAAAGTTTTGTAAACAAAAATTACCAGCTTTTGTAAACATGCTCAATTTTGGTCTAAAAAAGTAAATTTTAAGTTTTTCAATATTTTGCATGCTAAACTTGTTATATTTTGAACACAAAGGTACAGGTTAAATGCGAAATTGCTGTAACTTATACGAAATTAACAGTTTGGATGAATAAGAAACATTTTGCTTAAGATTTCTTAAAAATTTTGAAAGGGGGATCAAATTACCCCAACATTTTGAAAATGTCGGTTTAGAATATTTTTTTATAACGCTTGGCATGATTCGAAGAGTTTATCTGATGAAATACCCTTATCAGCCAAACATAGTTGAATGTTTCAGCTTTCAATTCATGCAAAAAGTTCAAAGTTTTGTGAGAAATTGACAGAGTTATGTGCGATACAAAAAAAGGGGATCAAGTCTCCCCACTCTCCCCTACATAGGAAACCCATGGCGCATTGGTTGTTTTGAAAAAGTAATCTAGATTTCTTGTCTTCCTATCTTTTTACAGCAGACGTGTCACAAGATAGCACACAAGCGACGATATATTGATATGAAAAATAGTGATGTTGGATAACAACATCCAAAACTAAAAAAAAAGCTTATGATATTACTCTTTTGAGATGATAGTCGTTTTAAAAATATGAGGAAATTTCAGTTATATTTTTTTGAATTGAACATCGGATCAATAGTTTCTAGATTTGAAAAGATGAAAAGTTGAATTTTTCAGCGCTGAAATGAGAGATTTAATAAACTTTTCAGCATTATTATTTTTGGTGATGATGTAGGTTAGTTCATCACTACAGAATTTCAAAAAAGTATTTATTTTTAAAATAGATTTGCAAAAAAATGTACGCATACTTCCGCACACTGGTGGTTTAGCACAATAATGCCAAACAATTTTCAAATTTGTGAATCAACATTATATGGTGGTAATGTTTCATTACGAACCCTTCAAGTTGCTATCTACTTAACAGGTTCATGAGGCGTCAAAATTAACATACCTCAAGTTCATGCTAAACGACATTTAACGAGATTTTTTCCATGGTATACTTTCAGTACAAGAGTGAGATTTGTTGCGACTAAGTGACATCGAATAATTTCACAATTGATCTGAAATGCACTAGTTAATCCGTATCTTTTCCGGAACACGTGCTAATCACAGTCCAAAGTAAGTCCGAGCGCCGCACCAGAAATAAAATTCGCTAATTCATTTAGCTCGCTGACGAAACAATTCACACGTGCCACGTGCCGCTTTTTATCGCAAAAGGGTTCCACTTCGATTACCGAGATGATGACTCGATAAAGTGTGTCGTAGGAGAGGGAGATCTTCCTGATCGGATCGCTGACAATTTGCCACACCATCTTAATTAAGAGTTGCTCGTGGCTGCGACGAACGACGTCGCCGAGGTGATAATTATAATTAATACTTTTTTCTTTTTTTTTCAAATAGTGGCCGTCACCGTCAAGTCTGACCACATCCCGACGATCTCCGGGGGTCCCCTGCACGGCGTCTACCAGTACTCGCAGCTGCACTTCCACTGGGGTGACAATGACACCTTCGGCAGCGAGGACATGATCGACAATCACATGTGAGTGTTGCTTACAGCATTTGCTAAAACTTGATTCTAACCTCAATCACCGCCCAAACAGCTTCCCCATGGAGTTGCACGTGGTGTTCTTCAAGCGGGACTACCGGAACGCCAAGACGGCCCTCGACCACTCAGACGGGCTGACGGTGCTGGCGTTCTTCTACGAGATCTCCTCCGAGGACAACCCGCGGTACCTCTTAAACGTTTGTTTAACTTTTGGAAAAGTTTTGTTAGAGTTTTGTCTTTTTTTTAAGGTACGAGGAGTTTGTCCAGCTGCTGGGCAACGTGACCAACTCCCACAAGACGGCCACCTTCGCCGATCCACCCTCGCTGAAGGAACTGATCGCGCAGGACCTGCTCCACTATTACACCTACAACGGATCGCTGACGACACCCCCGTGCAGCGAAGTGGTCACGTGGATCGACTTCAAGGAGCCGATCATGCTGTCCCATGCGCAGGTAAGGAGATTTTGGGGGGGGGGGGGAGAGATCGTCAACAACAATCCCTGACCTTGTCACTGCGAAATGCACTTGGTCGTGGTGCATCTCTTGAACCGGCCGGCGGCGTCGACAAGAATTTGTTACTTAATCATTTACGGCGCTGGTTATTTAAAGCAATCGTCGTGGGATATTTTTGTGGCATTGGCTTGGACAGAAATTTACTGCTGCACTTTGCGATGAGCGATGGTGTCAGTGTACGGTATAGTTTGATACAAAGTGAAGCAAACGACCACCGACTGGCATGCGGGAAAGATCGGCGCCCTTTTGCCTTGGTTTGCTGCTCGTTAAACGGTTTATTGAGGGACGGAGAAAGACGTGTTTGAAAGACAGTTTTTTATTGATGTTTTTTCGTTGCGAGAATGTCCAACATGAATACTGTGTTTGGAGGACGTTTGTAAGATTATTTACGATTTTTATTTATACATTTTTAAAACTTCGAATTTTTCGATACAAAAACAAAAACAATTTTCCTGGCAACTTTTCAATTTGTTCATGATTATTGAAAATATATCGTAACAAAATATTTGCTCACGTATTATACATTGTTTTTTTTTTTTATTTAGGCCCTTGCAAATATTTTTCAAAGTTTATGTCGCCCCCCTTCAAAGTTGATCTAAATAATCAGGGGACAAAAAAATATTTTTTCGAAAAACTTCAAAATTTTAATGAACATTAAAGTTTAATCAACTGAAAACCAGTTAAAATGCATTTTCCCGCTTTTATAATCATAATTAGCATGTTTGAGCTCCTTTGAAAACAATTTAAATTTTCATGAAATACCAATGTACAGTCCCATGAAAAGTTTTTTTCCGTCAATCCGTCAATACCTCGATATTTTCAAAACTAATGATTGGAAAGCAACTGTACGCCTGTAAAATGCATTCTAAAACTCTTTTTTCAACCAAATGTTAAAACCTAGGCTTGTTATTTCAATTTTTATATTTTCTATTTTTACTTTTTCTGAACATTTAAAGCTCTCAATACATGTATTTGTATGTATGTGAATTTATTTGATAAGATACAACAGCAGTTTTTATATTCTAAAGTTTCATCTTTGCAGGTGTTTTAAAAATTTAGCCGACAAAATTAAATTTCAAAAATGTTTATCGAAAAAAAAATACCCTAAAATTGTACTGAATAATTCCATAAATATATGTTTAAAAAATATTTTTTGAGTTCTTTGTGAAGTCTTTTTGCCTTCCTCACCTTACTGAGGAAGGGCTATAAAATCACTCGGAAATTAAACTTCTTAATTTGACGTCCTAGACCCACCTTCATTTATACCTATCGACTCAGAATCAAATTCTGAGCAAATGTCTGTGTGTGTGGTGGGATGTTGATAAAAAAATTGTCACTCGATTATCTCGACATTGGCTGAACCAATTTTGTCCGTTTTGGCCTCATTTGATCCGTCTTGGGACTTATGGGACCAGTCGCTATTAAAAATTATGCAGTTTAGTTAAGTACTTCAAAAGTTATGCTAAAAAAACGATTTTTACAAAAGTCCGGAAGATTGTAAAAAGGGTGGTTTTTGTAAGACCTTTCCAACGCGTCTAAGACATTGAAGATCTGACAACCCTATCAAAAGTTATAAGCACTTAAGTGTTATTTATACGCTTTTTGGAGGCCGGATCTCAAATACGTTGATGAAAACATTGTCCGGATCTCTCATGCGACCTATCGTCGGATGGATATTCAAAAGACCTTTCTAACGCGTCCAAAACATTGAAGATCTGACAACCCTATCAGAAGTTATAAGCACTTTTTTCATTTTGGATAGCACCCTTTAAATGTGAGGAAGGCGCCAACCACCTCCGGGTGGATTAAGTATCGTTTTAAGATAATATTTCATTATTTTTGTTAGTTATTGCATTCTCTCAAACATGAACAGTATTTGAAAAAATGATTTTCTTAAATTAATTTCTGCAAATTTTCACAAACCACGATCAGAAGTAAAATATTTTAGTTGTTTAGATTTTTTTTTAAATAATTTCAAGCTAGTTTTCATATTCTTTCAAAATAGGCAGTTTTTGAAAAATAAAATAACATTTTTTGTTCGGTTTAGGTAATTTTATGAAAATCAAATTAAATTTAATTATTTTAAACTGGGCAGCTTTTGAAAAAATATATTTGTGAGGGTTTGCGTTGATTCGAATTTTTGAGATCATTATTCTAGAGAGTCTTTGCATCTTTTTGAGCAAATTTCTATTTCTTTGAAAAACAATAGACAGTAGACAAATAATGTTTTTTTTTAATGTTATTTGGCATCCAGATTTTTATATGTTAACGGGTAATGAAAAATCGTTCTAAAAATGCTTCAAGTATTTGTAAATTGTTTTGAGGAAAGAAAATAAAATGCTGTGAAAATGTTATCTTTTTGCAAACATTAATGCCAAAATTATGACATTTGTGCTAAGATACCAATTAGATGAATATTTTCACCAAAACTTCCAAACTCTTTTCAAACAATTCAAATAATACAAAAAAATGTGAAGGCAATGAAGTTCTTGAAATTCAACCAGGGAAGGAATGGATCAATAAAGGTTGAGAACCACTGTGCTCTAAAATGGCACCATCATCATCTAAATTGTAAAAAAATGCGCACAGGCATGGTCTGGCAGACTGCAAAATTACTGCATACTTCTTTCTACCTAAAATATAGCAAATGTTAGCACAAATCACAGCCAAAATTGAGCCCAGAAAAAAAAAGATTTCTCAAAACATTGGCTAAAATACATGATACAAGTCAAACTTCTAACCCTCAATTTTTCTAAAATTCAAAGTATTCAGAAAATCGCGGTATACTAGATTCATTAAATCATGCGAATATTTAAAAAAAATCATCCAAATTCACTGAAAAAAAATTATGTTTCTTCGAGTTTGAATGCATTCTATATGCATTCTTCATAAAGATTATATTTTTCCCCACATTTATTATTGATTACAAACTTGAAAACTCAAATCACATTTCAAGCACATCGGAGTCATTTTGAAACTGGTATAATGCCAAAATTCATCTAAATTTGGTCAAAGACTAGCCATTTATAAAAAATTCAACATAAAAAATCATTATTTCAACAATTTCATTGTTCAAGTAATCATCAAACGTAACATAACAAAGCTCCGTCAGATTGTAAATAGAAACAGCACATACAAATAGTTCTCAAAATTCGTAATAAATAAAACTGATGACTCACAACTATCTAAAGAACAGAACTTCATGAAAAAATCCTGAAAATAAAAAAAAATATTAGAAAAAAAATTGATTCGAAAATCTCGCATACCACGAGCTTTCAAAACCTTGAAACGCTGGTACAATTTTAACAGTTTGAGCTGGTGTGAAAACGGTGACAAACCTCGTTTCTGAAATAGGACGTTTGTAAAAAAAAAAAAATATCGGCTTTCGGTCACTGCTACGTTACGACTGTCATCCACATACAAAGAGAGTGAAGTCAAAATCAAACCAAGTTTTCGGCGCGTGGCGTTTGAAAAGGTTAATTCTGATCTAACATTCTAATAAATTTTAAATTTGTAAAAAAATACGTAATACTCCTAATTATCTCAAATATGAAAAGAAAAATAATTATGTATGGATTTCATACGACCTTTTCAAAAACCACATGTAAACAATATTGACAGCGCCTCTGGTGGTGATTTCAGGAAACTGCATGCGTGTCAGATCCTTGCTTTTGGCATATCAATCGCACTCAAGTACCATGCTTCTCCATAGAGATGAGTTCTCAGTACATTTAGCTGGAGATGAATGGTACTTTAAGTTCGAATAATATAATCTGTGTGGTGTGAGGTCTGTCGCCGTTTTCACACCAGCTCAAACTGTCTAAATAACATCAGCGTTTCAAGGTTTTGAAGGCTCGTGGTATGCGAGATTTTCGAATCAATTTTTTTTAATTTGTGGGTGTTCCGGGTATGTGGGATGACTAGATACTAATTTAAAAAAAACTGTCATAAATTTTATATGGGCATGCTTTTATCTTCACCTTTATTTTAATTTCGGTTTATAATTTTATATTTTTTTATTTGTTTTCAAAGCTGACTTTGATTTGTTAGAATAGAACAATAACTTTTCGGAAAATATTGATATTCATTGATAATCAATTCCAAACAAGGCTCCGTACAATTTTGCAGGCCGGTTTAACAAAATGTATAAAGTTTTAGGTAGGAACTTCATAGAAAATAAGGCATACGGAAAAAACTTTTTTTTTATTTGACTTATTATCACTAAGTGCTAAGTAAACAAATTACTTAAATTTCCATTTAAATCCCAACATTTGAAATTAATAGGAATTTTTGGAAAACAAAAATAAAAAATGTTAATTTTATAACTATTAAAAATACTGTATGAGGAAAACCATCGGTACTTTTAAAGAGCTGGGATCCTGCAATTTTCTTTATTTGGCTTTGTTGATTGGACTGCTGATTGCTGAAATATAGGCTCTAAAAGTTTAAGTTTGTGAAAAAAAATCGTTATTTTACATTGTCATTTTATAACTCGCGATATCTCAAAAACTATTGTGAAATTTTGGAATTGTCAAAAATTAAGCCCTTTGTTCAAAATAAATGTTTTAGCCCTTTTGACCTTTTGTCCTCTTTCCATAATATATGTCCATTATATGTCTTTTGGCCCTGATTTGTTGTGGCAATTTTGAAAAAAAAACTTCGTAAACATTTTTTGGTCTACTTGGGCAGTATTAACCAACATAGGCGTTACGGAAATTCCAAACATGCGTTTTCGTAGAATTCAGGCTGCACAATTTGTCCTTCCTCATGCGAAATTAAAAATAATGAAAAGTAAACACAAACAAAAGACAATGATTCAGCAATTTAACACAGCAATGTGAGTCAGAAGCCGTTAGTGCTTGTATATTGTCAA
This sequence comes from Culex quinquefasciatus, assembly GCF_015732765.1. Classification (NCBI taxonomy): domain Eukaryota; kingdom Metazoa; phylum Arthropoda; class Insecta; order Diptera; family Culicidae; genus Culex; species Culex quinquefasciatus. Next base: position 171,516,332 of record NC_051863.1, read on the forward strand.
AGATGAATTGGGTCACATTGAGTAAAATGATTTAATGTGAGTTTCTTTGAAGACATTCTTTTATTTATAGCAATTTTCCGCTTAGCCATCGCATCAAGTGTAAAATTTACGATCCCCATCATTTTCCGCCGCCGCCGCCGTTTCAATTTGCTTCAATCACGTTTCTTTAATTGAGTTCTTTTCCTTCCTTTCGTTGCAAACAAAAAAAAAAACAATGTTTCATTCACAACTCCAGATCGAGGCGTTCCGTGCGCTCGAGGACGAGGAGGGCCATCCGTTGACGCACAACTTCCGGCCCATTCAACCGCTCGGGGATCGCGTGGTGCTGTTCAACACGGACGAAATCATCAAGGACGTGGACCTGGGCGTGGATGTGCCCCCGAGTGAGGTGGAAAACAGCAACCGAGTTGAGGAAGAGGTGCGGAAACCCTCTGGGTCCAAGCAGGGCAAGAAGGGCAAGGACAGTGGCGTCGCGAGGGGGACACCGGTGGCGAGTTGGGTGCTTTTGGGGTTGGCGTCGATGGCACTGCTGGCGGCTAGCCGGTACTGAAGAAACTGAAACTCCTCCGCTACAGGGCAAAGCCGTGAAGATTTGAACCAAACATTGTAAATAGCTCGCTTGTCAGAGATTAGTGAAAAACTGTTCCACCGTGATGACAAAATGATAGCAATCGGAAATTATTTGTGGGTAGCTAAAATTGATAGTGTGTGTGACAAAAATTAATAAAGAGTAAGCATCGTGAATGTTCCAGTATTGTGTGGTTATGCTAAACGAACGACAACTAGAAATTTTAAAAAATAACAATCAAAATGAAACAAAAACCATCGCCTCAACTATTGTAGAATCGGATCACAACCAAATAATTTATCACGTATTTAATGTAATGTAAAAATGTAAGCAGGAACCAAAAAACAATTATTAGACTGTAAGGTCATCAAAAAATAAAATAATTTCAATTGTTTCTATTATTCGAAAGCCATGTCCCAGAATGTGAATGTTTTTTTTCCAGACTGAGAAAATGTTATTCAATCAGTTAAAAAAAATAATTAATAATTATGCATTCTAAACTCACCTTCACAAAAAAAGTGTTTAACCTTAAAATTGTTGTAACGTTTGACCTGGGTGCAGAATAGTGGTTCGCAAAGCGGCCTCAATTTAGAACTGTCAAAGCGGAACCAATTTACTTTTTGCAAAATGATACCAAGAAGTGGCAAGTATTGTAATCGATCTATAATTTATTTTATCAGGATTAAAAAAATTACTCGAGCTTTTGAAATATTCGAAGTCAACAAATCTTAAGATACAAATATACATAATCTCGGAACTTCCATTCGGTTGTTCTTCTGGTTCACAAAATTCCAATCACTTCTGACGCAATTTTTCGCCACATGTAAAATTAAAAAAAGCATCTTTTGGTCGCCCATCGTTTAGTCTACGAACAAAAAATGCGCGAAGCACTTAATTTTTCAACGAAAACATTAACATCAACAGATCCAAAATGTTTCAAAACAAGTCACTTCAGCAAAAAAAATATGTCACGCTTGAGCTTGAACAAAGCCTTCTACTTTGTTTATGTTTACAGCAGTAGTGCACTTGTAGTAGTGAGGAGCAGTTGGGAGCATTCGAAAATCACGTTACGCATTCTGTCTTTTCAGCACCCAGCGTTTGACCAACAAGTTCAAAATCAATTTAGTAAAACGAACATATTTGTTTACAAGGGCTGCTAAAGTGCTCCGAGCATCAAGTGACCCTGAATTTCTGAATTAATCGTAGAAGGCGTGGAACGTTGGTGTTCTCATCAAATTTCTTGAATTAGCATGCCCAACAACATTCTAAAACAATCCCAAACAAAACATTGTTACACTTTAAAGATTAGCTATGCAAGGTGTAATTTTGGTTTACATGAAAAATACCTTTCTCGGTTATTGCAGTTTCGAAAAGTACAATAGAGCAATTCTCTACGAAATCGGTATTTTTGTATTTTTTAATCCTGCTGAAACTTTTTTGGTGCCTTCGGTATGCCCAAGGAAGCCATTTTGCATCATTAGTTTGTCCATATAATTTTCCTTACAATTTTGGCAGCTATCCATACAAAAATGATGCATAAAAATTCAAAAATCTGTATCTTTTGAAGGAAATTTTTGATCGGTTTGGTGTCTTCGGCAAAGTTGTAGGTATGGATAAAGACTACACTAGAAAAAATTAAACACGGTAATTTTTTGGTAATAAATAAATGAATAAATGAGTTACGAAGAAGGCAGAGTTCTCAAAACCTGATTATTTGGTGCTAAATACGAATTTTAAGAATTTTTAGAAGAGAAGAGTAGGATACTCGCCTTTAAAGTAATGCACATAACCCCCTCCCCCCTCAATTTATCTCAAAATTGTAAATGTTTTGCATGAGTTGAAAGCTTAAATATTCAACTTTGTTCGGCTGATGGGTTTTTATCAAAAAAGTTCTTAGAGTCACGCCAAGCGTTTTAAATTATTTGAAACCGGCATTTTCAAAATGTTAGGTGTTACTTAAAATTCCCTTCAACATTTTGTAGAAATTTTAAACAATTTTTTTCTTATTTGTCCAAATCATCGATATTCTGTAAGTTACAGCAATTTTACATAATTTGTGTAATATGATTTTTTTGTTTGGCCATTGTACCGGTCCCAAAAATAGGCTGGTCCCAAAAAAATTTTTTTGGTACTTTTCACAAAAAAAAACTCAACCAATTTAAGAAAATGAAAGGTTGATTTTTGGCCCCTTTTAACGAAAAAAATATTTGAGGATCAAAAAAAAACATCCAAGCAATTGAAAAAGTCTTCAAAACTGAAAATGTCGTTTTGGCCGTGTCTGTACAAGAGAGTCTATACTATACTTTTTTTAGTACTAAAATTTTCGGGATTGAAAGATGCATCTTATGTTAAAAGGCCAACTAATCACCTAACATTTGAATCTGAGCAGCTAAAATCGGTAAAAATGGCGCGGAAAATCATATTTTTTTAATGTGATAAATGAGCAATTCTCTACGAAATCTCGAAAATTGTCAAATTTGGTTTATGCTCTATTCAAATGGAATAAAGAGGAGAAAATCGTGACGTCAGAAATGAACTCAAATCACTCAAAGTTCATTTTGTAAGTGACATTAACCGATTGACAGCTACACTGTACCCATTTTCTGTGTAAAAACAAGGAGTTGAGTTCTCCTTGATTTTCTTTCTACCTATTAAAACAAATATAAGAAATCACTTGGAGGTTTTTTGTAACACTTAAAAAAATGTAACTCAATCCGAACATTTTTCAAAAAAAATCTTTGAAGGCTACAACTTTTCAGAACATAGCATATGTTTTTACACACATGCTGACGAGATATAGGCTAGGGATAAAGTCTCCCCACTCTCCCCTACGCCATCAAATCGAACGGAAAATTTCACATAAAAGTCCATTTGATCTCCAATTTCTTACTAATCACCATGTTGACATGTAATTTAATGAAAAACATGTATTTTCTCTGAAGCTAAAAAATAAAGGAATCATACAGCCCTATCGTCACGAGATATCGAAAATAGGAAGAGGGATTGGGGCAACTTTTTCCGATTTCGTGTGATTTGGCGGAGAATAACAAAAAACAATATAAAATCTGAATTTTCAAGTCTGAATAATTTAAAGAAACATAAAGATAAACATGGCCGTGGTTTAGGGGTAAGCGTGGTTGCCTCTCACCTAGTCGGCTTGGGTTCGATCCCAGAAAGTCTTGGTGGCATTTTTCGAGACGAGATTTGTCTGACCACGCCTTGTGTCGGACGGGGAAGTAAATGTTGGCACCGGTCTAACGTAGAGGTTAGGTCGATAGCTCAATCCAGGTGTAGGAGTCGTCTCCCTGGGTTCTGCCCCGGTGGAGTCGCTGGTAGGCAGTTGGACTCACAATCCAAAGGTCGTCAGTTCGAATCCCGGGGTGGATGGAAGCTTAGGTGTAAAAAGAGGTTTGCAATTGCCTCAACAATCAAGCTCTTCGAACACCTTGTTTCGAGTAGGAATCTCGCAATCGAGAACGCCAAGGCAATGCTGTAGAGCGAATAATTTGATTTTGATTTTGAAAGACAAACATCTGAAATATGATTTTTATCTGATTTGTTTCTTTTTTGTTTTAATAGTGATCAATATTATTTTTTACCTATTTTTACAATAAAAAGTAAAACGAATAAAACTGTAAATAAGGTTCATCGGATGCAGACCGTTCATTCCCTAACCAGCACAATTCAACTGCGCAGTCGCAGCCCTGGTGAACCTTGCCTTACACAACTTCCCCGACTTAAACTGTTCGCGACCAAAAACACGACTTTAGTTTGTCAAATTGGCCCCGATGAACATCAACAATCTTCCGGTGGAGGCAAGTCAATTATCGAGAAATTAAAAGTGAGAGTGTGTGCAACATGGAGTTAGACTTTCTATGAAGTTGCTGTGAAGGTTACCATGGCACTTTAAAAAGTTTAACTCCATGTTGCACGCACACACTCTCACTTTTAATTTCTCGATACCATTCCAAAAACCACCTACAAAAGCTTGATCATTCGCATTCTTCACAGATCCTGGAGCAGATCTTCCAACTTCTTCCGGTTGACGATCTCAAGTGCACTTCGGCGGTCTGTTTCACCTGGTCCCAGGTTGCCTTTTCATGGCCATGTATGCAGAACGTTCAGCTGAAAGTGGCGGTGTCCTCGTTTGACGACGGAGTGGTACCGGAGGTTTTGGAGACAACCGGAAGAAGGTTTCGGCATGTTTGTCTGAGGGTTGATCGTCCGATCATTGATCAACCCCATAGGATCGAGTTAATATCGGAGGTTTTGCTAAAGTTTGGAGAGTCACTTGAAAGTCTTCGCTTCATCTGGGACGTCGAGGATGAGATGTTCGATTTGAACTCGATGCTGACCGTTTTGAGATACGTTCCGGGCTTGAGAGAACTCACCGTGGAGGACTTTATTGATCGTCGCGACGAACTTGCGGCAGTGTTGCCAGCGATTACTGTGGACTCTTTGGCGGGTTTGGAACGGGTCAAACTTCCGCACAGCCTGATGGACAACGAGCAGTTCAATTTGGCCGAGTTGGCTCCGAACCTGCTGCATCTCAGTGCAGAGTTCAAAGGAAGATATCCCTGGGAGGCCATTTGGTTGCTTTCCGGTCAACTGTACAGTCTCTCGATACGCACCGAAACCGAGAACAACTTTCAACCACTGTGGCAGATTGACCCCTCGTCACTGCGAAGACTTCGACTGTCGAGACTTTGTTGCGACTTGGGTGACATCAACGACGTCAAGCTGGACGACGCCCGCTGTTTCTTCTTCCAGTGTACGGCGATCACCGTGCTGAAGCTAGAGCTGCACGTTTCACTGGCTGTAATTCGGGTAATTGCGGAAAATTGCTCTCTTCTGAGGGAGCTCCTAGTGTACGACGTTGACGATGGGTGGCAGTTGCTGGTGATCTTGCAACGGCTAGAACGTCTCACGAGTCTTACCGTAGCGGAGGCCAGCTTTGAGGGTGCAGATTCGGACATCTACCAGATTCGTCTGCCAAATCTGGTCGAGCTAGTCCTGGATGCCATCTACTTGGAGGAACCTACAAAATTCTTCGTAGTTTTAGATCAGATCGTGCCAAATCTTAAATTTCTCCAAGTTTCCAACTATAATCGCTTCGACAGCGATTCGTACAACTTGGACATTCTAAAATCGCTGTTTCGTGCAAAGTTGCAATCGCTGGATAGCCTGACATTGTGCGATTACGTGAGTAATGTTCTAAATTGATGCGTAAATTTTAAAGTGATTTCCAATTTTAGACCTGTGCCTTTCCGTCACATCTACTCAACTATTTGAACTTGCTTCCGAAGTTGCAAGAGTTGGAACTGGCGTACTGCAGTTTGGCACCCTGGAGCCGATCGGCGATTGTACCCGGCATCAAGAAGCTCACCGTGGATACTCCGGTGAGTTACAATGCTTAATGTTTTTTATGCAAAAAAATAAATAGATAAGACAACATTTTTTCGATGGATCAACTATGGTCCCCTTGAAACGAGCTGCCAAGTAGGAACATTTCTTTCAAGAAGGATTTAAAAATCAATTTAAATCCTTTGCGGCCGTACAAAGCTCTATGTCAGTTTTTATGTCCAACGGTAAAAACACGATTAAAAAAATTTCTGATCACTTTTTTTCAAAAAAAAAATAATGACAAGACAACATTTTTCAATGGATCAACTATGGTCCCCTTGGAACGAGCTGTCAAGTAGGAGCTTTTCTGTCAAGAAGGACCGCGAGGTTAATTTTTCAAAATTGATTTAAAAATCAATTTTAAACTCTTTGTCGTACAAAGGGTCATTGTACTCAGAAAAATAAGCTGTATCGCTGTAAACAATAATATCAGCAATCTAAGCTTCATTTTATTACCCAATTGCGAATTATCACATTCAAAAATGCTTTAAGTTGTTCGTTTGCACATCTTTTAAATGCCCATAACTTAAAAACAATGAAAATGAGATTTTTTCTTCAAAAAAATCAAATAATTGTAGAAAGTCGCGATGGCAGTTACAACGTATTGCAAACTAAATTATTTTTAATTCTTTGGGGAGGATTTTGAGCAATTAAGACCGAGAATCGTGACAAAAGTGAATAATTAAATACATTAAATTAATCAGTTGTAGAAATTATCGATTTAATGCAAAATAAGCTGTTGTTTACGGTCAAAACAATGCCACCTTTTTTATACCACATTGCATTGGTTTGACAGTTTGACATCACACGTGTTGTTTCTTTTTGCGGAAATTTCGGTGGAAATTTGTTATCACCAGAAAATGTCGGACATAAAAATTCAGGATTATGACGAAACTTGTGTTTTCTTAATTCTAGAATAAATTTTCAAGAGGTCCCATCTGCGTATGAAACCCACGACTCATAGGTTGTCTTGAAAATTTAATCTAGAATTCGCGTTTACGATTTTTATTTTTCATTGGACGATCTCTCATCTCTTCCTTCAAACAGGTTTAAAATTTTATTTTATGTGGAATCATAAAAACACGTTGACAAATTTGACAATATATCAGGTTAGTTTGCAATACGTCCTACTCTACCAGCCATCACCATCCCAGCACTTTTTAATAATTTTGTCGAAAACATTTTGAATTTTGATTATTTTTAAGTTGAGAGCATTTCATCGTTGTCGTGTTAACTTGTCGCAAGGACATTTTGGGCCAAATTGAGTTAAGCACGTTAGCATGTGCAGCTCACAATGCCTCATCTTTTGACCTTCACAGATCCCCCAAAATTCGATTTCTGCCCTGAGATATTCAATAAAAATCGAACAAACTCCGTGAATTGTTGTCACTCTTCATATGACAGAAGTTTCAATCATGTCGTGCTACTTTGACAAACCCTATACATTGCTGTAAGTGCGACATCCGGCCAAAGGGATTTCAGGTTAGAACGCGTTTGACATACGTATATGCCTGAGTTTGTATTATAACTAGGGACTCCGGCAACCAAATTCGACCAAACTTCGGGACAATGCACAGAACGGTCAGCCAAACAAAACGTGTTTGTTGTTGTTAACAATGTGTGCTCTAGTTTGGTTTGTTCAAGGTCAAACATAAAACGCGTTTTTCTCGAAACGTCAAAATGGCGTGTGTAACACGTAAAAATTGATCACTTTAAGATTTGAGTGAATTTCGTTCCGATATGGGAGAATTTCACTCATTTGTTGTTTTTTTTTTTTTTTTGAATATTTGACCAATTTTGAGCTCTTTTCAAAAATCATTGTTAATTTTTTCAGCATTTCAGTTGTACCGGCTAAACTAATGTTCTTCAACACATTACCACAAATTGAAAAAAAGAATTGTTTGATCTTTGAAAAGCATTGGAAAGAAGAACTCTTAAATTTTAAGAAAATTATAATGAGGAAGTGTGACATGTTTTTAAAAATGTAATTTTTTCTTCAATCAACTTTGGCTGTGTTTCTTACTAACATTTCCTCTGTATTATGTGAAAATAAGAATGCAGTAATTTTTGTATTGTCCCAGACTATGCCTCTAAGCATTTTTTTTACAATTTAAATGATAATGGTATCGTTCTATAGAAGAATCCGTGAAAAACAAGCAAAACATTGAAAAGTGACTGTAAAAACATGTAAAAACGGAAAAAAGGTAACGATAGGAGTAAGCCAAATACTATAAGAAACTTAAATAAACTAAACAAGATAAATGCAAATTAACATACTAAAAATGTAACAAGAAAAATATAAAACAAGAGAAGTAAAGTTTTACAAAAAAAACTTGCTCAAAATAAAAATAAAATAAAAAAAAGTCTTATCTTATTGCCATTATTGGATCTTTATAAAAATGAAATTTTCCATTAAGCAAATTTCATTGAAAATTGAAAATGTGAAATTTTGGTGTAGCTTCGCTAAGAACGGGTCATTTGACGATCCCTAAACTGTTTCGAATTTTCAGGATGACTATATGATGCCTTCCAACTGAGTAACTGATTTTCTCTCCACTGCAGATCACCAACTACCAGCTGCGAAAGCTGCTCAACGTTTTCCCGCTCGTCGCTCGCATCGAGGTGCTCCAAGCGGAGGACATTTCCGCCTACTCGCTGGAGGAGCTGAGCCGAATCACCTCGCGGTGTGATTTCTTCATCCGTGAGGGCCGATCAAACGAGTGATTTTCATCAGGTTTTGACACTAGTTTTTGTGAAAAATAAATTATAGTTTTCAGACTTACCTGTTGAGATTTAACTTTTCTGTACCACGAGACAATTTACATATTTTTCTGAAATTCTTTTTTGTTCTTGAGTGAAAAAAGTGTAATTTTACAATTGAAAAACCATGTTATAAAAATAATCGTTATAACACATCACTGAGATCGTTCGTAACATTTTTAACATTTTGATCAAGTTTAAAACGATTTCTCCGCACACTACAACAGCACCTCCGCCAGCGACGCCACTTGACCCAGCTTCCGGTCCGCGCACTCCGTCCTGCGTGGCTGTTTCTGTATAGGCAAATAACACAGACGACCGGCGAATAGACAAAAATTAATCAATTAGCTCAATAATTCGAAGCGCTCGCGTACGACACCGACAAGTGCTCGCGGATCAACTCGCTAAACCAAACTGAAGCTGGCTTAGTTTTTGTTTGTTCAAAGGGTTCCACTTACCGTCGGCTTACTGGAATCGAACCGAGTCCTCTCGAATTTCACCGTCATTCCGCCGAGAATGTCTCCGCCGCGTTCTTCGAAACTATCCTCCTCGTCCCACCAGTTGTCTTTCGTCGAGGAAGACTTCACGGTAGATTGGTTTTTCGGCCTGTCGTCGGCCCCTATCAGTTGCAGGTTGTAGTACTGGCAGTCCTCGAGCAGTGCCGGATGGTCGCGTTCCGGGTAGTGCAGAACGTGACCGACCCACTCGAGTGGAACGGTCAACACTTTGCTCGCGTAAGCCGCCGAGAAGTGGAGCAGCAGTTGGCGTCGAATGTCTGGGAGTTTGAGCGTAGCGACGGCGGCTTCCAGCGCGGGGAGTCGCTCGATGTTGCGGAGCACGCGGTAGAAGTTCCCCCGAAGGTACTCGATGCTGGTTGAGAGTTGTAAGCTGAGGTTTTCCCGATATTCTTTAGGCAGGTTGACTCCACGAAGTACCGCCTCCATACTGCCCAAGTTGAACATCAAGTACAATCCTTCCATCGCGACTCTGCGCGACCGCTCGTAACGCTTCGCCAGCACGTCCAGATCGTCGTAACATCGCAGTATCTTCTTCAAACATTCCTGCACGTGCGTCGTGCAGATCTTGGGGTCGAACTCGCTGATGTGGCACTCGCACAACCTGTACGCACTGTACGCTAGGAAGCGCACCGAAGGTTCCAAAATGTCCAGCGTCTCCTCCGGACCCAGGTTCTGCATGACCAGCTCCTGCCGAATTGCGCGCAACCGATCAAAAACAAACTCGTACCGGAAGCTGTAAGGACGGCGCTCGTCCTGAATAATTCTACAAAATAATACGCTCATACAATTTGTGTACAAAGCTTATCTAAAAATGTTAAACTTACTCCGTCAGCAGGAAGCGCACGGTTCGCTTCAGCGTCCGCACGGTGCGTAGTTCCCAGTGCCGCGGTTGTCGCATGCCGGCGGCCGAACGCGCAAACTCCTTGACCATCCGCTCCGGGTCCGGTGACGATCGGCTGTGGCCACTGGCTGTTGGTTTTAGCTCGTAAAAGTGGACCAGTTTTTCGCGGGTTCGACTGCAAATAAATTTTATTAAATTTATGTTTTATTTTATGTTAAAATGTTATGCCAACAGTTCAATTTCCGGTTTGGGACACATGGATTCGCAGGATCCGCGGATGAAGGACTCCATATTCATAACAGGATAAAATATTGTTGATTCCTGTTGATTCTGGCCAAAACAGTCGGCGATGGTTTGGCGCAAAGATTTGTTTACATTGCTCTATCAGCTGCTTCGATGACAGTTTCGTGATGACATTTTGCTTGTGTTCAAATGGTGCTTGAAAATCAAAGTAAAGAGGAAACGCAAAATATGTACAAATTAATTACAAACAAAAATGTGTTTACGTATTGTACGCTGCTTGTTAACTTCTTTTTATTGCACACTTCAAATTTTATCAATTTTATTTAAATTCACTAGTTATTTTGATTGTTTTTAGAAAATTCATATTTAAATCACATCAAGATCTTTTTCCTACCACTAGTGACATCTATCTTATGAACATAAAAACCATTTTTAAGTAATATAAAGGGGCTATGACTACAACAGACTAAAATCTACAGCTAAGTTTCGTATAGTTTAACAGAATATGAAGTATTTTCTTTTTTTGCAGATTCAGTTGATATCATTTTCCAATGTATATCGAAATTTCACAAGTAAATACAATGTGGCTTATTTTAAATTAACACAGAGAACACATCGATGCGATCATTTCAATTAGCACAAAGTTGGTGTTGGTATGGGTTCGAGTATGGGTTATTAAAACTCAAACAAATAATAGTATTATCACAGAGAACAGACGTACAACTTAAATAGGAAAGTTGTGTAAAAACCGTTATGATCTATTTGAATTTGATTTGTGAAGCATCTGCTAGAAGCGCCTCTGTTGCCCCTGGTTCGACCAATTTGACAGATGGTTTTTTACTGTTACAGTGTTATCATTTGTAAACGTCAACGTTCTCTGTAGTATTATTAGTCTGTGGTATTACAGAGCATTTTTTTTTTTTGAAAATAATTTTGAGTATAATATAAAAATAACTTTTCCAAAACAAATTAAAGGCCAATACTACTTTTACTTCAAGTTTTTGCTATTTTTTCAAAATAAAAAAAAAATGGCTGAAAGTAAAAATAAAGCTTAAATTATTTTTGACAGCAAAACTACTTTTTTCGTGGTTCGGTTATCCAAAGGAAATTTTTTCCAAGGCCTTAGGATAATCGAGTTTGCAAATATTTTGTTTGCAGTTATTATTTGAATAGGGCGAGAATTTGGTGCAAATTGTGCAATATTTATTTTCTAACTTTTTTAGGCCTGTCCAACGTCCGGCCTGTGAAGCCATTTGATCCGGCCCACGACGGCATTTCAAAATAGTTCTATGACAGACCCTTAATGAAATATTCGGTAAATAAATTTAGAGTCTAGATTAATAAGAGACTAGAAAAATAAGCTTGAGATCAAATCTTCACATATTTTTACAAAAAAAAATAATTAAAAACTTTTAGCTGTTTTTTTTTTTTGCTTTAGCAATGTTTTTGTGTCAAAATCAAACATTCTTTAGGTTTGAATTGATGTTTTCAGAATCAATAATTCAACTGAAAACTGGTGCAAGAAAACATAAATACAAAAAAAATTAAAATTGTAAAATATACGATAAAAAAATAATTGAATTGTTTTACAGAACAATTCTTATAAAGAATTTCTTTCAGTTTTGAATGTGTTTATTTTTTAACAAATGTGTAAGCAAAAAATGATATTGTTTTAGAAAACTTTTCAGTTATAAATTTTGTAAGAAAAAAGCCACAAAAATCAAATTAATTGTACAGATAACAAAGTTCGCTGCAAATATTGTTGAAATATTGAAAAATGTCTCAACATGAATTAAAAAGAGAGAGAGAGAGAGAGGGTGAAAAAAAGCCCCAAGAAAACATTTCCTCTCTTTTGTCCTGCCGTTCGTAAAGCTGTTTCTTGATCGCCTTTCTTTCGAAGAGCATACCGGACCTAAAGAAGATTTGAATCCAAATTTCGCTTAAATAAATTTTATTACGCCACATTAACATTTTTATATATTGTTGTGCTAAGAAAATCAAACATTAAACAACTAGCTGTGACCATTTGTATTCAATTGCAAACGACAAAACGAGAGCAATACAATTATAAACAAAACAAATCAAAATAAAAATAAATAATAAAAACCAATTTTTAAAAGTAATCTTATTCTCAAGATCCGTCTTGAATGAAACCAAAACGGTCAAAATTAGTCCAGCATTGTTTTAAATAAATTTAAATTCAAAATAAAATTATTTATAAATTTTAATAAAAAACAAATTCTATCTTTTCTTTTCAGGTAGAAAATAAAATCCTAAATATTTTTGAATTTATTTCAACTATGCCACTAAAACGATGAGAAAATAAGTTTAAATTTGTTTTTAAAAAATACACAACTACACTTACAATCAGGACAGTTTCAAAACTCCCTGAATGATATCTGTCCACGTGATTTTTAAATTGTGAAGTTTTTTTCACATCGTTTGACCTTATCTCTTTTGGATTTCAGCACAGAGACCTACTGAACCACGCTTTTTGTGAAGAATAAAAAGAGCATTGCATAATGTTGCCTCCCAGCTTAATTATTACTCAATCTGCAAGTGTCCGTGCCCCCTAATCAACAAGAGCGTCTATTCTTTGCCCTAGTAACAGAACGGTCAGTTTGTTTGCTAGAAGTTGCGTTGACGTCGCCGGTCATCGGTTCTCATTCAATCTGTCCAATAACCTGAGCCTAGAGATTAATCCTGGTAAACAAGAAGACAGACGCACGTCCGATTACAAACAGTTGACTACAATGTCAATGGAACGAATTAATGATTAAATGAGAAATGTTTAGAAAGGGTATAAAAGATTCGATCTGGAGGGTTTATAAATTACAACGAAATAAAAACTTTAAATTGATTTAATTTGAATAATTCACCATATTCACACATCTTCAAAAATATCAAAGCAAAGTTGTAACTAAATTGGTTAAAGCTTAAAAAAAATATTTTTTTAAGCTTTAACCAACGAAACTTTTGTTAAATTATAACAAAAGTTTCGTTCTAAGAAAACTTTCAGCAAATATAAATATTGTATCATGGCAAAAAAAAACTACAATTCAAAAGCCGGTCTTGAACTGATAAGAACTGCAGTGGCTCAGCGTCCAACCTCCGGGTGAGTCATGGTCCATGTAACTAATGTGGGATTTGCTGACCGTCAAAAAATTCATTTTCATTTCTACATATCAAGACCAACGTCAGCATCGTCTACCCTACCCTATTTGAACATTGGTCCTTAATCAAGAATATTTCATTGATTTTTTTTTTACCCAAATCACAGACAACCCAAATGTATTCAATTCAATGCAATAATGTAAAACAATTTGAAGTAAATAAAATAAATGTGATCTGTTAATAATAAACAAAAAAACAGCAAAGATAAAGAGCATTAAGCCATACCACTTAGCATGTAAAAGAAATGTGCAATTCTCTACGAAATCGGTATTTTTTCTTCAATTTTAATTATTGTATTTTTTTAACCCGCCTGAAACTTTTTTGGTGCCTTCGGTATGCCCCAAGAAGCCATTTTGCATCATTAGTTTGTTCATATAATTTTCCATACAAATTTGGCAGCTGTCCATAAAAAAATGATGTATGAAAATTCAAAAATCTGTATCTTTTGAAGGATTTTTTTGGTCGAATTGGTGTCTTTGGCAAAGTTGTACACGGAGAAAAATATTTTTTAGAATCAGCCTATACAAGGTTTGATTCAACAAAATTTTGGTTGAATATAATCAACGCCGATTTTGCGTTGAAACAAACCTTGATTTTTTCAATGTCACAACAATCTTTTGTTGTTTTGAAAAAGTTGCTTTGACGTTTAGCGTTGATTCAACAAAAATCTTGATTTAAATCAGCAAAACGTTTTGTTGATTCCAATAAATTTATATTTTTTTAAAATGATACACGTTCAAAAAAATCATTATTTGAAATATTGTTTTCGAGAAGATCGGAAAATTTCACGAATGTTTCATATTTTAACATTGTAAATCGAACCATAAGTTGCTAAGATATCGATGTTAGAAAATGGTGGGATGTTTGGGTGAGACTTGGAAGACATCAATTTTCATGTTTTTAAACCTTTGCATGGCAATATCTCAGCAACTAAGGGTCGTATCAACAAAGAGAATTTTCTCAATCTTTCAAAAATAATTTTTCAAAAGTAGGCAAACATGTGCTCTTATTTAAAAAAATTAAAAACTGCGACCATTTTCAAAAAAGTCACCTAAAAATGGATTTAAGAAAACGATGAACATTATCAAAATTTCACTGAAGTACTTTTTGATTGCAAATTTGATTTTACATCGAAAAATGAAGTTGAAAAATTTTTGAGACCAGTATTTCGATATTTTGAAAAAATCAGTATTGATTAAAAAAAATCATAACTCGGGCAAAGATTTTTTGCACAACCTAGAAATTTCTGGAAAGTTGGCATTTGATGTTCCATATCAGAAAATAAAAAAAAAATAAAAATAGTTTTTTTAGCAAATAAAGTTTTAGTGACAAAAAGTAAAATAAAGAATCACCAATTTTTTTTACCTTGTATCATTTTTTCCAGTGTTGTCCGTATCCATACCTACAACTTTGCCGAAGACACCAATTCGATCAAAAAAATCCTTCAAAGGATACAGATTTTTGAATTTTCATACATCATTTTTGTATGGACAGCTGCCAAATTTGTATGGAAAATTAGATGGACAAACTAATGATGCAAAATGGCTTCTTTGGGCATACCGAAGACACCAAAAAAGTTTCAGCCGGATTATAAAACACAAATAAAATCGAATGACCGAAATCTCAGAGAATTGCTCCTATATTAAAATGTAATAAAAAAGCTTAGCTAAATTGAAAAAAACAGTTTTTTTTTTGTTTTTTAAACAACGGTCAACCACGCGAAGCAATTGAGAATCCCTGTCCTCTACTCCACTCAAATGTTGAAAAACATTTGTTAAATTCCAAATTTGTAACGCTGATCGCTACGACTGAATTGTAACGTACTGGGCGATTACCTCGATGACCTGTGCACTGTGTGACTGCATCGAACTTCGTGTTCACAACCCAATCGCATTCTCCTCTCTTGTTCGGTTCGGTAGTCGATGCCAAGAACTTCCCTCGAGTACACAGCGGTACAAGTGCAGGTAGTGATAGAGTTTGAGAGTTCAATAGTTCGAGGAGGTAGAAGCAGTCAATAATCGCCGACTTTGGCGCGATAGTGGTAAGACAACAACAATAGGACAGGGCAGTAAATCCCTTTCGATTTCACTTTTCTGGATTCCATCTCGCTCTCTCTATGTCCGACAATATGTGCAATAAGTTGCAATCGTTGTTTTGTGTTCTACGTTCTTCTCCAAGCTTCCCGAAGCCTGTTGCTTCCTTGCTGTACAAGTCGCAAGTAACAGGCTATTTTTACTCGTCCCACAGCTATCAGCATATTGCGGCTGATAGATGGACTTGTAGAACAAACAACTACTGCGCAGGAGAAGGAGGTAGCGGGGAAGATGCGGTCATGCGTTACAGAATCTCAGAACCTTAAGCAACTACCTACTACTGCTACGGCTTCGACTGCCTTTGGTCACTTAGTCGACTGGATCGGATCGAACAGGACGCTACATCTGGCGGGTCGTCCTTTCCTAACAAACGTGACTGTGCCAAGAAATCGCGCGCAATTCGAGTGAATTTACAAACATAGTTGCCGGTGATGAGCAGTGTCGATTGGTTGGAATTTGAACAAATCAGCTTCGATTACTTCTAGGCGCGATTTTTTCAAACAATTTTGTGATTTTCAAGCAAATTTCCTCAAACCCGCTGAAACCGGTAGTTTACCCGAAAATCTTCGGTTGAACAAAAAATAAAAATAAAAGGGAGCATTGTTCTCCACTTTCTTTTATTTGGGACTCAAGTGTTCGGAAAAGTTCGTCAAAATTCCGCTGTACCGGGACCACTCGTTGCACCTCTATCAGCTCGTGTACCGAGCGAATAGACGACGCCGGACAATGCACACCATACTGTACAACGAGAAGTAAGTACAACTTAGCAGGACGCGCTTACACGTTAGTGGGGTGAAATTTGGCTAGGTTTAAGATCTGTCGTGCCTTTAAGGACAATGGCGTGAGTGCTTGTGAAGTTTAGAAAAATGTGAATTTGTGACAATTTAATCGGAAGAATATGAAAAAAAATGTAAAAAAAAACCGTGACGTATCGAGTTTTACCCATGTTACCTAAGTGAAAATCCCCTGCAAAGTTACAGTGAATCACCATTTTGTTAACATCTTCTCTTCGCTTGATTTTGTAGCGAAGGGAGGGGAAACTTAAACTTCTTTTTTGTATTTTTTGTTTCTATCAAATAAATAAAAACTTCAAACTCGTTGCATGAAATATCCATCCAATTTCTGCTAATAAAGATTCGTTTTAAATAGGGTTCCTCATATTAAACTATTTTTTCTTTCGAGAACTTCTCCCTAATAACCAGCTAAGCTACCAGCATAACCTTGAAAAACAATTTCATTTTTAAAATAATTTGTTTCGTCACTCCATTTTAGTAAAATAAAAATTGTGAGTTTTTTCATTAATATCACTGTTTTAGCTCTTTGCATCATGTTTATGTTTCCACACCTTTTGCAAAGCTTTAATAACTGCAACAGATATGCAAAATCAATTACTTTCATTGATTTGACTATGTGGAGCAACTCTCTACGAAATCGGCCGATTTCCATTTTTATTTTTTGAATTTTTTGATTTTGATTTCTATGACCAAAGAAGCTATTTTGTGTCATTGGTTCACCCATACAAGTATTCATACAATTTTGGCTGCGGTCCATACAAAAATATTCAAACAGCTGTAACTTTTGAGTGAATTTTCTGATCAATTTGGTGTCTTGGACAAAGTTGTAGGTATTGCTGAGGACTATTCTAATCTAATCTAATCTAATTGAACACAAGCGCAGCCAGTCCGAAGAAAGCACCCTGGAAGAACTTGGGGTTAGATTACGCCCCAAGTTCTTTCTTATCAATATTAATTATTGCAGTACACTTGAGTAACCCCGAAGATGTATTGCATAAATCTAAGCGGCCAGGCCTACTGCGTTGCATTAACCGCAGAGACAGATTCTGTGAACGGAGCACATTTCACAGAATCAACAGGGGAGGATGCGTGAACATACCGTACCAAACGCTTCGGATCAGTTGTGGTTGAGTGTGTTAGTGTAAATTTGGCAAATAATAACATTTTTATGGAGAGGAGGGGGGGGGGGGGAAATGTTATAGGGAAATATAATTTGATCAATAGAATATAATATTGTATTTATAAGGGAAAAAAACATCTGGTAAATAATGATTAATGTAAAGGAATGATATCACCAAACAGGGATGCCAGATACACAGATTTGTCTGTGTTTCACAGACTTTTGAGCTTGTGTCAGACATTTTTTGAGGTGCACAGACTTTTAAAAAACTTCATTAAATTAATATTTAGTAATCTTTTTTGTCGAAACTTATTTCGTTAGTCTTCAAATGCTTAAAGACGCAATTTCTGATGGATTTTAATGACTGTGAATTGATATATTTGAATTTTAGACAAATGCACAGACATACACAGACTTTTTTACAGACATTTAAAAAAAAAACCAAGTGGCATCCCTGTCACCAAATAAGGATTCTACAGCTCAAGCGGTATTCAAACGTATCACCAAATGCCACTTGATTCGCAATTCTTCTGAGACTGCTAGACTTGATTAGTTGAACATCCGGCAGCAAACCTGGTATTGACGGACGGTAAATTCTAGCTGCTGAAAGTCTATTTTGATTTTTTCAAATTGCGTTGTAATGAAGAATTATCGGTATCGGAAAATCTTCGGTTTAATGTTTAAAAAATAAATAATTATGTTTCTGGGGCCAACTTTGGCCATGATCTGCAATATTCCCTACTTTTTAGGCCAAAATAAGCATGCGGAAACTTTTGTTTTTAACTGATTATGATTTGACACATGTTGTTGTTTAAGTAGCAACGAACTGGGATGGGATAAACAAAGAGAAAAAAACCTATTGTCAAACTAAACCACTTTCAACATGGCCGCTTCTGTCAACCTAAACCAGTCCTTTCTTATGAGGAGAAAATGAGAAGTATTGTAATTTGAGTTTAAAAAAAAATAAAACAATTTTAATTCAATTTCACAAATAATTGTAAATTGATTTAATAGATTGATTGAAATATTTTCAATTGAAAGGAATTTATTTCTATCATGCATCGAATGTTGAACTATCTGCATTTTCATTTTAAACAACAATACATTTTTCATAAACTGACGATTCTTTTGTCCATTTAAAACTATTGTTATTTTTTTGCGCGTTACATAGAAATGTAATCTAGATTGAACAATATTAAACCTGTGCTTCCCGTGAATTTAAAATGTGGCGTGACGGAACAACATCGTAGAACTGGATTTAAAAAGCAAACGAAAAAAAGGCCACAGTTTAGCCTATTTGATTTTTTCGCACATTTTCATTTCATCACGTTGCCACAAATTGAATACCAAACTTTTTACTCTTTGAAGTGAATGAATTGGTACAAATTTTATTTTTTGCCGGTCATTTCTTTCGATTCTGACACCTTAGGGCGTGC
The DNA here is from genome assembly GCF_015732765.1 of Culex quinquefasciatus. Classification (NCBI taxonomy): domain Eukaryota; kingdom Metazoa; phylum Arthropoda; class Insecta; order Diptera; family Culicidae; genus Culex; species Culex quinquefasciatus. Next base: position 171,535,282 of record NC_051863.1, read on the forward strand.
GACCTATGGAATGTTAACTTTTGCATTAGTGGAATGGAATGTTAACACAACATTAGTGGAGTAAAAATTGCCGCTGAATTCGCTTTGTAAATGCCTGCCCCGATACTGCTCCTCTTTGGGGAACTGGGAAAGATTTATTTACTTTCTTTGCGTAACGGGACAACGACAGGAGTAGATATAAGAAAAAATCTCCCCTCCCATTTAATTACTTGCATTTTTTTAGATTGAAGTAAGTGATCGTATCGTATCAATTACCTCGAGCGTGACCTCGAGTCATCTTTGATTTGCCAACCATTTCTAGTGATTTTTATCCGGCAGCTCCTTATGAACGGATCCACAGTAAAACCGACGACGTAAAACGATGGAACATAAACTCAGGATTCTCAACTCACGTCCAACCGCAAATTTTAACAGCCAAATTCAAAAAAATCTGCGAGGAAAAACTAAACAACATTTCAACCAAGAAAAAGTCATCTGCATGCTTGAGCACTGAGTTGAAAAACATCATCAAGAAAATTTGAATTGTCAAGCTATCTGAATCACAGATTGCTTGAAATTTGTATTCGAAAACGAATTTTCTTGCAAGAAACAGAAGAAGAATACAAACGTAAACACTCAAAAAGAAAACTCTATCCAGCCGTCCCGTCCCAGGCAACGAATGTTTTAAATTTATTTGAAAAATACACTTTAAAAATAGAATAAATTTCTAGAAAATAATGTGTCAAAAAGGCAACAGAAAACGAAACGAGGTTGTAGAATAGTGCTGAAACTATTAATAGGAAACTGAATACTAAACTAAACACTAAACAATCAAAAGCATACATAAATATTAAAATGTATCAAGAAAAACATAATACATAAGAGAAGTTTTCTAAAATTCGCAATTTTTTTCCGAGATTTTTTTTTAAGTTTTTTATTTTGACTAAACCTTGTTCATGCATTTTATTTGTCAAAATCATTATCATCAAATTGTTTCTTATAAGTCTTCATACAATTTTACGGACGGTGTGTGAAAATTCGAAAATTGGTACATATCTGAATATGCAATTTACTGGTGGATTTGGTGTTTTCGGCAAAGTTGGAGGTTATTAGTAGGACTTTCGGAAATATAAGACCGCGATAAAAAAAATTATATTGGTTTTCAAATAGTTTAGGGAACAATGAATTAAATGATTCCATTGACACATAAAATGAATGGACAAAGTATCATCCAAATAAAAAAATATATAAAAAACGAAGTTGACTTTATAGCTGTCGGCCACCATTGCTAGTACTAACCACTAGTGTCTTCCTTTAAACTACAAGGACTTCGCCGCCCTGGGCTCCTAAGTGTTTGAGTACGGCACGGAGCGACGGCGCCGGATACCCATATTTACACATAGAATTTTAGAGCGTCCGCCGTGGGATTCGAACCAGCAACCTCTGGATTGTGAGTCTAGTGCGCGGTCCGATTGATCCACACGGGCGAGACGCCTAGATCAAAAATTGTTCAAAATAATTTTGTGAATATTAGACAAATGAAAAATTAAAATCTAAAAAACTGAGTCCAATAGTGGTAAAGCTTTAAATTAAGCTATAAGCGCAATATAGAAAGTTTCTTCTTTAGCTGAAACTTTACTTAAAAGATATGAAAAAAAAAAATTAAAAAAAATTTAAATTCTTTTTTGTATGCATATAAATATATTTTTCAAAATCAAATTCAAGGCACTTCTAAGAATATCTACGAAAATCTCAGACCACGTTTTATCAACGCCCGTATTATTCGTCTGAGAAGCTGATTCATCAACTGTTTTCTAGTATCTCCAATCTGTGCTGATAGCAGGCAAAAGTGTAAAAATCAAAAGTCTTGTTCACACTCCAAAGAGTTCCAAACACTTTCACTGCAGTCCATGACTCGGGAGATCAAGCATTCGTCACCACCATGATCGAGCCAGCGCTTTACGGTAGTCGGCCAACAGTGGACTACCCTAAACTTCGACAGCTCAACGATCACGACATTGCTAGAACGTTCTTATGAGATCAGTCACCTTTTCCTACTGATCGTTTCGAACAAGCTCGATGCTCTCGCTCTAGCGAACGCCTTCACCGGATTCTGTTTACTTTTTTTGGAGGAACACTCCAAAGTGATAAGATAAGGCGCCATTTTTTTTTGTTTCGTTCGGTTGGCCTCATTTCGAGCTCGGGAGTACCATTAGAGTTGACCTATTAGACGATGGGGATTAGCTGCTGGGATGTACTAAGCTGTGCCAGAAGAACCACCCTAGCGCCCAAGTCGTCATCTGTTGTACGACGACATTTCACTAGACCGGGTAGGTCGGCGACGCCTGCGAAGGTAGTCATGCGTCGAGATATCAACGGCTCTGCCAGGGGACGAAGAGAAGATCGTGCGCAGTTCAGTACCATTTAGTTCATGGTGACAACAGGAGGGAAGCTGTACAGTGTTGGCACAGAGTATCGTGAAACGAAACCATCTCAGGGAGGACTGTGAATCAGGAAATTTGGAAAATGATGTAAACTTCCCAATAATTACGTAGAAAATATAGTTTAAGAAATCACATTGTAAGTTAAATCTCGTTTAAATTAATTTTGATTTCGTTATTCTTCAGATTCTTCATCGAAAACTACCCCCACGTGGACGATGACGACGAGCTGTACCTGAACTACGACTGGTCCTCAGACTCGATATCACTCAAAAGCAACATGAGGTATGTGTTTTGTAGATCACATTTGTTTGCAATATCAGCGTATCTAATAATCATTGTTCCCCTTTTAGTGGTTCCACCGGATCGGATCCGGACGGCAGTGGGGAAAGGCTCTCGCTTGCGTACGAAAAGCTCTCGCAAATTCCACGCAAAATTGCGGAAAAGTTTTCGCGGACCACCACGATACTGGATCTGAGCTACAATAATCTCAAGTGAGTAAACCATGGCTGTGTTTTTTTAAGTTTGTAATTTAAAGCGTGAAAGTAACGTTATTTTTGATGATCTGTTTTGGAATATTTTCGCGTTTGATAGAAAAGCGTGTAAGAAATTGAAGACAATAGTTCATCAAGACACTTGAACATGTTAATACATAGTTATTCGTGTCAAATTACTAACAAACTTGTCTTAAAAGACTTTTAATAACAAATTTCGTCTATATTTGGCTACCTACAAACAGTTTCCCAAGCTAAATTATCCAGTAATCTAATTAAAGTTGACTCTCTCGTTGTCGATATTGAAGGGACCGCCGAGAGCGGGAGGTATCAAACTATAGAACGGAAAATTAAGGCTACTTGAAGGGACTGAATATTTCACATATTGACAGCTGGAGCAATATTGATATCGAGAAGATCGACAGCCAGAGAGTCGACTGTACTAAAAAGTTTACTAGGCAACAAATTGTCAAAAAATCTTTAAAATACAAAGAAATATATAATATAACCAGACATCTTGCTCAATTTAGAGTATGTCTCATCCGCATCCTCCGACTGTTTGTCTTGAGAATGCATAATAATCACATCATTAAACAAAATTTATTGATTATTGGGTCGCATCATCATCCTCTATGATGAATCCTGGCCATTACCCTTTCCCACTAACAAAATCCCAAGTAGAAGTAGTTTTCCGGCACACGTGGGGGTGTGGATATCGTATAGAACCCACCCTTGGTAGCAACCTGTGCTAACTAACATTCCCGTCCCAATCCCCCCGAGATCTACAAACTGATATGGCGGGCGCCGTTGGTGGCCAATGACTGTTACCTATTTGCTTCAGATCTAGTTTTAATGATCTTGATGTTTTATCTTTTCAACGCATTCATACATGCTGTTGATAAGGGAAACACCATTAGATCGTTTAAGCGTATGGTCAGTTGTATTGACAGGATATTACGGTCCTGTTCAGCAACGGAGAAGGACAACCATGGGTGGTCTCTCATGCTCATGCTCATGCTCAAATTTAGTGGGTTTAACATAAGACCACGAAAATCCTAACTTTTTCAAAAGTGATCCTCTATGAAGTTTTGTATTTCAGCAGAAGTTTTTCTTAAACAAACAATAAATGCTTGTAATGATCAACTTAATTGCAGATTTGTTCAATCATGAATATAAAAACAAATGTTTTTATGTTATAGGTACCAAAGTGGCTGAAACCATAAGAATTTACAATGAATCAATACTATAGGGGTAATTCTCTACCAACTCACACGAAATCGGGAAAAGTTGCCCTAACCCCTCTTCGATTTGCGTGAAACTTTGTCCTAAGGGATAACTTTTGTCCCTGATCACGAATCCGAGGTCCGTTTTTTGATATCTCGTGACGGAGGGGCGGTACGACCCCTTCCATTTTTGAACATGCGAAAAAAGAGGTATTTTTCAATAATTTGCAGCCTGAAACGGTGATAAGATAGAAATTTTGTGTCAAAGGGGCTTTTATGTAAAATTAGACGCCCGATTTGATGGCGTACTCAGAATTCCAAAAAAACATATTTTTCATCGAAAAAAACACTAAAAAAGTTTTAAAAATTCTCCCATTTTCCGTTACTCAACTGTAAATTTTTTTGGAACATGTCATTTTATGGGAAATTTAATGTATTTTTCGAATCTACATTGACCCAGAAGGGTAATTTTTTCATTTAGAACATTTTTTTCATTTAAAAATTTCGTGTTTTCTCTAACTTTGCAGGGTTATTTTTTAGAGTGTAACAATGTTCTACAAAGTTGTAGAGCAGACAATTACAAAAATTTTGATATATAGACATAAGGAGTTTGCTTATAAACATCATGAGTTATCGTGATTTTACGAAAAAAAGTTTTGAAAAAGTTACTTTTTGCGTTTCTCTTTGTTTCGTCGTCCGTGTCTGTCGCGGGTGACCATGAACGGCCATGATCAACGACGACCAACTTTTTCAAAACTTTTTTTTCGTAAAATTGCAATAACTCGTGATGTTTATAAGCAAACCCCTTATGTCTATATATCAATTTTTTTTTGTAATTGCCTGCTCTACAACTTTGAAGAACATTATTACACTCTAAAAACTAACCCTGCAAAGTTAGAAAAAACACGAAATTTTAAAATGAAAAAAATTGTTCTAAATGAAAAAATGACCCTTCTGGGTCAATAAAGATTAAGCATAAGCATAAGCATAAGCATTGGTGCCCACCCGCAGTTGCTACTCCGTTATTGACCAGGACCTCCAGAAGTTACATCCACGAGCCGTGGAAGATAAGTGGGAGCTATCTTTCCTCGCTTCGCAACTTCTCAAAGGCCCCTATCATGCTGATCAATACCGGCGCCGGCCACGACCAGTGGTAGGGTCACGGGGAAGTGGATGGGAATGTTAGTCCGATACTTAAGTGATAGAGACCGCCCAATCGACTGCATCTCCGACAAAGTATCACATGAGTTTTGAGGGGGTTAGTAGATGGGTATGAGGTCAGGATTCACGAGTGGCAGTGATGTGACCATGAGCATTTTGTTTATCGGTTGAATGTTTTAAATCTTAGGCAGCCGGCTGCGGAAGGATAGATAATTGATTATTTAGAAAGTTTTTTTTTATCGAACGCGTGCCAGCCGAGCAGTAGTGCTGTGGGCTGGACTTATCAGTATATTTTTACTGTTTTTACAATTTAGATAACGCGAGCAAATTTCAAAAATAGTAAATAAATGACGCTTTACTCTTCATAAAATCGATCGATGCCAGTTGGAATAAATTTTTACGATCATTTACGATGAAAATTATCGCGACAAAACAGGACTGCGCGTCCCCAGAAGCACTGCACTTATCCCTTCTGGGTCAATAAAGATTCGAAAAGAACATTAAATTTCCCATAAAATGACATGTTCCAAAATTTTTTACAGTCACGGAACGTAACGTAACGGAAAATGGGAGAATTTTTAAAACCTTTTTAGTGTTTTTTTTCGATGAAAAATACGTTTTTTCGGAATTCTGAGTACGCCATCAAATCGGGCGTCTAATTTTACATAAAAGTCCCTTTGACACCAAATTTCTATCTCATCACCGTTTCAGGCTGCAAATTATTGAAAAATACCTCTTTTTTCGCATGTTCAAAAATTGAAGGGGTCGTACCGCCCCTTCGTCACGAGATATCAAAAAACGGACCTCGGATTCGTGATCAGGGACAAAAGTTACCCCTTAGGACAAAGTTTCACGCAAATCGAAGAGGGGTCGGGGCAACTGCTGTGTGAGTTGGCGGAGAATTACCCATAGTTTATTGTACTTCAATCATCATAATTAATTTGAAATAAATATTTTATAATAATAAATCAATGACAACACATTGTTGTTCTATTAGCAACTGTAAACAAATCTATTTATTTTTTACAAATCTATTTTTTATTCATTTATTCAAAAATGTGTCATTTAGTTTTTTATGTTGTTGTATGCCATATTTTTTAACAAAACATTTTTTCTAATGATAAGTGAGCAACACCCCTTTTTAATCATTATATTTATCATTTGACACACACAACAGTTTTCCTATAGGAGAAGCGGGTCCATAGCAGCAAAAAAAAACTTTATTTTCAAATGTTTGTTTTTCTTCATACAAGCAATTAATTGATGATAAAATAGTCAGATTGTACAGAGGGTTATGAAAGAAAAGATAAGATGGCAAAAAGGCTAAAATAAAAAAAACGTCATTGATTGATCACTGATACACCCAAACGAAAAATATATCTCAAAATCTGCAACAGTGAATTTGCTGCAGAAAATGTTATATTTTATTACATTTTTTGCAGCAAGCCCATAGATCATTTTTGCCCGCGTGTAAACACGTCAGCGATCTGCAGTTCTCACCAACACATAGAATGGTGGCGCGTCCCCGAGCAACAATCTAGAGAGAACATTATGTTCGCGCTCTGTCCCTCACCATTCATCAAGCGTCCATGGCGCGGTGGTAGCGTGTCGGATCATCAACCTAGAAGTTGATGGTTCAATCCTCGTTCTGTTAAGGTTTTTTTTTCTGCAATACAATCAATCTGCCGTCGGTAATGTCGATAATTGTCGGTAACGGGCAAAAATGTCATACCACTATATCGCAAAAAATGCATGAGGACAGTTTTCATGCAGATTCTGATATACTTTCATGCTGCCATGCATCAAAATCATGCGACCGCCGGTTGGGTGTAGTCGAGAACAGAACACTGATAATGTCTGCAAGTTTTTTTTTTTATTCTTTGTCCTCTATCTTAACCTATACCCTAACTGGCTCAATCGGCCTTGCCATCACGGAGCCGTGCGTCTACACCCAACTGGCAGTCGCATGATTGTGATGCATGGCGGCATGAAAGTATATCAGAATCTGCATGAAAACTGTCCTCATGCATTTTTTGCGATATAGGGGTATGACATTTTTGCCCGTTACCGACAATTATCGACATTACCGACGGCTTTTGGTTGTATTTCACAAAAAAAAAACCCCTTCACAGAACGAGTATTGAACCACCAACTTCTTGGTTATTGATCCGACACGCTAGCACCGCGCCATGGACGCTTGATGAAAAGTGAGTGAAAGAGAACCAACATATGCTTCTCTTTGGAGTGTTGCTCGGGGACGGGCCAGCATTATACGTGTTGGTGAGAACTGCAGATCGCTGAAATTTTTACAAGCGGGCAAAAATGATCTACGGGCTTGCTGCAAAAAATGTTACAAAATGTGACATTTTTTGCAGCAAATCCAATGTTGCAGATTTTGAGATATATTTTTCCTTTGGGTGTATTTATAGATCCGAGATCTATTGTTCTTCGTCTTGATGGTAGATGATGATCTCCTGGGGGTCTTGTTGGAAGAGTCTTCCTTCCTTCCTTCACTCGTTGTGGTGTGGTTGGTTGGTCATCTTCCCGGTCAATTATCCATTGAACCACCGCTATCTATTTCTAGCGGGGGGAGCGGCGTGCGTGTGTGTGTGTGGTAACTAATTACCGAGGTTCTGGTGCTCCCAGAGGGAGCAAGGGAGTTCAATTGCCACCGAAAAATCGGTGGCGAGGTGACCGAGCGGATGTCTGCAAGTAGTAGACGAAATAAGTATCTGTCATGATATTAAAATATATAGCGGAATTGAAAGGAACAACTCGTCTCTTTGTATTCTTAGTAATGCATTGTGCTAAAACGCTCAATCAAACCACAATTGATGATTTGCAAACTTTAGCAAATTTATAGTTGCTGATTAAAACATGCTCTAAAAAAATTTACCAATTTTTATAATTAACTTATACCAAAGGTTAAATTCACTCAAAACGATTTTCGTGGTTTGGGAAGCAAAAGAAATTTTTTGAGCTTATGCAAAATTCTATTTTCCATCAAGATTTGATTATTGACAAAAATATGTTTAAGAGCGAGTCCACGAACAGGGCATACCCCTTTGTATGGGACGACGTCGTTTTGACCTCACAAATCTGCCTAAAATTTTCAGGGTTGATTTATACATTTAAAACCAGCATCTGGCCAAAATATGTGCACCCTAGGTCAACGAAAAGTAGATCAAACTGGGACACAAAGTTTGAAGGTTAAAAAAATATAAATTAAATCAAATAAACAACGTAATAGTTCAAAATTTGTTTCGAAAAAATGCGCTGTCGTCAAGTTTGGTGATTCAAAAATGTATGCAGGCAAAAAAAGAAGATATTTGATTTAAAAAATACTGTTCATGTGTGATAATATCCATTACAGAAATATTGCTGAGAAAATTCTTTAAAAAAATAAAAAAAATATTCCTATCAGACTTTATGATCAAACAGATTTTTTTAGAGAACTGCACTATGAAGAAAAAATAAATGCAACAAACAAATTTTCAATAATGAATTTTCTTATTTAAATCTCATATTATTCAAGATAAGAAATAACAAAATGAAAATGTTTTTGCTGATTTTGATCTAGTATATTTCTTAATTGGAAAAAAATCTCTAATCAATTCATTTAATTCCACATTACAGAGATCTCTCGTTCCTGTCCTACTTCCGGCAGCTGAACACACTCATCCTGGACCACAACGATCTGCCGGACGAGAAGACGTTCCCCTCGCTGCCCAACCTGGAGCTGCTCTGGCTCAACCACTGCAACATCGAAAACGTCCAGGACTGGGTGTACCGAATTCGCGAGTGCTGCCCCTCGCTCCGTTATCTGTCCCTGCTGGGGAACCCCGGCGCGACGTCCTCCTTCAACGGGAACTCCACGCTGGAACACAACGACTACCGGATGATGGTGCTGGCGGTGCTGCCCCAGTTGCGCCACCTGGACGACGCCGAAGTGAACTCGAGCCAGCGGGCCCAGGCGCGACAGTTTAAGCACAGCTACAATCTGGGCCAGACGCCGTTCAACATCTTCGAGAGCATTGGCCGGGGTCAGCAGCAGGCAAACAAGAGGGCGTCGGTGAGGCGACGACGCCTGCGGGATCCCAAGGAGGAGGAGGATTCCTAGATGAACTTGGGGTTTTTTTTTTGACTGAACCAAAGTTTAGCATTTACATTGCAAGCATCGAATATTCGTTTGGAATTAAGAGACTTCATGTGCACGCCATATTGTATCTCCAACGTAGTTTTAATTGTATTTTATACAAAATATTTTAAACTGTAATTTTTACACTCGGTTTGTACCTAACAATTTCAATTATACTGAAAGCAGATTTAAAGAAAAAATCTTACTTGTTTTACTATCTATAAGGTGAGAACATCCTATTTCGTCCTACCATTTTACTATGCACATCATCCAGAATCTTGTGCAGAGAGATTTTTGTTACCAGCATTTAAGTGCCTTTCATCATTTGAAAGCAAAAAAGATCATCACTCTATGAAGATCTGTATATAATTCAATTTAATGAATTTCTGCACATAAATGAATCAGTACATTTCGATGATAACCTTCGTGAAGGTTACGGGAGCTAATGACCAATAGGGTTATAGTTCCCCTAATAATATCAATAACAACAACAACAACTTTGTGAAGGCACTGAAGGAACTTTTGTTCTCAATCAAATGTGTTTCAATATTTGCATAATTTCATGAAGCAATCATTGAATAATGATAACATAACATCATGAGTTATAGGAAAAATCAAATCAAATCAAATTATTCGCTCTACACCATTGCCTTGGCGTTCTCGATTTCGAGATTCCTACTCGAAACTAGGTGTCCGAAGGTTTGATTGTTAAGGCAATTGCAAACCTCTTTTTACACCTAAGCTTCCATCCATCCCGGGATTCGAACTGACGACCTTTGGATTGTTAGTCCAACTGCCTACCAGCGACTCCACCGAGACAGGACCCAGGGAGACGACTCCTACACCTGGACTGAGCTTACGACCTAACCTTTTTAGGTTAGTCCGGGGCCAACATTTACTTCCCTGTCCGACGGAAGGCGTGATCAGACAAACTCGTCTCAAAATTTGCCACCGGTACCTTCTGGGATCGAACCCAGGCCGACTGGGTGAGAGGCAATCACGCTTACCCCTACACCACGGTCCCGGCTAAGTTATAGGAAAATCGTTACCAAAAAGTGTCAACAAGTGTAGGGCACTATTTTAAAATTAAATCATAGTTTTGTGTATCATCAAAAATGTTCTGTATTCAAATTGGTCCAGGAAGTCATAATTTTTAATTGGCAACACGTTAAAGCTTAAATGAAAAAAAAATATTTGCCTAAATTTTTTTACGAATTTCTTTCTAAAAACAAAACGCAAAAAATGCCACCCAAAGCCAATACCAACATCCTGCAGGAAACTTCTTTTTGGATATGTATGCTTTTTGATTAATTAGTGTTTGTCACTTCAGTGCCAAGATACAGCAATTTTTTAAAAAGAAAAAAATCCATTTTTCGAAATTCCTAAATTTCAAAAGGTACTTCAAAATGCTTATTGCAGTAATGCCGCTATCAAACATGTAAAAAATTGTAAGAAGATTAAAAAGTTGCTATTTGTTTAAATATGCATTAAACAGCGATATACAACGTTTTCTTAATTGTTTACAATCAATCTTACATTTGTTTTTGAATGAAAATTTGAATTTCAACCAATATTTTTTAAGCCCATGATTTTTTTTGAGAAATTTTGAAGGTACAAAAATGGCAATGGACATGTTCTGTCACGAATGATTGAGTATCCATTATATTAATTCTTATTTTCGATATTTTTTATATAATTTACGGTATTAAATACGGCATCTTTTCCACTGCTAAACATATGGTACTGGTTCTGACTATTGAAAAAAATCCTTAAACTTTGTCAAACAAAAAAATTAAAATCATAAAAAACCGTTTCTAAACGATGGACATTTACAGAATAAATTTCACAGAATATTTATTTTTGGAAATTTAAAAAAAAATCATGCGGATAAAATAGATCCAAAGAAGCGAGAAATTTTATAACTATTTTTCTTAGTTTTGACTTTGGTGAAATTTGAAAATCTGACTCAAAAAAACATTTTGCAAGAATTGCTTAAAAGATAAAGATGACGTGAAGATTTCCATCATTGCCATGATTTTTCGTTCAATGATATAAATTTTGCGTCGCTTTTAATATTTCGACCAAATTCCTTTTACAAGTTGTTTGGAATAGTACCCTACACATGCTGATTCCTTTTGGTAACGATTATCCCATTCCTTGCGAAGTTATGGAAATCGTCATTAATCAATGATTGCCAATTAGGACGTTAATGATTGTTCCACAAAATTATATAAATTTTGAGACACATTTGATTTAGATCAAAAATTCCTTCAGTGGCTTCAAGAAGGCAACAACCGGCACATGCTGATTCTTTTTGGTAGTGAAAATCGTTAAATTGAATTTTGTACAGAATATTTTAGGGTGATGATCAATTATCTCCGAAAATGATCAACGGCTTCACCTTAAAGTAAAATCTGAATTTAAAATTGAAAACTCGGATTAGTTTTCAAAAAGCCGTAACAGCCATTGGTAAACAAAGTCCTTTTTGCATCGGTATTCGACCTACTTACGAAAAACCAACATCAAAAATGCTCGAGATTGTTCATCTACACGTCCTTCAAGTGCCCCATACTTGAAATAAATGAAATTTTGTTTCATTTTCGAGAAAAACGAAAATTAGTGTCAGAGGTCGGAGTGGCTCTTACAGCTTTTTGAAAACTCACCCGAGAAAAGTACATTACATTTTGTTTATAAAATGTTCTTTTTCAAGTTATAGCAATTTTGAGGTACACATGTTACATTCGAGCAATTCCAGCCCAAAACAGGAATTTTTAGGTACTTTTTTCTCGACCCTCTCTGATTTCAATGAAACTTTGTAGACATGTTATCCTACGCTTATATAAGCCATTTTTGTGTATATGGAGCCAGTAACACTCGATAATGGCATTTGAGAAGGGCGTAAGTGTTTTCAATATTTTTGTATTTCGTAATTTAAATATTGCTGTATCTCAAAGCCTTTGGTTCGTATCAAAAAGTGGTCAAAGACAAACTTGTAGGAAATTTGACGGGCTTTTCGAAAAAAATACACTGAAACAAAAAAAAATCAATTTTAATGAGATTTTTTTTCGTTCAAATTTTTTGTGAAAATAGCCTAAAATGTTACAAAAAGACTCACGAAAAATGCAGGATGGAGCAACTCATCTAAAAAAAATACAAAAATCATTTACTGAAACTGTTTTTTTAAGTGCTCTAAACATCAAAAGTTGCAGAAACCGATAGTTGGAATCTATTCTCCATACAATTTTACATAAAAGTCTCCATATTGACCATTGTCCTAAGTCCAATCCTTGTGAAGTTACAGCAGCTTTAAAAATAAAAATGTTGCAAAAATAGGTTTTTTTATGGTTTTTTTTCGTGAGTATTTTTTGTGAGTCTTTTTGTAACATCTTAGACTATTTTCACAAAAATTTTGAACGCAAAAAAAATCATGGGCTCACCTTCAAATTTGACTTTTAAACTTAAAAATCAAAAAATCTCAAAAAAGTTGAATGTTTTTTTTGTTTCAGTGTATTTTTTTATTCGAAAAGCCCGTCAAATTTCCTATAAGTTTTTTTTGACCTCTTTTTGATACGAAGCAACGGCTTCGAGATACAGCGATATTTAAATTACGAAATACAAAAATATTTAAAACACTTATGCCCTTCTCTAATGTCGTCATCGAGTGTAACTGGCTCCATATACACAAAAATGGCTTATATAAGCGTAGGATAACATGTCTACAAAGTTTCATTGAAATCGGAGAGGATCGGGTACAACCGATTCCCTATTTGACATGGAATTGCTCATTCATTTTCGTATTTTGCATTTTAGAATTAGGGTAGGGTAGTCATCAATGAGACACTTTTGGTTTTCAACTTTCAACGATTTTGCTAATTTTTTCATCAGCATATTTTAATGAGCTTTTTGTTGCATTTTATTTCTTTAAGTGTGTTCTAACATTGACTAAAATATGAGATCGATCCGACATCTACAGCCAGAGTTATTCAACTGTCTCATTGTAGACGCACTTGGCAGGAACAATGAGACAGCTGGGGAACAATGAGACACTCTACGAAAATCAATACTTTTCTAGTAAAACATTATGTTTTTGTATTGTTCCATTATAGGTGGCTTGCCTTGAACATTTTAGAGCAATTTTGCCAACATGAAACTTTAATTAACAAAAGTTATACTAAAAAGTATTTAAATTTAGTAAAATCCATATATTTATACCAAATAACATTGTATTTTTGGTTAAATGAAGTTAAAACTCTATAAATATGCCAAAAATCACTTTCAATTCATGTTTTGAAAGATTTACGTGTGTTTTGAAATGTTTAATGAAGAAAAATCAAAGTGTCTCATTGTAACCCATGGGCTAAAATGAGTGGGGAACAATGAGACACCCCTAGATTCTGAGTATATTCTAAATTTTGGTCAAACCTAATGAAGGACATTGTACTGCTTAAAAAAATATAATTTTAAAATCGCGAAAAAAACGAAGTCTTAGAGAACTACTCATCTTTTGAATGATGTTTAATACATTATTTCAAATCTGACTGATGACTAACAATCAGTTTCTCGCGATAACTCTCTTGTAACAAATCCCCTCAAAGGGGTCATATGTAAATAAAAACTGTCAATAGCAAACTTCGTCAATTTGTTTTACTATCAAACTTTAAACAACCTCTATAACTGCGCATCAACCTATCTTCTTCTCTGCTCGATCGCGACTCAAGTCGACTCTGATTCAGCCCGTAACCAATTATTATAATTTGCAGTTTATTACCGGGGACTCTTCCCAACAAAGACGCTGGAGGTTGTTTGATTTAGTCATTTTGAATGGCGTGTTAAAGGATAACTGTGGCTCGTGGATCAGCTAAAATGCTAATTTGTTCACGTGGTAGTTGCATCGGTTTAAAATTAGCGACTGAGCAACCAACCAACAAAACTGAAAAATATAAATTGATTAGTCATGATTTGATTTGCAAACAAAAGACATGGTCTGAAGTCGATAAAATTGCAATAGTTTTTCGTGGGTTCTACAACAAATGTTTTTTTAAACGTCAATCGAATGCCAAAATCATTCTATGCCAAGCTGATCAAGACATCATCCTCTAAAATCACTATCAATCTCCAGGATCGCATTCATCACAAGAATGCAAAACAGTCGAGAAAGCCCATCGCACGTGTAGCGCCCCTAGGACAATCTTTATGTTTCCCCGTCACGTCACGTCACGGTTACAGCACATGATCACAATATCACTGCCCAGATCGATGTCAACTCTGGCTCGTTGTTGGCAGTTCTAGCAGCCCACCCAACCTGAGCGCTGCAGACTGTAATTAAAACTCGCAAGTCTCGGACGTGCTCCAGCGACTTGATGAGTCTTTTGCTGCATTTTTGGGGTAAAGTTACAATGTTTGAACAATTTTGAAATGATACATGAAATGATTTCTGGAGTTTTTTTTTTGAAAAGGTTCAATAAACCAAATTTTATGTTTTTACTTTTTGGGTGTTTTTGAATACGCCTGACTCAAGGCGGTTTCAAAAATACTCAAAAAGCAAAAATTGGAAATTTGGTTTATTGGACCTTTTCAACAAAAAAAACTCCAGAAAAATGAAAAATCTAATAACTTACAAAGTGTTGTTCAACGTTAGCACCGGCAGTTGTTCCCATTTCACCCCGTAATTCAATGCCAAGGTGGCCAAAGTCAAACGAGCTTATTTGGCTTGCCGGTACCTAACAGTCACGTGTGGGGGTGGAACCGTGTCTGTCACCTCCAGTCCATGCAAATTATGGAGTGTGACCGGACAATTGAATTTTTTGCACTCGGCGTCTCCTCAAATAGCATCGTCGTTTATTGCTTGATTGATTGGAAATTCCGGATTGTTTACGTGCAAGATACATATTACTAAAATATTTTGTGATTTTTAGATTTAAAACTTCTTGACCCACGAATGATTAAAAATAAATTAAAATTGATATGAGATTTTTTTAAATTGAAACATGGGATACTATAATCACGTCTATTGATTTCAAATGTAAAAATAATTTATTTTATTTAATAAACGTATACAATTGGGTACTAAAGCCCTATGTCATTTTTTATGTACAACGGTAAAAAACACGATCAAAAACCATTTCTGATCACTTTTTTTCATTTTAATGCAAAAAAAATAATGACAAGACAACATTTTTTTTGATGGATCAACTGTGGTCCCCTTGGAACGAGCTGTCAAGTAGGAACTTTTCTGTCAAGAAGGACCGCGAGGTTAATTTTCCAAAATTTATTTAAAAATCCATTTTAAACTCTATGTGGTCGTACAAAGGGTCATTGTACTCAGAAAAATAAGCTTTATCGCTGTAAAAAATAATATCAGGAATCTAAGCTTCATTTTAGGACCCAATTGATGAACAAAAGACAAACACATAAGAAAAAATCTAAATTATTTTTAATTTGCATGCAATGATTGAATGCATCCAAAATCTTTAAAAAAAAATCAAAAACTCTCCATCATCTAACGCGACTCTTTCCTCTCACTCTCGCGTGTTGACTTGGCATTCCACGTCGCAATCATCCAATTGACATTCACGAGGTTCCATTTCAGGGTTCATATCACACCACAAAAGGCAATGATGCCATCCACCAATACCAGCAAGTAACGTAAAGGTAAAGAGAATACAAAAAAAATCCGCGCAAATTCGCGAAATCAGCTCCGAACCACACACACAACTTTCAGAAAACGAGCGATAATGGGGCTGTATTGCGTCGTATGATCACAACTTCGCCAAACACACCCCTATCAGGCCAATGTTTACTACCACTGTAAACACGGAGTCAACACGTTGTGGTGGTTTGGTTTGGGGTCGCGAATTGTAAACAAACGAGCGCGTGTGGTCGTAAGTGGGGTTGGGTGTGTTGGTAAAATTATTTTAAATTGCGCTCCAGAATTTTTGTTCTGTCTGCACCACCGAACTGTTTTATTTGAACAAAGTAAAATAAATACAACCTGGTTTATTTTTAAATCCAAGAGCGTTTTTTTTGTTTTCTATGCTATAATTGATTGATTGATTTACACTAAACACTTTTTCTTCAATCTATCCTCCATTACAACTTTTTTCAGTTGTTATGTCAACAGATTTTATCGAATTATTATTACATAAATTGGTAGATTAAGATTTACTTAAAATGTACATAAGATTTTAAATTTAAATGTATATTAAGTATTTTTTTATCCCTTCTCAACCCCAGGTGAAACTTTTTTATACTGGCCTAACTAATACTCGAATGGAGGTAACACATTAAATTTATTTAAATTTATGCAATACATTTATTTCTTTGTCGTTTTCCTTTTTTTTAATTATTGAAACAAGAAAATAAAAGTGGGTTGCATGTCTTTATGGCAGGTTCAGGATTCGATCCAATTTAACTAGGGGGGGGGGGGGGGCAAAAAATAAAAAAATATAAAAGTTAAAATAACAAGCCATAGTCTTCACATTTAAATGAAAAAAGTGTTTAAAAATGCATTTTACACTAGTTCAGTTGTTTTGCAATCTCTAGTTTTTAAAAATTTAAGATCTGACAAAAATAAAAATTGTATCGAAAAAAAAGATTTTGCATCGAAAATTTAAAAAAAAAAGATTTTTTAATAAACCCAAACATGCTAAAAATGATTTTAAACGCAGAAGAATGTATTTTAATTTGATTTCAGCTGGTTGCACTTGAATTTTCATTGAAATTTTGAAGTTTATTGTAAAAATATTTTTTTGCCCCCTGATTTTTCGGGCCAATTTTGAAGGGGGGGGGGGTGACAAAAACTTTTAAAAATATTTGTACCAGCCTTATCAGGCACAAAACACAAAATGTAGTTCAGTGTCGAGATAAGAAGGCTCCTGCATCCCCTCGTGTTGAGCTTGCGCAGAAATTTTGTTAGTCGGTGTAATTATTCTGAGTGAAAAAAAAGTAGCTGATTGTGATTCTATCTTCTTTTTTCTTGCTAGCACTGATAATGTCAGTCCTTCCTTTATCATCGTTGATCGGAAGGCACGCCGCCGGTTGAGTATGAGTCGTAGTAATTGTGTTCCAAAATTATTCGTGTCTTGAGTGTCATTTTTGTTGAGTATTTGGTGTTTTTAGCTTTTTTAATCTTAATTAATTGTTTGTGCACGACACCGTTCCTCCCGATCAACGCTGATATAGGAAGGGCTTTTAAAATCATGATCTGGAGGCACGGTGTCGTGTTAATTGTGTGTACATTTTTCGAATAAGGTGTCAATTTTCACGGTGAAAACGTCATTTCTGCATAATCGTTTATCGGAAGATGCGCTGTCATTTTTTATCGTCGAGTTCAGCGATGGAATAATCATCATCAAAAGAAAATTATTGGATGTTCATCAAGAGAAAAAATCCGAAAGGGAGCATGCTCTCCTCTCTCGCGCACGAAAGATCGGTAAAAGGAATCTAAAAAACTAACATAATCCACCTATGTGGTTAGAGCCTTCCTCACAACAATGGCTGAACATAAGTTTCATCTATTTTTTAGATCCGGCTTCCAAAAAGTACATCGATATCACTTAAGTGACCATATCTCGAGACAGAGTTGCCAGATCTTCAATGTTTTAGACTCGTTGGAAAGGTATTTGGATAATCTTATCAACAATAGGTCGGATGGTGGATCCGGACATAGTTTACATACATTTAAGTGAGATCCGGCTTCAAAAAGTAAATCAATATCACTTAAGTGGCTATATGTCGAGACAGGGTTGCCAGATCTTCAATGTTTTAGACTAGTTGGAAAGGTCTTTTGATAATCTAACCAACGATGGGTCGGATGAAGGACCCGGACATAGTTTACATACATTTAAGTGAGGTCCGGCTTCAGAAAAAGTATATCAATATCACTTAAGTGGCCATATCTCGAAACAGGGTTGCCAGATCTTCAATGTTTTGGACTCATTGGAAAGGTCTTTTGATATGTTAACCAACAATAGGTCGGATGGTGGATCCGGACATAGTTTACATACATTTAAGTGAGATCCGGCTTCAAAAAAGTACATCAATATCACTTAAGTGGCCATATCTCGAGACAGGGTTGCCAGATCTTCAATGTTTTGGACTCATTGGAAAGGTCTTTTGATAACCTAACCAACGATGTGTCGGATGATGGACCCGGACATAGTTTACATACAGTTAAGTGAGATCCAAATATATGTGAAAAAACATTTTTATACATAACTTTTGAACTACTTATACGACGTTTTTATACGAAGTTCATTTTTAGAGCAGGATTATAGCCTTACCTCAGTGAGGAAGGCAAAAATGATCATCTTGATAATTCGGCGGAATACCTTTTTCAATACTACATTTCTGGAGTTTTTTTTTAAAGGACCTATAAACCAAATTTTAATGTTTTGCTTTTTGGGTGTTTTTAGAACCGCCTTGAGTCAGGGGTATTCAAAAACACCCAATAAGCAAACAAATGAAAATTTGGTTTATAGGACCTTTTAAAAAAAACTCCAGATTTGCCGATGTAACGTCACACGTCGAAAAATGACCTGTCACATTTTGAAGATTGGCAATGTGTGTAAGAAAAGTGAAATAAATAATTTTAAGTGGTGCTGACAAGGAAATTCACCAATAATCATCAGCAGATTGATTATTTTGGAGAATTTCGGGAGCGATTTTCTTTTGCGTGATTCGCCTCCTCTCTCTTTCGCGGGTGAAGAAAGTTCGCAAGCGAAATTGATTGTTTTGCGGTTATTCCATGGTCGAGTTAATAGCGGATTAAAATTAAAATTTATTAGATATTGAAAAACTACTGTGTGTGTGTTAACCTGCAAAAACCTTCCCATAGCGTCATAGATTGCAGGGCTCGCCGACGGGTCCTCCCCAGGGTTGATAGATATGCACCGTGCAGTGCAGATTTGTTAGGTGTAGAGCTTTTTGCTAAACAAAGCACCCATGATTTTTAGAGCTTTCCGCAATGCAAAACACCCTTCTAATTGAAGTGTGCTTATTTTATATAAGCACTCACACATGATAAGCACGTGTGCGCACGCGTGCTTATTTGAATTTATCTTCATAGTTCTTTTTGTAGCGTTGAATTGAAAGGCAATTAAAGTATTTTCTTTTTTTAATCAACGATATAATGGAAAATAATGTTTTAACACGTGAACAGAATGAATAAAAATCATGATAGAAGAGGTTTCAGTGAAGCAACTCATTGTTGAGCCTAATCAATAATATGTTATGAAGTGTTTCCTCCGATAAACGTGACCTTAGTTTAGAAAGAATGAAAGCGAGTGCGCTGAACGAGCGCTCCACAGAAACTTGAGTGGCCGGAGAGGACAAAACTACTGAAACAAGCTCCCACATTTCTTGATCCTTGCCCATTTCCTCAAAGCAGTATTCGATTATGTTCTGGTTTTCGGTCAGCTTCAGTCGAGGCTTCAGTGAAAGATTCTCGAGTTTTTCAAGTGTTGATCCAGATTGCGTCTGCTCGAACGAATTTTCGTGGTCAACCAGGAACTCTTCCAGAGGGTCTTCGTCAGAGTTAACTGACTGACTCGACCTTGGAACTCCTTGCGGTTGGTCGGTTCCTTTTCTAAGACTTATTCGCCGCAGGACGAGCTTCAGATGGCGCTAAAATATTTTTGAATGTAAATTTTTACTGCAAAAATGAGAAAAAACAATTGTTGCTTACCAACGCAGCTGCTCTTTGATCATCGTCAAAAATAGGACTTTGCTTGTAGTTTATTCGCTGATCTACGTATGCTGCGGCCAACACGGCCTTGTTGTTCAGTAGAGAAGGCTCTCTTTTCTCCATATTTTGAAGGAGCTTCAACGACATTGTATCGTTCTGCTTTTTGAGCGCGAGCTTGCATCGGAACCACAAGATGTAGAAATCGCTCAGAGTTAACTGCTCTGCCTGTAAAGCATAAGTCAACACCGCCATCGGTTTGAAGCCGTGCACAAACGCTTCAATAAAGTCCCACTCCGACTCGGATAAATGGCAGACCTTGTCGTTTTTGGTCATGTTCGCGATGTACTGCTTGTTGTCCTGGAGGGATTTGGCCATGGCGTAAGCAGAGTTCCAACGCGTGTCGCAGCTAAGAACCGGCTTGTTGATATTGTCACTCTTGAGTAAATTTTTGTACGGCATTTTTCGTAGATTCTTAACAAACGCCTTGATCGCCGAGATGTGTTTCCGCATGTTTGTCTCCTTCAGGGTGTCCAGCACGGCCAATTGCGCCGTATGTGCAGCACAACGGACGGCCGAAAATATGTTCCGTAGTTCATCAGTACGATCAAAGTCTTCGTCATCGACTCTTTGGGGTTTTTCGTCGCCATCCTCGTCCCCGCTCTCGGAACAGCTTTCTTCATGGCTAAAAATTGATGATGTTGTATTGATGAAGTAACGGAATCGACCAAGAATATAATACTTACAGCTCTTCAAGGAGTTCATCCAAGTCTAATTCAATCAGCTCGCTTGTAAGAAGCATGTTTGACCCATTATCTGTGGTAATTGAGTAAATCGACTCCAAATCAATACCGTAGTTTTGCAGCACCCGCATGACCTCTTCTTTGATAACTTTCGCCGTGTGCCGCTGCTTGAGCTGGATGATGCCAAGAGTTCGGACAACCTGCTTCTTTCGCTTCATGAACTGGATATTTATGCCCAACATGTCTCGATCAAGACGAGTAGCAATGTCGAGCTTGAGACAGATGAATTTACCAGTAACTTCTCGGATGATCTTCGATTTCACCTCTCCGGCAATGTCCGATAACATTGGTTTTACAGAAACCGAATTGATGGCCGGAATGTTCAGAGCTTCTTCGTACGGATTCATTAGGCAACGCATGGCTGGGCTGTTAAGGGTTCGCAGCGACAACCCGTGGACGGAAACCAGATCGACAACCGATTTTTCGTACGTAGCTTGGTCCATCCGTACTTTCGTCTTCTTAACTTTTGGTTCCGGTCCAATGGCGTCTTCTTCGTTGATCAATCCGAGTTCGATGGCTTCTTTCCGGTGAAAATTCAGGTAGTGGCGCTTGTAAGAAAAATTTCGACGAGATTTGTTGATGGTCTTGCAGATGTTACACTGGGCTTCTTTTGTTTCCGGGTTGACTTCGAACAAGTCCGCACCGAGTTCACGCTTCCGGTCGCGATTTGCCATTTCGATTGGGTTAGATTAGAACCGAGGGTTAAACGCGTCAGATAAGCTCCGCTGCTCGGAAAAAAGTGGATTGTTAATTTTTCAAACACCAACTGGTAACCATACGCACGAGCTTCCATAGACACAGCGTGCAGAACATAAGCACTTGCACGACACGCCAACTTTTCGTGTGCAGTACCAGATCATAGAGTCCTTGGAAAATTCAGCTGTGTCTTTTAATCAACCCTGGTCCTCCCCATAGCATCGTAGCTCGGGAGGCATCGAAAAACCAATATCTTATCCTACTAGCTCTTAATATATTAGTCCTTTGATGCTTGAAGGACAAGCTGTAGATTCAACGGCCTCAAGCGGTGTCAACAGGTATATAGCGAAAATCTATATGCTTGATTAGTCTGAAACTTCAACTATCGGACTAAAATTCCTCCCTTTCGTTGAACTGCAGGCTTTTTGGGTAGGAGGGATCTGTCAATAATGGAGTAGCATCTCATTAACAGTCAACCATGCTGATGCTCTTGACTGTATTACATCTAGGAAAATAGACAGATTTCGTGCCTATAAAAATACATATAAAAATGTGTGAAATTACATAATTTTATGTTTAACTTTAATATCTCCACATTATCATAGGTAAAATTACATCGAGAGAGAGTAAAATTCAACCATCAAATTATTCAACCTTTCAAAATTAAACTTTGTTTACTGTATTTGTGTAGTTTTTGATTAACTA
Organism: Culex quinquefasciatus; assembly: GCF_015732765.1. NCBI lineage: Eukaryota > Metazoa > Arthropoda > Insecta > Diptera > Culicidae > Culex > Culex quinquefasciatus. The sequence continues at coordinate 171,557,603 of NC_051863.1, forward strand.
GAATTTTCCTTCATATTTCTATTTTTAAAATTAATTCAATAAAATTTTAATAAAATTTTAAACAAAATGCATTTGTCTTAAATGTGCATTTTTCTTTCTATTGAACTCATATGAATTTAATTCATGGCAAAGCTGTAATATAAAAAAACTTTTTTTGTTTTCAAAGAAACCTGCCCCGACCAAACAAAGTAAATAGGCCAAAAACAAAGTGTTTGCATTCGACTCATTCGTCTGAAATTTCTAGTAAATTGTCCACGCTCTATACAACATATTTTTTTGTACGAGCAAATGACCACGATTAAGGGAGAAAAGGGTCTACAAAACGAAAAAACTTTTTTTTCGTGATTCTATTGTCCGAAGTGATTTTTATCCGAGGCCTTCGGATATTCGAGTCTGGACTGTAATAAAATCATGTAGCTTTCGCTTTTCAGTGATTTCTAATGTAGGAAGTCCTACATTTACAAAAAAGTTAAAATTTAGAGTTTTATTTGAAAGGTCATATAATCTATTGTGTTTCAATAGTTTATAGCTGGAATTTTTTTTTGAAAAGGTCCAATAAACCAAATTTTCAGTTTTTGCTTTTTGGGTGTTTTTGAATACCCCTGACTCAAAACGGTTTAAAAAACACCCAAGAAGCAAAAACTGGAAATTTGGTTTATTGGACCTTTTCAAAAAAAAACTCCAGATAAAAACTTTAAAAAACTGTGAAAAATGCTTTATTGTTTTTTCGTTTGTAGGTAACTTTAACCTTCTTGGTCATTTGCTGCCTATAAGACAAAATGTTTTGCTATTTTTTGAATCAACTTATTTCAACATATTTTGTCCAAACTTCGACTCACAGTTCTCTCCTCACGCTCACACCACCCCACCAATTCAACCAGCGACGTAGTTTACTGTGTACTCTCCATACTACACACACGCTCGCACAAACAAAAATCAACACAACTCGCGGCTCCCCTTCTTTGCTCCACTGGACGACCCACACTCACAACCAGAACCTGTCAGTCGCTATCCGACCAGCAATTGAACCGGACGTGTGCGATACTCGAGAATTACCCCTTCCTCTTTATTTTGTTCTGCGAGGCAAAGCCTACTACGCGTTTCGCGCGAAGAACGTTGATGCGTACGCGTCTAACCGGAATCCAAGTGACCTGCGCGACACGATACTGCTTCGAAGAAGGCCGTTCCAGGAAGTGCGCGCAGAAGGGCAATCAAAGTAGGCGTGCAGCTACCTGTAGCATGAAACTGTAAGAAGTGTGGTTGATACAAAGCGAGACCCATAGGTTAGGTAGTCGCTACCAGCATAGAATCCACGACTAGGCAAAAACTTGTTTTATGCTAATTGGGTCGCGCTCGTTGATGAATGAACCTGCAGTGTTGACGACGTCAAACTCCAGTGAGGCTTGCAGTTTTTGCCGAGGTTTACAAAGCAGCAGTCAGAGTGCATCGGTCAGTCTACAAAGAGAAGAAAGAAAGCTGTGCTGAGCGAAGCGAAGCGGTCATTTCAAGACTTGTAGGCAATCGTCCGTTGGATGCGTTGGTGAAATCGTAGCAGGCAGTGACTTAACAGCGGTCAATTATATAAATCGAAGTAGCCAAAGTACAGCTTAAGGTGAAGACAGAAGAGAAGACTCATCTGGTGTGCGCGTACGTGCTGTTGGAGGTGTGTTCAGCTGCTGATAGCGCAGCACCCACAAGTTCAGCTGACAACGTCATCGACGACGTGACGTGACGTTATCGACAACTCTTGATAAACTGCAGGTAATTCTAGTTGGATGTCGCGGCCTACTGCGGCACCATCACGACTCGCAATCTAGAAGGCCTTGATAACAGCTGCAGTGTTGTGCACAGACGGTTGGGAAGTAGATCACGCAACCCTTCGAACACCTGTGTGCGTGCGTTACGTTTTGTGTGAATGTGTGCGTTAGTGTGATACGCGGGGGGAACTTGGTCATCATCACAGTGCGGCGTGGCCTTGACGAAATCCGGCTTCAGCGTTTTCTCCGACGTTTGTAGAAAAAATGCCTCAAAAATAACTGCATTGACAAGAAGTTTAAAATTTAAACAATTCGAACAAAACTTCCAAACAAATCACTGCCTGCCTTTTGAGCTGTTTACATCGAACCGCAGAAGGCGATTTGTTATTACAAGTGTTGGCTATATGGTTGATTAGCTGGCAGCCGCCACGCCGGTCAGCTGGGTAGAGGTCTGCTACAGGTCAGATCTAGATCACGTGCTGTGGCATCATCCGCAGCCATCAACGGCACATCTATTTCGTGTGGATTGGTGTGGATCTTTGATGGGCAAGATCGTTGATTGGGGTGGTAGATTGAGAAAACTAGGCGTGAAGTGAGAAGTTTTGATGAAAGGTTATTAAAGGTTGCATTGAAAGTTGAAGGGAAATCGATTTTTTTTTTCAGATGTTATTGATATCATTGATTGTTTATCCTGGGATGTGAATTCGATTGATTTTCAATAACAACCGCAAGGTTAATTATTTTTAAATAAGTGTCTCAGCAACCAGGTATCTGATTTTTTGTCTTAAGTTTTGTTAAAAATTGAAATTAATAGAATGGTACGATAACTTATGTGAATTATCTATTGATATCCAACAAGCTATGCAGTATCCTATGTTTTAGGGCAATTTAAATTAAACTTTGATCTTGCTAGTTTCTATAAAAAATATAAATGAATTTAAAGATTTTTAGAAGGGCCTTCAAGCGATGGATTTCCTATGTTCAAGGTTATCAAATGGTGCTTGTGAGAAAATAGTACAAACATTTTTAAAATACAATAATCACAAACTGTTGATTTTTTATATGAAAAACGGAAAAATATTTTTATCTTTTTTTTAACTAACTTTTTGAGAATCAGCCTTCGTCATGCACACGAGACACGTGTAGTGAGTCTTCACCAAAATTTTGAGCCGATTTGGTCAACGCAATGTTGAGATATCGTGGTACCCATTTTTTGAAACTGCTAAATTAAAATAGCTATAGCTCGGCAATGGTACATCCAAATGTCTTCATATTTATTTTGTTAATATATGAAAATGTATATTTTAATGCCCTGAAAACAAATTTAAAAAAATAGTGTGTGATCATACGAACCCTTGACATTTTTGCCAATTTACATGTATGAAGGGATGGAATAATCGGAAAAAATCAATTTCGCTTGCGAACTTTCTTCACCCGCGAAAAAGAGAGGAGGCAAATCACGCAAAAGAAAATCGCTCGAGAAATTCTCCAAGAAAATCAATCTTCTGACGATTTTTTATGAATTTCTTTGTCAGCACCATTAAAAAATACTTATTTCACTTTTTTTTTTTTTTTTTTTTTTTTTAATTTATATTTATTCAAATTTCTTTTCCATGTACATTCATTCAGTTAAAATATTATTGAGTGTCCAATCACAAACGATGACTTTTCACCTCAATTTTAAATACTAGCAACTTTCATTTATTCATGAAATATTGTAGCTTTCGCTATTCAGTGATTTCAAATGTAGGAGGTCCTACATGTACAAAAGGAAAAGGGATACCTTAAAACTAACTTATAAACTATATAAAGAGCGGATCAATGCAGCTGAAGACTGCAATGATTTTTGTCGAAATGCATCAATTATCTTATTGGACATAACATCCAAAGTGTCCACTTCGGCTAATTGATGAAGTTCACTGGTGCTGAACCAGGGAGGAAGTTTCAGAATCATTTTCAGAATTTTGTTCTGAATCCTCTGAAGTTTTTTCTTCCTGGTTAAGCAACAGCTTGTCCAAATCGGCACAGCATAAAGCATGGCAGGTCTGAAAATTTGTTTATAAATTAACAGTTTATTCTTGAGACAAAGTCTAGAATTCCTGTTTATAAGTGGATACAAACATTTAATATATTTGTTACATTTAACCTGGATACTTTCAATGTGATCCTTGTAAGTAAGGTTTTGTCAAAACCAAGTCCAAGATATTTCACTTGATCCTCCCACTTTAAATTTACCTCATTCATCTTTATAATGTGATGACTTTTTGGTTTAAGAAAATCAGCCCTTGGTTTGTGAGGGAAAATAATAAGTTGAGTTTTGCAGCATTTGGAGTAATTTTCCATTCTTTCAAATAAGAATTGAAAATATCCAAGCTTTTGTAATCTTCTTGTGATGACACGAAGGCTTCTGCCTTTGGCGGAGATGCTTGTGTCATCAGCAAAAAGTGATTTCTGACATCCTGGGGGCAAATCAGGCAAGTCAGAAGTAAAAATATTGTATAAAATTGGACCCAAAATGCTTCCTTGAGGGACGCCAGCACGTACAGGTAGTTGATCAGATTTGCTATTCTGATAACATACCTGCAGAGTACGATCCGTCAAATAATTTTGAATAATTTTCACGATATAAATCGGAAAATTAAACCTTTTCAATTTCGCAATCAATCCTTTATGCCAAACACTGTCAAATGCTTTTTCTATATCAAGAAGAGCAGCGCCAGTAGAATAGCCCTCAGATTTGTTGCTTCGAATTAAATTTGAAACTCTCAACAACTGATGAGTAGTTGAATGCCCAAGGCGAAATCCAAACTGCTCATCAGCGAAAATTGAATTTTCATTAATGTGCGTCATCATTCTATTAAGAATTATTCTTTCGAATAATTTACTAATAGATGAAAGCAAACTAATGGGCCGATAGCTTGAGGCTTCAGCAGGATTTTTATCCGGTTTCAAAATCGGAATTACTTTGGCATTTTTCCAACTACTGGGAAAATATGCCAAATCAAAACATTTGTTGAAAATTTTGACCAAGCTACTTAAAGTTGCTTCTGGTAATTTTTAATTAAAATGTAAAAATGCCATCCTCACCAGGGGCTTTCATATTTTTAAATTTTTTGATAATAGATTTTATTTCATTCAGATCCGTATTAAAAACTTCATCTGATGAAAATTCTTGTTCAACAATATTCTGAAATTCTATTGAAATTTGATTTTCAATAGGACTCAAAACATTCAAGTTGAAATTATGAGCACTCTCAAACTGCTGAGCAAGTTTTTGAGCTTTTTCCCCATTAGTTAATAGAATATTATCACCATCTTTTAAAGAAGGGATTGGTTTTGAGGTTTCTTAAGAACCTTTGAAAGTTTCCAAAAGGTTTGGAATAAGGTTTAATTTGTTCGACATCTCTTGCGAATTTTCATTTCGCAGGAGAGTGAATCTGTGGTCAATAACCTTTTGCAAATCTTTTTGAATTCGCTTCAGTGCAGGATCACGAGAACGTTGATACTGTCTTCGGCGAACATTTTTTAGACGAATCAAAAGTTGAAGATCGTCATCAATAATGGGAGAATCAAATTTGACTTGGACCTTAGGAATAGCAATATTCCTAGCATCCAAAATTGCATTAGTTAAAGATTCCAAGGCTGAATCAATATCAGCTTTGGTTTCTAAAACAAAATCATGATTTAAATTATTCTCAATATGATGCTGATACCTGTCCCAATTAGCTTTGTGGTAATTAAACACAGAACTATTGGGTCTGGTAACTGCTTCATGAGAAAGTGAAAAAGTTACTGGAAGGTGATCAGAATCAAAATCAGCATGAGTCACTAAAGGACCACAATACTGACTTAGATTTGTCAAAACCAAATCAATTGTTGATGGATTTCTAACAGAAGAAAAGCAAGTTGGCCCATTCGGGTATAAAACCGAATAAAGACCAGAAGTGCAATCTCTGAATAGAATTTTACCATTGGAATTTACTTTAGAATTATTCCAAGATTGGTGTTTGGCATTAAAATCACCGATAATCAAAAATCGAGATTTATGCCGAGTAAGTTTATTCAAATCCCCTTTGAAATAATTTTTATTTTCCCCAGTGCACTGGAAAGGCAAATATGCAGCTGCAATCATAATTCTCCCAAAAGAAGTTTCAAGTTCAATGCCCAAACTTTCAATAACTTTTAACTTAAAGTCACGTAAAGTGCTATAAGTCATACTACGGTGGATAACTATTGCAACTCCACCGCCATTTCGATTCATTCGGTTATTAGTTATAACTTTATAATCTGGATCACTTTTCAAATAAATGCCAGTTTTTAAAAATGTTTCGGTTATAACAGCAACATGCACGTTATGAACTCGTAAAAAGTTGAAAAATTCATTTTCTTTCGCTTTTAAAGAGCGAGCATTAAAATTCATAATATTGATGGAATTACTTAGATCCATGATTAAACTTTAGGGTAAGAACAACATCATTCGCAAATTTTAATCCAATCTGGATTGCTTCCATCATGGATGTAGCATTACTCATTGTTTGAATCAAACCAAACAGTGAGTTTTGCAAAAAAGTCATTTTTCAAACGTAACATCGCCGAGATCAGAAGATCCCAAAGCGTTGCCAGCAGAAAAATTTTCAAATGAAATTTGAGGTACCTGCCCAATTTGAAAATTGGTAGAGGATTTAAAATTCGTGGATGAACCCGAAACGACGTTAGCATAAGAAATGCCATTGTTGTTACCTAACTTTTCCACGGTAGGGGTATTTCTAGCATTGTTCGAGTGAGACAGCACGAACGTTTGATTTAAAGATGCAGGTACAACCTGACTTTGAGAAAATTTCGGTTTGGATTTCGGCTGATGCTTAGCACGAGAATCCAAAACCTTTTTCTGATGGGGCAATCCCAGAAATTTGATTTGTGATTTCCACCACAATTTGCACATTTAAATTGGGTGACTTCTTTCACGGGACAATTGTCCTTGTCGTGAGAAGAATCCCCGCAAACCATGCATTTTGGAACCATGGCGCAATGATCAGTACCGTGACCGAATGCCTGGCAACGCCGGCACTGGGTCAGATTCTGGCCATTACCGCCATGTTTCTTAAAATGCTCCCACTTTACCCGTACATGGAACAAAAACTGTACCTTGTCCAAAAGTTTCAAATTGTTGATTTCATTTCTGTTGAAATGAATCAGATAAAATTGTGAAGTCAAACCAAAGCGAGAAATATTCCCGTTTGATTTTTTCTTCATTGGTATTACTTGGGATGGGGCAAAGCCAAGCAACACCTTAAGTTCGTTTTTGATCTCATCCACCGACAAGTCGTTGGAGAGACCTTTCAAGACCGCCTTGAATGGCCGAGCATTCTTGGTCTCATACGTGTAGAAATTGTGTTTGTGGTTTTTCAAATAACCAACAAAAGTTTGGTGATCTTGTAAAGATTCCGTCAACAAGCGACATTCTCCTTTTCGACCAAGCTGGAACGAAACCTTTAAATTGCAAGTTTCTTTGCAATTCTTCAGTTGCGTTCGAAAGCTGGCCAAATCGGAGACGGAAGTCACTACAATTGGCGGAGCCTTTACTCGTTTCTCGACGGCAGAAGGCTCAGTACGAGGAGAAGGTTCCTTGTCTTCAGTTTCGGATAAAACATCGAAACTGTTTGTCAATGGAATTGGAGGATTGACCTCACATTCAGAATCAGAATCAGACCTCAGAAGAGGCTGTTTTCTTTTTCTGTTTCCGTTAGCCGGTTTAGCGTTCAAACGCTTCACCGACGTAACGACCAAATCTTCAGAAGATTTGCGTTTACCTTTGTTTTGACGCATTTTGCAAGCAAAGTTCTCTTAAAAAGATGGCTTCGTTTGTAAAATACAACAAAATTTCAGGTGGTGTTAGTCTTGAAAAGACTGTTTAGAATTTTGGAAAATAACTCAGGAAGTCTTTAAAAAGACTGTGAATTTTGTTTTGAAATAACTCTGAGCTTAGGTAGTAAAAAATACCGCAGCTCTAGTGTCCGTTCACCACGAAGGTTCGCAAGACACTGAACTTATTTCACTTTGTTTACACACTTTGCCCATCTACAAAATGTGACAGGTCGTTTTTCGACGTGTGACGTTACACTTGCAAGTGTAGTAGTGAAAACGATGTTCCGCCGAGTAATCAAGTTGAAGATTCTTTAAGATTCTTTTTACCGATCTTTCGTACGCGAGAGAGGAGAGCCATGCTCCCTTCGGATTTTTTCTCTTGATGAGTGTCAAAAGATTTTCTTTTGATGATGATTATTCCATCGCAGCATGTATGTAACCCCTTAAAGATGAAAAAATCTTCATTTTTTTTGATTTCATTGAAACGTATTGTTTTATGAAAATTCATGTTTATTTAACAAAAATGTGTGTTTTTTTTTAGATAATAACTTTAACCACTAATTTTTCCAAAAAAAAAATATTTAAAAAATATTTAAAAAATCACTCAGAAAATTTAAATTGATAAAATTATGTATAACGTTGCTATGAAGAAATTGTTAAATGTGAACTTTTTAACACTGACACTCAATTATAAGCATTTATTTTTTTGTTTTCATTTTCAAAAAATAGCACAATAAAAAAAAGGTGTAAGTCTTATTTTCAAAATGTTTAATTTTTGAACATTGAATACTTGACCATTAGTTGCTGAGATATTGGAAATACAAGTTTTGCGCCAGAAAAAATAGTAATGTAACTGATAGTTTGGATCTTTTCCTTTGCTCTTTATTTTTTTATGAAGTAAATTTTAGTTTTAATTGATATTAAATTGATTTAATTTGAACAGAAGTTGTCCTAGAATTGGCGTCTCGTTTCACCTTAACTGTTTTTAGAGTTGTATTTAAGAGTATGTAAGTGAAATGTTATAAAACTGTGTATAAAAATAGGCTTTTTAACCTCGATGTGAACCTTTCCACCAGCTCATTTATCTCAAGTCACTGTAGTTTAAAAGTTCAAACCGAGATGCAACCTCATCTCGCTTAAGTAATCAATCTAGCAAAGTGGCCCGCTACAGTCTACGCTTACACTTACTTAAGTGCAAACAAAAAAAAAGTGGACAATCACACAGGCAGATGACGCACTAGCTCACGAGGGACAAATCTGCCCCGGGAACGTTCGCTGTCATAACAAACCCATCACTTGCCGCAAAGAAAACACACTTTACTGATAGTAAAAAAGTAAACTATTTTGATTCAGCAAGTCTTGGGGGCAAAACAATGCAATTTATAGTGAGCCATACGTCAGGATTAACTCGTGGCTGCGATGAAATATTCTTTTATCACACTGCTGATAACACCGAAATGGTCCGGCAAGGTCGTAACTTGATTGTTTACTACCAGCGGCACTTGAACTGACCCTACTTGTGTCGTCAATTAAGCCCAGTTGCATATTCAATTAGCCGAGCAACGGTGCTCATGCAGTTGGAATTCCCAAGTCGCGCGCAATTGAACGGAAAAGTGCAATATTTCGAATTTCTGAACCTTTTGCCGGTCGTTGGCACAACAAAGTAGGCCTACGTGCCACAGCCGAACTGTCAACTGTTGATGCTCCTATTTTCGTCCCAACGTGTACCTATTTTCGGCCTGCTGTAACGGAAAACTCCATTGACAAACTTTGGTGAGCCAAAAATAGATACAACCTAAATATCCTCAACCCCCTTCTCCCGTTTGCAAAACAAATCTAGTTCAACAATTGGCAAGCCATCCCCCTTTGCCACTCCATTTGGCATGGAAAAAGACCGCGCAGCTCACTGCGATCGAGCCAATGACGTTTCTTGGTTGCGCCGTCGCGACGCGCTTAACTTTCCACCGCTGACATTCGCCGCCGCAGTTATTTTCGGTAAATGTCGATTTATTACTTGACGCGAGCAAATTTAAGCGAAAAAAAAAGAATTCCCCGCATGGAGCCGACCAGTTAGCAGTCAGACAGTCAGAGGAGAAAATTGATTTATTTTACCCATGTCGAAAGTGTCGATTTTATTGGATGTCAATGGGGCGGTTCCGTATATAGGCATAAATTTGTCCACGAAATTGGGAAAGGTCGTGTGATTGATTGGAAATTGCACGAGATTTTTCTGCTCCAACCATCCAAAGCATCCAAAATTAGTTCATAATTAATTGGTCATCGAAAGGTCGACATGACCTAGAGAAGATCGGGTTGAAATTAAAATTAATATTCGATACATTTTAGTTTATTAAACAAACCGTCAGTGCGAGTAAACATGATACAAACAACAAATGTAGGTAATTGTCAGAATCAAACTTACTTTATTGAAGTTGCACGGTTTCTGTTATTTACCTTTATAAAAACTCTAGGAAAAAAATGTCTTCCGAAAATATCGATATTTTGCAATTGCTTTTGAATTTCATTTTACTTTTGCTTCGAATGGTACACATTTTATTTAAAGTTTTTGTAACTTAAAACTTAAAAAGTTAATATATAATATTAGTGGGCATTTAAGGGTAAAAATTATATTTTTATCGAATTCCTTGGACAATTTTCTATAAAATGCAACCTGTAGAAAGTCTTTTGCTCAAAAAGTTGCAAAGTAATGATTAAAAGAAAATCGTCAAAAATGAGGGCATTGCCAAAAAAAGAGCGATGGTCCAATTAGCACCAAACTATTAACTATCGATAGATGAACGTTTCCTCCAATTTTGGTCCAAATCGGTGAAGGTCGAGTCCAAAAGTGTACCCAGTTGACCTGGAGTGACCCAAAAACTGATTTTTTTAGAAAATTTCAACCAGAAAATTTCTTCAACTCAAAGACAGTGAACAAGTCATTTTCAACTGCAATTTTTTTTTTCATCTAATTTTTTAATTTAATTTATTTTATTGAACTTTCTTATAATAAATAACGTTTCTTTAAATTATTATGTTATATTTATAATAAAAAAAATTCAACAAATGTGGTTAAAAAAATAAATTTGCCACCCTAAATATTTTTTTATTTGTTTTAACATGCATTCAATATTTTTTCTAAACATCCTATTTTTTCATAAATGTGAAAGGCTATTGAAAATAATAAAACAAATTTGATCCCTTTTCAAACAATACAAAAAATCTATGGGTAATTTTTTTCAAAAAAAAATCAGCACTTTAATGTAATTTTAAGTGCAATAAGCTGAAAACTATTCAAAGTGCATCCACATTTATAATTATTTTTATCATATTGTTGTTCATAAAAAAATATTTTGAGTATATAAAATTTTTCGAAGTTTCAAAATTTGGTAGGTTGAAATTACCTTTTTTTGAGTAATATTACATGAAAAATGCATAAAAATGTGAACCTGCTGAAAACTTTGTAAAATCTGATGAAAATTCACCAGTTCCTGATGCAATATAACACATTTTTTTACAAAATCTGTCAATATTCCTTGATGAATATTACCATCATATTTTTTCTGTGCGCCGCAAAAAGATTTTTTTCGCCAAACAAAATAGGTTCTTGAAAATTTAGCATTTACGAAAAACAAATAATTGCAAAACCGTAAATTTTCCATACCTTTTTGCATTGAAGTGTTGAAATTTTGTCCTGCTATTTTATGTTTTATTTATTTTTCCTGACCTCTAGCGCAAAGTCTAGGAACCATGTAAAAAATCAGAAATTACGAATACAAACACATATTTTGGAAATTTAATTTTCAGTGAAAAAAATTTTGATGAAAAACGGGATTTTACTGTATCAGATACATCTAATAGATCAAAAAACCATTCTCGAGATACAGATTCTAGAATATTTAGAAAACATTTGTGTATAAATAAATGTAAAATTTGTATGGAAACTTATAACACAATTATGCCAAATGGCTTCGTTTGACTTTTGATTAGAAACTAAGCACCAATCTTTTTTTTATAAAACTCGAATTTCAAGATAAGGTACCCTCAAGATTTTTTTTATTTTAATATTTTAAATTTAATTCGGTGATCCGATGAACGAATACTTTATAAATGATTGTGATGGCTTTCTATAAATTTCAAAATTAATTATTTCAAAAACCAAAAAAAAAGTTTATTTTTAAAATTATAATGATTACTCAAAAATGTATATAAATTTTGAAAACCATTTTTAATTTTGCATTTTATTGCTAAATCTGGAGTTTTATTTCGAAAAATTATCAACAATCGTGCTTAAATCCAATCACGTTCCCAATTCTAGAGCATTGGTTTCCAAGTCCAAGTCCTCGCCGGTGCGATAAATTTTAGCTGGCAGACTGGTAACACTTTGCCAAGTAAGCACGAAGTGACGTTTTTATTCGACGACGGCGATGAAGATGATGATGAAGGGTATGACGCAAATCGTTAATTTATCTGGAGGCACCGCGAATTAAACAGGTTCAGCAGCGGAACATGATTCGCGAAAAGTTGTGTAACGTAATGGTTGAAAATTATTAGTGTAAGAAGGGGTTTTAGAAGTATTGATGTTTATTTTTAGAAATAAAACAAGCTTTTGTTTAGCTTATCTCTGATTGGCTTATTGTCCGATAAAACAAATCTCAACAGTATTCATTAAATTTCCTTATCCCCAAAGTTAAATTCCCCTGCTTAGATTAACTGGCGTCCAAGGTTCAACTCGCTAAACGATGCCATTCCTTTCTTATCAGCATTCCCCTGTCTTGCAAAAGCCAACCAGCTGTGGCCTGACTTTTTTTTTCTACGCGAACCAGATAAGACCGTTCTGCGCGAACTTGCGATTCTTCAACGTGACGAGGCTATACTCTTCTAGCGCACACACAACTACACCATTAAGGCAGCCCACTTACCCAAGTAAACTTGTACCGGCTTAAACTAGGTACGCGAAATGGCTTAGGTTTGCACTTTTGGAACTTTCGAGGTGATTCGTATATTTGCCAACAGCTGAACGAGGGGGTTATCGATGGAGGGCACCTGGGTTGTACTGGCGATAAGCAACCCAATATAAAAGCTTTGTTTTGGACAGTTTTGGATTGTTTGCAGGGGGAGGTTAATGGACTTAGGTTAAGACGGGGAAACAAAACACATGATTAATATGAGTCGTTGTATCAATTGTCATAGCCTTGCAGTTTACGACTATGTTTGTTTGCATAAAAATTAGATAATTAGGTTTTTGCGAAGCAAACATCTTTTTTGAACAATGTAGCGTTTATTGGTTTAAACTGACCACCGTCGGTAATATCTAGACGTCTTATCACGACGTGATAATGTCTCGAATTGATAACAGAAACGTTTAGACAAAATATTTAATTAGAATTCCTGCACATCAGCAGTTTTATGGTACTTCTCTGACAAATACGAGTCTTTTGACGAAGATAGGTCACACGCTCATTTAGAGATAAAAAAAACATCGTCAGAGAATCTCTATACAAAAAAATATATCCAGGGATTTTTTTATTTTTACTTAAAGCAGTAGGGGATTTTTTTTTTCTTAACTTATTTTTATTAGGTCCTTTTAGGTGCTGTGACCAGGTTGGGACCGAGGATCAGTAAAACATTATATAATAACAAAAAAAAACTCCTTAAATTCCATACTTGGAGATCATGTAACTGACGAGGGTTACTTGGTCCAAGCGGGTCTTGCAGGTCTTGAACCTGCCGATGTACTCGGAGAAAATCCCCCACAGCTCAGCTTAACTGTAGAGTACCTCCCCGGCTTCCTTCTCCGTGGCTCGGGGGGCACCTTGGCTGCTTCCTGCGGGACGAGGGCGATCCTTGAATTTTCCGTCCGGAACTGCGCACGACAGCGGAGGGAACTCCGCCGGCGTAAACGCCGGAACTGCTGGACTCTGCTTCTCCGCCTTCCTTCCCGGCGGTTTCGGTTTCGACGCCTGCTGGCGCCTCCGAATGAAGTCCGCACGCTTAGGGCAGCTGCGGTCCGTGGCTTCGTGGGCTCCAGAGCAGTTGGCACACCGCTTCTTGGACTTTGCACTCGTCCGTCTTGTGGGGACCCCCACAGTTGTTGCACCTGCCTTTCAGGTGACAGTTCCTGGTTCCATGACCCAGCTGCAAGCAGTTCCTGCACTGGGTCACGTTCGGCCGCTTGTTCCGGTAGGCCTCCCACCGGATGATAGTGCTTGCCGCAACTTTCATTGCAGAGAGCTTCTTCAGATTGGTGTATCCCTTGGGGAAGACCACAATGTACGGAGTTTCGTCCACGGTGGACTTTTCCTTCCGCTTGATGATATGCACCTCCAGCGCGTCCAGCTTGAGATCCCTCTTCAGAAGGTACTTGACCTCGTCCGGTTTCAGTTCATCAGGAAAACCACGAAGAACCACCCGATGATTTCGTTCGCTCCGCCGATCGTGGGTGTAGAATTCCACTTTCTTCTTCTTGAGTAGCTCTTGCAACTTGTCAAAATCTTTGACAGAGAAGCAGGTCACCTTGGTTCCAAATCGGGTTATTTTTTAAATCGGTTTGAAACAACTTTCCACTATCGCCACGAGCTTGTAAAATTCCGTGGTGTTCTTCACCACCAAAGGTGGTTGCTTTTGTTTACCTGCCGACTGGCCGGGTGGTGGAACCGCCGGGGCGTCCCCTCCTCCGATTCCAGTGACCTCGCTGGACTTCTTCCGCTTCCGGTTCCCGCGGACGGGACGAAAATCTTCCTCCTCGGAGGATTCCTCCACCTCCATCTGTCAAAAACTTCCAAGCACGCGAGATGAAAACACGAGCAAAACACGTCTTAACTTGTCGCTGGCTGGCGACTGAGTGCAGTAGGGGAATTTCTCGCATGATTGGCTGGTTAAGCACTCGTTCCTAACTGCATCAATTTGCCGATTTTCACTATCTTAACAACTTATTTTGCAAGAATTGTACTTTTTTTTGTTTTATGTTTTTCATGTTATATTTTTAGTATTTTTTATTTGCATTTATCATGTTAAATTGCAAAAAAAAAAACATTTTCAACCAATTATTGGTTTTCAAAAAGCATTGGAAAGAACAACTCTTAAAATTTTAGAAAATTTTAGGGTTGAAAGTTTGACTTGTTTATTGTGACTTTGCCAATTAACGAATGAACTCATATTGTTATGATGGTGTGAGGTGGTAGAATTATTCCTTCGATTTTGGCAATGAGCCCTCAATAAATTTTGAGGGAACGATTCTCACTACTCTAAATTTTGGGTGTACTGGAGCATAAAATGTGAAAAACAAGCAAAAAATTGATAAAGTGACCGCAAAAACATGAAAAATTTAAAATAGGCCAAATACTGTCAAAAACATAAATAAACTATACAAGATAAATCCAAATTAAAATTCTAAAAAAAACATTAAACAAGAGAAGTAAAGTTTTTCATAGAACAAAAGTTGCTCCAAATGACCTCCCGAACAAGGGACAGTCAAGTTTACGTTAATTTTTACTATAAGAAACAAACATAAACTTAACCGCCTAATTTTTTTTAATTTTTAGTTTTAAAATAAAAATCGTGATTCGTATTTTTCGCAAGTACGATTATCTGAAGTAAAATATTAGTGAGTCTGGACTGAATTAAAAAATATTTCTTTTGAGAGAAGTGGCAATGTTTTTTTTTTTTTTTTTTTTGCAGTGTATTTGCAAACTTTTGTCGAATAGTGTTAAATAGGTAAAACAAATCATTTTTAACAAAACTGCTATAAAACCTGTATCACTTAAATGATTCTAGTTAGTTTGCATTCGGTCGAGGTGGGGAAAACAGAGCGTATAATAATTTAAATTTCTCTAGATGTGGGGTTGTAGTCATCGCAATTGAGGAATTCTCTACGAAATCGGCCGATTTCGACCATTTACTATTTTTTGTATTTTTGGATTTGGCTCAAACTTTATGGAGATCTTCCCTATTATCAAAGAAACTATTTTGTGTCATTGGTTCACAGGTATATAAATAATTGAAAATCTGTAACTTTTGAATATTTATATTATTTATATATTTTTTATAAGTTCTAGGGGACAAAAGCCCGCTAATTTGTTTGATAAAAAATTAAATTTTCAATCGAAAAGTAATTTACAGATTTTTTGATAAAGGGTTCTTTTTCAAAAAATAGCCAACAAAAGTATGATATCAGAAATAAAATCCGATTTTTTAAATATAAAAAAATATAAATAAAACACGTTCGACTTGGGAGAGAGAATACATACGAATGATGTTCATTAGTAAGAATAAAAACTTAAAAAAATACATGAAAACAACGCGCGGTGTTTGACAGCAACATGGCCTGATTGCCAGTTAAACAACCATGAGTGACCATTACTGAACATTCCTTTTTTTGAAAAGTCAAAAAAAAATGCTAGAAAATTGTCAAGAGACATTGAAAATTGGACATCTGATTGCTGAGATACAGCGGCTAAAAGAAAAAGAAACAGGAAAATTGAGGTTTTCTAAGTCAACCTTCCACACACAAAAAAGCAAAGTTTGAGCCAAATAACAAAAAAATAAAATCCATTTTCGGTTTTGGTAGAGAATTGCTCAAATGATCAACCTAGATTGTAAAAATACCGTAATTGGAACGTTCCAGTTTAGTGACCTCTTCAAATATAAACTATTTTTGCTACACCAAACCTCAATTCTTTTTTTAATCTATTTCAAATCATCACGATTGTTTTTGCTCGACTGCCCTACATTCTAATTTAAAATAAAACTTGTTGTGCTTTCTACATTTAGGGTAGAAACATGAATTTCTTTCCGGAACCTAACGTTGACCCATCTGCACATTAACTAATTATCTAATAAGTAGAAAGTAATCAAGCAAGATTTGCAAAAGAAATTGTTTTTTTTTCTGTAATTGATAAAATCAATGGAATTAAAACCAAACTCCTAAAATTCCAAAGATACGTGTTCTTCCCCTAACACAGCTCCTAGAACCTACTAGAACTGGGTTGCAATTCACCAGGTGGAAACAAAACTAGGATTTTTCCACTCGCAATTTCACCTGTCAGCACATCGTCATCAAGCAAGCCATGCCAGGCCGTCAGGGTCAAACAACTTGCACGATCTCCTTCCCACCCCCAACATCTCGCCCCCTCAACAAAATTGAAAAATAAACAATGTTTTCCAAAATTTCTCACCCCGGGTTGCTGTGATTCGAACGCTGTTTATTAATTCCAACACGTTTTTCTCTGTTTGCAGGCAGAAGAGAGTTCAGCGCGGGGTGTGTCAGCTCAGCCTGGAGACGGCCGACGACGACGGAGTTATCACGAGCACTTGGCGAGTTGCTGCCGGTGAATGAACACGCCGCTGCTGCCGGGTTGATGCCACGATTTTTTTTCCCCGAAATTAAGTGAGAGGAACATCAAGTGATTGGGCGGAAGACAGGAAAATCCTTACTCAGTGCTTTTTGAGTATGAGCTTTTGTAGTTTGAAAGTACGAAATATCATCGACGAATTATCCTGAATAACATATCAAGTGAGATAAACGCACTTTACTGCTTTCAATTGTTGATTGTGCAAATAAAGTCAGTGCAAACAAGTGCCTTCGAACGTGGAAGAATTTTTAAAGTGTTGTGATTGGTGAAAACTGAATGGACAGTATGACGATTTCAGGTGAGGAATTGCAAATTAGCGTTTTTAACAATCGTCGTACTAGTTTTGTTAATTTTTGTCTGTTCTAATAAAAATTAATCAAAATATCCCGATTCACTCCGTATGTCCTAATTCATTGCAGGCTAAGAATTTTTTTTTTTTCAAAGATGTTGATTTTTTTTATTTTTCTGATCTTTTTGGTGTTTTTGGCAAAGCTGTAGATAACGTGAGAATTTTGACTCGAGCCTAAATGCTCACTTGGTGATTAAAACTTTTCAGAAAAAAACAGATACACGTAAGATAGACGTAAGAGACCAGAATGGCCGTTGATACTTTTTTATTGAAGTAAAGGACTAAAGCAAAAATATTTTAAAAATAGTTAAAATGTAAATTACAAGACATACTTTTATTAGTTACACTACTCGACAAAACAAAACTTGTGTCAAGGGATTAACGATATCTCATCCGTTCCTGAGAGAAAAGGCATCCCCGAATCCGATGCAATCGACAGAATTTGATTTTATGTCCACGCGGACTGACGAGAAGTTGGTACATTTTTTAACATAAAAAATCGAACAATTTAAAAAAAACCATGCGTCTCCTCCCAATTATATGAGCCATCTACAAGAATATGGAAGCGCCTGGTGCATAGCCATTTCCTTTAAGCACAACGGAAACAACCAATACAAATGTATAAAAAAGTTGTCAAGTTCTCGAGGGTCCACAGCTAGCATTTTTGTACGATTATAAAAATAAATATTAAAAGATTAAAATTAATTTATTTAAAAACATACTTTTGATTTATTTGTTTACTAAAATTTTATGTATCTCAAAGGTCTAGGGGTACTTCGGGATGTCCATGGGCATCCAAGGACTGCCTGGAGTTAAGATCTACGAGTCTACCGCCGTAGCAAGCAAGAGGTCGTCGGATTTTGACCCCGGATCATGTGCGTATAGCATCAGTGCATATGGTAGACTACTATATGAATGTGTTGGGATGTTCATGGTCATCCAAGGACTCCTGGAGTTAAGATCTACGAGTCTACCGCCGTAACAAGCAAGAGGTTGTCGGATTTTGACCCCGGATCATGTGCGTATAGCATCAGTGGATATATTAGACTACTGTATGAATGTGTTGGGATGTCCATGGTCATCCGAGGACTCCCTGGTGTTAAGATCTACGAGTCTACCGCCGTAACAAGCAAGAGGTCGTCGGATTTTGACCCCGGATAATGTGCGTATAGCATCAGTGCATATGATAGACTACTGCATGAATGTGTTGGGATGTTCATGGTCATCCGAGGACTCCCTGGTGTTAAGATCAATGAGTCTACCGCCGTAACAAGCAAGAGGTCGTCGGATTTTGACCCCGGATCATGTGCGTATAGCATCAGTGGATATGATAGACTACTATATGAATGTGTTGGGATGTTCATGGTCATCCGAGGACTCTCTGGAGTTAAGATCTACAAGTCTACCGCCGTGGCAAGCAAGAGGTCGTCGGATTTTGACCCCGGATCATGTATGTATAGCATCAGTGGATATGGTAGACTACTATATGAATGTGTTCGGATGTCCATGGTCATCCGAGGACTCCCTGGAGTTAAGATCTACGAGTCTACCGACGTAACAAGCAAGAGGTCGTTGGATTTTGACACCGGATCATGTGCGTATAGCATCAGTGGATATGGTAGACTACTGTATGAATGTGTTGGGATGTTCATGGTCATCCGAGGACTCCCTGGTGTTAAGATCTACGAGTCTACCGCCGTAACAAGCAAGAGGTCGTTGGATTTTGACCCCGGATCATGTGCGTATAGCATCAGTGCATATGGTAGACTACTATATGAATGTGTTGGGATGTTCATGGTCATTCAAGGACTCCCTGGAGTTATGATCTACGAGTCTACCGCCGTAACAAGCAAGAGGTCGTCGGATTTTGACCCCGGATCATGTGCGTATAGCATCAGTGGATATAGTAGACTACTGTATGAATGTGTTGGGATGTTCATGGTCATCCAAGGACTCCCTGGAGTTAAGATCTACAAGTCTACTGCCGTAGCAAGCAAGAGGTCGTCGGATTTTGACCCCGGATCATGTGCGTATAGCATCAGTGCATATGGTAGACTACTATATGAATGTGTTGGGATGTTCATGGTCATCCAAGGACTCCCTGGAGTTAAGATCTACGAGTCTACCGCCGTAACAAGCAAGAGGTCGTCGGATTTTGACCCCGGATCATGTGCGTATAGCATCAGTGGATATATTAGACTACTGTATGAATGTGTTGGGATGTCCATGGTCATCCGAGGACTCCCTGGTGTTAAGATCTACGAGTCTACCGCCGTAACAAGCAAGAGGTCGTCGGATTTTGACCCCGGATCATGTGCGTATAGCATCAGTGCATATGATAGACTACTATATAAATGTGTTGGGATGTTCATGGTCATCCGAGGACTCCCTGAAGTTAAGATCTACGAGTCTACCGCCGTAGCAAGCAAGAGGTCGTCGGATTTTGACCCCGGATCATGTGCGTATAGCATCAGTGCATATGGTAGACTACTATATGAATGTGTTGGGATGTTCATGGTCATCCAAGGACTCCCTGGAGTTAAGATCTACGAGTCTACCGCCGTAACAAGCAAGAGGTCGTCGGATTTTGACCCCGGATCATGTGCGTATAGCATCAGTGGATATGGTAGACTACTGTATGAATGTGTTGGGATGTCCATGGTCATCCGAGGACTCCCTGGTTTTAAGATCTATGAGTCAACCGCCGTAACAAGCAAGAGGTCGTCGGATTTTGACCCCGGATCATGTGCGTATAGCATCAGTGGATATATTAGACTACTGTATGAATGTGTTGGGATGTCCATGGTCATCCGAGGACTCCCTGGTGTTAAGATCTATGAGTCTACTGCCGTAACAAGCAAGAGGTCGTCGGATTTTGACCCCGGATCATGTGCGTATAGCATCAGTGCAAATGGTAGACTACTATATGAATGTGTTGGGATGTTCATGGTCATCCAAGGACTCCCTCGAGTTAAGATCAACGAGTCTACCGCCGTAACAAGCAAGAGGTCGTCGGATTTTTACCCCGGATCATGTGCGTATAGCATCAGTGGATATATTAGACTACTGTATGAATGTGTTGGGATGTCCATGGTCATCCGAGGACTCCCTGGTGTTAAGATCTACGAGTCTACCGCCGTAACAAGCAAGAGGTCGTCGGATTTTGACCCCGGATCATGTGCGTATAGCATCAGTGCAAATGGTAGACTACTATATGAATGTGTTGGGATGTTCATGGTCATCCAAGGACTCCCTCGAGTTAAGATCAACGAGTCTACCGCCATAACAAGCAAGAGGTCGTCGGATTTTTACCCCGGATCATGTGCGTATAGCATCAGTGGATATATTAGACTACTGTATGAATGTGTTGGGATGTCCATGGTCATCCGAGGACTCCCTGGTGTTAAGATCTACGAGTCTACCGCCGTAACAAGCAAGAGGTCGTCGGATTTTGACCCCGGATCATGTGCGTATAGCATCAGTGCATATGATAGACTACTATGAATGTGTTGGGATGTTCATGGTCATCCGAGGACTCTCTGGAGTTAAGATCTACAAGTCTACCGCCGTAGCAAGCAAGAGGTCGTCGGTTTTGACCCCGGATCATGTGCGAATAGCATCAGTGCATATGGTAGACTACTATATGAATGTGTTGGGATGTTCATGGTCATCCAAGGACTCCCTGGAGTTAAGATCTACGAGTCTACCGCCGTAACAAGCGAGAGGTCGTCGGTTTTGACCCCGGATCATGTGCGTATAGCATTAGTGCATATGGTAGACTACTATATGAATGTGAATGAATGAAGCACATGATCCAGGGTCAAAATCCGACGACCTCTTGCTTGTTACGGCGGTAGACTCGTAGATCTTAACTCCAGGGAGTCCTTGGGTGACCATGAACATCACAACACATT
This sequence comes from Culex quinquefasciatus, assembly GCF_015732765.1. NCBI lineage: Eukaryota > Metazoa > Arthropoda > Insecta > Diptera > Culicidae > Culex > Culex quinquefasciatus. The sequence goes on from NC_051863.1 coordinate 171,578,838, forward strand.
CATACAGTAGTCTACCATATGCACTGATGCTATACACACAAGATTCGGGGTCAAAATCCCGACCTCTTGCTGTTACGGCGGTAGACTCGTAGATCTTAACAGGGAGTCCTCGGATGACCATGGACATCCCAACATTCATACAGTAGTCTAATATATCCACTGATGCTATACGCACATCAAAATCCGACGACCTCTTGCTTGTTACGGCGGTAGACTCGTAGATCTTAACTCAGGGAGTCCTCGGATGACCATGAACATCCCACACACATACAGTAGTCTACCATTTCCACTGATGCTATACGCACATGATCCGGGGTCATCCGACGACCTCTTGCTTGTTACGGCGGTAGACTCGTAGATCTTAACTCCAGGGAGTCCTCGGATGACCATGAACATCACAACACATTCATACAGTAGTCTACCATATCCACTGATGCTATTCACACAAATTCGGGTCAAAATCCGACGACCTCTTGCGGCGGCGGTTGACTCATAGATCTTAACCAGGGAGTCCTCGGATGACCATGGACATCCCAACACATTCATACAGTAGTCTATTTCCACTGATGCTACGCACACAAAATCCGACGACTCTTGCTGTTACGGCGGTAGACTCGTAGATCTTCTCAGGGAGTCCTCGGATGACCATGAACATCACAACATTCATCAGTAGTCTACCATTTCCACTGATGCTATACGCACATGATCCGGGTCAAAATCCGACGACCTCTTGCTTGTTACGGCGGTAGACTCGTAGATCTTAACTCCAGGGAGTCCTCGGATGACCATGAACATCCCAACACATTCATATAGTAGTCTACCATATCCACTGATGCTATGCACATGATCCGGGGTCAAAATCCGACGACCTCTTGCCTGTTACGGCTGTAGACTCGTAGATCTTAACACCAGGTAGTCCTCGGATGACCATGGACATCCCAACATATTCATACAGTAGTCTACCATATCCACTGATGCTATACGCACATGATCCGGGGTCAAAATCCGACGACCTCTTGCTTGTTACGGCGGTAGACTCGTAGATCTTAACTCCAGGGAGTCCTTGGATGACCATGAACATCCCAACACATTCATATAGTAGTCTATCATATGCACTGATGCTATATGCACATGATCCGGGGTCAAAATCCGACGACCTCCTGCTTGTTACGGCGGTAGACTCGTAGATCTTAACTCCAGGGATTCCTCGGATGACCATGAACATCCCAACACATTCATATAGTAGTCTATCATATGCACTGATGCTATACACACAAGATTCGGGGTCAAAATCCGACGACCTCTTGCTTGTTATGGCGGTAGACTCGTAGATCTTAACTCCAGGAGTCCTCGGATGACCATGGACATCCCAACACATTCATATAGTAGTCTACCATATGCACTGATGCTATACGCACATGATCCGGGGTCAAAATCCGACGACCTCTTGCTTGTTACGGCGGTAGACTCGTAGATCTTAACTCCAGGGAGTCCTCGGATGACCATGAACATCCCAACACATTCATATAGTAGTCTAACATATGCACTGATGCTATAGGCACATGATCCGGGGTCAAAATCCGACGACCTCTTGCTTGTTACGGCGGTAGACTCGTAGATCTTAACACCAGGGAGTCCTCGGATGACCATGGACATCCCAACATATTCATACAGTAGTCTAATATATCCACTGATGCTATACGCACATGATCCGGGGTCAAAATCCGACGACCTCTTGCTTGTTACGGCGGTAGACTCGTAGATCTTAACTCCAGGGAGTCCTTGGATGACCATGAACATCCCAACACATTCATATAGTAGTCTACCATATGCACTGATGCTATATGCACATGATCCGGGGTCAAAATCCGACGACCTCTTGCTTGTTACGGCGGTAGACTCGTAGATCTTAACTCCAGGGAGTCCTTGGATGACCATGAACATCCCAACACATTCATATAGTAGTCTACCATATGCACTGATGCTATATGCACATGATCCGGGGTCAAAATCCGACGACCTCTTGCTTGCTACGACGGTAGACTCGTAGATCTTAACTCCAGGCAGTCCTTGGATGCCCATGGACATCCCGAAGTACCCCTAGACCTTTGAGATACATAAAACTTTAGTAAACAAATAAATCAAAAATATGTTTTTTAAATAAATTAATTTTAAACTTTTAATATTTATTTTTATAATCGTACAAAAATGCTAGCTGTGGACCCTCGAGAACTTGACAACTTTTTATACATTTGTATTGGTTGTTTCCGTTGTGCTTAAAGGAAATGGCTATGCACCAGGCGCTTCCATATTCTTGTAGATGGCTCATATAATTGGGAGGAGACGCATGGTTTTTTTTAAATTGTTCGATTTTTTATGTTAAAAAATGTACCAACTTCTCGTCAGTCCGCGTGGACATAAAATCAAATTCTGTCGATTGCATCGGATTCGGGGATGCCTTTTCTCTCAGGAACGGATGAGATAACGTTATTCCCTTGACACAAGTTTTGTTTTGTCGAGTAGTGTTATCTAATTACTGACGAAGCATTTTTGTTCGCGATAAACTTTTTTGCAGTACTGTTAATTAGAATTTCACAAAAAAAAACGAATGATTTCAAACGAGCCCAAATAGCCCAAAGTTATAAGATTTTTAGGCATCTTTTCTAAATCATGTTATTTTTGGCAATTTCAAAATGCTTTATGACGGAAAAGCACCCTTTGAAAAATATTCAAGCACAGCGTTAAACATTTAGTGTTTTTTTTTTGTTGATAGTTACACTGGGTGGTGAAGTTATTTTTAATAAAACATAGCTTTTCTCAGTGCCATCTAATTAGCCCTAATTTATTTTCGATTTTCAATGTAAAAAACGGATTTTATTAATTTGTGCATTGAAAAATATAGGGCATTTTCCAATTCCGAATTTATTTTACATGTTTAATGTTTGATTTAATGCAATAACTTTCAAAAAAGTTACGTTTCTAGAAACTTTCCAAGTTTTTCAAATATTTTTGAATACCATAAACCGGGGTGACATCTATAGGATTTCAGTCTTATTTTCGAATATTTCCAATTAGTATGGTTTGTCTCATAATAAGGCCGATGCAAATATTTAAAAAAGTTTTTGTCCCTCGGCCCTGGCCGAGGCCAAGGGAGGGGGAAAAAATAAAAAAATATAAAAATTTAAATAACAAGCCATAGTCTTCACATTTAAATGAAAAAAGTGTTTTAAAATGCATTTTACACTAGTTCAGTTGTTTTGCAATCATTAGTTTTCAAAAAATCTAAGATCTGACAAAAACAAAAATTGTATCGAAAAAAAAGATTTTGCATCGAAAATTTTCAAAAAATCTTAAGATTTTTTAATAAACCCAAACATGCTACAAATGATTTTAAACGCAGAAGAATGTATTTTAATTTGATTTCAGCTGGTTGCAATTGAATTTTCATTGATATTTTGAAGTTTATTGTAAAAATATTTTTTTGCCCCCTGATTTTTCGGGCTAATTTTGAAGGGGGTGGGGGGTGGTGACAAAAACTTTTAAAAATATTTGTACCAGCCTAATGATTTTTTTAGGTCAAAAAAAAAGTTATTTCAAATGTGTTTAAAAAATAGTTGCGTTAGAAATTATTATTTTTAATTCCGGGATGACTGTGATGATAGTCACAGTTTTTCAAGTTAAAATCAGATTTAAAGAGTTCAAATTTTATTTATATCAAATGAACTAAGGTTGCTGCCATTGTTATTTTGTGAAAAAAAAAACTATTGTTTTCATTCAGTTAACTAAGTTTACAAGCTTTTTAACTAAAAACTTTTTTTTTATTAATATTATACACCCAAAACTGGCAGCGCTAGTCCGAGAAAATGATGGTCTCGAGTCGAGAGAATAGTGGTACCATTCACGGACGCAGAGAACACAGCTCGAGATGGGCGATAGAACTATTCTCTCGAGGTTCATTTGCAAAAAAAGTTCATCCGTCAAACAAAAAACCGAAAGTATCGACAACGGGAATCGAACCAGAGACCTTTGACAAACCAATCCAATGACTTAGCTGCTTCGGCCACCCCAGCTTGGTGACCATGGAGAAGTCAGAAGTCGATGTATGACACTTGTTGGAGATTTATTGATTCAACTAACGAATGAACTCATTTGTTATGATGGTGTGAGTTGGTACCATTATTCTATCGATTTTGGCACTGAGCCCTCAATAAAATTTGAGAGAACGATTATCTCGATTCTGAATTTTGGGTGTAAAAACGTACTAAAAGACACTAAATTTAAATTTCCTAAAATTTTAACTGTGTTTACTTCAATTTGAAGTTTTTTTTTCTTTTTTTTAAAATAACAACTTTTCAGTGATAAAGTTTTTTTAATAGAGCGAAAAAGGCATATTTTTAATACTGAGATTATATCGCTGCAAATAGTTTAGCATTATTTAAAAATGTCTCAAAGTGAGTCAAGAAATTAGATGGCAAACGTAAATTTTTTGTTCATAAACTTTGAATTTCGAAGAATAACGAATTGAAAATAATTTAATATTTATTTTTACACTTAAAAAAAATAAAAATTGAAATTGAAATTGCAAGCCAACATTTCTATGCAAAATGTGTTTTAAAATGCATTTTACACTAGTTCAGTTGTTTTGCAATCATTAATGGTTGATAATGTACATGAATTATTATAAATTTCCTGTTTTTACAATACAGTTCAAACATGTTACCATCAACTGGGGCAAATCGTAACAAATTTAGTAAATAAGACAGTTTTCTTTCTATAATTTTAAGTTCTCAAACTTAATAATTTGTACATCAGTTATTTTTTTGAAGCTTTTAATTAAAAAAAATTTATCCTAATGGCCATCAAGAAAAAAAAATAAATTCTCAATAACAATAAGGGTATTCAAAATTGTTATAGTTTTCCGTGTATTCCGTGCATTTGTTAAGCAAAAACTCGTTAATTAGAAGAAATCACAAAAAAAAACACCTGGTATCTATTTTGAACATTGTAAAAAAAACATTTTGTGGTACGAAACTAAACTTTTTGCGATACTAAACATCGAAAATTTTCAAAAAAAAAAGTTGGTAAACAACTCAAACATGCTGAAAATGATTTTAAACGCAGGCGAATGCATTTTAAATCAATTTCAGCTGATTGCACTTAAATTTCAATTGAAATTTTGAAGTTTTATGAAAAAAATATGTTTTTTTTGCCCCTGATTTTCCGAGGCCAAATTTGAAGTAAGTGGTGGGGAGGGGGTGTGACAAAAACTTTGAATAAAAATTGTACCAGCCTTAAAAACACATCTAACTAATTATATACAATCTAATTTTATCTACTTCATGTAGATAATTGTGCCAAAAATTCAAAAATGCATTCTGTTTTTTAAAGTATGCCAAAAATTAAATTTAAAAAATTCATCAACGTTTCCTCAATTGAAGTTATTCTACTTTTTATACTTTTCAATTTTTTGTGAACACTTCTTTACCACGATCAGTATGATTCCAAGCCATTACGTACGTGTTTATTTTGTACTTTTCATTTTGCAGAAAACTCTAAAACTTATCAAAGTAGCCCCGGCTATTTATGTTTACTCGAAAAAAAATCATACAATTAAATAATAAAACATGAAAACGGTGCGCCTCACAAAACAATGCAGTAGTTTTCGCTTGCAAAACAATTTGTTTGCATCTCGGAAAGATTTTTAAAATTTTGTTTTGAAACATTATGGACTTTTCCAAAAATATTGGAGTTGCGTTCGTGAAGTTGAACGGTGTGCGTCGCGGTCATCACGCAAGATTTTCGTTGCCGTTTCCGTCTTTGTTGTCCCCCCGATTGCGTTTGTTTTTCTATCCGGGCGGTTTCGCGTTTTCGCTTTTTCGAATATTATTTGGTTTTATGTTTCCACAGCCGGCTGTCTAAGATTGAATCATTTATTCTAAATCAACACCAAATAACCGGGAATAGTCTCATCCGCATCATCCGACTGTTTGCCTTTAGAATTCATAATCCATCACACTATTAAACAAAATTTATTGATTATTGGGCCACATCATCATCCTCTATGATGAATCCTGGCCATTACCTTTACCCACTAACAAAATCCCAAGTAAAAGTAGTTTTCCGGCACACGTGGGGGTGTGGATATCGTATAGAACCCACCCTTGGTAGCAACCTGTGCTAACTAACTAACCCGTCCCAATCCCCCGAGATCTACAAACTGACATGGCGGGCGCCGTTGGTGGCCAACGACTGTTACCTATTTGCTCCAGATCTAGTTTTGATGATCTTGATGTTTTATCTTTTCAGCGCATTCATCAATGCTGTTGATAAGGGAAACACCATTAGATCGTTGAAGCGTATGACCGGTTGTATTGATAGGATATTACGGTCCTGTTCAGCAACGGAGAAGGACAACCATGGGTGGTCTCTCATGCTCATGCTCATGCTCATTATGGACTTTTCCAAAAATATTGTTTTCTCAAAATTTGTGTTTTTTTAAGCACAATAGATGCCCTCTTCAGTCCCATTTAAAACATTTACATATAAAAAAACACTGAAAAAGAACTTCAATTTAAACATATATATGTTGGAAATTTAATTTTTGGTGTTCAAAAGACAAAATTAAATAAGAAATTACGTCAATACTGAATAGTCCCAAATTAATTGTTAAAGGCGAAATATTTTTTGTAGGATACACATTACACACTAATCACGTAAATAAATCATGAAGTGTATGTTATGGTTTATTTTTTGGAGAAAAAGTTTTTTTTAACAACTGTTTGGATGTGAAAAATTGTGCATTACGTGATTTGTTTATGATCCCAAAAATTCTCACTGGGTTTGAATAAGCGCTCATGAAATTGGGAACAACGAACAAAGTGTTCAAACTTCATGGTACGTTTTTCAAAAACGTGCCATAATTTTCTTCAGAACAGTTTTAAATTCAACCCATTTTTTTCTGCACATCAAAAATATATCCTAAAAATTTAAAAATAAACTCTAATAACCAACAATTTCCCCCTCTCCTCTTCTCCACCCACATCCGCAGCGATTCCCCCGGCGGAACCGATCTGGTGCCTGGAGCGGCGCGACTCGGGCCACCTCTTCTGGCGCCGCGAGTCCTCCAAGGTCAAGTTCCGGTACGACGTGGAGGTGCTCGAGTTCACCAAGGACCCGGGCGAGGACAGGCTGCTGATCACCGACAGCGAGCACCGGGAAAAGACCGACCAGCACCGGCACCAGATGTCGCAGATGATTGTGGTGTGTGCGACCTGCGTGGCGGCCATCGCCGTCACCGTGGTGTTACCCTGGTTCCTGATAGGGTCCCCGTAGAATTAAGTGGACTGGAGTGATTTCCGTACGCGTTTTCGTGCACAGCAGCTTACTAGGTCTTAAGGGTCACACACACACAAGCACACATCAATTACTTTTTTATCTAGTTTTTTAGGAATTCTGCAAGGAATGATATTTTAAACCCTAAGCTTTGTTGAATGTCTTAAGCTTTAGCCGTTGTACATATTCTCTGTATCTTTTTTAGGATTAGGACACCCACGAAATGCCTTGTATATTTACATCTAAAGAAATGTAAAATATCTAAAAGCAATAAGCGATACCTGAACAGAGAAAGAGTTAGAAAAAAAAACTTGTTTTCCGGGTTTATGCCAAAACAACGAAACAAAAATCACATACAGCTGTGCAAAATCTTGTTGGACCAAAACTAGGAAGTGTAGAACAGAAACGAGTTAACGAGACGAGTTAAAAAGCGCGCAATATATTTTCAAAGCGATTTTTCCTCTGCCCAGAAAGCTGGTGAAAAACCTACCATCTGGCGAAGAAGAACAAGATTGTAACGAGACTTGGTGATTGGAAAAGCGGTGGAAATGGGGAAAAAACAAATGAACTTGCGACCCGCGACGGCGCGTCAAGGGGCGCCAAACTCGTTAAATTTGGCAGAAAAAGGGAACCGTGCAGTGGAGAGTGTTTGAGCTATTTTAATGACTAAGATTTTTTTAAATCTGTTTGTTTTTTTTTATGAGATGAGTTTATCAATATTTATAAATGATTCAGTTTTTACCTTTTTGCGTTTTGGATTTTCTTGAGTAACAAATGCCTCGATGTTAACTACCTGTTTTTTTTACGTTTGAAGGATGGTGAAATAAATGTATAAATTACAGTTCTGGAAACATTTTTAATGGCAAGCACAATTAAATTTTGATAAATTAAATACCAGCAACGATTGCTGAATCTTCAGCAAATGATCTTTCCAATTGACACAAAAAAAATACTGAATTTTCAGCAAAATAATTTGACATTCCTTTTGAGAACTTCTCTCAGACTTCGGTCATTCGATTTTTTTGTATTTTTTAATCCAGCTGAAACTTTTGTGGTGCCTTCAGTATATCCAAAGAAGCCATTTTGCATCATTAGTTCGTTCATATAATTTTCCATACAAATTTGGCAGCTGTCCATACAAAAATGATGTAGGAAAATTCAAAAATCTGTTTCTTTTGAAAGAATTTTTTGATCGATCTGGTGTCTTCGACAAAGTTGTAGGTATGATTAAGGACTAAACTGAAAAAAAATATACACGGTTTAAACAAAATTTGGTGATTTTTTATTCAGCTTTTTGTCACTAAAACTTGATTTGCAAAAAAAAATTAGTCTGATTTTTTCAAAAAATCGAAATATTGGTCACAAAAATTTTTCAACTTCATTTTTCAATGTAAAATCAAATTTGCAACCAAAAAGTACTCTAATGAAATTTTAATAAAATGCACCGTTTTCAAGTTAAAGCCTTTTTTAGGTAGTTTTTGCCTTCCTCACGTTATTGAGGAAAGGCTATAAAATCACTCGAAAAATGAACTTCTCAATTAGACCTCCTTGACAAACCTTCATGTATACCTATAAACTCAGAATCAAATTCTGAGCAAATGTCTGTGTGTGTGGTTGGATGTTGATCAAAAAATGGTCACTCGATTATCTCGACATTGGCTGAACCGATTTTGTCCGTTTTTGCGTCATTCGATCCGTCATGGGGTCCCATAAGTCACTATTAAAAATTATGCAGTTTAATTAAAAACTTTAAAAATTATGCTCAAAAAACGATTTTAACAAAAGTCCGGAAGATTGTAAAAAGGGTGGTTTTTGTAAGAAACCCCGCCATGCTATACATTTTCAGAAAGGTATTTCAAAGACCTTTCCAACACGTCCAAGACATTGAAGATCTGATAAATCTATCAAAAGTTATAAGCACTTAAGTGTTATTTACGTACTTTTTTGTGGCCGGATCTCAGATATTTTGATGAAAACGTTGTCCGGATCTATCATGCGACCAATCGTCGGATGGGTATTCAAAAGACCTTTCCAATGCGTCCAAAACATTGAAGATCTGACAACCCTATCAAAAAATATAAGCACTTAAGTGTTATTTACGCACTTTTTGCATTTTGGAAGCACCCTTTAAATGTGAGGAAGGCGCTAACCACCTAAGGGTGGATTAAGTAACGTTTTTAAATAGTTATTCATTTTTTTAAATAAGTGCCACTATATTTTGCTTTTTTGAACTTTATGATACGACTCTTAGTTGCTGAGATATTGACATGCAAAGGTTTAAAAACAGGAAAATTGATGTTTTCTAAGTCTCACCCAAACAACCCACCATTTTCTAACGTCGATATCTCAGCAACTAATGGTCCGATTAACAATGTTAAAAAAAGTTAAATTTTCGGATCTTTTTGAAAACAATATTTTCAATTTATTTAAATCAAGACTAACATTTGGAAAAGGCGTAATATTGAATGTTTGACCCTTTTATAATGTTATTAGTTTTGATTTTTTTTTTTTTGAAAGTTTTGTTTCAAAAAGATCGGAAAATTTCACGAATCTTTCATATTTTAACATTGAAAATCGAACCATTAGTTGCTGAGATATCGACGTCAGAAAATGGTGGGTTGTTTGTGTGAGACTTAGAAAACATCAATTTTCCTGTTTTTAAACACTTGCGGGGCAATATCTCAGCAATTAAAGGTCGTATCAACAAAATTCAAAAAAGCAAATTTTCTCAGTTTTTCAAAAATATTGTTTTCAAAAGTGGGCAAACATGTGCACTTTATGAAAATTTCACTGAAGTTCTTGTGATTGAAAATTTGATTTTACTTCGAAAAATGAATTTGAAAAATTTTTGCGACCAATATTTTGTCTTTTGAAAAATCTGTATTGATTCAAAAAATCATAACTCGGTTCAAGATTTTTTGCACAACCTGGAAATTTCTGAAAAGTTGGCATTTTATGTCCCCTAAAACATATTTAAAAAAAATTAAAAATAGTGTTTTTTACAAATCAATTTTTAGTAACAAAAAGTTGAATAAAAAATCACCAATTTATTAACCGTGTATCATTTTTTCAGTATATTTCTTATCCATATTTACAAATTTGCCGAAGATAACAAATCGATCAAAAAAATCCTTCAAAAGATACATATTTTTGAATTTTCATAAATCATTTTTGTATGGACAGCTGACAAATTTGTATGGAAAATAATATTGACAAAAACTAATGATGCAAAATGGCTTCTTTGGGCATACCAAATGCACCAAAAAAGTTTCAGTTGCATTAAAAAATATAAAAATTAAATTAAAAACAAGTCCGATTGCGTAGAGGATTGCTCTTTTGCTGGAATTTCAGTTGCATCGCTTAAGCCAGTTCCACAGTTGCATTAAAAAAAATGAAAAAAATATAAATGAAATCATAAAGTTTTGTTTCTTGCACGGTAAAAAAATTATGTTGGATATTTCAACAAAAATGTATAATTTTTCATCAAGAACTGGCGAAATTTAAATCTGGTTCTGTTAAATTACACATTTTTCAAATTATTTTAGGTAAAGTTATTCAAAAAAGACTTAACTTTTACCCTTAGAAAATTCAATTGTTTTTCTGTTTATAGCTAATCGTCTTTTACCGATTTCCAAAAATAACCTTCTGGGGTTTGCACAGTTAAATAACAAACATAGACAGCGATTTAAAAGCCTTTTTTAATTTTACATTTTTATTCATCAACTCGGGTGTCCAATTTTATCGCAAAAGTCCCTTTGGCACCAAATTTCCAAATTATCCCAATTTTAGGCTGCAAATTATTGAACATCCCGTCATATTTTAAATGTTCACTAACGAAAGACTTCTTACCGCCCCTCCGTCACGAGCGTCACGAGATTTTGAAAAATTGACCTCGGAATTGTACTCATAAACCAAAATGACCCCAAATCTATTTCTTGAACAGTAAAATTTATTTTTTTCTCAGAATGTTTTGAAATGTAAAAAAAATACTCGTTACCATGCCCGAAACTGAATACTGTTTTTTAAGTTATTTTAAAACTCCTGTAAAATATTGAGCGAATTCGGGTTAAGATTAAATACAGAAAATTAACAATTCCCGTAATCGTGAATTATGTTCAATGAAATTTCTTATAAGAATCTCACTTTTGGGAATATTTGACGGTCGAAAATGGGTTTTCTCATACATATTTCACTATTTCTTATACAAACTTTACCCTCAAGTTAGTCAAGTAAAATGGGTAAATGTAGTCAAATTTTACTCATATTTGGCCGAGAGAATCAAAATTTTAAAATTTCTCAAAAATATTATTCATATAAATTATTTTGTTTACAATAATTTGTTAAGAATAAAAACTTTACAAAATATCAGTTTTGCTTAAAAAATATACATTTAAATAATTTTTGTGCATAAAATATCATCAAATACAATTTGTATTCCAAAATACCACCATTGCACGGTTCCCAGAAAACAAACACACACAACGAGTTCATCATGTGCAGCACCTTCCTCCCAAAAAAGCAAACGCATTAACTTTCACGAAGAATTTGCACGAGAGGAAAAAAAAAGGTTTACGGAAACGATCAGTAAAATTGATGCTTTTCAAAACAAACACGTTGTTGTTGGAAGGGGGCAGGCAACCCCTTGTCCGGTTCATGGTGGGATTTTTTTTTAAACTCTGACCAATTGGTAGATTGTTTTCTTTACATGCACACGAAAAAAAAAATACCCACCCACCAGAGAGTCAGGCCCCCCTGCGAAATTTAATTTGAAGCAATTTGTAAATAGACTTATCTCCCGCGTGTGAGCAGACGGGCGACGTGAGTTCATTTGTTTTTCCGTTTTTCCACCGCCATTTTTGGTTTGTTTTCCTCTTTTTTTGTGTTCTTCCCTTGGAATGAGTGCGCCGATTTTCGTTGGCGACAAGAATGTGAAAATTTGGAGTGATTGAGCGTGGACAGGTTTTTCTTGTTTTTGTTTTCGTTTTTTTTTTTGTAAATATTGACACATTTGGTGGAAGGAAATGAATGGTTTTTTAGTGTGTGAGGAAAGCTAGGGAGTGTAAACCTCGATGAAAATTAAAATTTGTGTTAGGCCTTATACAAAGTCAAGAGAACAAAGGAAAAGAAAGCTTTCGACTGTCTTTCACATTTATTTGTAATTGTGAGTTATGATAATAAAATATAAATACGCACGGTGAAGTGATATTGAACGCAACGGTTCGAATAAGATATGTATTTTATAAGATATTGTAAAGTGATAATAGTATTTAGTAAAAAAAAACAGATGATCAAATTGACCGAATTCGATAAAAATAAATTGTTTTCTGTTATATCCGAAACCTAAAATATCATGAAATCGCTAAAACAATACCTGTGCAGTAGAGCGGGGCAAAGGTACGCACTTAATGACCACCACTCTGTCACCGGTGACCATAAAGATACCTCTATCAGTTGCCTTCAAAACGTAGAACAGTCATGCTCCGGTTTTGCACTGCCCCAGTTATGCCTCGGTTAAGCACGGCCCAGTGCTTAATTTAAGCACATAGCTTATGGGCCTTGGCTATAAAAAATGATAATTTTCACATAAATACGTATTTTTTCCTGAATTTTGAAAATGCAATGGTTTTTCAAAAAATACAGAGAAACCTTATTTTACGCGGTGCGTTACGTTTTTTATAATTTGGCGATTTCTCAGGAACGACGCAACATTTTTGCAATCTTCTAAAAGCAATTTGAAGGTTTTGTTTAGAACTACAAAACGCTTATGAAGCTTGCAAAAATATTGTATGTATGTAAAACTACGTATTTTCAAAAAAAAACTCATAATTAATGTTTTTTAACTATACTGCCGTTCTACGCATATTTGTCCCATGTTCAAAAAAGTGGAACTGAGAAAAACGCGATTGAAATTTTTCGATCAATTTCTGTGTTTCTACGCATAATTGTCCCGTGGGTTCCTATTCGCCCTATGTGTCCCTAATCGCCCCAGTTAGCAATTTATCACCCTTATTTGTAATTATCTTGATATACAACTGGTAAACAAGACATAATGCTTAGTAAAACTGATGATTCCGTTTTAGAAAATACTTGGTGGGACAATTATGCGTAGAAGTTTAACGATGGGACAAACAGACTTGGTGTTGTTTTTAATGAGTTTGCGAACAAGGTACCAGATTTTATGTTTTTTTCTTAAAGTACACATCAAACTAAACTTAAAAATGTCATAAAGTCAACTTCGTCCAAAACTGACATGGGACAATTATGCGTAGAACGGCAGTATATGGGTATCAAATGATCGAGAAAATTTCGTACATTTCGATAGAAATATTTTTTTTGTAAAATACTCAAAAATTTTACCAAAATACGTATTTTTTCATAAAAAAAACTGAAAATTTCACACAGTAAAAAATTATGTAAATTTGGCAGCTGTAATTTTGGAAGGATAAATATTACCTATTTTATGATGCAATTTTACCTCAATTTAGACTGAAAAAGTGACATTACACCATAAATGTGGTAAAATTACACATTTCCAGAGGTAAAATTACACCTTTTTTCTGACATAAAAGATGTACCCCTTCCCAGATGTAATATTACTATGATTTATTTTTCTGTGCAGTTTTTCATAAAAAAAAACTGATATAGGGTAATTCTCTACCAACTCACACGAATTCGGGAAAAGTTGCCCCGATCCCTCTTCGATTTGCGTGAAACTTTGTTCTAAGGGGTAACTTTTATCCCTGATGACGAATCCGAGGTCTGTTTTTTGATATCTCGTGACGGAGGGGCGGTTCGACCCCTTCTATTTTTGAACATGTAAAAGAAGAGGTGTTTTTCAATAATTTGCAGCCTGAAACGGTGATGAGATAGAAATTTGGTGACAAAAGGACTTTTATGTCAAATTAGACGCCCGATTTGATGGCGTACTCAGAATTCCGAATAAACGTATTTTTCATCGAAAAAAACACTTAAAAAGTTTTAAAAACTCTGCCATTTTCCGAAACTCGACTGTAAATTTTTTTGGAACATGTCATTTTATGGGAAATTTAATGTGCTTTCCGAATTTACATTGACCCAGAAGGGTCATTTTTTCATTCAGAACAAAATTTTTCATTTTAAAATATCGTGTTTTTTCCTAATTTTGCAGGGTTATTTTTTAGAGTGTAACAATGTTCTACAAAATTGTAGAGCAGACAATTGCAAAAATTTTGATATATAAACATAAGGGGTTTGTTTATAAACATCACGAGTTATCGCGATTTTACGAAAAAAAGTTTTGAAAAAGTTACTTTTTCCGTTTCTCTTTGTTTCGTCGTTCGTGTCTGTCGCGGGTGACCATGAACGGCCATGATCAACGACGACCAACTTTTTCAAAACTTTTTTTCGTAAAATCGCGATAACTCGTGATGTTTATAAGCAAATTCCTTATGTTTATATATCAAAAATTTTGTAATTGTTTGCTCTACAACTTTGTCGAACATTTCTACACTTCGAAAAATAACCCTGCAAAGTTAGAAAAAACACGAAATTTTAAAATGAAATTTTTTGTTCTGAATGAAAAAATGACCCTTCTGAGTCAATGTAGATTCGGAAAGCACATTAAATTTCCCTTAAAATTACATGTTCCAAAAAATTTTACAGTCGAGTAACGGAAAATGGCAGAGTTTTCAAAACTTTTTTAGTGTTATTTTCGATGAAAAATACGTTTTTTCGAAATTCTAAGTACGCCATCAAATCGGGCGTCTAATTTGACATAAAAGTCCTTTTGACACCAAATTTCTATCTCAACACCGTTTCAGGCGGCAAATTATTGAAAAACACCTCTTTTTTCGCATGTTGAAAAATAGAAGGGGTCGTACCTCCCCTTCGTCACGAGATATCAAAAAACGGATCTTGGACAAAGTTTCACGCAAATCGAAGAGAGGTCGGGGCAACTGCTGTGTGAGTTGGCGGAGAATTACCCTATAATAAAAACAAAAATTTTGAATATTTTTCAAAGGTACAAAGAATTTTAAAAAATTGAGTAGTTATTTTTTTTCGAAATGTTTGAACCCATTTTGAAAAAAAAAACCTTAAATGTATGTATTTCTATAAAAAAGACGTAATTTCATGAAAATTTTTAGTGCTTAAAAAAAATCTGTCGAAATGAATGAAAAAATCCCCGATCATTTGAAACCGTTATTGTAAAATGCTTATTTTATCAGAATTTTTCGAAAATACGTAATTTTGTGAAAATTTTGAGTATTCCACCTATAATATAATTCTTATCGAAATGTATGAAAAAATCCCGATCATTTGATACCCATATTGTAAAAACCAGAAATTTTTAGCAATCAGTCTAAAATACGTAGTTTTGTATATTTCCAAAATGTATTCTCAGCAATTCTCAGAATGCATTGGGCCACGCGCATTTTCCTATTTTCAGTTTTTTTTTTTCCTCCAGCGCTCTTTTGGGTCTGCCTAGTGCTGCCAAAATTAATGAAATTTTAAGCGAACACTCACGAAAAGTAGCATTTATAGCGAAAGTTTCCTAGCATCACTGGCTCACTCCAACAGGCGCTGGTGGTGTGAGGGCCATCCTTTGTTCTTTTTTGCCTTCGCTTCTCGCTCGGGTTTCTACATCCTTCGATTGAAATGGGTCGTCAAAATTCAAACGTCAAACGACTTGGCGCGTTTGTTTTTTTATGACGCTTACTTATTATTTACATGTTTCGGGATTATTTTTCAAGTGAGTGACTAACTAATGCTTAAAAGAACATGTTGCCGGTAGTTGGAAGCAATTTCATGTCTTAAGCGCTTTGAAATCGTTAGCGCAAAAGTGAAAAGATATTGATGGCGACTTTCGCTAAGCAGTTATGCTCTCATTTTGCGTGTGGATTTGTGTGCCACCAAAATGATGAGAAATGGTCTCGCAAAATAGAAATTGTGATCAAAAGTGCACTAAATTTGATCTTTTTGGTTAGTAAATGGCATAAATTTGCGTGCTTATTTGAGGCGGTGCTGTTGCTGGTAAGTTTATAGATAGGTGTTTGATTAGAAAGGGTATATTTCTCCTAATTATAATTGCAATGGATTGCTGGCATCATCCTGATTCCAAATTTTTTAGAAATTTTGGTGATTTTTCATAGAATATAGCCAATGTTTCCCCTATAGCCAAAATCCCATAAGCCATGTGCATCAGTTATGCACGCCTCGGTTTTGCATCCCCCATATCTGATACTAAACCGAGGCATGACTGTACTAGACTTAACCACAAATCGCTTGTATTTCGAGAACCAGCCAATTCATTCCAGTTTGACAGCTTGCCCAGAGCAGACGTGTGTCCGTTGAGCGCGTTTTTGACGGTGTTTTTTTTTTCAACTTTCGCCGACGGCCATGGCGGCGGCCGCGACGGCGGAGAGTGAGTGGACGGAGCATAGGGCTGAGGATGGAAGGCCGTTCTACTGGAACGCGGCCTTGAAGAAAAGTGTGTGGGAGAAACCCGAAGGGTTCCAACCCAAAACGCAGGCGGCGACGGGCATGGAGGTGGAAGACTCCGAAGGAGGAGGAGATTACGGGGGCGAATTTCGTCCCGTGGTCAAAGTTCGCCGCAGGAAGGCTAAGGAGGAGATCAACGTCGGCGATGGCGGCAACGACGGCGATGTGGAGAAACTGCTCAGCAACAACAAGTTCAGCCCACTAGCGGAGGAGAGCAACAACAACAACAATGCGAACCCAGCAGCAGAGAAAACCATCCCCGTGGTACCAGCAACCTGCAAGTCGGCCGGGGAGAGGAAGCAGCCGCCGCTGGTGGTGAAAGAAACGAGCTTCGCCCGCCTTGCGAAGGTGATGGCGACATGTGATGTCCAGCCGGAACACAAACTGACGCGGAACGGCACAAAAATTACGTGCTTCTCGAGCGACGACTTCGACACGGTGCAAGCTCACCTGAAGAAGAACAAGGTGGAGTTCTACACCTACGGAAGGCGCGGTGATAGACCGCACCGGGTAGTGATGAGAGGCCTTCCGAACCTGGAACCGGATTACATCAAGGAGCTGCTCGAGTCGGAACATCAGCTGGACGCCTTGGAAGTTCACGCCATCAAGCGGAAGCAGCAGCTCCCCGCCATCGATGAGACACCTTTCGTTGTACTCTTCTCCAAGAGACACACCAGTCTCAAGGAGTTGAGTAGCAAGGTTAAGAAAGTGCACATTGCTCCGGCAGAAGTCTCAGCGCGTAGTCGTGTTTTTTTTCGCGGTGTGTTTGGCGCGTTTTTCACGGCGATTCCGAGGCGTGTGCGAGCGGACAAGCCCGTTCCGGTGGTCAGAGAGGCCACAATCTGGTCGTCGTGGACACGGCGGCGGTGCAGCGGCGGAGAAGGAACGAGTTCCCGTATCCGAGCAGCAGCAGCAGGAGGAGTCAGCAGCAGCGGCTGCGGAGGCAGCTGAGGCGAGAGACGGTCGTTGGCCGGTGGAATCGGCCCCGGAGAGTCGACTGCGGTCGGCGGACCAGTTTTCGGCCAGGCCAGGTCGGAGACAACCCCCGTTGTTTACGTGGCTGGCAGCAGGCAGCACAACAACAACAACAACAAGCGCGCGCAAACGAGCTTTCCGCGCATCCCGCTGCGGGCGGCAGCCAGTGCGGCCAGTTCGGCGGTGAGTGCGAAAGGCGAGTTTTTTGTTAGCGTTTAGTTTTTTTTTCTCATAGTTTTTTTTTTCGTTTAGTTTTTTTTTCTTTCTCCTTTTTTACTTTTGCGATTAGTTTCATCACTTTCATTTTCGTTTAGTTTATCGCGTTTCTCCGCAAACATGGATCCGACCGAGTCGGACCATGAGGAATTCGACTTCGATTCAACCCTTGAGGGTGACGAGGACGTGGAAATGGAGGACTCTGTTCCGGGAGTTCCTTCAAACACCACCAACCGGGACCACTTCCTGAAGGATGAGGATGCTGGCGGTAAAGGGGGATCCTCGGTCGGGTCTAAGAGGACGAAGCGGAAGCGTCCTAAATCAGATCCGAATCCGGTTCCCCCTCAACCACCGATTCCTCCCTTGACTCCAGACCCGATCCCTCCCTTGACTCCAGACCCGATTCCTCCCTTGACTCCAGAACCGATTCCTCCCAATCCAGATCCAATTCCTCCTAAAACACCGGTGCCGAATCCGGATCCAAATCCTCCGCCCCTGAATCCTCATTCTCAAAACCGATTCCTCGTCCTCGTCAGTATCAAGAGGGATCGCAAACGGAATGGGTGGTCTTCTTCCGGCCCAAACAGAAGCCGTTAAATTTTGTACAGATCACCAAGGATTTGCAGAAGCACTATCCTGGGGTGGTCGAATGTACCAAGCTGAACAAGAGCAAGCTCCGCGTGATCGTGAACTCCGCGGTGCAAGCGAATCAGATCGTAACTGATCTGCGGTTCAGCATTGAGTACCGTGTTTGGATTCCGGCCCACAAAGTCGAAATCGATGGCGTGGTGACCGATGACAGTCTGTCGCTTGTCGACCTCTCAAGGGCGGTGGGACGCTTCAAGAACCCTAAACTTCCAGCTGTGGAGGTACTCGAGTGCCGGCAACTGGGCAACGTCACCACCGAGGGTGGCCAGAAGAAGTTCATTCCTTCTGCCTCGTTCCGGGTGACTTTTGCAGGGTCAGCTCTGCCGGACTACATTGAGCTGTACAAGCTTCGGCTTCCAGTTCGATTGTACGTTCCGCGAGTGATGAGCTGCGAAAACTGCCAGCAGTTGGGACACACCAAGACCTACTGCAGCAACAAGAGCAAGTGCTCAAAGTGCACCGGCCCCCACAAGGACGTGGATTGCCAAAAGCAGGCTGAAAATGCCTGCTTTGTGGCGGGGAACCGCACAAAACTCGGCAGTGCCCAAAGTACAAGGAGCGCGAGGACAAGATGAAGCGATCCTTGAGGGAACGCTCCAAGAAGTCCTTTGCGGAAATCCTTAGTAAGGTGACCCACTCCAATCGCTTCGCTCCTTTGGCGGATGAAGATTCGGAGGACGAGGAAACCGATGTGGAGGTTCTCTTCCAGAGAGACGAGGAAAGTGACTCTTCCGGGCCAAACCCGAAGCGCAACAAGGCTTCCAAGTCCAAAAAAGCCGCTGGCGGCAAGGGTAAGGAAAGTGACTCGTTGAACTTTGAGGAGGATTTTCCTTTTGGTCCGTCGGGTAAGCCCGCTCCGAAGCCGGCACCGAAGCCCGTTCCCAAGCCGCTGAAGCCCGTTCCCAAGCTGCCAAAGATCCCCCCCAAAAACGGTTCCTCAACCGAATCCGATCACCGATGCCTTCAAGGGAGTCCTTACTTTTTCCACAATCGTGGAATGGCTGTGTTCTTTTGTGAGTGAACCGACGCGTTTAATCATAAAGCGGTTTGAGCCTCTCGCTAGACACATCGGGAAACAGCTTGCTAGCACGATGCCCCTCTTGTCGTTCATTTCCTTTGATGGGTAATACACCAAAAACGAAAAACGGCATCTCCTTTCTACAATGGAATTGTAGAAGTTTAACCCCCAAGTTAAACGATTTTCAACAATTCGCATTCGAACGGGACTGTGATGTGTTTGCGCTGAGCGAAACGTTTCTTATCGGAGATGAGACGCCAGCTTTCCGGGGGTACAACATCATCACAGAGAGCAGGGCAGGACCAAATAGAGGTGGAGGCGTACTGATTGGGGTCAGGAAATGCCACACTTTTAGAAAGGTCACGCTCCCGAAGCTAGGAGGAATCGAAGCAGTCGCAGTACAGGCCAGGATCAGAGGACTGGACATTTGCATTGTGTCCGTCTACGTTCCCCCACAGGTGTCGTTAACTCGACAAAAGTTGTGGGGTATGCTTGAGCTGCTGCAGGCACCGCGACTGGTTCTGGATGACTTTAATCTTCACAGCACCGAGTGGGGAAGTCACAAAACAGACCCTCAAGCATATCTGATTCATGAACTGTGCGACGACTTCCAGATGACCCTCCTAAACAGGGACAAGCAAGTTACGCGCATTGCAACACCACCAACGCCTACCACGTCCGGTACGAAGGCGAGTGCCATCGACTTGTCGCTCTGTTCCAACAGTCTGGCAGTTCTTTGTGACTGGAACGTGCTTCAAGATCCTCGTGGCAGTGATCATTTGCCGATCGCTATTCTGGTTAGCCATGGCCCACAGCAATCGACAACGGTGGAGATGCCTTACGATCTGACGCGAAATATCGACTGGAAACAGTACGCGGAGGCAGTCTCCATTGGAGTTGAGTTGCGAGCAGGGTTGGCACCGCTTGAAGAATATGAGTTTTTGGCTAACTTGATCTATGAAAGTGCTATACAAGCTCAGACGAAACGCGTCCCGGGACCATACATCCGAACGCGCCCTCCACTTCCCTGGTGGGACAAGGAGTGTACGGATCTCTCGGCGGCCAGGTCAGAAGCTTATGTGGACTTCTGCAAGTGTGGAATCCGAGCGAACTTTCAAAAGTACAGAGCTCTTGATCGCAGGTACAGTAATACTCTGAAGCGGAAGAAGCGAATGTACTGGCGGGAGTTCGTTGAAGGACTACCAGCAGATACGTCCATGAGCACTCTGTGGCGCGTTGCGAGGGCCATGCGTAGAGGTTCCGTTCCGAACGAGAGTGTGGAAAATCGGACAAGTGGATATTGGATTTCGCCAAGAAGGTGTGCCCGGACTCGGTGCCGACACAACCATCATTCGACGTTGTTGATGGGAGCGATTCTAATCCTCCCTTCTCGATGGCAGAGCTCTCCATAGCTCTTTTGACGGGCAACAACACTGCTCCTGGTCCGGACAAGATCAAGTTCAGCTTGCTGAAGAATCTTCCGGACGTCGCCAAGCAGCGTCTGTTGAAACTGTTCAACACGTTGGTGGAGCAGAACGTAATTCCACACGAATGGCGACAGGTCCGGGTGGTTGCCATTCAAAAGCCCGGTAAGCCGGCGTCCGACCACAACTCGTATCGTCCAATCAGCTTGCTGTCGTGTCTACGCAAGTTGCTGGAGAAGATGATCCTCGACCGCCTCGAACCATGGATGGAACGAGAGCACTTGCTGTCAGACACGCAGTATGGCTTCCGGAGAGGCAAGGGAACAAGCGACTGTTTAGCCTTGCTGGCCACAGGAATCGACATAGCCCGTGGTAAAAACAGCAAATGGCTTCTGTCTTCCTAGACATCAAGGGTGCATTCGATTCAGTCTCCATCGATGTGTTGGGAGTAAAGCTGCGGCGGAGCGGTCTCAATCCGACGATGTGCAACTTCCTCATCAACCTGTTGTCAGAAAAACACATGCACTTTGTGCAAGGTGATCTGGCAATCACCCGGATAAGTTACATGGGTTTGGCACAAGGCTCACGCCTTAGCCCATCCATGTATAACTTCTACGTCAGCGATATCGATGATTGCTTGACCGGAGACTGCACCCTTATACAGTACGCAGATGACGCAGTGGTTTCAATCGCTGCCAAGAAGGAAGTCGATCTGCTAGAACCCTTGCAAGATACTCTGAACAACTTGGCCCATTGGGCAGTTGGAAAGGGTATTGAATTCTCTCCGGAGAAGACGGAACTGGTCGTTTTTACGGGGAAGCATGAACCGCCGCAGCTCAATCTTTCTCTCTCGGGAAAGACTATCGAGCAGTCGGACCACTTCATGTACATGGGTACCATCTTTGATCAGAAGGGAACATGGGGAAGCACATTAACTACCTGAAGCAAAAGTGCCTGCAAAGAACTAATTTTCTGCGCAGCGTCTCTGGCAACCGGTGGGGTGCTCATCCTTCTGACTTGCTTCGACTGTACAAGACAACGATACTCTCGGTGCTGGAATATGGCAGTCTCTGCTTCCAAACAGCTGCGAAATCACGCTTGATGGTTCTCCAGCGGATACAGTACCGAAGCCTTCGAATTGTCTTGGGTTGCATGCACTCAACTCACAACATGACCCTCGAGGTCTTGGCGGGAGTATTGCCTCTGCGAACTCGTTACTACGAACTGTCTTACCGGTTCCTGATCCGGTGTGATTACAGGAATAAACTGGTAATTGACAACTTTGAAACGTTGCTGAACCTTCACGTTGAGTCTCGGCGCATGCTTCTATACTATGACTTTATGTCATCGTGGGAGTGGAGCCCGAGCACAACGGTACAGCGCACGCCTCCGTTAACCAGCAGCACCCTGATTGGCTTCGACACGTCCATGAAAGCCGATACTCGCGGTATCCCAAACCATCTTCTGCGGGAAGTAGTACCGTCGATCTTCGCATCAAAGTACAACCATGTTCCTCCAAACAACAGATTCTTCACCGATGGCTCCAAGCTCGACGGCTGTACGGGCTTCGGTGTTTATCATGAATCTTATCAGCTGTTCTTTAAGCTGAAGGACCCGAGTTCGGTTTATGTCGCAGAGTTAGCCGCGGTTTACTGCGCACTGCAAATCATCGAGACCATGCCACCTGACCACTACTTCATCTTCACCGATAGCTTTAGCTCTGTTGAGGCTATCCGGTCTCTGAAGCCGACCAGGGAGTCTGCGTTTTTCCTCACGGAAATACGCAAGACTTTAAACAACCTGGCGGCTCAGTCCTTCAGCATCACGGTGGTGTGGGTCCGCGCTCATTGCTCGATTCCGGGTAATGAGAAAGCGGACTTGCTCGCCAAGAAGGGTGCTGAGAGTGGAGACATTTTTGAAAGGCCAATTAGCCTACAAGAATGCTACGGTTTTCCGAGGCAGCGTGCGTTTCTGGATTGGCAAAATCAATGGGACGACGACACCAAAGGACGTTGGATGTATTCCATACGACCTAAGGTGCAAAGAAAAGCCTGGTTCAAGGGAATGGACTTGACGCGTGGATTCATCAGAACGATGTCCCGCCTTATGTCGAACCATTACTCGTCCAAGGCTCATCTGTACCGTATCAACATGAGTGATACGAACCTTTGCGACTGTGGGCAGGGTTATCAGGACATCGACCATCTCGTATGGGCGTGTCCAGATCACCAGGCTCACAGATTTAATTTGAAAGATACCCTCAGGGCCCGAGGAAGACCACCAGAAATCCCGATGCGAGACGCGTTATCTCAACTTGACCTTGATGTTCTCTATCCGATCTATCAGTTCCTCTCAGATTCCAAAATATCTATTTAGTTTTCTTCCAGTTAGTTTCCCTTCAGTTAGTTTTCCTCTAGTTAGTATAACTCGCCTCCGCACAAAGCCGTCGTTTCTGGTTGCACCGGAAGCAAAGCAAGATCGCCCCAGCAGCTGGACACCGAGTTGCGGCTGAGGACAAAACGCAAAGGCCAGCAGAGCCAACCAAGACCCCTACACAATCCCCTTCCCTTCCCACGCCTTGTCCTTAACATCAATCCCTTCCCTACTAACCCCGAGTAGGCCGCGGGTAATCGGCTCCCCTCCCACTAACATTTACACACAAGATCCTCTGTAATTATTAAGCCAAATGTAATTACAAAAGCCGACTCGGTCCTAACCAGGTCCCAGTACCGAAAAGGACCTAATAAAAATAATTTTATGAAAAAAAAAAAAAAAGGTTAAGAAAGTGGGATCAGTCGTCGTCCGGTGGGTGGCCTTCCGGAACAAAGAACCGCACGTGACCCAGTGCAAGAACTGCTTGCAGTTCGGTCACGGAACCAGTAACTGCCATCCAAGCCCAGGTGCAGCAGCTGTGGGGGTGTCCACAGCACAGAAAAGTGTAAGGAAGAAGAAACGCGAGCCAAGAAGTGTGTCAACTGCTCTGGATCTCACGAGGGTCTGGACCGCAGCTGTCCCAAACGTGCGCAGTTCATCCAGTCGAAGCAGCAGGCGTCCAAGCCGAAGCCGCCAGCATGGAAGAAGGACAAACAGACTCCAGCAGGAGCTGCGTTCACCGCGGCGGATTTTCCTCCGCTACCTGGAACGGTGCCGTCCGTTGAACCGGAAAATAAACATCCTCGTCCCGCAGGAAGAAGTCGTTCAGTTAGAATAACTCGCCTTCACACAAAGCCGTCGTTTCTGGTTTGCACCGGATGCAAAGCAAGATCGCCCCAGCAGCTGGACACCGAGTTGCGGCTGAGGACAAAACGCAAAGGCCAGCAGAGCCAACCAAGACCCCTACACAATCCCCCTTCCCTTCCCACGCCTTGCCTTTAACATCAATCCCTTCCCTACTAACCCCGAGTAGGCCGCGGGTAATCGGCTCCCCTCCCACTAACATTTACACACAAGATCCTCTGTAATTATTAAGTCAAATGTAATTACAAAAGCCGACTCGGTCCTAACCAGGTCCCAGTACCGAAAAGGACCTAATAAAAATAATTTTATGAAAAAAAAAAGATTATGAATTTTAAGAAATTCTTGAGAATACGTCCTTGTCGGATCACTCCTCACCAAAACTAAAACTAATATTGTGTATCGCGTGAGCAACACTCACCAGTGCAGTGGTTATGTTTTGGCACCTTTTACAAGTCACATTGTGATTTTATCAATACGGAATATATTTTCTGGATAGTGATCCTTGTTTCAAGGATTACGTTTTACATGGTGAGATAATCTCGTTAATGTGCATAGGAATCCCACGGCGCACTGGTTGTTTTGAAAAATTAATCTAGTATTTTTCGATAGTGCAGCAGTTTTTCGTTATCATAATAGGGGGATGGCGTCGCTATTTTTAAACCACGTTTTCCACTTTTTCTCATCGAAAGCGACTACTTTATCGACTTAATTTTGCTGGGCGAGATAGGACGCCGTCTATTTTTAGACGATGACTCAGCACTTTTCCACTCATGCACTTAAAAAAACCAGATGGCAGCACGATGTAACGCCACGTCCCTATAGGGTTATGTTTATACAATTCTGGAGTTTTTTTTTTTTTTTTTTTGAAAAGGTCCAATAAACCAAATTTCCAATTTTTGCTTTTTGGGTGTTTTTGGAACCGCCTTGAGTCAGCACACAGTTATATTTATGTTGACCAATTGGGTACTAATGCCATTTGTAAATTTTTATGTAGGGGAAAGTGGGGCAAGTGTAACAGCTAAGGAAATGCTCATTATAAAAATCTGTCGGATTTTTTTATAATCATCTTTTTCCAAATCTTGACTAAGACTTTGATAGAACAAGTTTTGAAAAAAAAATCCTACTTTTCAATGTCAAAAATGGATTTTAAAATTTTATTTCTCAATAAAATATGTTGTTGCAGCAATTCGTATTTTTTTTTTTATACTAATAATCCATTTGGTACACTTGCCCCACCAGAACAAGAATTTTTAAAAGCTCTCAACAAAAGTTAAATCATACTTTATACTAGCTGCAAGTCATTGGTAGGGACACTACCTACTGATCTAGGGAAAATAGCATTTTGATAAAATGAGCCTTAAAACGAACCTTAAGCCTTATTTTGTACTTTCCAAATATTATAAGAAAATAAAGGTTTTGAAAAAAACTGCATTAAATCCTATTCCTCGTGGCGTTTACGTCGTTTTGGCGGTTATGTGGTAGTAGAATCAGCTAACTGCATTGCTAGCAACAATTCCTCATACTGGAAATAATCAAAATTGTAAAAAATACTGCCGTACGAGCGATTGTTTCTCTTGCCCCATATGGTCGTCTTGCCCCACCTTCCCCTACAACAGTAAAAACACGATTAAAACCCATTTCTGATCACTTTTTTTCATTTTAATGCAAGAAAATATTGACAAGACAACATTTCTGGAGGTTTTCTTTAACGGTCCAATAATCCAAATTTTCAATTTTTGCTTTTTTGGTGTTTTTTAGTACCCCTGACTCAAGGTGGTTCCAAAAACACCCAAAAAGCAAAAACTGGAAATTTAGTTTATTGAACCTTTTCAAAAACAACTCCAGATTTTTTCCTTGGATCAAATATTGCCCCTTGGAACGAGCTGTCAAGTAGGACCTTTTTTGTCAAGTAGGTGTGATATTTTTATTACGTCCTTTTCGGTACTGCGACCTGGTTAGGACCGAATCGGCTTTTGTAATTACATTTTTCTTAAAGCTAACAGTAATTACAGAAGATCTTGTGTGTAAATGTTAGTGGGAGGGGAGCCGATTACCCGCGGCCTACTCGGGGTTAGTAGGGAAGGGATTGATGTTTAAAGACAAGTCGTGTGAAGGGAAGGGGGATTGTGTAGGGGTCTTGGTTGGCTCTGCTGGCCTTTGCTTTTGTCCTCAGCCAAAATGACCGCTAAGGATTTAAAATGGATTTTTAAATCAATTCAATATCTTTTTTCGGAAGGGACGACGCCTTTCTATTGTCGCTGACTCAATCAGTAGGGAAGTGTAATGAGGGTAACTACGAAGAGTTGGAAAGAAAGTTATGTATTTTTTTTTTCGAACTAAGCTTTTATTATTATAAACGAACCCAACAACTCGCCGGGATCGCAGTCCAGAAAATATAATTCCGTAGTGGAAATATCACATAATAATCTTAGGGAGTTCTCTGAGCCATCTGATCTTTTTGGAGATGGTTTCATTAGCGACGCAAAATAGTGTAAACCAATGACTGAAAGGAGTAGATTTTAAAAATGTCGTAATCACGAAATTTACAAATTCGAAGTTCATTTCTAGAGTTTTTTTTTTGAAAAGGTCCAATAAACTATTATCTTTCATATGTTTATAGGACCTATTAAAAAAAAACTCTAGATTTCTTGAGTGTTTAGACCCTAAAAGTGGTTGAGTTGAGTTTCGTGATTACGACATTTTAAAAGTTCACTCCATTCAGTATTTTATCAACACCGTTATACGTTGCTAATCAAACCATCTCCAAAAAGCTCAGTTGGTTCTGAAAACTTTATTAATTCTCATAACGATACAAATACTTTTTAAAGAAAAATTTCTGGATAGCGTTTCCGACGAGTTGTTGGGTTCGCGCATTCAAAGACTAACAATGCAACTATACCTACTTTCCCACGTTAAGTTGCATGATCTTTAAAAGACTTTAACTTAGAAATGCTGGACCCCATTTTTGATTTTTCTGTTACATTTTTATGGGACCAACCATAAACCACGTGGACACATTTTGGCAACTTGAAATCACCAACCCTCCTCACGCGTTGTGAATTGTTTTTTTTGTATGGAGCGTGGACAACCCCCCCCCCACCATTAAGTTTTCGCGTGGTTTAGGGATGGTCCCCATAGGAGGGGGGATAGAAAGTTTTGCAGGATCTGACACGCATAATTAAATCAAAAATGATGAAAAGGCAAATGGGACATTTTTGTGTCATAGTTTCTTGGCTTGTTATAAAAAGTAAAAGCTTCTCGCAAACGCTTAAAGGCTTTTTCCTTAAAAGCTCAACTGCTTGTTAACCAAAAGCTTATTTTTATAGCAAAAGCTTTGTTAGAAATTATCAGGGGTTGTTAAGGGGTTACATGTAGAAAATCTCAAAATGTCGTAGCACAGACTAATTGATTAAATTCACTGCAATCAGATATTTCATTATTCAAGCAGGTAACAGAACATTGAGGCTGAAAAATTTTCACTGCGCAAACATATCGGCTTTTGTGCTCAAATTTATTTTGTAAAGAATTAATATGTATTTTGATAAAACTCTGAAAACATATTTATAAAAATTGCAAGTGTGTGCTCATACAAACCCTTGCCATTTTGCAAATTACATGTATGTAACTCCTTTAGGCTGAAGCTTCTCGCAAACGCTTAAAACTTTAGCTTTAAAAGCTCAGCTTTTTATAAGCTAAAGCTCGTACTTATAGCAAAAGCTTTTAACTCTTATTAGACACGTGCATCTTACGAGTAGAACGGTTGTTTCAATGTTATTTTTGCTGGTGACGTTTATATGTGATTGATTTTAGGTATGATTTTTTACAAAACTCAGAATGACTTGTATAAATTTACCCCATTAACACCCCAAAAGAGTTTACAAGTGTTGGACGGCGTTTAAGCGACCTTATCATCACTCATCCCATATGGTCTAGTGGCTAGGATATCTGGCTTTCACCCAGAAGGCCCGGGTTCGATTCCCGGTATGGGAATATATTTTTTTAATTGTTCGTGAGAGTTTTAAGGGTGTATCGCAGCATTGCCCCTTACTCTTTGATGTTCTCCGTTCTATTTGGGGAGAAAAGGACGTTCGAAAAGGGGAAAATTCAACACACACGTTCAGTTTATTTAAAGAACAAAAATTTATTGTCTCGCTGTGGTTGTTATCGCTTCTTTGCAACACTTTTGCTTTCAATCGCGTAAATATACAACAGAAAGTATAGGATAATAAAATTGGCAATAACACAAACGAATCTTTTTTTGTTTTGTTTGCTGTGTGAATGGGTGAAAAATGGTGCGCGGTGCGGATTCATTCAAGAAAATGTGTAACTATTCGATATTGTTGCTCTGTAGTCTTTGTGCGAAGTAGTGTGTGGGTGTGACTATTTGTAAGAAACGAGTACTTCAAATTGTGTAAACAGTAATAATTATAACAATTTTCCTCCTAACTATGCACGGTAATTACGAAAAATGACGTTGATTAGTTTTGTTTTGAGTGATGAAAATGTGTGAATAATTTTTTTTTTCGTTCCAATGATTGTTTCTACAAGCTAAATTTAACTTTCGATTAACCCCTTTTGGTTAGACAGTCCAAACTGTCAAACGTTTGCAAATTCGATGCAGTACGAGTTCGATTCTCGTACCAAAAACCCTGTTTTTTCTCGAAAGCTGTTGTTGGTCATTCTCCGTCACGCTGCAGTCCCCGGTGCAATGCAAAATACCACAGAAAAAGTTCGTGCTGTAACACTTCCGGTCGTTCCGTCGTCGAAGCGTGAAAATGGACAAATAGATAAAATTACAATTAAGAATAAGATTATTCAGACCTGCTATAAAATATCCTTCTTGCGTTGTTGCGTTCTTGATTGAGATTATGTCTTTATCAACGGATTGGGGTGGAGGGGGGAAGTTAGCTGTCCGTTCCGAGCGATCGGCGCACCCACGGCGGCATCCGGTCCCGCATGGCGTCCTTAATCTGGCGGTACACGATGAGCGCGATCACCGGGATGGCCCACTTGGGGTTCTTGAAGAGATACAGCCAGCAGGCGAACACGAACAGGGCCACGTCCGTCAGGTAGGACAGCGTGTACTTGAGCGAGTCGTCCTGCGGGTCGGTGGGTGGTTCTCGGGTTTGGGACTGCGAGCGGGATCGCGGTTCCGGAGGCGTTTTTGGTGCTTCTTTGGCTGGAGTTGGGATTGGTGTCGGAGTTGGTGGCTTCGGAGGTTCCACCGCGGGGGGTGGTGGAGGAGGTGGCGTTAGAGTCACCGCGGTTCGCTGTAGAGTGGACGGACTCTTGGAAGCGCTGCGTAGTCGAGCACGGCGGGCTGCTTCTAGGGTATCGGGTATTGATTCGGCATCGCGAGTGGCCGAACTGTTGCGAGATGATCGTGTGCTGGAGACGTTCCGCTTCTTGGCGATTGCCGTCGATTCTCGTAGGGGACGACTCTTGCGAACGGGTTCGTCGTACGCGCTAGGAATAAATGCAGTTTCCAGTTTGGGCGGTTGTTCTGGTTTGGGTGGAGTTGGTGTAACCACCGGGACTTCCTTGGCTACCGACGGAGATCTCGCGGGTTCGGTTTCAATCGAGGCCGATCGCTGTCGAAGGATCTTGCTTTCCCGAGCAGGTTTTCCTTTAAGCACGATCTGCTCGGAAGTCAACGAAGGCGAACGGGACTTTTGGGCGAGGTAGATGTCCTCCGGAGGCATCGGAGATGCCGACCCAGATCGTGATCTCGCAAAGCGATCATACGAAGTTTCCCGCGAGTTGAGCTTGCGTAACTCGTCCGGATTGTTGTATAGCGGAAGCTTGCGCGGTTTCTTGGAACTCTCCACCCTCTCAAGAATCTCTCCGTAAAAGTTTGCGATCGCCTTGGCTTCCTCTTCCGAATTCTGTCGGGAAACGCGACGTTTCTGTCGAGCAGCTTCCTGCACGATCGCCTGTTTGATCTCCTCCTCGGAAGGCCCCTGTTTTTCACTCAACGGAGCCTGTATCTCATCCTGCTGCTTGATCTCTGGTGTCTTCTCCCGCTCGACCGGCTTTGGAGGCTCTTCCTTCGCCGGAGATTTCCTCTCCAAAAAGTTCATCAAACTCTTTCGCTCCGGCTTACTGGGCGGAACCGCCTTCTTCTCCTCTTTCGGTTCCTGCACAACCACTGGAACTTCTACCTTCTCAACCGCAACCTCAACCTCTTTTACCTCCAGTTCCTTCTTGTCTTTTTCATCTCTCGTCAAAATCTCCGTCGACGGTCGCTTCAATATCGGCTTCGGTACAAAGTTTGGATCGGGCATCGGCAGCGGTTTCGTCAACACCTCGATCGCCTGACTCGGGTCCGGATTCCTGTACGGCGACACCAACCGCTGCCTCGGGTGATACGTTTCCATCTCTTCCTCCTCGTCGCTCATCACGCGCGATCTGCTCGATCGAGCCGACTCCCTGCGCTTCAGCTCCTCCATAAACGAATCCATCGATCCGCTCATCGAACCCTCCTCGTCCATCTCCTCCAACACTTCGTCCACGATCGAGTGTTCCTCCTCAACCCTAACCTCACCCTGCTCCTCCTTCTCCTCCGGTATCACGCTGTCCACCGTGCTGGAATGTTGTCTACCATCACTGCTCTCAAAGCTGGACTGCTTCACGATCGCTTCCTTGTCGCCAGACAGCCGACGGCGCAAACTGCTTCTACGATCGGCCAACCGCGCCACGGCATCCTGACCCCCGTTCTGCTGCTGTTGATCCGCACCACCACCGCCGTAACTGCTCCTACGACGCTGTTCCGCTTCTTTGCGTTGATTTTCCGACTCCTCCATCGCGACAGCCTGGTAGAACCGGGCCATCGCACGCTCATACAGCAGCTCGGTGGAACTGACGGCGGGGCGCATGGCCGGCGCCGGCGGTGGTTCCACGTTCAGCTCCGGTGCCGACAGGGACAGAGGGGGTGGCGGGGCCGCCATGTCCTCCAGGTCGAAGTCGAAGGTTGAGTTGCCTATACGCCGGGGGAAAGATCATTAGTGGTTTGAACATCTTACAAATCAACGATTTCTCTACAAAGTGATGACTCAAGATGGATCGTGCAGATACTAAGAAGGGGAAGATCATCGAGCATGGATCGCTACCCAAAGGGGGAAGGGGCATGCCATTTTTTTTTAACTACGGCTTACCGGAACCGATCGAGGTAGACCGGAGCGATCGGATGCTAGAGGCAGGGCGATTGCTAATGACCTGAAGCAGACGACGGGTGATGAAACGTTCCCGTTGCATATGGGAGTACAAGCTCAACATACGAAGGGAATGCTTTGAGGTTTGAGATTTGTCAGCTGTAAGAGATGTTCAACATTTGTCTCAAGCTTGATAAATTGATGTCGAGGAAACTTTTTTTCTAAGCGTTCTTCCAAAAATAGAGGACCGAACTTAACAAAAATATAAATAAACCCTGTTTATTGCACTGTATTGAGTTACCTACCATACATGACTTTGATAGGTTTGTGATTTTTCCGCAAAATGAAGAGCACAATTAAAATACGTACGGAATTGTTTAGAATCATACTGACCGTGGTAGAGAAGTGAACATGATTTTGAATCGGAAAACGGAATTCATTTTCGGATTCTTTGGACAATTTTACACTATGAGAAGGAAATAATTCCAAAAACAATTTAAAATCCTATCAAAGTCACCCCGGTTTACGGTATGTCTAGTTTTTCTTCAAATTCGTGACCTAAAATTTGTTGGGACACATGGACACATGGGGCAAATTGGGACAGCAGTTTTAACCATGCAAGAGCACAATATTTTTATTTTCTGTTTGGTTTCGGATAGAACAGACTTTTTGGGAATCTCCCCCTCGTGGACAATTGTTCATGCAAAAAAAAACTTTTTTGTATGGATCGTGGACAATCGCCAAATGATACAATGGAGATGGTTTGCGAAAAAAGCGATGATGGAATAATATATATTGGAGATAATTATAATAATTTGAAATATTATTTGAGCAATTCTCTCAGATTTCGGTCATTCGATTTTTTTGTATTTTTTAATCCGACTGAAACTTTTTTGGTGCCTTCGGTATGCCCAAAGAAGCCATTTTGCATCATCAGTTTGTCCATATAATTTTCCATAAAAATTTGGCAGCTGGCCATACAAAAATGATGTATGAAAATTCAAAAATCTGTATCTTTGAAGGCATTTTTTGATCTAAGACACCAATTCGGCAAAGTTGTAGGTATGGATATGGACTACACTGAAAAAAAAAATGATGCACAATAAAAAAATTTTTGGTGATTTTTTATTTAACTTTTTGTCACTAAAACTTGATTTGCAAAAAAACACTATTTTTACTTTTTTTATTTTTTGATATGTTTTAGAGGACATCAAATGCCAACTTTTCAGAAATTTCCAGGTTGTGGGTTTTTTATCTTTAAGCGAGTTATGAATTTTTGAATCAATACTGATTTTTTCAATATTCAACATTACGCCCTTTTAAAATGTTAGTCTTGGTTTAAAAATTTTGAAAATATTTTTTTCCAAAAGATCGGAAAATTTCACGACTATTTTATATTTTAACATTGAAAATCGGACCATTAGTTGCTGAGATATCGTCATTGGAAAATGGTGAGTTGTTTGGGTGGGACTTAGAAAACATCAAATTTCCTGTTTTTAAACCTTTGCATGGCAATATCTCAGCAACTAAGGGTCGTATCAACAAAGTTCAAAAAAGCAAAATATAGAGAATTTTCTCAGCTTTTCAAAAATATTTTTTTTTCGAAAATGGGCAAACATGTGCACTAATATTAAAAAATGAAAAACTGCGACTATTTTCAAAAAAGTCACCTAAAAATGGATTTCACTTGAAAACGGTGCTCTTTATCAAAATTTTTCTGTAGTACTTTTTGATTGCAAATTTGATTTTACATCGAAAAATGAAGTTGAAAAATTTTTGCGACCAAAATTTCAATATTTGAAAAAATCAGTAGTGATTAAAAAATTCATAACTCGCTCAAAAAAAATTTTGCACAATCTGGAAATTTCTGAAAAGTTGGCATTCTATGTCTTCTAAAACATATAAAAAAAATAGTGTTTTTTTGCAAATCAAGTTTTAGTGGTAAAAGTTAGATAAAAAAATCACCAAATTTTTTTTCCGTGTATTATTTTTTCCAGTGTAGTCCGTATCCATACCTACAACTTTACCGAAGACACCAAATCGATCAAAAAATTCCTTCAAAGGATACAGATTTTTGAATTTTCATACATCATTTTTGTACGGCCAGCTGCCAATTTTGTATGGAAAATTATATGGACAAACTGATGATGCAAAATGGCTTCGTTGGGCAAACCGAAGGCACCAAAAAAGTTTCAGTCGGATTAAAAAATACAAAAATCAAAATTTAAGAAAAAAGACCGATTCCGTAGAGAATTGCTCATTTCTCGCAGTTGCTGACCTAATTTCAGCTGCGGATAAAATTTTATCGATAAATGTGGGGATGATAGAGCCAAAAAAATCAACTTGCTTAATCAAAAACAATTATTTTGTAATTACAATTTTCAATTTAAAAAAAAAATTTGAAGTTTTTTGAAAAAAAAAGTTGAACACATTTTTGAACGCCGATGGTTATACTAGTTATGTCAGAAATTCATCATAAATGTGTGTTTTCATCAAATGCTAATCAAATTTATTGCTTTTTCAACTTTTTCTACCAAGATGGCGGTTAATCACAATCAATCAAACCACACGTTTATCGCCATATTCATGCATTGACAGTTACAAAACCCTTGGTTTTAAAGAAGCATGAGAGAAAACCATTAGGCATGACATTGCCATCGGGTTTTCAAGACTCTCTTAAAACCTTCATAAAACCTTATTGAAAGCCATTTGGCTTTTATTGCCAACAGGTTTTATGTCTAAACCTTCTTAAAACCTTTAAATCAGCTCATGCTTATTGGTTGCTGTGAAAGCCAACATAAAACTTACAAGCAATCAAGATGCTACCATAAAACCTCAATAAAACTAGGTGGTGGCTAGTGGGTTTAAAAATGTTACTTGGGATGGGTTGTTGATTTTGTTTTTCAAGTCAACTTCCGCCTGCAAATGAGCAATTCTGTATGGTTACCCATAGAAATGGAGCCTAACATTTCAAAAGGACAGAAAACTTTTGTAAATAATAGTGTATCCCTTTCACTCAAATGACAGTTTGCATAGGGTGTGAGATACACTCTTGTTTACAAATGTGTTGTGCCCTAATTAAATAGAAAGCATGAAATCTCCATACAATTTGACAGGTGTCCATAGAAAAATGATGCGTAAATATTAAATATATATATATATATATATATATATATATATATATATATATATATATATATATATATATATATATATATATATATATATATATATATATCTTTGCAGGAATTGATTGAGTTTTTGGCAAAGCTTTAGTCAAAGACGAAAACTATTTGAAAAATAGGTACATGAAAAAAATCCCGACATTGACAGGATTTCAATTTATTTTTAAAATATTATTTTACCGATATCATCATCTGGAGTGAATCGGGGCACATTGGGCGAATTGGGACGGTTATTAACTAGAATCCGTGTACATATTTTAATTGTAAGCTAATCAAGACCGGGCTGAATGCTTAATTAAATATAAGACGATATTTGAGGGATGAATTGTTGGTTATCGAACACATAAGCAATCAAATGGAAATTTTCTAAATTTTAACTTTGAATATATCCGATCCGGAAAGCAACAATGTCGCTGACCTGAAACTAATTGCCGTGAAGTGCACTGGAGGTTAAATTTGGCAACGTTTTTGAAAACTTTCTTCGCCATGAAGTGCTGCGATTAATCAGTATCAAAAAGTTAACTGCAAGTTGTACAAATAACAACATTTCAAATCACTTGAAAATTTCTCCATCGCCGTAATCGACTTATTTTTAGGTTGCACAGTGCTGACCTCCACCCTCATTGGAGTAAAAGCAGTTCGTTCCACAATTTCACCCGATTGGCAAATCGAACCAAACAACGATCGCGATCGCCCGGTTGTAGATCCATCAGCGCATCCACCCACAAATTCTGATTAGACAACCGCAGCCGCGGACACGCACACACGTGCGCGAACGAGACCGCACAAACGTAAACAGAGAGGGAGAGAGAGCGTGAGACATCTGGTGGTGTCGTCAACATACCGGGGGTTCTATTTTTGTGTTTTGCAAAAATCTCTAGAAACAGAACAAAATAAGAAAAAAATGAGTCCAAGCAACCGAACTCGTCATCGCTGCACTGCCACTGACTCAATGAATTTTTTTTTGTGGGGGTAATGCATCCAAGTACGCGACAGGCAAATGTGACAGATGTGCGATCCAGGAAGCTGGACTTGGTTGATTGCCGTTGCACTGAACGTCTTCTGATCAAGGTTGGGTCATTTGGATTAATTGGGATTGATACCATGACGTAACAATCAATGTAAACAGTCACTGCATACTGTCACTTTTTATAACCTCCAAATTTACTTATTGATACGCAACTCACGTGCAGTGTTCTTCGCTTCCCGCTCGTTGTACAGCACCAGCATGAACTCGCTGCTGTTGTGGATGGCCGGTTTGTCCGGTGAAGTCGGTGTGGTCGCTTCTCGCGGTGCTAGTGAATTGTCTGACGAGCGGAACGCCAGCGGGCTGGGTTCTTTGGAGAACTTCTCCATCGCCTTCAGCGGCGATGCGAATGATTGGGGGCGTTGCGGTTGTGGTGATCTTGGTGGGGCTGGAGTAGGTTCCGGAGCGGCAGGTTCGGTGACGACAACTGACGGGACGACAGGTTGTTTTGGCGGTTCTTGGAGCTTCGGTTTGAAAAAGTCCTCGTCGCGGGCTCCGTAGGACATTTCACGGACGATTTCGTCGCGGCTGTATGTTTCCGGGGTGAATGCTTTGGCTTTCTTGACCTGTTCCGCTTCGCGAGCCGGTGAGCGGGATTCTTCGCGGCGCTTGCGGGGCACGGCCAGCGGAGTTTGGCACTCTTTGTCCTCTTTGTCTTTGGTTTCGGGTATTTGGGTGGCGCTGTTTATGCCACGTTTCGGGTCCGGGATGAACACGGTGTCGGAAATATCGCTGGGTTCGCTGAGGCCGTAGGGGTTTTCGGCTTTCACGCGGAACCGGTACTGAGAGCCTTCGATGAGACCGCTGAGGGTGGTGGTGAGTTGCCGACAGGTCGAGGCTTTGAGCCAGACGTCCCACCCAAGTCGGTAGTACTCGACGATGTAGTTGCCGATCTTGCAGCCTCCATCGTCTTCCGGTTCGGCCCAGCTGAGCGTAACGGACTTGCCGAGTGACATGCTGACGGTAATCTTTCCCGGAGGTTCCGGTTTTGCGGTGACCGTGACGAGGAACGATGCGTAGTCTTCGCCAAGTTTGTTGATCGCTCGCAGGTTGTACTCGCCGCGATCGGATCTTTGGGCGTTGGAGATTCGTAGTGAAGAGTTTTTGTCGGAGGTTTCGATTTCGTAGCGGCCACCGTTGGTCAGTACTTCTCCGTTGTGGCTCCACTCTACAATTGGGGTAGGTTGACCGGCGAGGCCGACCTTCAACCGGATAACTTCATCGGCTTCGATGATCAGTCCGTCTTCGTACTGGCGTGGTAGTCGAATCTTGGGGTATGCGTCAATGGACAGGTTACAGATAGTTACGGCCGATCCGGCACTGTTCGTAGCGGTACACTTGATCTCTCCTTCGTCAGTTAGGGCAGCTTGGTGAATTACGAGGACGCTAAAGTCACCCTCGGAAAGGATCTTCGTGCGCCGGCTGCTGAACATTTCGAAGCCGTCCTTGAACCAGCTGATTTGTGGAGCAGGCGTTCCGGCGACGGACACTCGGAACTCAATCTTTTCGTTTTCGATGGCAGTTGTGTCGTTGAGTTCATAGATGAACCTTGGTGGAGCGATCGCAGCCCGCTGTAGCGTCACGGTCAACGCATCGGACAGTTCGCTACAATCCGACTGGCCGACGATGTTTTGGGCCGTTACGCGAAACTGATACCGCCAGCCGGGTTCCAACCCGCTGAACGACAGTTCCGTAGCCTGAATCAGCACGACCGTGGCCCGAACCCAGTGCGGTGAACCCGTGCGTCGATGTTCAACGATGTAACCAAGAATTGGCGAGCCGCCATCACTCGTCGGTCGTTTCCACCGGAGCGTCACAATGTCCGGTGCGGACGAGTCTGGCGTACCCGGAACCAACATCGGCTTTCCCGGTGGCGAGGGTGGTTCTACGGAACAAACGGAAACAATTTGTCGTCAATATCTGGGATTAATCAGCCCAAAGCGGCGGCCGTTCAGGGGGTACAGAGGAGAGGATCGCGTCGAGTCTCGAAACGAAACTCGAGCAAGAACCCAAGTGAAATTGTATTTCAACTGTAAATATTTAACTGGGATCTAAAAATACGCCAGCGCGGCTGCTTCTCTCTCTCGAGCGATCTTCTGTCTGAACCATATTTCGGCCGCTGCTGAATGGCGAAAATTTCATTCTCGTCCGTCCGTCAACGGTTTCGACGGAAGTTGAACGACACTCACCTGCCGACTTCCAGTGGACCGCCTTCTTCGGCCGGCCACTGCTGCCGGAATGCTTCGTCGGTTGATTACCCATTCTAATCCACTAAACACTAAGCTTAATCGTCGTTTTGTTAAGTTTCTTAAACCACTATTGCGCGCTCACACACTCTTAGTACTTAGGGCGCCATCTTTGGATCTTCAACGGGGGGTTTTTCGTTTCGGGGGTCGTTCGTTGCTGGCCTAGGACCTGCTGCGCGCCGTGCTCCCTCTGCTACCACTGAGGAATTTCGCTGTCGGTGCACTTGCTCTCTGGCTATTGTCAGCCCCAACGAGAGTGAACGAGACGACGATAGCCGACGGAACGCGCGCGCGAAACCCTCCCCGGCGCGGTTGACGGGTTTGCTGTCCGAGTTGTGTCCGAAGTGAGCCGCGACCAGTCGAGAACTGAGCGTACGCCGATGTTTGGCACAGGTTGCGATGGGCAGGGCTCGCAGTGCGCAGCTGCGGCGCCGAACAGGTTGGAGAGAGCGCGACCCGGATTGCGCATGATCAGCGGGTTTTAACCAATGTGTGATAAGGATAACTTTTGCAAACTTTAAATTCATAACTATAAATATTGATCTAAAAAAAGTCTGATGTCCTAGTTTAGAAGAAATTAAAAAAAAAATAATGAGCTTACCCCAAATTTCCAACGCATCGGATCGCAAAGTGTTGCGCGTGCCAAAACAGCCGTTGAGCCATTTCTTCCAAACACTAAACACAGTGCCGCGCCGCGATGAAGAAGCGCATGCGTCAGTGTAAACACGTGCGCACTTCCTTCATTCTTCAGGCGTCGCGTCGTCGTCGTCGTCGCTGACGCGCGCGAACGAAGACGCCTGCTAGAATAGCCTACTTGGCAGAAGCTTTCTGTGTTGGACGAAACAAGCTGTGGAGGGGAGAGAGAAAAATTTACTATTACAAGGGTAGCGTGGCCGAGCGGTCTAAGGCGCTGGTTTAAGGCACCAGTCACTTCGGTGGCGTGGGTTCGAATCCCACCGCTGCCAACAATGTTTTTTTTTTTTTCGATGGAATAAATAGTTTCGTTTGATGTTGATCATCAGTGCGCTTTTATTGCATGAAAGGAATGGTTTAGTTCCATCCAAAGAAGGACTGCAGACGGGCGACGGTTCCGTCGATGTCAACTCCGAAGGCACGCAGCTGGGCGGCCCAACGCTGCACTTCCGGATCGTTCATGGTGCGGGTGAACGCTGGGCGGGCATCCTGGGTCATGCGGTACAGCTCAGCGAACTCGCTTCCGGGCGTGGCAATGAACTGGTTGGCCAGGGCCAGCGCTCCGGGGGTGTCGGTGACCGAGCGGATCTCCTCCATCATCGAGGCCCACGAGCGAGCCTTTCCGTTGCGGACAGCACGGGGCAGCGGAGTCCAGCCGAACATGGCGGCGACAAAGTCCAGATAATCGCGCAAGTTGACACCACGGGCCTCGGTCCAGGCTCCGACTCCCTGCAGCTCGGGCTGGGTGACCAGAACGCTCCACGCATCGTTGGCGTAGTTGCTCTGCATGAAGGCGTAGATCTCGCCAACCTCGGCATCATGGGTGATCCACCAGTCGTAGATCTCACGGACCTCCTCCATCGGGTAGAACGCCAACAGCTGATCCACTTCCGAGCGGAGGGTGGCACTGGACATGCCAACTCCGAGGACTACCAAGAGCAGGAACAGTTTCTGTAGAAAAGGGAAGTTAGAGTTTGGAGAGTTCTCCAAGAAGTTTAGAATTGTGTTTACCATTTTGACCAGGGGTTGACTAGAGCACTTCTTCAACGCGTTGAACGAACGAGAGCAGAAAGGTACCGGTTGGAGTCTCGAGGTCTGTCTTTTATATCAAGCCAAAGTCAGTGGCCAAAATTCGCACAACTGATAAGAGGAGTGCAATCTCCGGTGGGTCCTACGTCTAGATATGCCAGGGGGCCCCAACGAGAAATGTGCATCGTACGATAACCGTCTGATTGGTCTATCGTGGAGGTCAATCAATCGGTTTTCCCGAAATAGAGGCTCGAATCGTATGGCAACAGAAGCAATTGATTGATAAAAAGTATGTTAACATGCTTCTAAGTTATCTGATGATTAGAGGAGCATTGCACCTGATTGGAAAATGTCTCGAGCTGAAGATTCTGTGCTATTTTGAGTTGCCCAACCCAAGTACTTCTAACATACAGTTTTGTATGAGAATAGTAATTTTTACAATTAGAGAAATTTTTGAGAACATTAATCATGTTTGCTTTTTTTTCGTCATAAATCTTGCGCTAAATCAATCAATTGACCTCCACGAAAGACCCATTCATTTACCTGCTTATCGAACGATGCACATTTCTCGTTGCGTTTCTTAGCCTTATCAAGACGCAGATTGCACTCTCTTATCAGCTGTGCGAATTTTGGGCACTGACTTTGGCTTGATATAAAAGACAGACCTCGAGACTCCAACCGGTACCTTTCTGCTCTCGTTCGTTCAACGCGTGGAAGAAGTGCTCGAGTCAACCTCTGGTCAAAATGGTAAAAAAAAAAATCTAAACTTCTAGGAGAACTCTCCTAACTCTAACTTTCATTTTCTACAGAAACTGTTCCTGCTCTTGGTAGTCCTCGGAGTTGGCATGTCCAGTGCCACCCTCCGCTCGGAAGTGGATCAGCTGTTGGCGTTCTACCCGATGGAGGAGGTCCGTGAGATCTACGACTGGTGGATCACCCATGATGCCGAGGTTGGCGAGATCTACGCCTTCATGCAGAGCAACTACGCCAACGATGCGTGGAGCGTTCTGGTCACCCAGCCCGAGCTGCAGGGAGTCGGAGCCTGGACCGAGGCCCGTGGTGTCAACTTGCGCGATTATCTGGACTTTGTCGCCGCCATGTTCGGCTGGACTCCGCTGCCCCGTGCTGTCCGTAACGGAAAGGCTCGCTCGTGGGCCTCGATGATGGAGGAGATCCGCTCGGTCACCGATACCCCCGGAGCGCTGGCCCTGGCCAACGAGTTCATTGCCACGCCCGGAAGCGAGTTCGCTGAGCTGTACCGCATGACCCAGGATGCCCGCCCAGCGTTCACCCGCACCATGAACGACCCGGAAGTGCAGCGTTGGGCCGCCCAGCTGCGTGCCTTCGGCGTCGACATCGACGGAACCGTCGCCCGTCTGCAGTCCTTCTTCGGATGGAACTAAGTGGTTATGATTTCTTTATGCAATAAAACGCTTTGTATATGAACATGTTATGCCTGTGAGATAGAATAAGAACATTCACAAAAAGAACTTCCCTTGAAAGCGGATCTTAAATGTAGCTTGCTTGTTGTCAAAATATTTTTGTTGTTGTGAAATTTTCTGATTTTTTGAATAAACATTATTGAAAAAAAAACTAACCATGCCTAAAATTTGATATAGCTTAAAACTCGTGGTAATAACTATTGAAGAATGTTGGAATCAGGGCTGTGGAGTCGGAGTCGGAGTCGGAGCCGGAGTCGGTGGAGTCGGGTCTTTTTGGGGACCTGGAGTCGGAGTCGGAGTCGGAGTCGTCAAAATTCGAACAGCTGGAGTCGGAGTCGGAGCAGGAGTCGGCTAAATTTTAAGAGCTGGAGTCGGAGTCGGAGTCGGAGCCGAAGATTTCTGATAACCCGGAGTCGGAGTCGGAGTCGGAGTTATCTTAAATTCAACAAAAATATATTTTTTTATTATTGTTCAGTATTTCCGTCCCGCCCGTGTGGATCAATCGGACCGCGCACTAGACTCACAATCCAGAGGTTGTCGGTTCGAATCCCGCGGCGGGCGCTCTAAAATTCTTTGTGTAAATATGGGTATTCGGCGCCGTCGCTCCGTGCCATACTTTCATACACTTAGGAGCCCAGGGCGGCGAAGTCCTTGTAGATAAAAAAAGGAAGACACTAGTGGTTGGTACTAGCAATGGTGGCCGACAGCTATAAAGTCAACTTCGTTTTTTTTCAGTATTTCTTTTATAACAGCATAATTTACAAAACTTCTTACATTTTTAATTATTTTTTACTTCGCATGCTTTGCGTCGCCATTTTTTTAATTTTTTTAAAAGATTTATCAGAATCCATTATGTTTTGAAGCTTTTTATTGTGATTGGAAAGCTCTTATTTTGTTATTTCACAATAATCACTAAGTGATAACCTCTTACCCAAGTATGTAGTATCATAATTTAAAAAATATTGGTTATGTAGTCAGACATATCTAATTGATTCTTGACTTCTTCCTTTTGCCTATATTTATATGCCCCTTCAATTCAAATTTGGCCAAATATTATCTTTTACCCCGATAACGAATGACTTGGAGGTTTTAAGTTAAATAATTTTTTAGGAAAAAAATTACGAGATACATAAAAAGATTAAAAATAGTAATCACTATTTTTAGAAATCGCAAAAGAGTCACTGACAGTTACAAATAATCAACGATAATAACAATGTATTACTTGAAACTCAACATGCGTATTTTGTTTATAACTGAGTACAAGAAAATCAAAGTGTTGCATTTAAAATAATTGAAACTAACAAAAATTATCAAAAGGAGGTGCAACTAATTTTGAAATAATCATTGAATGTTGATGTTGATGTTGATTTTAGGTGAACTATTTTGATATCGTTGCAAATTATCGTTGAACAAATCTCAAGATTTCAGTACAAAAATGAACTAATAAAAAATGTACAGAACAAAATATAGGATTTTAATTTATTTTTCGAATACATATTATTAAAAAAAAACAAAATCAAAATATTATCAACCAGTAAGATTTTTTTCATACTGTATGTCCCACGCCAATATGACGGAAGGTTATTATCATTGCAAATCAATGTACCTTAAAAAAATGAAATACTTGTGACCTAGAA
The DNA here is from genome assembly GCF_015732765.1 of Culex quinquefasciatus. Classification (NCBI taxonomy): domain Eukaryota; kingdom Metazoa; phylum Arthropoda; class Insecta; order Diptera; family Culicidae; genus Culex; species Culex quinquefasciatus. The sequence goes on from NC_051863.1 coordinate 171,621,575, forward strand.
AATATTTTACTTGTGAATATTTGTTTTTTATTATATTTTAACTTTTTTCATTTATTTTGATGGAGGCGCAAGATCATTCATCATGTTTCGTTTTAGGTGAAGATTCACGAAGTATCGTGCGCCTCATTTTTAATGTATCTTAAATTTTAAAATTAAAATACATTAAAAATTTCCAGGGTAAAAAAAACCATGGCGTGATGTCCATGTACGTCTTAAAAAAAATACAAAAAAAATGTTTTGTTTAAAATTGTCATTTAAAAAACAAGTCACTGTGCTTCTTATAAATGTCAGCCTGAAAGTGAGCAAATTGAATTTTTATGTTCAATAGATCGTTAAGGCCAGGTTTTTTTTAATTATTAATTCAAAAATAACAATTTAATATTTTAATTTATTAGCTTTGAATACATTATTTGCAAATTTGAGGTTAAGCAAATAAATCCAAATTTACTTACAAAACTGTCCTTCTCAAAATGCCTCTAAAAATGAAGATATTTTTAGATTTCTGTTTCCATAACGTTTAAAACTTGTAACCTAGAAACGTTTTGTGATTCGAACTTATTTTTCTTGAGAAAAATATGACGCTTAGCGAGTATTTAAATATTCCTATTTATCAATGTTTTTAAAATAATTAACTATCTTTTGAAACACTTGAAATATGTGGAGTCGGAGTCGGAGCCAACCATTTGTTGGAAGCTGGAGTCGGCTAGAGTTGGTAGGCCGGAGTCGGAGTCGGAGTCGGAGCCAACCATTTGTTGAAAGCCGGAGCCGGAGTAGGAGTCGGAGTCGGCTAATCTGAGAAAGCCGGAGTCGGAGTCGGAGTCGGAGTCGTTTGAAATATGACCCGACTCCGCAGCCCTGGTTGGAATCAATTTTAAAGCATTTACCTTTAATATAATCTAATCTATTATGTTGAATTGATTGTAAAGAGTTCAAAACATTATTTCAACGACATTAGAAACAAAATAAAACACTCAAATTGGAAAGCAGTGAAAATGGGCTTTACTGCGTTGTTCATTTCTAAATAATAAAATTGTAAATAAAAGAAAACAATATCTGTGTTTTGAACTGTACTGAGGTAGCAGTTATTTTAGAAAGTTTTTTCTGCTCTCGCTTAGCCGACTGAAACTGAATTTATTTCATCCAATTGATTATATTTGAATTTATTTGTAGTTGTAAGGATCTCCAAAACTCTGCATTCTGTTATTAGTTAAGCAAATTGTATTCTGATTAGTACAAATAAACATGAATTGAATTGAATTGAAAAAAAATGAACTGTACTGAGCTTCGAAAAAATTGTTTCAAAGTGCATCTAGAAGTATTTTTCAACAAATTTTGAAAAATGTTTAAATAGTAGTTTATGCAACAAGTTGCAAAAAGAGGATTTTTTCAGCATGAGTCGTACATTTATCCAACGAGGTTCACCGAGTTGGATGAATACGAAGAGTGCTGAAAAAATCAAGTTTTGCAACGAGTTCCATACAACATTTTTTGCAATTCCGAAAAACACCCATTGAGTGAAATTTTAAGTCAAATTTTTATGTATTTTGTCAACAAATCGTCTAAATCAATTTTTTTTTGAAAAGTGTTACTTTTCGAAACAAGTGCTGAAACGTTCAACTTTTCAGCACCCATTTCAGTGCTGTCACAGAAAAGTAGGCTATTTCGTCGTTCAAGAATGACAGGAAAAGTAAGAAGTTTCACGACTAAAGTTAGTTTACAATAATTAAGAAATCATTCAAATAGTCAAATTATTTACATACTCTCAAAGTGTAATGTTTTTCACGAAATATCTCCAGATTTATAGTAAAACAAATTACTTATTAAACTTGAATATTTATGTATTCATGATTGAAAATTGGTTTTGGTAGCTACATAAATTGATATTTATATTTAAAAAATCATTTTAAATTTATAAATATTGATAAAACTAAGTACTTTTTATTAACTTCATCACAAATTTATTTACTTTTACGATACATTTTTTTACACCTTAATAAGTCTTGCCGTTTGCATAATATTTGAAATATAAATGAAAATCCTATCAATTTCACCTAGTTTTACAAAACGTAAAAAAATAGTTTTTTTTTGAGAATTTCATCAATCAATTATGCGTAACAAATTAAATTTAAATTTAAAAATACGTTTTTTTGTTGTTTCAGAAGGAAATGAGAGGAAGACAGAATGATTAAGTAACATTTTATTATGTTTTGCAATTTCGTTTTGAAATTTCCTGTCATTTCAAAGTGACCAAATAGCCTACTTATCATTACTCGAAATAACTGTGCTGAAGAGTGAAATTGATTTTTGAGTTGATCACGGACATGGATGCCAAACTAAAACGGGTTAGTTTCGTTGTCCAATTTTTGATTGTTGAGATTTTAATCATGGCCCCTAAACCACGTAAAAGTGATTTAAATTTTTTAAATCCAAGATGTCTGTGACGGAACATTGAAAAAATGCATTTTAATATTTAATATGCAATCAACGATTCAAATTTGACTAAAATGGAGTTGCAGAACTCGAATTTGATGTTTGAAACAAGAAAAAGAAAAAAACGTTTTTTTTTGTTCCCGATTCGATTACAGTCCAGACTCGATTATCCGAAGTTTCGATTATCCGAAGTTTCGATTATCCGAAGTTTGATTATCCGAAGGTTTGTATGGGACTTCGGATAATCGAATCACGAACAAAACAATGTTTTAAACGTCAAATTCGAGTTCTGCAACCCCATTTTAGTCAAATTTGAATAGTTGATTGCTTATTAAATAAAAAAAATGCATTTTTTCAATATTTTGTCACCGCCATATTGGCCGCCATCTTGGATTAAATAAACGTAAATCACTTTAGCGTAGTTTAGCTCGCTAATTCAAAATAAGACAGCGAAAAAAAAATATTTTTTTTCGTGGTTCGATTATCCGAAGTGAAATTTTTCCGAGGCCTTCGGATTATCGAGTCTGGACTGTATCCGAAGTCCCATACAAACCTTCGGATAATCGAGACTTAGGATATTCGAGTCTGGACTGTAATCTGGGAATTTAGTTTTTCTTTTGAAACATTTGGATGATCGAAACTTAGAATATTCTGAGCCTCGGTGGTTTATTTATTGCGATCGTTTTTTTATAATTTTGGATTTTTTTTGTTATTTGAATAAGTTCAACACACAATACAATAATTTAATATCCCAACATCCCCTATCCATTCTTAATAACCATCCCCTTCCAACGCACCATTTGCCACGGCTGTATAGCTCACATGCTCAACTTCGTACTCTCTTTAGCATAATTCAATTCAATGTTCCATGTTCCATGCTCAACCGTCACATACCTCCCTCTTTTCCTCTTATCACCCCAACCACCGTCCTAATAGCATATGTTTTTATCTTTTCCCTTCTGTGCCAGTCGTTGAAAACACCTTGCTTTTCTCTCTCGATCAAACCTGTCCAACCCAACGAGCGCCCGCGGAATGCTTTCTTCCCGATCTCACTTTGTAGCCCACCTCCCTGCCCTCTGTCATAACGCGATCTCGGACACGTGTCCTGAACAAATTGCAAACTTCTTCTCGTCTTGGTTGTCTGTCATAAAGTGCGCCACTTTTGCGAAAAAATCCAAGAGAGTGAGAGAGCGAGAGCGCGATGAGAAAAGGGAAGTTGATCGATTCTCGCACTCTCGATCAACAGAGAGAATCGCTCCAACTTCAGCAGAACGTGGAGTTCAAGCTCAACGCGGTCTTCTGGAGTGAAATCGACGGCGCGGTGACACGTAAAGTGGTTTGACTGCATCTCTCTTTCGGTCCGGACTTGTTTTGAGACGACTCTCCGTGGTGGAGTTGCTGGCGAGGCTTGGCCAGGCTCGCTGGCTCGGTTGGCAGTTCAGATGTGTGACGACCTCGGTCGTTCACGGGAGTCGCGTTCGCGTTGGTTTTGTTTGACGGATCGTGGAGTTGAAACCCCGCTGAGGATCAGCCGCGCGCTGTGGATGATCTGATTCGCTGCAAGTGCACTGAACAAGTCGAAGCAGACCACGAGGAAGTTCTGAGTGTGTTGTGTGGGAGAAGTTGGTAGTGACCAAGAATTGTGTGTGCGTGTGGTGTGGGGCCCGTTTGTGGGTCAGCTTTCATTCATGGTTTTCTCCTTGGTGGGGAGAAAAGTTCTGATCGAGTGGAAATGAAGTTGCTGATGGCGAAGTGAAACTTGATCGTTTGGTGTGGAGAATCTGAAGGAAATCGGATTGATGGTGAAGGGGGAATGAATTGCACGGAGGTGACACAGGATAAAGACGAAGGCAAATTGGATTAGCTGATTGGTTTTTGGAAGTTTTGGAGTGTGCGAGCGCACGCGGCTCAATAAGGTAAGTCGTACAGATTGCGATCACGATCACGATTGTATGAGCTTTTGAAAGGAGGTTGGAATGGGATTGGAAGAGAAGTTTGATTTTTTTATTGAATGTTTAGGTTAACTTAAAGAGACTTTTTCCATTTCAATTGGTTTAAAAAAAATGCTAAAATAGCAAAATCTTATAAATTTCCTCATACAAATATTTGTTATTAATTTTAAAAACATATTTCCAAAAAATAAGCAAAGCGCATTGCAAAAAGTATTTGATTTGATGTAATAATAATACACCAAATTGCAGATTTTTGGTATACAGTCCAGACTCGATTATACGAAGGGTTGTATGGGACTTTAGGATAATCGAATCATGAACAAAAAAATTAATTTCTCATGCTTTTATTTTCTTGTTTTGAACATAACATTCAAGTTCACGACAATCAAAAATATGACAACAAAAAAAATCGTAGAGCTCTTCTTCCTAGAGTCAGTCTGACATTAGACAAAACAAAACACACCATATATGCCCTATAGAATGGATAAAAGAAACTTATAAAAGGATAGTAAAAAAAAAACAATTTGAACCAATTGTTTTCAATTTATTAAAAGTATAATTCACAAATTGTTGATATGCATTTCCTTATTACCATAATTTTGTCTGTGTTCAGACGAAATGTAGTTCAAATAAAATTAATCAAAATTATGTTTTATTTTCTTGCAATATTAAACTTTAAAATTTCCAATATTTTTTGTTCAATTAAAACATAATTTTGAGTAACTTTATTTGAACAACATTTCGACTGAACACGGTAAAAAATATTGTAATGTTCATCGAGAAATGGTGACAGATTTTGTGTGAAAAAAGGTTTAATATTCCATCAGGAACTGATGAATTTTCTTCAGGTTCACATTTTTACACACTTTTAAGGTTAAATTACTCCCAAAACAAACCAAATTTTCAACTTTCCAAAATACAACGTTTTTATGCGAACTGCAACGTATGAATTAAAGGTATAATATTAATGAAAATAAATACAAAAATCAAAAGATGTTTTTAAGACCAACAATTTTTCCCAGGCATCCCGCAATTTTTTAAAATTTATTTCCGTAGAGATTGAACGCTTTTTAGGAAATATCGAAAACATAACTCATTCAAAAAAAAGCGTTTTTTTTTAGTTTATTTGAAAAATATTTAATAATTATTTTCATATTTTCATTGTAAAAATAGTATTGGGGAATAGTTTTAAATTTATAAAACAGTTTCAGTTCAATTCTATTTTCAGAAAATTTATTTTTTTCAGAATAAAATGTTTTCAAAACGCTTTTGATAAGCGAGTCTAAAATATTTGTGAATCATTGAAACAACTAAAATTAAAAAAAAAAACAAAATTTCATAAGAAACAGTTTAAATTTGCGATTAACACCAGTCCAGTTGTTTCAAAATTATTTGCATCGAATTCCACATTTTTGCGGATATTGGAAACAACTGAATGCCTTCAGTTGGAAACATTGTTTCCAATTTCGAAGACAAACGTCGGGGTATAAAAACAAAACATGTTTTAAAATTGATAAAAATTTCTCTTCGTGTACACAGTAAATAAATGTGTAAATTTCGCAGCTTTAATATTGGTAGGTTGAAAAATACCTCTTTTATAATGTAAACCTCAATTTAGACTGAAAAAGGAGACATTACAGAAGAAAAGTGGTAAAATTACACATTTTCAGAGGTGAAATTACACATGTTTTCTGACATAAAAGATGTATCCCTTTCCAGATGTAATATTACCATGGTTTTTTCTGTGTAGTGAAGTTTTTATTTCATTATATATGAAAAGTTGTAAAAATTTATGCCATGCAGGCAATTTATTCAATAAAATATATAATAATACAAGCATTATTATTTCTATTTTAGCAATTATTTTAGAAAATCCGAGACAGTCACACAGAAAAAAAAATCATGGTAATATTACATCTGGAAAGGAGTACATCTTTTATGTCAAAAAAAATGTGTAATTTTACCTTTGAAAATGGGTAATTTTACAACTTTTCTGTTGTAATGTCACCTTTTCAGTCAAAATTGAGGTAAAATTACATCATAAAAAAGGTAATATTCAACCTGGCCAAATTACACCTTCCAAATTTACACATTTTTTACTGTGCAGTAATAATCAACTATAATTTAATTTTCGGGTTTTGTTGAAAAGTTACATAAAGCCTAACTGTCGGCAAAATAGTTAAAACTCGGAATTAATTATCTCAGTTTAAATTGAATTTTCCCACCACTCTTCAAAGCAATTACCAATTGCTTCAAACAAGAAAAAAAGAAGTAATTACAACCTACTGACCACCACCACGATGCTCACCGTTCGTCCTAGAGGCCATTACCTACGTGCGGCTTTCTTCCTTCAGGGAAAAGATTACCTTTTGCAACCTCAATTGAAAAAATCTCCTCCTGTGGGGAGGCCTCCCCTTTATTTATCAAATACCCCATCGTCCAGTGCCGTCAAGCCATCGCGCAGGAAGCTTTGACCACAGAGACTTGAAGAACTTGCAGAACGAGTCTTGGAGGAAATGAGAACAGAAAGTTTAATCATTAGTTTGTGTGGCGTTTTGCAAGGAAGATGGATGCAACGCGTTGGCATAGTTGGATAAACTGTTAATTATAGCATTGGCTTGTTTTTTTTTCACCCCTAGAGTAAGTAGTTCAACGTGACTTGGATGTGTTGACAAGCGCGATGGACAGACGCAGACATTAGAGCACCATTTCTGGAATCTGGGCGGATGCTTCCCAAGATTGGACAGAAGAGTTCTCGGTAATGCACCGGGAGTTAACTGATATGATTTGTTCTCAGGACATTCCAACGAGTTTCTCACACTTTTATGGGAAAATTGGAAATTTCTCATATTGAAGTTTGCTTCAGTTGTACCTGAATCGGTTTACGAGGTACCACGGAAAAGTTCCAGCGTTAATTAGACGGATAGCTTAACACTTTGTTTGCCCTATAACTGTGTAATGTCATTCTGGTCAAACAAAACCGCGAACAATCAACAAAAGACCCCCGAACGCCTCGTTCCACCTCAACGACACAATTCTCCCACAATTAGTCCCTCCCGCGACCTCCTGCTGCTAAACCATGACTCTGCAAGATAATCTCCCTAAGAACACTCGGTCAACCGTGACACGCCGACAAGTGGACTCCACGACCGATTCTTGGCCGTTTTGTTTTGATTTCGTTCTTTTTTCCTTCAATGTTTGTTCTGAATCTCTCTTCTTGCAAGATCCGCCCTTTCTGTACCTCGTACCGTTGAATTGTGTGTTGCTCATTTCAACTCCTTTTCGGGACTCTCGCCCCATCGAAGATCTTGACCATCTCAAGGCAGCTTCTCTTGCTTTTACAGTTACCCACATTCGCAAGAGCGTGCGCGCGTGTGGCACCGTCCAAGCCAGGTCCCCGAGGCCGAATGGAAAGCCACGACTTCTTGGTCCACCTTCCGTCCAACTCTCGTGGTTCAGCAGCAGATCGCGTACGAACGTCAGTGTGGATGAAACGGGTGTATTTGTGATAACTGTTTGGACCAGTTATCACCACTTGACAGTTTTGGACCTCCTCGCAGGGGGAGGGGAGGAGGATCGGAGGAAAGATGGCACGGTCCGATTCGGGAACCTGAACCTGTTGGACTTTTAGTGGGAAATGGGGATAGCTTGGGCATTAGCATTTTTATCACCAAAGTGACAAAAAAACTTAAACCTTACGCGCTTTGGTTTGACTGAATTCGATTAACGGTTCGTGGTTATTGAATTTAGGGGTGTTGTTTTCTCTCTCCAAAGTGAGCCATCTGGTGTCCTAATCCGAGATTGGGACGCAGAGCTTACAAATAACGCCTTTTCACCCCATTTGTATGTGGTTAAACCTGTTTTTAGTAAAATTGATTAGAAGTCACAATAAAAACTATTTGTGCCTAATTAAATGAGGATTTTTAAACAGATTGCTTTCCAATCATACAAAATAAAGCTCCTTTTATCTTTTAAATTACAGATCGGATTCGTGACTTAAATTTCGCAAATCGGAATTGCTTATCAACACAGTTAATAAATTTTGTGTCAACAAATATGTAACTTTCTCTGGAACTGGTGATATTTGCATCAGTTTCTGATGAATTTCTCATTTTTAAACATTATTTCAGGTAAAATTATTAAAATAGAGGTAATTTTCAACCAACTAAATTTTAAAAAAAGAAAAATGAATTTTCAGCTGTCAAAGTGTAACTGAGCAATTCTTTAAGAAATCGGCCGATTTCACCAATTTTTATTTTTGTATTTTTTATTTGGCTCAAACTTTGTGCGGGCCTTCCCAATGACCAAAGAAGCTATATTGTGTCTTTGGTGCTGCCATACAAGTCTCCATATATATTTTTTTTTCATGGGAAAATGATACGTAAATACTCGATAATCTGAAACTTTTGAAGGAATTTTCTGATAGATTTGTGTGTCTTTGGCAGGGTTAAAAGAGGAATATTAGCAAAAAATAGGAACACGAAATGTTAGTCAAACAATTTGTTGACTTCAGTTTTTGATGTTAAATCCAGTTTGCAATCGGAAAGAACTACACAAATTTATTGATAATGTGCACCGATTTCATGGTACAATCCAGACTCGATTATCCGAAGGTTTGCACTGGACTTCGGATTATCGAAACAAGAACATTTTTTTTAAATTATCTTGTTTTACCCATAACATTCGAGTAAAAGAAAAAAAACAAGAAAATTACATTGAATTGAAGTAATGATGTAAAACATGTATGTTAACTAAAATTTGCTGAGATTTGCTCAACCAATTTACCAAGGTGAATAAGTAGCAACTTTTGTAAACGATGATTATAAAAATGTGTTACTAAATAAATATGAAGTTTAGTTCGCGAATCAATTGATACATATATTGAATTCAAAAAAGGACTGATGAAATAAAAACGTAGATAAAATAAGGTAAACATTTCATGTGTTAAGAAGCGTCAGTGGGGGTGACAATGGGTCTGGGTGTGAGATTTGGTCTAAGTGATTTTCTACGAATTTTACAATTCCTCAGGTTCTTCTCAATGAAACTAAATTCTGTTAAAAGGGTTGTGAAGCAGACACCTTAAGATGACTTAGCTGAAAAAATCTCATTCCTAGAACGAATTTTGTCATTTTGGCAGCTGTCTAAAGTTGAGCATATTTTTTGTTTCATTTGACCCAATGTCACCCCCTCTGAGGGGTGAGATTGTTGTTTGTTGTTTTTTTTTATGGATTTTGTTTAAAGAATGTATTTTATTTTTACATAACAAGGTTGTTTGTTGTTTTTTTTTCTTTATAAATCGAGATCTACAAACTGACATGGTGGGCGCCGTTGGTGGCCAATGCTGTTACCTATTCGCAACTGATCTAGTTTTAGCAATCATGGTGTTTTATTTTTTCAGCGCATTCATACATGCTGTTGATAAGGGAAACACCACTAGATCGTCGAAGCATATGATCAGTAGTGCTGAAAGGATATTACGGTTCTGTTCAGCAACGGAGGAACAACCATGGGTGGTCTCTCATTCTCATGCTCATGTTTGTTGTTTTTTGTTTATTGCGTTTGTTTTTAGTTTTTTTTATTTGAAGAAGGTATATTTTTAAACAAAAAGGTGTATTTGAAATCATTAATTAACTAATGACTAAGGCAAGAGATTTTTCACGGCAAAAAAATCAAAATTTCGCGGCATTCCAATTAAAACGCATTAAAATTTCACGGTACTCTAAAAACTACTCAAATTAAACGCAAAAATGTATTCTTTTTGCACATTTTTTAACAGAAAAGTGTCTTAAAAGTTAGCAGTAGCAGTTCTAGATACAAAATAAAACCCCCTGACACAAATTATTTATTTGAAAAAAGGAGTATTGGATTTATCTTGGTAAACTTTGTAAAATTTCCGTCAGTTGAATTCTAGATTTATTTAAACGTTGAGTGTATTCCGCTTACCACTCAATGTTAACATTTGTTTATAGGACCTAATAAAAAAAAGTCAATAATTTTGATTCAGCTGTTTTAATTTCAACTCCAAAACGAAGCACATCCTGAACATCTAATTCATCAAAACTAGAATCATTAAAATAAGTGCAATAAAGATTTTTTCAGCAGTAGGAAAATTTTAGTATTTTAATAAGGTTCAGGCAAAACTTTATTAAAAGCAGTTTTACATTTATTAATAATTCAAGAAAAAATATTTTTTTGCAAACTAGTTAACAAATATGATTTCAATATATATTATTTTACTAATCAATTGAATTAAAACACATAATTTATATTCAAAATATTGAAAAATGTTTGAATGTTTGAATTAAAAAAATAATGCTTAAATGCACAGAGAAGCGATTTGTTCAAATTTTGTGGCATTTCACGGTATTTCCAAAATTTCACATCCATGGGCGAATTTCACGGATTACGCGGCTTCCGTGAAATCGCGAAAAATCACTAGCCCTAATCGTAAGTTACACCACGGTGCTTCCAAAAACTCGAGACTTGGTGTCAAAATGGTTCTGCCTTCCCGTTTCACCTTAACCCTCTACAACCTAACCCCACCTTTAGACGGGCTTCGATCTAAAAAATCGCCAAAAATCAATTTTCCAACCGATTTTTGATCTTTAAAAAGCATTGGAAAGAAGAACTCTTAAAATTTTAGAAAATTTCGGGGTTGAGCATGAGCATGAGCATGAGAGATCACCCATGGTTGCCCCTCCGTTGCTGAACAGAACCGTAATATCCTTTCAGCACTACTGATCATAGGCTTCGACGATCTAGTGGTGTTTCCCTTATCAACAGCATGTATGAATGCGCCGAAAAGATAAAACACCATGATTGCAAAAACTAGATCAGTTACGAATAGGTAACAGTCATTGGCCACCAACGGCGCCCGCCATGTCAGTTTGTAGACCTCGATTTTAAGGGACGGGAATGTTAGTTAGCGCAGGTTGCTACTAGGGCAGCTGATTTACTCTGTGCTTACACCCCACGAGCGCCAGGAACCTGAAAACTTGTTAGTAGGATAGGGTGTTTGGTCAGGATTCATCATAGAAGATGATGATGCGACCCAAAATCATAGTGTTTGTTGAAAGGTGTTATATATTATTCTCAAGGCAAACAATCGGATGCTGCGGATGAGACATTTCCCGTTTATCGGTTGTTAAATTTTAAATGAAATGGTTTAGTCTTAGACAGCCGGCTGTGGAAAGATAGAACCAAGATCATTTGTAATTAAAATTGAAGAATTAAGCAGTGTTACTTTTAAATTGAGATGTTTTTACGAGTTTTAAATGATTGATGTTTAGTGAGGTACTGATTAACGAATCGAACGACGAATTACGATGTTTATCGAGCTGAAATAGTATGATAAGGTTTTGTTGTTGTTGCACACCGACGCCGAACCCGAGAAATCCTGTGACTGCGAGGCATCGCAAAATATACTCATAAAATCACAATCTTCAGCTTGCAATTGAATTATAATGAACATAAAACGACCGCCGGTATTATTTGTATTTAGTGAATGAAGTTTAAATTATCTAAAAACGTTCATTCTTAGACAGCCGGCTGTGGAAAGATTGAACCTGAATGACTGGAAATAGGTAAATAGCAAAACCGAGACAGACGGAAGACCTTGCGATGATATTGTTAAACTAATTGTACGCGTTTACTCTGATAATCACAGTTATCTTGCCCTGTAACCAAGTTATTAGTTAATACTATACACACTCATTCATTAACTCACACAACCAATCACACACAAAAACTAACTAATTGTAATTACTGTTCAAGTGTCATAATTTTTTGCCAAGTGTTACGTTACATACAAATAAGGCGACATGGGTAATAATGCAAAAAAAAGCTTGAACTCCATTTTTATCATTTGCTTTTTATATCTTTTCTTATATGAAAAGTAAATTCTGAAAATAAATTGAATTCCATTCACACTTCACACACATACAAGAATATTCCAATTGGAATTCGCTCACCCGGTTGCTTTGCACACTGAAAGCACACTTTTCCATCGCGTTCCCACGGCCAAATCTGTCGCAGCGGTCGAGTCATCGTCAGAACAACACTACCGCATCTCGTTGTTCACGCCAACACACTTCTGCTTCTCTTTCTGCTCCACAGCAACACACACAGAACTTGCATGCAACTGATCGCCTCACTTCTTTCTTCAAAGAAAAAATCACCGCCGACCGCAGGAAAAGTCAACGCGCAACCCTTTCAACCTCTTTCTACCAAACCGCACTCAACTCACACCAATCAATGAAAGCAAAACAAAAACGAGAAAGCTTTTCTTCCTCCTCTCTTACCAGCGAAAGCTCTCGCTCTTTTGATTTGACGTTAACTACAGGAACAACGGAAACTGAAACGAACAGGAAGCTCACACGAAAAAAAAAACGTAAACAAAACTAAAATTTGTTGAAACAAAATTCAATTAAAATGCGTCTAAAACACTTGAATTCACATAAACTCCAATCAATCACAAAGCCACACAACTTATTCGACCGATTAAACACTAATTTGACACGGGCCGACTCAATTCCACCTCAAAATTAATGATTTTCTAACGGAGCAAACACACGACGCAAGTGACCTCAACCAAACCTCAAGTCCCTCTCAATTTTAGAAAATTTCGGGGTTGGAAGTTTAACTTGTTTTATGTGACTTTGCCAATGTTTTTAAAAATGTCATTTTTTTAGGGGTTCTATATTTTCAGTAAAAAGAAGTATGCAGTTATTTTTGTTGTGTCCCAGACTATGCCTCTACGCACTTTTTTGCAATTTAAATGATTATCGTGCCATTCTATAGCAGAAAATGTGAAAAACATGCAAAAAATTGAAAAAGTGACTGTAAAAACGTGAACAAATTAGATAGGCAAAATGTAATTATATTAGGTGGTAGAATAGGCCAAATACTACCAAAAACAAACATAAACTAAACAAGATAAATGCAAATTAAAATACTTAAAAATAAAATAAGAAAAACATAAAACAAGAGAAGTAAAGTTTTTCGTAGAACAAAAGTTGCTCAAAATGACCTCCTGAACACGGGAAAAATAAATATTTTTGAAAAAAAAATTTGGGCAGTAGAGGGTTAACTCATTTTTACACAATGAGCACCGCCTCCAGTGTAGTTTTGATGACTCATATTTATTAATTTTCAGAATTTGCTCTGCAAATTATGTTTGGGTAATTCTCCGCCAACTCACACAGCAGTTGCCCCACCCCTCTTCGATTTGCGTGAAACTTTGTCCTAAGGGGTAACTTTTGTCCCTGCTCACGAATCCGAGGTCCGTTTTTTGATATCTCGTGACGGAGGGGTGGTACGATCCCTTCCATTTTTGAACATGCGAAAAAAGAGGTGTTTTTCAATAATTTGCAGCCTGAAAAGGTGATGAGATAGAAATTTGGTGTCAAAGGGACTGTTATGTAAAATTAGACGCCCGATTTGATGGCGTACTCAGAATTCCGAAAAAAAAATATTTTTCACCGAAAGAAACACTAAAAAAGTTTTAAAAATTCTCCCATTTTCCGTAACTCGACTGTAAAAATTTTTGGAACATGTTATTTTATGGAAAATTTAATGTACTTTTCGAATCTACTTTGACCCAGAAGGGTAATTTTTTCATTTAGAACAATTTTTTTCATTTTAAAATTTCGTGTTTTTTCTAACTTTGCAGGGTAATTTTTTAGAGTGTAACAATGTTCTACAAAGTTGTAGAGCAGACAATTACAAAAATTTTGATATATAAACATAAGGGGTTTTCTTATAAACATCACGAGTTATCGCGATTTTACGAAAAAATGTTTTGGTCACCCGCGACAGACACGGACGACGAAACAAAGAGAAACGCAAAAAGTAACTTTTTCAAAACTTTTTTCGTAAAATCGCGATAACTCGTGATGTTTATTAGCAAACCCCTTATGTTCAATATTAAAATTTTTGTAATTGCCTGTTCTAGAAAAACACGAAATTTTGAAATGAAAAATTTTGTTCTAAATGAAAAAATGACCCTTCTGGGTCAATGTAGATTTGAAAAGTACATTAAATTTCCCATAAAATGACATGTTCCAAAAATTTTTACAGTCGAGTAACGGAAAATGGGAGAATTTTTAAAACTTTTTTAGTGTTTTTTTCGATGAAAAATACGTTTTTTCGGAATTCTGAGTACGCCATCAAATCGGGCGTCTAATTTTACATAAAAGTCCCTTTGACACCAAATTTCTATCTCATCACCGTTTCAGGCTGCAAATTATTGATAAACACCTCTTTTTTCGCATGTTCAAAAATAGAAGGGGTCGTACCACCCCTCCGTCACGAGATATCAAAAAACGGACCTCGGATTCGTGATCAGGGACAAAAAATACCCCTTAGGACAAAGTTTCACGCAAATCGAAGAGGGGTCGTGGCAACTTTTCCCGATTTCGTGTGAGTTGGTAGAGAATTACCCGTTTACAAGAGTATTGCATGGATAATGCCTCAAAATGCCACGATTATGTAACTTCTATTAATTGCAACATCAACTCCAAATTTCAGGAAATAAAAAAAAGTCAACACTGACAAATTACGACTATCAATTCATTGCGCGATCTTTATCGCGCCGCGTTGCGTCTGACAGCTCGAAATTCTTCGTCTGAAAGTTGACCTTTTGATTGGGGTTGAAGAAATCTTCAACCAACGACAAGCGAAAAAAAAAGTGCAAGTAAACTCCGCGTAAATTATTCGCATTGATCGTGAAATGGAAAAAAGAAGCAATGAGAAAGATGAGAGAAAGATCGAGAAAGAGACAAAATCATACTTCAACATAAGTCGACATGAGCTATGCAAAATCAGCCAACAATTGAAAAGAAGCTGAGGTGAAAGAAACCGGAGGAATTTTGCAACAATGATACTTTGTACGAAAAAAAAAACTTGAAGGTGGTTGATTATTTAATGCTTTTCTCTCTCAGTGCAGTGCAGCCATTTGGTTGGAATGTGCATAGAAATTAAGTGAACAGAAGCGAGTTCAACAACAACAACACCAACAAAAAATCCTCTGCATTTAAGAGCATCGCGCAGAACGAGCTGCACTCTCCTCTGCAAATGATGAACCGGCGCAGCATCATCATCAAACTGCCATCAGCGCTGAGTTGGTGAACTTTCAAGATTCCTTCGGCTAACCTCAATTCCAACTCGCGCGCAGACGCAAATTGTATTGTGCTTCTCGTTTTAAACTGGTCGATCGACGATCGGCGCCGCCATCAATATCAACAATATTGGGTGTAAATGTCAGTTGCTGAAGAAAAAGCTTTTATTTTGCGCAAAAAAAAACAACTCTTGAAACAAGCCTCTCTTGTTGCTTTTTAATGACAAGGTGAATTTCGCCGACGCACGCATTAAATTGGGCAAGTGTCCATCAGAGGAAAAAAGAAAAACATAAAAAAAATCTCAACTCTATTAAACGGTTCGATTGGGGTGCTTAATTGCAGCTTCTTGATCAACTCGGCAAACACCGTCAAACAGCGATCTGTTTGGATTCGATTTGCTAATTGCAATCGAGGTGGAATCGATTCTGCAAACGAGCAGCGCACATCTCCGCCTCTTCTGTGGAGTTAATCGGCATTCACCTTAATAGTTTACCACTGAAGAGGTTCTTGTTAGGGGTGTGTTGTGCTCACTGCAGCGCAATACCGATGGTTACTAATTGATCTTTACGCGATTTTATTGTTGATGCGATTTGAAAAACT
Organism: Culex quinquefasciatus; assembly: GCF_015732765.1. Taxonomy (NCBI): domain Eukaryota; kingdom Metazoa; phylum Arthropoda; class Insecta; order Diptera; family Culicidae; genus Culex; species Culex quinquefasciatus. The sequence goes on from NC_051863.1 coordinate 171,637,674, forward strand.
ATTCACCACTGTTAGTTAATGGCTCATAATTTACAACAATATTTCGAACGAATGAATTTACTACACCATTATAAATTGAGAAATGAACTTCGAAAATAACATATTTTAACCAATTAAATCGAGTTACAGTTCTGTAGAGTCCATGCTGATTTTGAGCTGAATTGAAAGATTGTTTAATTTTATTCATCCCTAAAACACACCTTCAACTTTATTAGTTTAAAACATAAAATAGGTAGAATAGTTCTCCGTTACTAAACGTCATTTGTTACGATGTTTTAGGGAAATTGAATTTTGGTTTAAAACAATTTTTTTCGCCGAGAAATTTTTCTTCTAAGTAATCCTCAAAAATATCTACAACCTTGCCGAAGACACTAAACCGATAAGAAAATTCCTTCAAAAGTTACAGATTTACGAATATTTGCGTTCCATTTTTGTATGGACAGCTGCCAAAACTGTATAGGCGAACAACATGGCTTCCTTGGACATATGAAAGGCCCTCAAAAAGTTAAAAAACGAAGTTGTCTTTGTAGCTGTGGGCCACTATTGCTAGTGCTAGTAAAAAGTTTTAGCCAATTCAAAAAATAAAAAAAAAAAACATGTCCGGTTTTGGTGGAAAAATACTCGAAAATCGTCGGCGTTGGAACTCAAAATAATCGAATCAAAAGTTTTTTTTTATTTGTAATCTTCTTTTTTAACATCAAATTTGAGATCAGCGACTTAAAATTAGTTTAATTCGAGTGGTTGATTGATTTTTACATTTTGGGATATGAAGATCAATTTAAAGAATTTCGGGACCAAAATAATGTTTTTTTTTGTGATTCTATAAAATCAAAGCGAAATTTCGCGAGGACTTGGGATAATCGAGTTTGGACTCAACTAAAATACCCCATAATATTCATAAAATTACAAAGTTAGCAATAAATGTAAAAACGCTACCAACAACAAACGCAAAAACACGCTTGTTTCACAGATTGAATTAGCAGCGGCTAATCCCATCAGCCGTTAATTACACCGTCCAGGCACTTAGTCTACAAGACAATAACACCGGTAACAGCTACTAAAGCATCACATCACCCCCAGAAGAGGTGTCGGCACACACATTCAGAAAACAACATCTCCGGATCTCTCGTCGAGCCCTACTCGACCAAGAGGAGACTTGAAGAGAGCAGCCTCTCGAGCGGAGAGTAGCTGCGTCTTTGGTTAATTTCTTTAACGGTCCTGCCCTGAAGCTCAGGTCCAGCTTGATTCGCTGTTGGTAAACAGCTGCTGCTGCAGCTTCTTGCAGAAGATGTTGAACCCTGGCAAACGAACGACGGAGACCTCAATCAAGGGGAGAAACAACTGATGAACAATCAAAGCCCACACTAAACATTGAACTTGTCTTAGACCTGCGGATGGGGAGGGAGGACGGCATTATGGACGGCAGTTTCTCATCAGACGACGACTTCATTTGAATACACCACCGCCAAGGTATGCAAAAATTTCGCGTACTTGTTCGACGGACCCAGGGGGAGGTTGCAAACAAATGGAGATCCCATGATCTCGCGCCGGTCTCCACCACTCGAACGAACAGGTTCCCTTTCTATGCTCGATTTGTACAATTTCTCCGGAACCGTTGGGCGGAGCGAACTTGGTCTTCACCAGGAATATTCACTTAAAATCAAAGTCCCACCAATCGACGGCACCGAGCAAGGGGTTCAGCTTAATTTCTCCCAGGCAGGTCTACCGCGATCGGACGACCTTCTCCTTTCTCCGCGAACTTCGCGCAGACTGTTTCCTACCGTGCAGCACACAGTTCCTAGCGATCGTCGTGTCAACTCCGAGGGAACTTTCTTGATAATAAACAGCAGCAGCAAAAAAAAAACGCTTCTCTGAAAACCAGTTATTGGGAGGTGTCGTTAGCCTCCTTCCTGGGCATGGACATCCCAACCGGTGAAGTTGGTTGGCGCTTTGACGACACGCATCGGTTGATCAAACTCGTCGTGGAGAGCATTCTGGTGGGCGTTGATTCGATTTTCAAGATCCTAGCGTGGAAGGCCTTTCTCCGATCGGCTTCGATCGGACTGTTTGGGTGATTGAGTGGACGCAGGGTATATTAGAAGATAAATATTTACACACCTTGGAGCCGCCTTTGGAGACGTGCGCAAAGTGATGGCTGTTGTCGGAAAAAAAAGTTAATGATTTGGGATGCGAACACGTGTTGTTGAATTCCTACAATTAATCGTTTTAAATTAATCATCGATTAATTACTCTGAATAATTTACAAAATTTTCAAAATTATTATTTAAATCATAAATTATTTACGCAAATATCTGTAGATCAAAAGAAAAAAACTTTTTTTTATAGGGTTATGTTTGGAGACAACTAATTACCACTAAAATTTCGAGAATTTTCTATGAAATTTATTTAATGTACCAAATTGCTTTTTGAGCAAGATTTCATTAAATATTGAATCGATATTAATTAAGTGTCTTCACAAATCTTCATTGATTATTCTCCTTTTTTCACAAAAAGTGCATTTCAATACATTGAAAATTATGGCTTCAATAAAACACTCATGTAAAAGGAAACTAGAGAATTACAACTGTGTTTTTATACCTGAAATCTATTAAATATTTTTGTCTGGATTTTTCAACGTGGTTATTGCAAATTTTATTTCAAGTTTTGCCCCCCATCACCTTCAAATATGTTCCAAAAGATCAGGTGGCAAAAAGAATTATTGCTCAGTATTGGGACTGATTGTTTATTGTTTATTTTATTGTAATTTCAAAAATAATAATTTTTGAAAATTTAAATTTCTTAAAAAAATATCAATTCACTGTAAACTATTTTAAATGCATTGTACAACGTTTATTTTTGTGGTTTTAATCCTATTGGGCACATTTTGGAATTTTAGCAAATTTAGAATTTTGAGATCACAGATCGGATTTTTTTCACAAATTCATTGATATTTTGCAAAACATCATTTATAAAGCATTTAGTGTTACAGTTTGCTTTGAAATTTGGAAAGCTGGGCTTGAAATTAATTTCTTTTTTTTCAGCCAAAGAAAAAATAAAACAAATGAAATGGAAAAAAGTTATTTGGTGGACTTTTTGTATCTGCGTCATTCTTCAAAACTGAAATTGTCTTCTAATCTAATCTAATCCAACACAAACGCAGCCAGTCCGATGAAAGCATGCTGGAAAGTCTTGTGATTCGATTACGCCCCAAGCACTTTTCTTGTCATTATTAATAACTGCAGTACATCCGAGAACACCCGAAAATGTATTGCAAAAAATTAAATCGGCCAGCCCTACTGCATTGTGTTTACCGCAGAGAGGATTCTGAGAACGGATCACATTTCACAAAATCTACAGGGGAGGAAGGATGCGTGGACATACCGTACCAAACGCTCCAGTTTACAGTTTCATATGTGTTTTGTGTGATGTGTTTAGTGTAGAATATAGTGTTGTTGTTATTATTAAATATAATACTGCAATATAATTATCATTTAATAAAATCCCTCCACCTTTTTATAATAACCACTCACCCAAGCACACCAACAGCGACACAAAAGAAATGAAAATGAGCATGCAAAAACGAGACTGCGCGTCCCCGTGGTCAGCGCACTAATCTCTTAAAAATGCAATTGTCTTGGGTAAATTTGTAAGTTATTGTTGAGACTCTAAAAAATATGTACACGATTTTTTTGGATTTTTTTAATTTAAAGTTGAATTCCCATAATATGTATCTTTAAGTTCCTGAAAGCACCGAATTAGAGTTATAGGAATATTTGAATGACTTATTTCAAAAAACTTTTTTTTTTGCGATTTAAAAATATTTTCCGAGGGAAAAAACCCCTGTCCAGGTTTAGCGAAGATGGCGTTCGAATGTTGAATGTCCGAAATGTCAAAATCGCGCAGTAGCACCAACATTAGAAAAAAATGCGGCTGTCATGCCATGACACACTTTTTTCGTAATGTTGGTACCACTGCGTGATTTTGACAATTCGAGCGTTCACCATTCGAACGCCATTTTCGCTTAAAAAGCTAGGTACAAAATGTTTTGAAAAGGCTGAATTTTTTTTTACAATTTTGCGTTTTTGACTTTATTTTGAACTTGATCAGAATTTCGTAAAAAAAAATTATTATCAGTGCCATAAAATAAGCCCTCATTTGTCACCTTCTACGTTAAAAAATGAAACTGTTGTAATATTTTCTTCTCACTTTAATAAAAAAAATTCGCCGGACTTAACTTTTTTTTTTAAATAGGCGCCATTTACATGCTATAGGCATTAACCTAAAATTTTGATGAAATGTTAAATTTTCTTCAGTTATTTAAATATTTCATAGGAAAAAAAAACTAACCTCAAACAATACTGCCATACAGCCGAGACAGTTCCTTACATTTTTTTAAAAACTTTGTTAATCGGGCTATTGGTAGCTGAGCTTCTGTAAGTTGGGGTTTTGTAGCTCTCATTTTTCAACGGCCGATGTTTCGGAAACTATTAGTTCGATTTTCAATGCCGAAAATTTAAAATTTTGTGAAAATTTATGTTTTTTTCATAAAAGTAAATTCATAATATTGATATAAAGGCTAAATTTTAAACAGAAAAGGAACTATATGTGTTCAATAATTTTCGAAAATCTTTTTTTTTTCTCGAGAATATACCGGAGTTGTATGTTGAGCTGGATTTTACGCAAACATCGAAATTAAAATTCTCGAAAAAAAATTGTAAAATAATTGCGTTTGTGAAAAAAAAAACAATTTCTCAGGATGTTATTCAAATTACAAAATTGCAAAGAAACGCTGAAATTTTCCGAATTTCACACCTTCCGCGATTTGGTAAAAACTAGTTATGTCAAAGCTATGTGAAAAAATATTGTTTTTAATTTTCAATTTTTCTTTTTTTTTCAAACTGAATCACTGCCTTTTTATTAAGAACATTGGATTGAAATCGTATAAAAAAATTAAGGCTGAAGATTGAAGATTCTGAGAGATGAAAAATTTTCCTGTTACAACTGCTGATTGGCTATTTCAATGCTAAATATAATTTTTTTTGAAATTATATGCTGTTTAAAAAAAAATCTGCGTTCTCTGAGAAATAAAAAACCTCAATTAGCCAGCTAATCTTTCTCAGCTTAGTATGCCGATAATAGGTTTATTTCCCGTAACTGCATTTCTGTTTGTATTAAGAAGTTGTCCGGTTTTTAAGCATATTATAACTTTTCGATTAGATGAAGATGACATATAATCTCTCACAGTCCTAATTCAAATAAATTACACCCAATTATTTTGTCACTTTCATTTTGCCGTCCCTTTATATTTTCGATTGTTCCTCTACTATAATTAAATTGCGTTTAATTCACCTGTTTCCCTTCAATCGATCTCCATCGGGTCACCTGTCGTTTTCCTTTTGTTTCTCCTCTATGAAAAAAGCAAACAATAAATAAAATAAATATCACTCCTTTGTTCGATGCCGAGACAAATGCCTCTTCGCCAAAAATTCACAGGCGGAAACGAATAATTTGGCAAAATTGGCGCCAATTTTCAGAACAAAAGATACACCAATTCGACGTCGTCGTGCTATCTTGTCGCACCCGCCATTTTGACGTTCCGAGAAAAACGCGTTTTAATGTTTGACCTTGAATATTCAAAAACGAGAGCACGCAATGTAAACAATAACAAACACGTTTTGTTTGGCTCACCATTCTGTGCATTGTCCCAAAGTTTGGTTGAAGTTGGTTGCTCGAGTCCCGAGTTATAATTACAAATGTTTACGGTAGTCTAACTTGTACGTGCGACAAACGCATCCTGACTTTCCTGGCCTGAAATCCCTTTGGTCTTTTGTCGCACTTACATCAATTTTCATGGAGTGACAAGATAGCACGACAAGATTGAAACTACTTTCATATGTAAAGTGACAAAAATGCACGGAGTTTTTTCGGTTTTTGTTGAATATATCAGGATTGAAATCGAATTTTGGGGATCTGTGAAGGTCAAAAGGTGAGGCATTGTGAGCTGCACAAAATGGCGTTCTTAACTCAATTTGGCCCAAAATGCACGTACGACAAGTTAGCACGATGGCGACGAATTGTGAAAGCTTGACGAGCACGCGCGGTTTTTATCCAACGATCGATCAGAAGTTTTGGTGCGTGTCGAGATTAACCGATTGAACGTGGGTCTACACCAGAGGACAAAACAAATTGTCATCACTGAACATCAGTTGATGCAAGTGAATTTGCTAGAGTTACATAACCGATAATAGCGGATAATTTGATCAACCCTTAAAAAAAATTAATAGGGTCGGCAACCTTGAGACCAACCGTCGCCAATTAATTGCGTCCCCTCACTGCAGTTAGCTGCATCAGACTGCTCATTGTAACGGCTTTCCCATGATACCGACCTGAAACAGAAACTTCCTGTCAGCCGCCACCACCACATGGTGTATCAGTTGCGTGATCCTTAACATAAAAACTGGCGAACCGAAACCGGCAGACGACCGTTGGCTTGCAGAATATCATCATCAAAATGTAATAATAATGTTTAATTATTATGCTAATTTTACTTCTGAAGCAGCAGTTTTACTTTTTTCTAAAGTCTCAAGAATCTATCGTGCGCCCTCGAGCAATTCCCACGAGTCTGCCAACGAGTTGCAGCAACTCAGAAGTAGTTCACGCGAGAACCCTTTCGAAACCTCAGCTTCCGCTGGTTTAATCCAAAACGAGTTCAACTTTCAACGCCGAGCTGAGCCGAACGCGATTATCGCACACACAAAAAGCCCGACCCGACCAGCTCATTGAAGAATGTTTGTGGAAATTTGATCCGACCGAGTAAAGTGATGATTATGCCGTTTTGGAGCTTTGAAAGAAAGCTTGCGTGATGTCTGGGCCCTGAGTTATGATGGGTGGGTTCATGTGTTCACCACAAGAATGGGTTTCCGCCTTAGGATGGGGATTTCTTTGAAGTGATACCCCGTTTAAGTCGGGTTGAGTTTTGTTATTTATGAACTTGCATGATTTCGACCTCGACAGTGATTACCATACTTAATTGCAACTATAAAAGAGGGCATCAGCTCGAATGGGATAGATTATTCAATGGCAAAACTCAAGACACTGAAGACAATTCGTTTTAGTGCATTTTTTTCAGAAAAAAAATTGTACTTTTTAAAGAAGAAAATCATTTAAAAATGTAGTTAAATTTTAGAATTTAGTTAGATTTCAAATTTGAAAAAGGACAATTCTTGTTTAAAACCTGTTAAATTATGTTTAACTTAGTTAACAATTTTTTTAATAGTTCAAATGGATTTAAAAAAAGGTTCAATTTATTTTATTTTTTAATCGTCTCATTCAACGTCTCACAAATAGTGTTTTTTTCTAAATCGTGTCATTTGACGGTAAATTGGTCACTGTCAAACTTCGGAAAGTTTTTTCAAGAGCTGAAAGAAGATTTTTCAGTATGAGTCACTCATTTGTCCCACTAGTTTAAACGAGTTTTGAATACGAAGAGTGCCTCAAAAATCAAGTTCTGAAACGTGTTGAAAGTAACATTTTTTGCAATTCGGGATTTTTTCAAAAGCAAAACAGCAAAAAGTAAACAAGCTATCTTTTGAGCGGTAAAAAGTTCACTTGGCAAAGCCTTTATTATTTAAAGTCATAGATTTTGGAAAAAATGACTTTAAAATTGAATAAGGCTATTGCAAAATTAATTTAAAGTTTGTGTCTACCCAATACCTTCTAAGAAAAAAAAAATCTGAAAATATTGTTTTATTATTCAAATAAGCGAAACACTTTAAGAAAAAAACCATTGTTTCATGAATTCATTGATATTTTGCAAAATTTGATAGTAACTTAGTTATAACAATATATTTTGTACACTATTATTTCATATTTAGCTTTGTGTTACTTTTTGGTTTAGTGTTTTCAAAATAAGGCTTATAATTTGACATTTTGTAATATTTTAAATTTATTTTTTTTATTTTTTTTTATTTTTGTATTAAAAAAATATAAAAGCAAAAGCAAAAACTGTTTAAAAATGCACTAGATCAGATGTTTTGCGATCATTAGTTTTGAAAAAATGTATGTTTGACAAAAACAAAAATTTTAGCAAAAAAAATATTTTTTGCGAAAAAAAAACTTACTAAGCATCGAAAATTTTCAAAGATATAAAGGATTCTTAAATAAACCCAAACATGCTAAAAGGATTCTTTTTCGGGCCAACTTTTAATATAAATTTAAAAATAAATGAAATTTGAAAACTTTAAATAAAAACATTCCCAGCCTAAACCAAATTTTCAATTATTGCTTTTTGGGTGTTTCTGAAACCGCCTTGAGTCAGGATTATTAAAAACATCTAAAAGGAAAAAAAAATGTTTATTGGACCTTTAAAAAAAACTCAAAAAATGTATGACTCATTCTGAAAAAAATAATCAATCTGCAACTTGTTGTATGAACTACAATTTCGAAAAAATCAGATTATTATTTAAAAAATAACTTTTAAAACATCGAAATTTTAAAAACGAGTGTGAAATTTTCTTATTTCATTAGTTTCATCAATTTTACTGATAAAATTTCAATCAAAAAATATTTCTAGAAGTTAGTTTTTTTCTCCCAAAACTAAAAAATCAACGAAATGAGATTTAGAAAAAAATATGTTTAGTCGTTTCCAGTTGTTTTTTTTTCAAAAGGGGAAAGGGGTACTGAGTCCAAAAACATTCATAATGCAAAAAACATAAAAAAAACAAAAACAACAGCAACAAAAATTATAGAAATAAACAAAAAATGTTTAAAGTTTGGCGCCCATTTCGCTAAATTTTAAGCTATTGCTACTTTCAATCTTCAAAATAATGGTAAACAATCTCCATCCCATTAATTGCTTGATTGAGCTCTTACCGACTGCCCGAGCTCACTTTCAGTGAGTAATGTTTTAACGATTCGTTTTACTAAATGTTTTTTTATTTCGTTTTTCGTTTTCCCCCTTTCAGCTGCTCCAAAGGGCTCCCGCCAAAACTGTTACCAGCAGCCAGCAAACCCCTTTCAAAAGTGCAATATTTACGTGTCGATTTGCGAATCCGACTCTCTCAGGAGGTATGTTGTTGAACCACCACCACGAAACCACAAGAGAGCGCGTAGAATGAAAAATGTTTATGGTGACCTCAAAAAATGTCGGCTCAGCAAAAATATTGAAAAAACTCAGACGCCAGCCAGTCACGGATCGTACCCGGCCCCTGGCAGGGTGGGTTGAAGGAGGGAAGCGATTTTAGTTAGGCTCTCTTGGGGAGTCTGGATGGATCGATTTGTTAATAATAACAAAATTTGTTAAACATATAAAAATGAGATCCTTTTACAACTGTTCATAAATTGGATAAAACTATGATTAGGCTTGTTAAAAAAATCTTTTACTGTCCTGAACATAATTTTTAAAATAAAGATAATAAGCAAAAAAACGTTTATTTTAAGTACAACCTCTAAAACAATAACAAATATTTAAAAAAATGTTTGGTGGTATTTGTCAATGTTATTGTTGATTATTGAATTAAGGTGACTTTTACCGAAATATTTGTCAAATATATCTCTAGCACAGAATATAACTGATTAATTTGAAAAGCTTAAAATATTTTACATGAATAACAAATTATGTTCTTACTTCACTACACCACTCTCCTCGAGTTTCAATTCTCCTCTCTTACCGTGTTATGGAGCCCCACGTATTTGAATTTCACTCATTTTTCTTGCTCTCTGCAGCGCAGATCTCTAAGCCTCCGGTTGATGCTGAGCTATGTTTACTACAAATGTGCTGTGAATGTATTCATAAGTGGTTTCACAGTCTCCTCGCCGGCATGGCATGCACATAGTTGGGCCTAGCCCCCAAGAATGAAGCAATAACAAACAGCCGGATTCAGAAAGGTGTGTTTCCAAGTTGGAGGAGAAGGGGAAAGGGGAGTTGTAGGCTTTTTAGGCTTTCTGGCTGGAAATATGTGTAAATAAGTGGGGGATCGGTATCCGAGGAATTGTGTGCGTGTGTGTTTGGGTTTGGTTTAATTGGTTTAGGTGGAAGAAACCACGTGACAAATGGGGTCTTTTGTATTTTTAAATAGAATGGGAACCATTCATGGTAGATTTTTTAACAATTGTCAGCTGTTTCACTACCCCTTCACTACTGTCACATGTTATCATTTATAGTTAATGTTGTAGTTTGGTTCAAAATTATGTGTTCTTTCATAGATATTACACATATTGTACTTATTATAATATATTACTCTAGAAAATTAGAGAAAACCCTAATTTAATAATGACTAATGGATGGATACTAGGTCTCTATAGAGTTATCACAAATTTGGACAAATATTGAGCCTTACTTTTGCAATAATCATTCAGTGTTATGTTTGAATCAGTAGTAATACGTACAGTCATGCCACATATTTGGAACACCCACAAACTCGAAACACTTTTGTCAATAATGCCAAAGGTATCTTTTCTGTCGACCTTACTATTTATAGGATTTTTTTTTAAGATTTTCTTGCTATTTAACTAAAGTAGTTCGTTTAAAGAAAACTTCATTTCAAGACTATTTTATCCTCAGCATAAAATCACTGCCTCCAAATTGTCTGTTATTGTGGGATGTTATTGAGCCTTTCACAACTGTAGAACACCTGAATTCAACTTATATTTCTGGAGCTTTTTTTTTAGGAGGGTCCAATAAACCAAATTTACAGTTTTTGCTTTTTGGTTTTTTTAATACTCCTGACTTAAGGCGTTTCAAAAACACCCAAAAAGCAACAACTGGAAATTTGGTTTATTGGACCTTTAAAAAAAAACTCCAAATTTTCACAAAATAAAAAGTTATCAGATTGTTTATAAACATAACTAAGCTTGAACTTCAAATAAATATAAAATTGAAATTACCAGAATTTCAAAATAACAATTAACAAATGGTTTGGAAATGAATTATACACCCAGTTGATTTGTTATCATATGTTCACAATATAAAAAAAAATAACAAAAAGAAACATTTTGCGGTAGCATACATTGCTATTTTCATTCACTAAAATTCATGCATGCCGAACATGCTAAAAAACAGGGCTGTGGAGTCGGAGTCGGAGTCGGAGCCGGAGTCGGTGGAGTCGGGTCTTTTTGGAAGCCTGGAGTCGGAGTCGGAGTCGGAGTCGTCAAAACTCGAACAGCTGGAGTCGGAGCCGGAGTCGGCTAAATTTTATTAGCTGGAGTCGGAGTCGGAGTCGGAGCCGAAAATTTCTGATTATCCGGAGTTGGAGTCGGAGTCGGAGTTATCTTAAATTCAACAAAAAATTTGTTTTTTTTTTATTTATCAGTATTTGCTATAAATCAGCTTATTTTACAAAACTTCTTTTATATTTGATTGTTTTTCAATGTGATCTATGATCACTAAATAATAACCTGTTAATCAGCTCTAACCCAAGTATGTAGTATCATCATAGCTCAAAAAAATTAAAAACAATATTGGTTTTGTAGTCAGAAATATTCAATTGCTTTTTGACTGCAGCCTTTTGCCGATATTTATATACCCTGTAAATTCAAATTTAACCACAGTGGAGGTTTAAAGTAAATCAATGTTAATGAAAAAAGTTACGAGGTACATCAAAAGATAAAAAATAATAATCACTATTTATGAAAATCCGAAAAAACATAGTGACAGTATAACTCTTCTAACAAATATTCAACGATTATAACAATCTATTACTTGGAACTCAACATGCGTATTTTGAATATAACTATGTACATAAAAATCAAAGTGTCGCGCTTACATATTTGAAACTGACAACAAATAAATAGAAAAAATGGCAACTGATTTTGAAATCATCACTAAATATGTTAAATATATCGATTATCGTAATGTTTACTACACAGCAAAAAAACCAATGCAAAATCTCATGCAAAAGCATGCACATCACCTTCGTCAAAATAAACACTTAATAAAAATGCAGTGTATGTACACTTTTTGCAAACACAAAAAAAAGTTGCAACCGACGGGATTCAAACCCAGCACCAACAGTAAGGACTGGCGCCTTATCCCACTCGACCATCAGACCGATGAAAAGCTGTGATGATAAACGCATATATAAGCTTGACATTTCTGTCAAGTAGGTTTCCCATACTGATGGGCTACATATTCCAGGGTGTAAAATCACATAAAATTGCATAAAATAATGCAATATTTATTTTACACCCAGGCCTTTTACACGCAGGTGGATTACTACTTTTTTGGCTGTGTATTTCTCTACTAAAACCTGAGAATGTTGATTCTCAGGCAAACAATTTTGATATTGGTTCAAATTATCGTTGAACAAATTCCAAGATTTCTGGATAATATAGAATTTCAAGATACAAAATATATATAGAAAAATGATAGTATTTTAATTTCGTTTTAGGTGAAGATGCAAGAAGTATCGCTCGCCTCCTTTTGAATATATTAAAAAAAATAAAAACTCAAACAAATCCAAAATTCCAAGGAAAAATATGTTCTAGGTCACGGATATTTGAAAAGGACCCCTTAAGCGTCCTTACCACGAGGATTTTTTAAAGATACATTGATTTGTAATAATAATCTGCTTCGGCCATGGCGTGATGGAGCTTTAAAAAATAGTTTCGTTGATATTTAAAAAAATAAGGTGACTATGATAGTCACTGTCCTTCTTATAAATGTCAACCTAAAAGTGAGAAAATTGAATTTATATGTTAAATCGATCATTTAATGATCATTCAAAAAATAACAATTTAATATTTTTTTATTTTTTAATAAATTTAATAAAAATTTGAAGTTAAGTTAATAAATCCAAATTTACTTACAAAACGTTTTTTTTTTCTGAAAATGCCTTCAAAACTGGAGATTTTTTATTTTTTTTTTTTTTTTCATAAAATTATTTTTATTAGGTCCTTTTCGGTACTGGGACCTGGTTAGGACCGAGTCGGCTTTTGTAATTACATTTGGCTTAATAATTACAGAGGATCTTGTGTGTAAATGTTAGTGGGAGGGGAGCCGATTACCCGCGGCCTACTCGGGGTTAGTAGGGAAGGGATTGATGTTAAAGACAAGGCGTGGGAAGGGAAGGGGGATTGTGTAGGGGTCTTGGTTGGCTCTGCTGGCCTTTGCGTTTTGTCCTCAGCCGCAACTCGGTGTCCAGCTGCTGGGGCGGTCTTGCTTTGCTTCCGGTGCAACCAGAAACGACGGCTTTGTACGAAGGCGAGTTATACTAACAGAAGGAAAACTAACTGAAGGAAAACTAACTGAAGGAAAACTAACTGAAGGAAAACTAACTGGAAGAAAAACTAAATAGATATATTGGAATCTAAGAGGAACTGATAGATCGGATAGAGAACATCAAGGTCTTGTTGAGATAACGCGTCTCGCATCGGAATTTCTGGTGGTCTTCCTCGGGCCCTGAGGGTAACTTTCAACTTAATTCTGTGAGCCTGGTGATCTGGACACGCCCATACGAGATGGTCGATGTCCTGATAACCCTGCCCACAGTCGCATAAGTTCGTATCACTCATGTTGATACGGTAAAGATGAGCCTTGGACGAGTAATGGTTCGACATAAGGCGGGACATCGTTCTGATGAATCCACGCGTCAAGTCCATTCCCTTGAACCAGGCTTTTCTTTGCACCTTAGGTCGTATGGAATACATCCAACGTCCCTTGGTGTCGTCGTCCCATTGTTTTTGCCAATCCAGGAGCGCACGCTGCCTCGGCAAACCGTAGCATTCTTGTAGGCTAATTGGCCTTTCAAAATGTCTCCACTCTCAGCACCCTTCTTGGCGAGCAAGTCCGCTTTCTCATTACCCGGAATCGAGCAATGAGCGCGGACCCACACCACCGTGATGCTGAAGGACTGAGCCGCCAGGTTGTTTAAAGTCTTGCGTATTTCCGTGAGGAAAAACGCAGACTCCCTGGTCGGCTTCAGAGACCGGATAGCCTCAACAGAGCTAAAGCTATCGGTGAAGATGAAGTAGTGGTCAGGTGGCATGGTCTCGATGATTCGCAGTGCGCAGTAAACCGCGGCTAACTCTGCGACGTAAACCGAACTCGGGTCCTTCAGCTTAAAGAACAGCTGATAAGATTCATGATAAACACCGAAGCCCGTACAGCCGTCGAGCTTGGAGCCATCGGTGAAGAATCTGTTGTTTGGAGGAACATGGCTGTACTTTGATGCGAAGATCGACGGTACTACTCCCCGCAGAAGATGGTTTGGGATACCGCGAGTATCGGCTTTCATGGACGTGTCGAAGCCAATCAGGGTGCTGCTGGTTAACGGAGGCGTGCGCTGTACCGTTGTGCTCGGGCTCCACTCCCACGATGACATAAAGTCATAATATAGAAGCATGCGCCGAGACTCAACGTGAAGGTTCAGCAACGTTTCAAAGTTGTCAATTACCAGTTTATTCCTGTAATCACACCGGATCAGGAACCGGTAAGACAGTTCGTAGTAACGAGTTCGCAGAGGCAACACTCCCGCCAAGACCTCGAGGGTCATGTTGTGAGTTGAGTGCATGCATCCCAAGACAATGCGAAGACATCGGTACTGTATCCGCTGGAGAACCAACAAGCGTGATTTCGCAGCTGACTGGAAGCAGAAACTGCCATATTCCAGCACCGAGAGTATCGTTGTCTTGTACAGTCGAAGCAGGTCAGAAGGATGAGCACCCCACCGGTTGCCAGAGACACTGCGCAGAAAATTAGTTCTTTGCAGGCACTTTTGCTTCAGGTAGTTAATGTGCTTCCCCATGTTCCCTTCTGATCGAAGATGGTACCCATGTACATGAAGTGGTCCGACTGCTCGATAGTCTTTCCCGAGAGAGAAAGATTGAGCTGTGCCGGTTCATGCTTCCCCGTAAAAACGACCAGTTCCGTCTTCTCCGGAGAGAATTCAATACCCTTTCCAACTGCCCAATGGGCCAAGTTGTTCAGGGTATCTTGCAAGGGTTCTAGCAGATCGACTTCTTTCTTGGCAGCGATTGAAACCACTGCGTCATCTGCGTACTGTATAAGGGTGCAGTCTCCGGTCAAGCAATCATCGATGTCGCTGACGTAGAAGTTATACATGGATGGACTAAGGCGTGAGCCTTGTGCCAAACCCATGTAACTTATCCGGGTGATTGCCAGATCACCTTGCACAAAGTGCATGTGTTTTTCTGACAACAGGTTGATGAGGAAGTTGCACATCGTCGGATTGAGACCGCTCCGCCGCAGCTTAACTCCCAACACATCGATGGAGACTGAATCGAATGCACCCTTGATGTCTAGGAAGACAGAAGCCATTTGCTGTTTTTTACCACGGGCTATGTCGATCCCTGTGGCCAGCAAGGCTAGACAGTCGCTTGTTCTCTTGCCTCTCCGGAAGCCATACTGCGTGTCTGACAGCAAGTGCTCTCGTTCCATCCATGGTTCGAGGCGGTCGAGGATCATCTTCTCCAGCAACTTGCGTAGACACGACAACAAGCTGATTGGACGATACGAGTTGTGGTCGGACGCCGGCTTACCGGGCTTTTGAATGGCAACCACCCGGACCTGTCGCCATTCGTGTGGAATTACGTTCTGCTCCACCAACGTGTTGAACAGTTTCAACAGACGCTGCTTGGCGACGTCCGGAAGATTCTTCAGCAAGCTGAACTTGATCTTGTCCGGACCAGGAGCAGTGTTGTTGCCCGTCAATAGTGCTATGGAGAGCTCTACCATCGAGAAGGGAGGATTAGCATCGCTCCCATCAACAACATCGAATGATGGTTGTGTCGGCACCGAGTCCGGGCACACCTTCTTGGCGAAATCCAATATCCACTTGTCCGATTTTTCCACACTCTCGTTCGGAACGGAACCTCTACGCATGGCCCTCGCAACGCGCCACAGAGTGCTGGAGATTTTTTATTGTTGTTTCAATAACGTCTAAAGCTTGTAAAACTAGAATCTTTTTTCCGTTTTTTCCACTTAGAGAGTTTGAATTATCCTATAAGTCAATGTTTTTGAAATAATAGTTAACTAACTTTTGAAACATTTAAAAATATGTGGAGTCGGAGTCGGAGTCGGAGCCAACCATTTTTTTAAAGCTGGAGTCGGAGTCGGAGTCGGAGTCGGAGTCGGCTAGAGTTGGTAGAGCGGAGTTGGAGTCGGAGTCGGAGTCAGTTGGATCTGGAAGCCGGAGCCGGAGTCGGAGTCGGAGTCGGAGTCGGCTAATCTCAATAAGCCGGAGTCGGAGTCGGAGTTGGAGTCGCTTGAAATATGACCCGACTCCGCAGCCCTGCTAAAAAAGATTCCAAATGCAGAAGAATGCATTTAAAATTGATTTCAGCTGGTTGCACTTATATTTCCATAGAAATTTGGGAGAATCTGAAAAAATATTTTTTTGTTCCCTGATTTTTAGAGCCAATTTGAGCCGGTGACATAAACTATGCAACAGCCTTTTTTTTAAATCAAATCATTTTTTGTCAAATATCTTAACCAAATTTCCACAAAATACTCCAAAAAGGTGAGTTAAAAAATACTTTTCAAAAAAATCTAAAAGTTCTCGTGAATCTAAATGTTAAATTTCTTACATTTTATTGAAGGTCATCGCAATTATTTTTGAAAGTTTCTTATATCAACCCAATTGAAAAATTCTTAAAATTCCCAAAAATCAACAAAAATAATAATAAAAATTTTAATGCAATCAACTAAAAACATATGAAAATAAATTTTCCTGAGTTAATTACACCTTTAGAAAATTTCTTGGGTTTTTTTTTTCGAAGGTCAAATAAATTAAATTTATTTTGTTTTGAAAAATACTCAAATAGCTAAATATAAGCAATGAAATTATGATCTATTGAACCTTTCAAAAATACAGCATTGCGCTTGTTTTAAACTACTACTTTTAAAATACTCAAAACCACTTTAAAATGGGCCGTCAACGGGTATAGTTACCCTATTATCCATTTTTAGGCATAATCATAATTTTTAACTCCACGTTATCCACAATTTAAAAGGCTTTTCTTTATAAAACGTATATTCGTATAAAAGTGGAGGCAGAAACCAATCTGTCTGCATTTTCTATAAATTCAAATAAATTTGGATAAATAAAAAAATATCAAGCGAATTAGAGTTAATTTCAATATTTCGGAATAATTTTTAGTAAAATGTCCACTAAATTTTACAATATTGATTTTTAAAGTTGAAACGTTGAACGTAGATTTTTAACGTTGAATCGAAACAATAGTTTCTGAAATATCGTCCAAACCAGTGTGATCAATAAATTCTTTAAAAAGACAAATAAAGGAAATTTATCTGCTTATTGATTTTTTTACAGCTTAAAAATGCTTAAAACATTATTTTTTTCGAAAAAAAATATCATGAGCTTCAAATGGTTGCATAAAAAAGGGAGGCAATTTTCAGTTGCAAATTTGGATCTAAATATTAGTGATATCTTCGAAACAAACCAATTTTTTAGCTTTAGTACCGTATTTTGCACACAACATACTAAGAAAAGTCGATTTACAAAAACCTGGAGAATGATTCATTATGGATTTTGAAACTGTTTATACAGCAATTCTCCACGAAAACAGCATGATTCGAAAAAAAAGTTCTCCGATCGAGCTCAAAATTTTTCTGGGGGTTTCTTGGCTAAAATAATTGAACCCGTATTTTTTTTTGTTTGGCCATTACGGTGACCTACGCCGTGTTAGGGTGGTCCAAAAAATTGCCATTATCGTCGATTTATGCAAAAAAAAACACATTTTTCAAAAAATCATAACTCCGCACCATTTCAACCGCTGTCTTTATCGTATGTAACTGTAACTAACGTAAACTTTATTCTTTTCTCCTTGCAGATTAAAAAAACCCACCAATTTCACTCTACAGTGACCACCAGCTAGCGCTCCATTGTACCGTCAAAACCCGTATCGAATTCAAGTTACGTGTCTAAAACCCGTGAAGAGCTCAAGTTCCAGCAATCCCAAGCACGAAAACAAACCAATAAGCTGCGGCCCAAAGTGGAATCGGAAATCGAGAATGGTTGTTTGTTTTTCAAAGCTCGTTGAAGGGTTTTCGAAGTGAGTTGCTCGATCTTTCAAGTGTCTCTGCGTGGATCGTGGCTTAGAGCATTCCGGTCAGGTGTGATCGAAAGTGAAATTCCCAATCCCACGCGTGTGGGACCTCCAGATAATAGAAGGGTTTGTGTGGTGTGTGGGGTTCGGAAATAATCCCTTAAATTATAGATTTGTACGTCCGAAACCGAAAGTGACAGTGCGTGCGTCATTAAGGTCCCACGACGTCAGAGAAGACGGAGGAAGTGGTCAATGGGTGCGGAGTGGTGTGGAGTGGTTGATTAGGATAGGTTAGGCTCGAGATTTGCGGGTAATTGCGGAAGAAACCTTCAGAAGATGGAAGCCGACGTGCTGAACGCCCTCAACACCCAGACGGCGTACATTCCGGGTGGGCGGGACCGCGATGGCCATCCGTTGATAGTGATTCCAGTGCCCTTCTACGACAACCTGCCGTGGATGAAGGGCTTCCTAGAAACTACTGTGAAGTACCTGCTGGGTGCGCTGATGTGAGTCTTACTTGAACCACCATCGGTACAGGTAACCTAACCTAAAAAATACGTGTCTTTCGCAGTGAGGAAACGACGGCCGCCGGATTTGCGGTCATTTTGGATGCGCAAAAGTGCGCCTGGCGATCGGCGCGGCAGTACATTCGGCACGTGCAATCGCTGTTGGGGCCTCACTTGGACAGCTTTCTGGTGATACGACCGGACGCGTTCTGGGAAAAGAATCGCGTCGAGAACTGCACCCGCCAGCATCGGCAGGGAGAGGTGAGTTATGCACTGATAAAAATATAAAAGTAGATAAAAATATAAAACTCCAAGATGCGGTTTTTAACATTACGAATAAAGTCGCTATGCGGTTTTATCAATATCAGAAGCACCCAGAAATTCCAGAAATTGGATCAATGTTATCAATTCGAATTTTGTTACAGTTACCAGCCCCCATAGGGCGTGCACGTCACATCGGCTGACTGCAGCTCGCACAGCAATTACCGATAAGTCGAACTTTCCCACAATAATGAAAGCGAAGGCTTGTCGTCCCGTGGATTAGCTTCCAGAAACTTGTTAGCAGATAACGCTATCAAAATCGTGACCCCATCGGATTCAAACGGTATTAATTGGCGTCTTTCATTGAGAAGGTTCAATTGTGATTGAATGATTTTCATAAAAGAGAACAAGCCCAGTAGCGGACAATAAATCGTACGATGCGAGATTAGGCTATTGTGTCATTTAGTGACAATCGAACTCCTCGATTAGATAGCTTTCTAAGAATCACTTAGCAAAACAAGTCATGTTTGCTATAAAGCCTGTTAGCAACTGTCACTCGTTGCCATAATGGCGGCAACTCTCCATTTCGCGCACACACTTGTCAATTAGAAATCTGCTCACTTTCAGTCATGCCTCCACAATTAGCCTGGTCTCCTTAACTCCTTATGTCTTGAAAACTAGTTTACCTCCGGCAGGGGTCTCAACAAATGTCAATTACCCAGTCGCACATTTTGAGGCCCGAGGTCGTTAGTCACACAGCGGCGGTGTGTAACCCAGGTCGACTAAGTACAGACTTGTTGGCTGCAGCAACCTGCTACTTTCGTTGGGATCTCAAACGGTGAGAGGCTCTCGCTTGGTCTATCTCTAAGCTCGTCATAAAAAAAACGTGCATAATTAGGCGTTTGTTTTACGCCCGTGCGCACGTTCCACAAATTTTCCACGTTCCTACCTAGCTGGATTATGTGTCTGGGAGTCGAGTCAGATCTGTGTAATCGCGGGACCCCTGATGGGTTGTGCGCTTGTTAGGGGCTGCTAATGAGGAGCGGTGGGCGTGGCTGAAGAAGCTAACCACAGAATACGGGAAAAAAATCGGAACACTTCCGATGGGTAATCAGCGGAAATCATGGTGCCATAATTGAGACCTTCTCCGGTTGGAAATGTGAGACATGTAATTTCGATGAGGTTATGGTACAATGTTGTAGAGAAGAATGGATTAGGGAAAATTTGATTTTTCAACTGTTGTTTCATAAGATAATTTTGTTCAACCAAATCTTAGTGCATTTGAAACATGTAGTTTTGTGATTCATGTTTTTCATAGTCTGCTCGTAAACAAACTATATTTAAAAAACATGACAATTTAATTTTTTTCTGAAATTTATCGCTTTGTGATTTTTTTTTAGAATTGTCAAAAAATGCTGATATTATCGAAATTTATCAAAATTTCCCGATCATTTGATACCCATTTTGAAAAACACAAAATTTCTGAATTTTTCAAAAAATACGTAGTTTTGTAATTTTTTTAAGTATTTAAAAAACATCTTTGACTATCGATGTCTATGATTTACCTCCGAACATTTGATAGCCATATAAAAAAAACATGAAATTTCTGTATTTTTTCGAAACTAGGGAGTTTTGTGAAAAAATATAATTAAAAAATTTCTTTTCTATTTTTCTATTTCTTTTGAAATCTATAAGGCTGTTGCAAATATTGTTCAATGTTTTTGTCGCTTCAAAAATGGCCCAAAAATTCAGGGTACAATTTTTTTCGGAAAACCTCAAAATTTCAATGAAATTTTAAGTGCAATCAGCTGAAAACAATGTTAAAGGCATTTCTCTGCGTTGATAATATTTTTCAATAAAAGTTAATTTTAAGTTTTGGTTTATTTTCGAAGTACACATATTTTCGTTTAGGTTTGTTTTAAACTAATGATTACATTTTTTTATGAAATGTTGAAATTCTGGGTTGTTATTTCAATTTTAATATTTATTTCCACCCCGGCGACCTAGAGAGTTAAAAACTTTGAAAAATATTTGCCTCGGCCCATGATTTTTTAAATTTAAAAAAATGTTGATCAATTTGAAAGTAACATGCCAATATTGTAAAATTTGAAAAGATTCTAAACAATGATATCTCTGAGATCAAAGAATGCATTTTTTGTGGGATTTTCCAGCTGAATCCTAGGCTACACCTAAATTTTCTCTAATTGATCACAATTTTAAGCTACACTCTTTTCAAATAATGATATTTGCGATGTTGAATATTGCAGAACAGCCTATCACGTTACAGCCTTTTCACTTAACATTTTTCGATCGTGTCAGATTCTTGCAGGACATTTTCTCACCTTTTCAAAAGTTATTTTAGGTTTAGTTGAGCATCAGTGGAGAGAAATTTAACACAGCAAAAAATCCGATGGAAAAGCCGCATGCAAAAGCACTTAATAATACACACTGTATGTACAATTTTTGTAAACACAAAAAATGTTGCAACCGACGGGATTCAAACCAAGAACCAACAGTACAGACTGGCGCTTTAGCCCGCTTGGACATCAGACCGATGAAGAATGGCAAGGATAAATGAGCTTAACATTTCGTTCAAGTAGGTTTCCCATACTGAAGGGCTACATATTTCAGGGTGTAATATTACATAGAATTTCATAAAGGAATACACTATTTATTTTACACCCAGGCATTTTACACGCAGCTGGATTACTACTTTTTGTTGCTGTGTAACTTAGATAAATATTGTTTGGGAATGTGAGAAAATTGCCTAGAAAATCTAGCACTTAAAAAACAATATTTCACCTTCAAATGTCAGGGTTCAATGGTTGTGTTTCTAATCTAGCTCAAACCGTTTAAAAAAGCCATCTTTACCCAAAATTGTCTCCGCAATTTGATCGCAACCAAACCCGATCAAAAGTCGGCCGCTTCCAATAGCGCACGGTGATTATTTGCTGAATTTTTCATTTCGACAGTCATCAAAAAGCGCATAACAATTCATCAAAATTCTCCCCATCGGTCGGCATTTTCTTTGTCATTGCCGTTTCCATTTTGGAGGTTTTTCCATTTTCCCACCACCTCACCCTCCAGACCGCCTTGGCGCTAGGCAATTTGTTTCTCCGTTTTTTCTCTTCTTATTTTCGTTAACACTTTTGCTTTCAATTACCATTTGTTATTCCAATTATTGCCTCATTTGGCGATTAGATTCGGAGCGAATCGGCGCTTTGTAGGGGAGGGTTGGGTTGGTCAGTGGAGTAATTCGGCTAAATTAGAAACGATTTGCGCTACGTTTGAAGAAAATGAATTTGATGGAATTGAAAAACCAAAACAAAAATGAGTGAGACGAAAAGTGTGCCGCCGATTTGGCTGGAATGTTGTTTTAGGGGGGTGAAGTAATATAACATGGGAAAATGGATGGCATTCAGCAAAATAAAAATCGAAATTTCAAAAGCATAATTTAAATCATATATAATTTATTCAGTAATATCAGATTTGAATGAACAAAAAATAAATGATATTTTGATAAAAATGTCATACTTGCTTGTCTGTGGCCTAACCCGTTGAGGTCAACATGACAGTGACTTATTGATTGTAATGATTGCTTTTTCCCCGATGCAATTGGCCACCGGACTCCCGGTTCTCAATTCGAATGTGAAAGGCGATGGGAGAAAGTGCAAATCAGCTTTCGCGAAGATGATCGATGTCACATGGTATTGAAGTTTCAAAGGTTGAGGTATTAACTCTTCAAAAAAGGTGACTGAAAACAATCTTTTGGACTCTGCTCCGTTTGTTGCAAGTGGATTCCCCAGTTTTCGGATGATTGAAATCATCACCGATAACAGTGAAACAATCACCTTGAAAACAAGCTGAAACTTGATTTACAACTCAAGGCTTTGATCTAAATCTTACAAATGGATTTTAGGATTTGGATTTGCGTGCAGACCAACGTCCGCCAAACAACAACTGCGAGGGAGCACACCTGAAGAGGTGATTAATTTTTATGACCCCCACGAATTGCATTGATAAAAGAAATAAACATAACCTTTGGATTCTAGAAAATCGACAACGCAACGAGCTGTGAGACGGTTAGAGATTTGGCTTAATCTTTGAACTGGTCAAATGGATTGCACTTATGATTATAGAAAAAATGGAATTAGTCAAACGGAATTCCAAAACACAACAAATTGTAAATCAGTTTTACAAAATTGTTTTTTGATAGAACAACAAATAAACATAAAATGATTATTTTTTGCTTTAAATAAATAAATGTTGACTTAACAATTGGTTTATGCTACTCGTAAATTCGAATAAAAATGTGACTCAAAGACAGTTTTACCTATATCATTGAATACAAGCTAAAAAATCTACCAGGGATGAACTTTTTAATGCAAACTAAAGCGGGAAAATAAAAGTTTCTCTGAAATACCTATTCAAAAGTGATTTCCGAAATTGCGCAAAATGTTGTATCTGTATGTAACTCGATTTTTTCAGCACTTGTCATATTATTTCAACTCAGCTGAGCCGACTGTTTGTTTACAATTCGAGTTTGGTTCATTTACTTGGTTTAACTTATCTGCCGCTCCAATCTAGTCCGTCTCATATGTATTTTTGTCAAAAATGAGATAAACTTAACAAAAGTCTTGTTTTTACATGTTTTTTAGCCTTTTGAATAAACAAGTAATGTTTGTTCTAAAAATTCAAAAATAAATATGACCTTCGTGCTGTCCCATATGCAAAATAAAGGCAAGTCAGTTCCTCATATAGAAATGTCTCGCAAATCGTTTGAGTGGATGAAGAATTGTTTAAATTTTACAGAGTATGTCTTTATGAATACATAAAGCTTGAAAATATGATTATCGGTTAATTTCTGGAGAAATATTTGAATATTAAAAACGAAATAATTCAAACCTTTTGTTTTTTTTTCTATTGCAAGGGAAAACCACGGATAGATGAAATAAATTGCGTTCCGTTATTTTTTAATATCTACACCATACAATTAGTTCTATTCTGTCTTGAATTAATAGGCTTGTTCCTGGTTCTGGAAAAGATTTCACCTCCGAAAAGCGGAGTTAAAAAAAACTAATTTCAAGGGTTTAGCAGTTGAGATTTGCATTCATATCTAATTTGCCTCTGTAGTATTTTAACAATTCGATAGCGGTGTGCTCTCTTATACTAACCGACATTTTGGTAGTTGCGAGAAAATCGATTTTTAAACTTTGAATTACTGTTTCTGGAAAACTGTTCGACAAACAATTGTTCTAACAATTTTAAAGTATGCACCTGACATTACTTAAAGACATTGTGAAATATAAAAACTTTTGAAATGCTAGAAAAATTTTGGCAGAGAAAATACGAAAAAAAATCATGCTTGCAATTGGCACAAGTGTGTTTTGGGAGTCAATTTGTATGAGTTAGCACAAACGTGCACAGGGCTTTGGTACAAAAGCGTGCAAAGTAATTTTATTGTTAAAATAGTTCAAATTAGTTGTTTCAATGTTATTTTTTCACGAGTTGGTTAATTTAAGCTTAAGAAAAACATTTTATATCAAAACTTTTTTCAAACACTTATTTTAGTTTGAATTTGGTAGGAAAATTAACCTTTGGAAAAATTAGCATTTAAATCAATATTTTTGTATGAAAAAATTAGTGAAATAATATTTTTTATGAATATAATTGTAAAACCATCCATAATACATCAACTATGACGAATACTAGGTTGATGTATTCCTAAAAACATAAGAAAATGATGTTGTAAAAACTTTTAGCTAGTTTATTTTATTTCAATTATATCATACGACCTTTCAAAAACGAATGGTATCCAAGGCACAAACCGTTATTTAGATTTATGGTGAATTGCAGTTGGAACAAGTGTGTCTCATGCAATGGAATCGATGAATGTATTGAATAGAACAAATGTGCCCCAAATAAATTAAAAACGTAATATTTTAAAGTATGGACGACCCATACAGTTGTGCCAAGTGTGCACATCAACTATGGGAGATGTTGTTACGTATTTTTTTGCATGGACGACCCCTGCAGTTGAGCTAAGAGTGCACAACGACTTGAATAATATTAAATTGGACTTTTGGGTTGGGCTAAGTGGGTAATAGGTTGGGGAAAAATGTTGTTACGTCGTTTTTTTTTTTGCCTGGACGACCCCTGTAGTTGAGCGAAGAGTGCACAAAGACTTGAAGAATGATTCAAACTGGGCTTTTGGGTTAGGCTAAGTGGGAAATGGGTTGGGGAAAAATGTTGTTACGTCGTTTTTTTTGCCTGGACGACCCCTACAGTTGAGCTAGGAGTGCTCAACGACTTGAAGAATGTTAAAATTTGCCTTTTAGGTTGGGCTAAGTGGGTAATAGGTTGGGGAAAAATGTTGTTACGTCGTTTTTTTTTTGCCTGGACGACCCCTGTAGTTGAGCGAAGAGTGCACAACGACTTGAAGAATGTTTCAAACTGGACTTTTGGGTTGGGCTAAGTGTGAAATGAGTTGGGGAAAATTGTTGTTACGTTGTTTTTTTTTGCCTGGACGACCCCTTCTGTTGAGCTAAAAGCGCACAACGATTTGAAGAATATTAAATTGGATTTTGGGTTCGGCTAAGTGGGTCGTGAGTTTTTTTTTAATCTTTTTAAGTACTTTGTATGGGATTTTGTATGAGTTTTATTGTGCAGGAAACATGTAAGCAAAGTTTCAGCTACGTAACAACATTTTACAAGTGGGTTCCAACCCAAAAGACCAAATTGAAAACATTCTTTAAGTCTTTGTCCACTCTCAGCTTAACTGCAGGGTTCGTTTATGCAAAAAAAAAATACTACGTACCATTAGTGGGGGTGACACTGGGTCTGGGGGGTGAAATTGAGTCAAAGTATTTTTTTACGGATTTTACCATTTCTCAGGTGCGTCTCTATGACTCTAAATTCTGTTAAAATGGTATAATATGGTATAGTAGCCCAACTCAAAAGTCCAATTTGAAACATTCTTCATGTCGTTGTGCACTCCTAGCTCACCTACAGGGGTCGTCCATGCAAAAAAAACGACGTAACAACATTTTCCTCCAACCCATTACCCTCTTAGCCCAACCCAAAAGTCCAATTTAATATTCTTCAAGTCGTTGTGCACTCCTAGCACAACTGCAGGGGTCGTCCATGAAAAAAAAACGACGTAACAACATTTTTCCCCAACCCATTGCCCACTTAGCCCAACCCAAAAGTCCCGTTTGAAACATTCTTCAAGTCGTTGTGCACTCTTAGCACAACTGAAGGGGTCGTCCACGAAAAAAAAACGACGTAACAACATTTTTCCCCAACCCATTACTCACTTAGCCCAACCTAAAAGTCAAATTTAAACATTCTTCAAGTCGTTGTGCACTCTTAGCACAACTGTAGGGGTCGTCCATGATAAAAAACGACGTAACAACATTTTTCCCCAACCCATTACTCACTTAGTCCAACCCATAAGTCCAATTTGAAATATTCTTCAAGTCGTTGTGCACTCCTAGCACAACTGAAGGGGTCGTCCATGCAAAAAAAACGACGTAACAATAATTTTCCCCAACCCATTACTCACTTAGTCCAACCCATAAGTCCAATTTGAAATATTCTTCAAGTCGTTGTGCACTCCTAGCACAACTGAAGGGGTCGTCCATGCAAAAAAAACGACGTAACAATTATTTTCCCCAACCCATTACTCACTTAGTCCAACCCATAAGTCCAATTTGAAATATTCTTCAAGTCGTTGTGCACTCCTAGCACAACTGAAGGGGTCGTCCATGCAAAAAAAACGACGTAACAATAATTTTCCCCAACCCATTACTCACTTAGTCCAACCCATAAGTCCAATTTGAAATATTCTTCAAGTCGTTGTGCACTCCTAGCACAACTGAAGGGATCGTCCATGATAAAAAACGACGTAACAACATTTTTCCCCAACCCATCACTTACTTAGCCTAACCCAAAAGTCCAATTTGAAACATTCTTCAAATCGTTGTGCACTCTTAGCACAACTGTAGGGGTCGTCCAGGTAAAAAAAAACGACGTAACAACATTTTTCCCCAACCCATTACTCACTTAGCCCAACCCAAAAGTCCAATTTGAAACATTCTTCAAATCGTTGTGCAGTCCTAGCACAACTGTAGGGGTCGTCCAGGTAAAAAAAACTACGTAACAATAATTTTCCCCAACCCATTACTCACTTAGTCCAACCCATAAGTCCAATTTGAAATATTCTTCAAGTCGTTGTGCACTCCTAGCACAACTGAAGGGGTCGTCCATGCAAAAAAAACGACGTAACAATAATTTTCCCCAACCCAATGCCCACTTAGCCCAACCCAAAAGTCCAGTTTGAAATATTCTTCAAGTCGTTGTGCACTCTTAGTACAACTGCAGGGGTCGTCCATACAAAGAAAACTACGTAACAACATTTTAAACTAACCTACAGAACCTAAGTACACTAATCCTAATCAATGGGTCGTCCAAACAAAAAAAAAACTATTCCACTAAACCATTTTAACACACTTCACCTAACTGATAATTCCTTCTCGCTTCGAAATGTGCACACTTGTGCTATTTGCCTTCCAAAATAGTGCTCCATAATATTGCTCAAACTAGTAAGGACACCTGGCAATTTACCATAATATTATAGTGTAATCGTATTTTTATGGATTTGCGTGTTTTCAAAAGGTCAAGTCATGATGGAAAATAAGAGAGCACATCCATGATGCGTTCGAAAATGTCAGTTAGTACAAATGGTTACAGGGCGATATCTCCGCGTAGGAAACGAATTTTTCGGATCTGTTAGAAGCGTTTTGTAGGGAATTTAATTAGCTAAATGATGTCATCATTAACTCATTTTGGCCCAAAAATCAGTTAGTACATCAGAGCACACCGCTATCGAATTGCTGGTGTCGTTGCTGGTCATATTTTGATATCTAGGAATTCTATCAAAATCTGTTATAAACAAAAAAAAATCATTTGGTGACCATTAATTACTTGGAAAACTACCAAAACAACCCTGGAAATGACAGTTGAACCAGGTTGAACCTCTGGTGTAAATGTGCAAGCCTACCTTGATACCATGACTGACCTGCCTTTATTTATGGACAAATAAAGTCAAGTCGGTCTCTTGTTGAAAATTTCACAAATTTACCTTCAAATTGTTAGTTTTTTGAATCAAATTTATGATAGTGGTTTTTTTTTAGACTGATACCGAAATAACTGTATAAAACATTATATAGAAATTGTTGGTTTAGAATAAGAAAAATGAAACTTTTTTTGGACTTCTCACAGCGTTATCTCAGCACTCACTTTTTACATATGGGACGGACTAGATTGGAGCGGCAGTTATATTGTGTATTAAAATTTGGAAGTCAAGGTTTTATTATTTGCAAAAGTTTGAACTAGAAATTTCAAATATGTTTAAAAAAAAACTTATCCAAAGAAAATTGTTTTCAGGTACATGCAAATAAAAACAACAAAAAGTAGCATCAATCTCACCCTTACTCGTCTACAACTATTTTAATAGCATCACAAAATTAACTCAAAAGCTACCCCAATAATATTAAAACAGTAAAGAAGATTTGTGCAAATTCATCATTTCTCCGTCTGCCTGTCGGATACTTGCTTAGTTTATTTCGCTGCCAGTCTGCCGACTGTTTTCTTCACCCCAAAACGAAGGCATTATTTTTCTTCACATGTTTTTATCATCAATTTTCCGTTTGCCGACTGCCGCCAAATTCTAACACCATTCATTCCACTGTGTGTCATGTAAACAACAAACCGGCAAACCGAATTTCACAACAGTTGTTAATGTGTCAAGTATTACCCCAATTGGCCCTTTTTCAGCTATGTAAGCAAACCAACTTCAAAAAGCTTTATTTACAAAACAGTCACAAACCACGCTGATAAGCCCGGAAAGCTTGGAACACGTTGTCGCGCCCTGAAAGTTTCAAACCCTTTCACAACACACTGTTTGTTGAGACAGAGCACACTACGATCTGACCTGATTGTTATTACACCGGCCATGTGTTCTTCGTTCTTGCACACGCTGAGCAATAACGCAACACACAAAAAAACAAGCAAACCGCTTGCTGGGACACCCGCTCTCAACCAGCCCCAGTGGCCTAATGGAGAAGGCACCGGCCTCCTAAGCCGGGGATTGTGGGTTCGAGTCCCATCTGGGGTAAACTGGCGGAAACTTTTTTTTCGACCACTTTCACTCTTTCGATGAAATGTGTGGGACCTGACGGGAGAGGAATTCCGCTGTCTAGTCAAAAGTCCGATCACGCGATGTTTTAGCCCTAATAAATCAATAAGACATCAAATTAATCAGCGTCGTCGCGGCTTGACCATCGGATTGGGAAACCGATCCCCAGCTCTCAAAGTGAGCCGAAAAAATGAAGAAGAAGAAATGGTCAAAAATAAAGGTTTACGACTGCGCCCTTCGCCGGGCCCCGTTCGAAGCGCAATTTTCTCTTTCTTCCGAATCTGCAGCAGAAAGTTTTGTTTTATCTTGTCTGTCTTTCTTTTCCCCCTTTCAGCCGATTGTGATCTCCAAATCACGTCTCGTCAAGCACTTTGACTGGGCCGAGCTGCCGGAGGAGTTGGGTGGGACCGCGGCCTACAACCACGATCACTGGATCCAAAATCGACTGGTGAGTAGTTTATATACCTAAAATATATCGCCCTGTTTCCGGAATCGATGATTGGAACCCAACAGGTTGTTCATTGCGGAACTGATTAACTATGTTTGAGGAGAGTCACACGGGGATCTTGTTGTTGTGAACTGGATCCAAAGTGTTCGGCAATGTTTGGAGTTATATTGTATGTCTTTTCCGAAAAAAAGGTACACGAAAAAACAATTTCCCGTTTTTTTAGTTGACGTTTAATCACTTAAAGTTGATCCCCAAAATACGTATTTTTTATTTTTATTTTCAAGATGTTTGATAATTTTCAAGGAACTAAAAAGGTTTATTATGCTTCAGAAGTTAACAAAATGACCAAAATTATTTTTTAGGTGCACTTATTTCCAAATTTTTGATCATTGTAAGATGGCATTTTTCGAAAAAGTTCAGTATTTTTCAATTTAAAAATATTTTATGAGCACCCATCATAAAAAAATATTCTCTGAAAGCTGAAAAAATAAAAAAAGACCTCTTTTTTCAAATTGCGCTATTTTGGTAACTATTGGTTTGATTTTCAATGTTTGAATATATTCTCTGTTCTTTTGAATACAAATAGTTACGAGTTTTTTTTTTCGAGTACCTAATTTTAAAAAGCTAGCCCATCTCTAGAAAATTTCCAAGTGTTTTTAGCAAATTCAAATTAGATTTTATAGTTTTGAGTTTATGTTAATTCAAAAAAAAACAAAATATGGCATAATTTTTTTTTGATTTGTAAATTAAATCATAAGTTTTCGCAACACCGAAAGTTGAAAATTAGGCTTATTAGATGACACCGAGAAAAACTACATTTTCACTAAATTTAAACTTCAATATGGTTTATCTTAACGAAAAGCAGTCCGATCAACAAAGTCACATAAAGAAAATTGTAGGAAATTGGCTCAGATTTTCAAAAAAAAAAAATACCTTAAAATGCCCATGTTTTGAAAACGGTGCACTTTATCATAAAATGTGTATTTTTCGATTCAAATTTTTCGATTGCAATAGACCAGTTCTCTCAGATTTCGGTCATTCGATTTTGTTTGTATTTTTTAATCCGACTGAAACTTTTTTGGTGCCTTCGGTATGCCCAAAGAAGCCATTTTGCATCATTAGTTTGTCCATATAATTTTCCATACAAATTTGGCAGCTGGCCATACAAAAATGTTGTATGAAAATTCAAAAATCTGTATCTTTCGAAGGAATTTTTCGATCAATTTGGTGTCTTCGGCAAAGTTGTAGGTATGGATATGGACTACACAAAAAAATGACACACGGTAAAAAAAATTTGGTGATTTTTTATTTAACTTTTTCTCACTAAGAAGACGTTAGAAAAAGATGGGTTGTTTGGCTGAGACTTGGAAAACATCAATTTTCATGTTTTTAAACCTTTGCATGGCAATATCTCAGCAACTGAGGGTCGTATCAACAAAGTTCAAAAAAGCAAAATATAGATAATTTTCTCAGCCTTTCAAAAATATTTTTTTCAAAAGTGGGCAAACATGTGCACTGATTGAAAAAAATGAAAAATTGCGGCTATTTTCAAAAAAGTCACCTAAAACTGGCTTAAACTTGAAAACGGTGCACTTTATCTAAATTTCACTAAAGTACTTTTTGATTGAAAACTTGATTTTACATCGAAAAATGAAGTTGAAAAATTTTTGCGACCAATATTTCGATTTTTTGAAAAAATCTGTATTGATTAATCAATTTATAACTCGGTCAAAGATTTTTTGCACAACCTGGAAATTTCTGAAAAGTTTGCATTTGATGTCCTCTAAAACATATATAAAAAAAAATAATAGTGTTTTGTTTTTGCAGATCAAGTTTCAGTAAGAAAAAGTTAAATAAAAAATCACCAAATTTTTTTACCG
Organism: Culex quinquefasciatus; assembly: GCF_015732765.1. NCBI lineage: Eukaryota > Metazoa > Arthropoda > Insecta > Diptera > Culicidae > Culex > Culex quinquefasciatus. Next base: position 171,668,991 of record NC_051863.1, read on the forward strand.
TGTATCATTTTTTTCAGTGTAGTCCGTATCCATACCTTCAATTTTGCTGAAGACACCAAATTGATCAAAAAATTCCTTCAAAAGATACAGATTTTTGAATTTTCATACATCGTTTTTGTATGGACAGCGGCCAAATTTGTATGGAAAATTATATGGACAAACTTATGATGCAAAATAGCTTCTTAGAGCATACCGAAGGCACCAAAATTAAATGGAAGGCACGAAATGATCTTTGAACCATTTTGTAAAATATGTGAAATAAAAAAATGTATTGATATAAAATGTCATATAATTCCTTACAATTTATACAAGAAAAATGTATGTTTTTGCTGAGCTTGAAGTCGATTCAACTGGCAACTGAAAAATTTATAAAATGTTAAACAGAACAATACTGAAAATTGGCTTTGTTAGATCACATTAATTTAAATAAAATTATTAATTAAATACCGTTGAACAAGGTTTATAATTGTGGCATTTTTAAATTTTTATGATTTTTAACTTGTTTGGATTTTTTTTTAATTTAAATAACTTTTCACTCTGCAAATCAATTTTATAATACTAATTTTTTTATTAGAATAATATTGATCAATGACGGAAAAAAGTTTAAATTTTCAGCTTTTTTTCCAAATGACTATCAAAAGTGCTCAAGACATGATTATAGTTCAGGATTTTAAAATTATGAATTTGTTCCTGTTTTATTTCTTGTTTCTACTGCCCAACATAACTCAATTTTGTTTTCAATTATCTCACCGCCATTCAAACAACCTGTCCTGGCGGCTTCCACTTCCTTTGTGCATTAATCTCATTTAATCGATAAAAAAGAAACAACACAACCGACAAGGAAAAACGAGCTTTCCACCTTAACAAGTACAACACTTGGCGGAATTCAATTTCCTCCGGTCTTCGAGTTACAAAGTGGCGTTTGATGTCCGTCCGACAGCCGATCCGGAAAGAAAGTATGTATTGCATACGTTCAAGAATGTTGGGTTTTTAGGTTGCGACAATTTGGTTGAAATTTGTGTTGAAGTCATTTTATATTATCTTTGTATAAATTAGACACTGTTATTTTTGAATATTGCTTCTAGAATGCTTTAAAGTTTATTTATGCAAATTTTACCTATTAACCACCACCTTGGCAGGCGGAAACCTTAGCTATGCTGCCTGAGCTATGCGCCAAGATACGAGGACTCCCGCAGCATCAATGCACTCAACACTCTCTGTCAGGGGGCCTGCCGTCAGACAATCTTGAAGCGCGTAAAGTGAAAATGCAATAAATCTTGTGTGGCTGCCCCTGCCCCTTCGGGAAGGGGGGGGGGGGGGGGTTCCAATGCATTTAGGCCGGTAACCGGACAGAAAAACGGACAATGACTTTCAGGTTTCTCGGGTTACTGCGCTTTCGGGATGCAGATCTGCTGGGGTGCAGTAGCCATGGCCAACCCCGACTCTCTGGAACCCTTTTGCATGTTGACTTTTTGTTGAAGTATGCCCTGAACACGGATTCGAGTCTGACTCTTGGCGTTTTTGCCATTTTTGCATCTCAGCGTTGACAATCTACAACAGTGACAGTTGACGTTTGCTTTGACAGCTCACTTGAACCAGATTTGCATGGCTCAATCATAACCTCAAAGCAAAATGTCAAACGAACCAGAACGAACCACTTTGTGAACGGTAAAGGTTTCCATTTCACAGCTTCCTGCGAGGTGGTACAGTCAAACCTCTTTTTACGCGACCTCCTTTTGCGCGAAATTTTTTTTACGCGGTTTTTTTTACGCGAAGAATTCAAAATAACGCGAACTCAATTTACGCGAAAAATTCAAAATAACGCGGTCCGATTTTAAACTGTCGGAAGTCCCAACCATTATGGTCATATCTTCCTGTTCAACGGGACCACAATCAGGATTTTTACCATCAGTAGCTTCGGTGACCTACTGATACTCTGCATCATATTGGGATGTTCTGGACAACTAAGAACATCTTGAAGTCATGATTAGAATATCTATCTGTTCAACGGGTGTTTGTACCGGTGTATTCACCATCGATATAGCTTCAGGTAGCTTCAGTGAGCCACGATGGACTCTCTGCGATCTGTTAGAATGTACGAGGTCATCCAGGAACTCCCGGAAGTCATGGCCTGGATATCTACCTGATCAACGGGAGTCTATATGGCTATATTAACCATCGGTATAGCTTCAGGTAGCTTCAGTGGACCACGATAGACACTCTGCGGCATGTTGGATTGTTTTGGGTCATCCAGGAACTCCCGGAAGTCATGGCCTGGATATCTACCTGATCAACGGGGGTCTGTATGGCTATATTAACCATCGGTATAGCTTCAGATAGCTTCAGTGGACCACGATGGACATCCTGTGGCATGTTGGATTGTTTTGGGTCATCCAAGAACTCCCGGAAGTTATGGCCTGGATATCTACCTGATCAACGGGGGTCTATATGACTATATAATCCATCGGTATAGCTTCAGGTAGCTTCAGTGGACCACGATGGACATCCTGTGGCATGTTGGATTGTTTTGGGTCATCCAAAAACTCCCGGAAGTTATGGCCTGGATATCTACCTGATCAACGGGGGTCTATATGACTATATAATCCATCGGTATAGCTTCAGGTAGCTTCAGTGGACCACGATGGACATCCTGTGGCATGTTGGATTGTTTTGGGTCATCCAAAAACTCCCGGAAGTTATGGCCTGGATATCTACCTGATCAACGGGGGTCTATATGACTATATAATCCATTGGTATAGCTTCAGGTAGCTTCAATGGACCACGATGGACATTCTGTGGCATGTTGGATTGTTTTGGGTCATCCAGGAACTCCCGGAAGTCATGGCCAGGATATCTACCTGATCAACGGGAGTCTATATGACTATATAATCCATCGGTATAGCTTCAGGTAGCTTCAGTGGACCACGATGGACATTCTGTGTCATGTTGGATTGTTTTGGGTCATCCAGGAACTCCCGGAAGACATGGCCAGGATATCTACCGGATCAACGGGGGTCTATATGGGTGAATTAACCATCGGTATAGCTTCAGATAGCTTCAGTGGACCACGATGGACATCCTGTGGCATGTTGGATTGTTTTGGGTCATCCAAAAACTCCCGGAAGTTATGGCCTGGATATCTACCTGATCAACGGGGGTCTATATGACTATATAATCCATTGGTATAGCTTCAGGTAGCTTCAATGGACCACGATGGACATTCTGTGGCATGTTGGATTGTTTTGGGTCATCCAGGAACTCCCGGAAGTCATGGCCAGGATATCTACCTGATCAACGGGAGTCTATATGACTATATAATCCATCGGTATAGCTTCAGGTAGCTTCAGTGGACCACGATGGACATTCTGTGTCATGTTGGATTGTTTTGGGTCATCCAGGAACTCCCGGAAGACATGGCCAGGATATCTACCGGATCAACGGGGGTCTATATGGGTGAATTAACCATCGGTATAGCTTCAGATAGCTTCAGTGGACCACGATGGACATCCTGTGGCATGTTGGATTGTTTTGGGTCATCCAAAAACTCCCGGAAGTTATGGCCTGGATATCTACCTGATCAACGGGGGTCTATATGACTATATAATCCATCGGTATATCTTCAGGTAGCTTCAGTGGACCACGATGGACATTCTGTGGCATGTTGGATTGTTTTGGGTCATCCAGGAACTCCCGGAAGTCATGGCCAGGATATCTACCGGATCAACGGGGGTCTATATGGGTAAATTAACCATCGGTATTGCTTCAGATAGCTTCAGTGGACCACGATGGACACTCTGCGGCATGTTGGATTGTTTTGAGACATCCAGGAACTCGTCCTCAAATGCGAATGCTAATTCTAATGGGACATTTATGCGTTGATCAGGAAAATATCCAGGCCAGGACTTCCGGGAGTTCCTGGATGACACAAAACAATCCAACATGGCACAGGACGTCCATCGTGGTCCACTGAAGATATCTGAAGCTATCTAAAGCTATACCGATGGTTAATATGGGCATACAGACCCCCGTTGAACAGGTAGATATCCTGGCCATGACTTCCGGGATTTCTGGATGACCCAAAACAATCCAACATGCCACAGAATGTCCATCGTGGTCCACTGAAGCTACCTGAAGCTATACCGATGGATAATATAGTCATATAGACCCCCGTTGATCAGGTAGATATCCATGCCATAACTTCCAGGAGTTCTTGGATAACCCAAAACAATCCAACATGCCATAGGATTTCCATCGTGGTCCACTGAAGCTACCTGAAGCTATACCGATGAATAATATAGTCATATAGACCCCCGTTGATCAGGTAGATATCCTGGCCATGACTTCCGGGAGTTCCTGGATGACCCAAAACAATCCAACATGCCACAGGATGTCCATTGTGGTCCACTGAAGCTACCTGAAGATATACCGATGAATAATATAGTCACATAGACCCCCGTTGATCAGGTAGATATCCTGGCCATGACTTCCGGGAGTTCCTGGATGACCCAAAACAATCCAACATGCCACAGAATGTCCATTGTGGTCCATTGAAGCTACCTGAAGATATACCGATGAATAATATAGTCACATAGACCCCCGTTGATCAGGTAGATATACTGGCCATGACTTCCGGGAGTTCCTGGATGACCCAAAACAATCCAACATGCCACAGAATGTCCATTGTGGTCGACTGAAGCTACCTGAAGCTATACCGCTGGTTAATATGACCATACACACCCCCGTTGAACAGGTAGATATCCTGGCCATGACTTCCGGGAGTTCCTGGATGACCCAAAACAATCCAACATGCCACAGGATGTCCATCGTGGTCCACTGAATCTATCTGAAGCTATACCGATGGTTAATTCACACATATAGACCCCCGTTGATCAGGTAGATATCCTGGTCATGACTTCCGGGAGTTCCTGGATGACCCAAAACAATCCAACATGCCACAGAATGTCCATTGTGGTCCACTGAAGCAACCTGAAGATATACCGATGAATAATATAGTCACATAGACTCCCGTTGATCAGGTAGATATCCTGGTCATAACTTCCGGGAGTTCCTAGATGACCCAAAACAATACAACATGCCACAGGATGTCCATCGTGGTCCACTGAAGCTACCTGAAGCTATACCGATGGTTAATTCACCCATATAGACCCCCGTTGATCAGGTAGATATCCATGCCATAACTTCCGGGAGTTCTTGGATGACCTAGTACATTCTAACAGATCACAAGGTAACCATCGTAGGTCACGGAAGCTACCTGCAATTATTACGATGGTGGATACACTGATACAGACCCTTGTTGAACAGATAGATAATCAGTTCATTATTTCCGGAAGTTCTTGGATAACCCAGAACCTGCTGTAGAATATACAGCGTAGGTCACTGAATCTATTTTGAATAACCTGGAATTACATTATTATTAATAAAAATATATAATACTTTATAAAACTAAAAAATACTGAAAACTCTTTATACGCGAGCAATTCAAAATAGCGCGAACTCTTTTTACGCGAAAAATTCAAAATAGCGCGAACTTTTTTTACGCGATTTTTTTTTTACGCGAGAACCAAATTTCGCGTAAAAAGAGGTTTGACTGTATTATGCGTCCCACAAAATTTGATCTCGTCATCGCGGCGCGTTTTGTTATCAAAACCCGAACCGGACTCGGTTCGATGAACTCGTTTTCGACTTATTCGCCTCTTTCATCCTTTCTCTGTCCTCTTTGTTGACTATTCTCGCGATGTTGTCTCTTTTTTTGACAACTTGTTGTCACACCAGTCCGCCGCCAAGGGTTTCTTCTTGATTCCTTTTCTTATATTTTCTTTAACATCTCCTTCTCTCCTTCTTTTTTTGCAGCGCATTGAGGAATTTCGAAAATCCTACGATAAAGCGATCGCTGACCTAGAAAACCTGCAGCAGGCCCTGCCCGACCCGTGCCGGCCGGTGGCCAGGGCGAGCGAATCGGAAGCGTCGCTCAAGTCCTGCCGGGCGCTCAACCAGGACGTCCAGAAGCAGCTCGCGCAGGTTTTGGACGGGGGTGAGTACTGGTCCGGTTGTCTGTGGGGTTTTTGACAGCGGAGGACAACTTTTGTAGTTGTTTATTGTTGAGGTTGTTGGCGAAACTACTTTCGATGACTTTCTTTATTTTTTCGCGCTTGCTGACTTTGTCTGCTGATGGTTAAGGGGTGGAGGGATTGGAAAAAAATGTGCTGCATATGGTGATGATGTTTCCTTTTATGAATTTATTGACGAGCGACAGTTTTGGGCATGTTTATTTAAAAATCGCCGTGACCTGGTGTGAGACGCATTGATTTTATGGCATTCGATTGTAGAAATGTCTGCTCCAAGGTGACGAGTATTGAAAATGAAGTGATTAACGTATTTTACGTTGTATTTTTCATGAAAATGATTATATCTTTAAATACATAACAACATATTTTTTTAAAACAACAACACTTTCATTAAAATTAATAATCAAAAAAACACAATTTTAGCTAGTGTTCAATTTTGTTAAAGATTTATGAGTAACTTTAAATAACTTTTATCATTTCTACAAATATCGACGCTGATTTTAAAAAGCACCATGCCTTATGCAAAGGCAATGTACATGACGCTTTTTGAAAAGTTAGTGGTGCTTAAAAATGTGAATCAAAATTATTTGTTTTTAAAATGAATCTGACCTGCACGGAACTGGTGTTGGAACAAACGCAAAAAAAATGCTGAAGTGCTTATAAAGTGACATTTATAAATTTTAAATATACGATCATAACAAAACACGGTGTGGCGAAAAGAAAATATTATAAATCGAAATGACCCTAAGAAGATTTACACGTAAAAAGTTGTGTTTCACCTACCTGATTAAGAATATGTAAGATTAAAAATACTCTATCCGTAAAAATGCGTTTTTCAAAAAAAAAAAAAGTTTTTTTCATTCTAATGGAGACCTCTAGTACTATATAAAAATTTAAAAAAATAATTTATAACTCCTTTTAAAGTTTATAGTTATTTAAAGTATAAGTACCACGCTCCTCCTCCAATTGTTTTTAAATGGGAAAACATTTAGCAATTTTCACCGATAGAAAATTTTGAATCGTAGGGGAGAGTGGGGAGACATGATCCCCTTTTTTTGTATCGCACATAACTTTGTCAATTTCTCACAAAACTATGATCTTTTTGCATGAATTGAAAGCTTAAACATTCAACTATGTTTGGCTGATAAGGGTATTTCATCAGATAAACTCTTTTTTTTATTTATTTATTTTTTTTTTTTTATTTTTTTTATTTTTTTTTTTATTTTTTTAACTCTTCGAATCATGCCAAGCGTTTTAAAAAAATATTTTAAACCGGCATTTTTTAAATGTTGGGGGAAATTTGATCCCCCTGTCAACATTTTAAAGAAATCTTAAGCAAAATGTTTCTTATTCATCCAAACTTTTAAATTTCTATAAGTTACAGCAATTTCAGATTAAACCTGTACGTTTGTGTTCAAAATATAACAAGTTTAGCATGCAAAATATTTAAAAACTTAAAATTTTCTTTTTTAGACCAAAATTGAGCATGTTTACAAAAGCTGGTAATGGTTAAAACTGCAGTAAGTTATGTACAAATATACTAAAGGAAACTATGTACGAAAACCCAGCCCAATTATTTAATCTTGAGGCTGATTCCAGCGACTGTAAAAATGCAGGGATCAAGAATCCCTAAACGCACTTTTTTAAACAATTGATTGTAAAAATAGTATGACGATAAATTTAACGTCAAATGCGTAAGGGTTTTGGAGTTGACATGTTTATTAAACAATTCATGTATAAAAAATATGTTTTTGAATAATTTTTGAGTGTTTTCTATACTTATCAAAACAAAGAAAAAAGATCTCTTGGAAGTTTTTTGCAGCACTTCTTAGAAAAATGTGTGTAACTTAATCTAAACATTTTTTTTTCATTTTTTTCTTTGTTTTCTACAATGAGTTTTAGTCAATTTCGCACAATTTTCTAGAACAAAGCTAATTGTTTTACCCACATGCTGACGAGATACAGGCTTGGGATCAAGTCTCCCCGGGGATCAAGTCTCCCCACTCTCCCCTACATATTCTTAATCAGGAAGGTGGAACAAAAAATCTACTTGTAAATCTCCCATGGGTCAATTTGATTCATAATATTTTGCTTCCACCATACCGTGAAAATTCTTAACAAATACTGTATTTTCAGAAAATACTCAAAAAATTATGACATTTATGACAAAACGTTGAAAACAATATTTTTTGAAAATTTTAAAATTTTACGGAAAATACTCTGATGGAGTGAGGATTCATACTACATTTTGCGTCGTTTGCTACTTATGACACATGATGATTTTTTTAAATGCATTTCAAAATACTGTATTTTGTGAAAATCAAAGTACTTTACGTTTGAAACTCAACTATATTACCAATCCATACGAATTTCTCGATCATCGTCGAATGTTTTGTTATTTAAAAAAGAGCGTTATTTTGTGAAAAATATCTCTAATTTAATCTGATCTAATCTTATCAAATCCAATCCAATCTAATTTAATCTAATCGAATCCAATCCAATCTAATATAATCTAATCTAATATAACTTAACACACACGCAGCCAGTGATATTTTTTGAAAATGTACACTAAAAACTCTGATGAAGTGAGAATCATTTTAAAAATATTGCGTAATTTAATACTTTTAAGTATTTAAAAACATGGTTTTGTGACAAATACGTAATTTCCCATAAAACAAATTTTATGACTTTTCAACCTTTCAAAAATATGATATCTTGTGAAAATTACTGTTTTTTACACTGCACAGTGGTCCAGATCGCAAAATTAAGTGGAAAATGGATTTTCCGAAAAATGGTGACGTTTTGGAGCTTTGGTGTCTTCAGAAGAGTTGTTGCAACTGGAAAGGGGCAACTTTTGGTTTGGTTTAAAATTAGGGTGGTTCACGATTAGGGTGATTTTGAAAATCTAACTTTTCAGGGATATTTTTGGGAATTTTTTTGTCTTCTATAAAGTTGATAGGCTTGCCAATCCAAGCAACTTTGTCGAAGACACCAAAATTTTATCTCGTAATCTACGCCTTCTATGACCAAATTTATAAAAAGCATCTGAGCAAACCTTCAAAAATCAGTTTTTTGAACGTGGCAATTCAGGGTTAACTTTTAGAGAAAAGTGATATTCGGAGCACTTTTAGAGCTCTACAAAACAAACATTTTCATTTTTTGACATGTCAATTTGGACTTAAGGGTCAAAAGTTACAGCCATTTTAAGGTAAAAAAAGATGCAAATTTAAAACTTAAATATCTCAAAATGGCGCAAGCCAAATTTTAAGCACTAGGTTGCATTTGAAAGAAGAGATCTAGCACTACAAACGCTGAAAAAATCTCAGGGGTGTTTTTCTTTAAACTTGAGATATTTTCATTTGAAAAGTCTAATTTTCAAGGGAAAACCATATGGGACCACCTAACGAAATTCGAAAATTGTCCAAATATGTTTTTCCATGTAATTTTGCCCGCTGAATCTGAATCTGCCCTCAGAATTGAGCCAAAATGTCAACAAATCGATTTTTGGTCATATTTTGGGTTTAAATGATAATTTTACATGGAAACCCAAAATATGACCAAAATCGATTTGTTGACATTTTGGCTCAATTCTGAGGGCAGATTCAGATTCAGCGGGCAAAATTACATGGAAAAACATATATTTGGACGATTTTCGAATTTCGTTAGGTGGTCCCATATGGTTTTCCTTGAAAATTAGACTTTTCAAATGAAGATATCTCAAGTTTAAAGAAAAACACCCCTGAGATTTTTTCAGCGTTTGTAGTGCTAGATCTCTTCTTTCAAATGCAACCTAGTGCTTAAAATTTGGCTTGCGCCATTTTGAGATATTTAAGTTTTAAATTTGCATCTTTTTTACCTTAAAATGGCTGTAACTTTTGACCCTTAAGTCCAAATTGACATGTCAAAAAATGAAAATGTTTGTTTTGTAGAGTTCTAAAAGTGCTCCGAATATCACTTTTCTCTAAAAGTTAACCCTGAATTGCCACGTTCAAAAAACTGATTTTTGAAGGTTTGCTCAGATGCTTTTTATAAATTTGGTCATAGAAGGCGTAGATTACGAGAAAATTTTGGTGTCTTCGACAAAGTTGCTTGATTGGCAAGCCCATCAACTTTCTAGAAGACAAAAAATTCCCAAAATATTCCTGAAAAGTTAGATTTTCAAAATCACCCTAATCGTGAACCACCCTAATTTTGAACCAAACCAAAAGTTGCCCCTTTCCATTTGCAACAACTCTTCTGAAGACACCAAAGCTCCAAAACGTCACCATTTTTCGGAAAATCCATTTTCCACTTAATTTTGCGATCTGGACCACTGTGCACTGTAAACTTTAATGTAACGAGAATAATACCAAAATTACGTGTTTCTTAATACCCATTTTTAAGTTTTTCAATCCGTACAAAGTTTTGCATCATTTTATACTTATATTACAAATTACAAAAAAAAATATGAAAAACTGTATTGGGACATTAAACAAAAAACTATGCTGTTTAAAAATTTAATTTAAAATAAATTTCGTGCCGTTTGCTACCCATATGAAACCCAAATTATCAAAAGAAATTATGTTTTCAAATATTCTTGTTTTTACAAATTTAACTCTAAATGTAGTTAGAATTCATACAGCATTTTGCGTCATTGTCACAAAATATGATTTTTTTTGGTTAGATTCGGAGTATTGTAAAAATTTAAATATTTTTAATAAAAAACTCAACTGTAATGATAATCTATTCGAAATTTTGCGTTCCATCGTGCAACTAATAAAACTTTGATTATTTAAAAAAATGCAACATTTTGTGAAAATCTGATGAAGTGAGAATCTATATTGCGTCATTGACACCCATATTTCAATTTATTGAATTTTTAATAATAGAAAACAATACGCCATTTTGGAATTTTTTTTTTCACATTTTTTAACTTTTGGCGAACGATTAGTTAACAGCAATAATTGCTTTTACCATTTGAGGCCTGATGGGTCAAATATGACCCAAAAATCTAAATTTCCAAAACTACCCTATAATTTTCGTATGGTCATAAGAATCATTTTCCCATCATTAACTAACAAAATATTAAAAAAAAGGTCAGGCCTCCAAAACTCTGTTATGCACTTTAAAAAAAATATTGTAACAACCGAATTGGATTGAAAAAAGATATCTTAGGAAGATTGGGCGAAAAACGAAATTTCAGAAAAAAAATATAGGGGAAATAAACCCATTTTAAGCCTAATAAGCGGTCTTGTTTGAATGATGCTGGATAATCTGGAGTGTTCCTTGAAATTCAGTAAAACCAAGTACACCAACGAGTAGAGCAACTTTTTGTGAACATTTCTGTTTATTTTCACTTTTATTAAAAGTTATGCTATTCCTTTTACAAGCATTTAAAAAAAATATTTCAAAAGTGCATTCTAATCAGTCGAGTGCATTAGGCCACGCACATTTTTGGATTTTCAGCTTAGTTCTTTTTTTCTTCCAACGCTCGTTTGGGTCTGCTTCGTGCTGCCAAAATTGATGAAATTTTGAGCGAACACTCACGAAAAGTAGCATTTATAGAGAAAGTTTCCTGGCAACACCACAAGCGATGCTGGTGGTGTTGGTGGCCACCCTTTGTTCTTTATTTGCCTTCGCTTCACGCTCGGGTTTCTTCAGCCTTCGATTAGAATGGATGGTCAAAATTGAAACGTCAAAAGACTTAGCGCGTTTGTTTTTTTGTTGGCGCTTGCTAATTATTTACATGTTTCGGGATTATTTTTCAAGTGAGTGACTAAGTAACGGTCAAAAAAACATGTTGCCGGTAGTTGGAAGCAATTTTATATCTTAAGCGCTTTGAAATCGTTAGCGCAAGTGAAAATACATTGATGGCGACATTCGTTAAGCAGTTAACCCCTGATCTTGCGTGTGGATGTGTGTGCCACCAAAATGATGAGAAATGGTCTCGCAAAATAGAAATTATGATCAAAAGTGCATTAAATTTGATCTTTTTGGCCAGTAAGTGGCATACATTTGCGTGCTTACTCGAGGCGGTGCTGTTGCTGGTAAGTTTACAGCCTAAATAGTATTTTTGGAGCTTTAATCGAGCATCAAACTCTCCATATGACGAAGATAGATGTTTGATTAGAAAGGGTATATTTCCCCTATATTTTTGGAATACTGTACATCGAAAATTTACTAAAATTCCTAAGAATTTGGAATAAACACAAACATGTAAAAAAGGATTCTAAACGCAAGGGAATGCAATTTGATTTTCTTTTTGATTTCAGCTGGTTGTACATATATTTACTTTGAAATTAATAATGAAGTATTTAAAAAAAAAAGTCATGCCCCCGGTTTTGGAGGGGAAGGAAAACTGAAAATAATTTACAACAGCCTTATTTGAAAACGAAATGCTTCCATGAAAACATATTTTCGAAATATCAAGCAAACTTTCTAAAATATTTTTCGACTTTGTTGATCGAGCAAATGGTTGATTCGATACGGTGTCCAAATGAATAAATTCAGTCAAATGTCCCAAACAGTAAACCACATTTCCCATGTTAGTTAACTGAAACATAAACACAATTTCCACTCTTAATTTATTACCAAAAAACAACCTTACCTTCCGTTTTTAATCAAATTCGCACCCGTTTTACAATTGTCTCTCTGTGGCGAATGATTTACCTCTCGCGGGGTCTCTCGCGCTTGACCCAAATATAACCCCGCGTGACTGACTGACCGTTCACTTGCAAAAGTCATAAAAATATTTAAAACCCATTCGGTTGACTGTTTTGCAAGGGGGAATGTTTTTGTGCGTTTATGGTATGGCTTCACGGAAAACACAGACAAACAGACAATCAAGCCAAGTGACACCTCAAGATCTTCCAAGATGGCGCCAAGTGACAGTTGGTCGCCATTTTTGGTTTTCGCAATCAAGGGGGGCTGATTTACGGTTCAGGGTCACAGCCGGAGATTACGAGGTGTGTAAAAGCGGCTTAGTGTTTCATGGGAAACATTTTTCAAAATGACACTTGCCGCAAGATTGTGTCCAATCCTAAATTTCCTGCTAATTTGAGTTATGGTGGCTTTAAGTGCACCTAAATAAGCGCCCAAGAGCAGCACGTTTTGGTTGAGACGTGCAACACGAATTGCGGTGGAGACTTCGAGTCTCGAGACCGAAACCATAAACTGTTATTATACTCTGTTGCAGTCTTGCTGCAGGTGTCATCCCTTAAGCACAACAATCTGACAGGTGAGCTTCGCTTGCATAACGATCCAAATAATTGCTAGTTTCGAGTCACGTGGCCACATTCCACCAGCTGGCGTTGGAAGAAAAGGTGTTGCATAAATTAGGGCGTGTTTATCGTCAAAATCAAATAACGGTTATTTCTGGCCAATTTTTAACGATTTCATCTCGCAAACATTAAAAGAACTGGCACGATTTAGTCACGGACCCCTTAAGGCTCCCCCCGACGAACCGAACCCCTCGATGTGTGACAACTGGTTGACGATTGATTGCTTCCTGCGCTGGCCGCCACGCGGCAGCACCGGTTTAATGGCCGTGTGGTTTTTGCGGTCAGCTACCGGTCTACAAAGCCAAACAAGATAGCGAAAGAATCTTGACCGACGACGACGACGGTGCCATCGACGATGATGGTGAACTAATTGAGCCACACGACGACGCTTCTGAAGGCAGTGGTGACGGCGGACGGAACAGGTTTCCGTCGTTCCAATTAACGGTAATCAGAGCGCTAAGCGACTTGATCCATTTCTGATGCAAATTGGTTCGGAATAGTTATGTAAGATGTCGCTGACGTTGGAAATCCCTAATTTATTGAACTGTCTTTATCGGAATTTGTCAGCAGTGTTTAGAAATTGAGAACTTCATTGATTAGACCTAGCTAACAATGTAATTTTTCCTCCACAGGCAACAAGCTAATCTCGCACATCGGCGACCTTCAAAGTACAAAGCCGCTCATCACGCAGGATCTGCTGGACAGCCGCGAACAGGTCAAACACATGCTCAACACGATCGAAAAGCGGCAATCCACCATCAACGGTGCCCTGCTCGAGCTGGAGCGCCAGGTCGAAGAGCTTCGCGAGCTGGCAACCCTGGAGGAGGGCGTCTCGTACGTCACCAGCTGGATCCTGACGACCGCGGAAACCATGCTGAACGCCCAGCTCAAGGTCGGCTACGACGTGACCACGGCCGACAAGCTGCGCCTCGAGCACGAGATCCTGGAGCTGCAGTGCTGGAAGACGTACGGCTTCTACGCGGAGCTGATCTACAAGATCGACAACTTTCCAAAGATGAAGGACTCGGCGGCGTACCAGGACGTGACGTCGCAGCGCGAGTGGATGGACTTTGTGTGCCGGAGCTTTGCGCAGCGGCTCGAGCGGCGGCGGAACGTGCTGATCACGTCGGTGCGGTTCTACCGGCTGGTGGCGGAGTACTTTGACCGGACGAGCGAGGTGTTCCAGTCGCTGATTATGGGCGACAAGGTGGACGATTTTGATCTGGCGAATGCGAAGCTGCAGAAGCTGAAGGATAGTCAACAAACTTTGGGTGAGTTGAAGACTAGAAGACCTGACATCAATAAGAAGACTAGAAGACTAGATGACCAGAAGACTTGAAGACCTGAAATCCTGAAGACCGGAAGACCAGAAGACTAGAATAACAGAAGACAAGAAAATCAGAATACTAGACAAAAAAGACAAAAAAGGCAAAAAAGACAAAAAAGACAAAAAAGACAAAAAAGACAAAAAAGACAAAAAAGACAAAAAAGACAAAAAAGATAAAAAAGACAAAAAAGACAAAAAAGACAAAAAAGACAAAAAAGACAAAAAAGACAAAAAAGACAAAAAGACAAAAAGACAAAAAAGACAAAAAGACAAAAAGACAAAAAGACAAAAAGACAAAAAGACAAAAAGACAAAAAGACAAAAAGACAAAAAGACAAAAAGACAAAAAGACAAAAAGACAAAAAGACAAAAAGACAAAAAGACAAAAAGACAAAAAGACAAAAAGACAAAAAGACAAAAAAAAAAAGACAAAAAGACAAAAAGACAAAAAGACAAAAAGACAAAAAGACAAAAAGACAAAAAGACAAAAAGACAAAAAACAAAAAGACAAAAAGACAAAAAGACAAAAAGACAAAAAGACAAAAAGACAAAAAGAAAAAAAAAAAGAAAAAGACAAAAAGACAAAAAGACAAAAAGACAAAAAGACAAAAAGATAAAAAGACAAAAAGACAAAAAAGACAAAAAAGACAAAAAAGACAAAAAGACAAAAAGACAAAAAAGACAAAAAAGACAAAAAAGACAAAAAAGACAAAAAAGACAAAAAAGACTAAAAAGACAAAAAAGACAAAAAAGACAAAAAAGACAAAAAAGACAAAAAAGACAAAAAAGACTAAAAAGACTAAAAAGACTAAAAAGACTAAAAAAACAAAATGATCGAAATAACCGAAATAACCGAAATGATCAAAATAACCAAAATTACCAAAATGACCAAAATGACCAAAATTACCAAAATTACCAAAATGACCAAAATGACCAACATGACCAAAATGACCAAAATGACCAAAATTACCGAAATTACCGAAATGACCAAAATTACCGAAATGACCGAAATGACCAAAAT
Organism: Culex quinquefasciatus; assembly: GCF_015732765.1. NCBI lineage: Eukaryota > Metazoa > Arthropoda > Insecta > Diptera > Culicidae > Culex > Culex quinquefasciatus. The sequence goes on from NC_051863.1 coordinate 171,684,683, forward strand.
GACCGAAATGACCTAAATGACCTAAATGACCGAAATTACCAAAATTACCGAAATGGCCAAAATGACCAAAATGACCAAATGACCAAAATTGCCAAAACGACCAAAATGACCAAAATCACCAAAATTACTAAAATGACCGAAATCATCAAAATAACCAAAATTTGACCAAAATCATCAAAATGACCGAAATTACCGAAATGGCCAAAATGACCAAATGACCAAAATTACCAAAATTACCAAAACGACCAAAATCACCAAAATTACTAAAATGACCAAAATCATCAAAATGACCGAAATTACCGAAATGACCAAAATTACCGAAATGACCGAAATGACTAAAATGACCAAAATGACCTAAATGACCGAAATGACCAAAATTACCAAAATGACCAAAATTACCAAAATGACCAAAATTACCAAAATGACCAAAATTACCAAAATGACCAAAATTACCAAAATTACCAAAATGACTGAAATGACCAAAATTACCGAAACGACCAAAATTACCAAAATCACCAAAATTACTAAAATGACCAAAATCATCAAAATTACCGAAATTACCGAAATGACCAAAATTACCGAAATGACCGAAATTACCAAAATGACCTAAATGACCGAAATGACCGAAATGACCAAAATAATCAAAATGACCAAAATGACCAAAATGACCAAAATGACCAAAATGACCAAAATGACCAAAATGACCAAAATGTCCAAAATTACCAAAATGACCGAAACGACCGAATTGACCAAAATAACCAAAATGACCGAATTGACCAAAATGACCAAAATTACCAAAATTACCAAAATTACCAAAATTACCAAAATTACCAAAATTACCAAAATTACCAAAATTACCAAAATGACCGAATTGACCAAAATTACCAAAATTACCAAAATTACCAAAATTACCAAAATTACCAAAATTACCAAAATTACCAAAATTACCAAAATTACCAAAATGACCAAAATGACCAAAATGACCGAAATTACCGAAATGGCCAAAATGACCAAATGACCAAAATGACCAAAATTACCAAAACGACCAAAATCACCAAAATTACTAAAATGACCAAAATCATCAAAATGACCGAAATTACCGAAATGACCAAAATGACCAAAATGACCAAAATGACCAAAATGACCAAAATTACCAAAATTACCAAAATTACCAAAATTACCAAAATTACCAAAATTACCAAAATTACCAAAATTACCAAAATTACCAAAATTACCAAAATTACCAAAATTACCAAAATTACCAAAATTACCAAAATTACCAAAATTACCAAAATTACCAAAATTACCAAAATTACCAAAATTACCAAAATTACCAAAATTACCAAAATTACCAAAATGACCAAAATGCCAAAATGACCAAAATGACCAAAATGACCAAAATGACCAATATGACCAAAATGACCAAAATGACCAAAATCACCAAAATGACCAAAATGACCAAAATGACCAAAATGACCAAAATGACCAAAATGACCAAAATGACCAAAATGACCAAAAAGACAAAAAGACCAAAATCACCAAAATGACCAAAATGACCAAAATGACCAAAATGACCAAAATGACCAAAATGACAAAAAAGACAAAAAAGACCAAAATCACCAAAATGACCAAAATGACCAAAATGACCAAAATGACCGAAATGACCAAAATTACCGAAATGACCGAAATGACCGAAATGACCAAAATGACCAAAATGACCAAAATGACCAAAATGACCGAAATGACCGAAATGACCGAAATGACCAAAATGACCGAAATGACCAAAATGACCAAAATGACCAAAATGACCAAAATCACCAAAATCACCAAAATCACCAAAATCACCAAAATCACCAAAATGACCAAAATGACCAAATGACCAAAATAACCAAAATGAACAAAATGACCAAAACGACCAAAATGATCAAAACGATCAAAACGACCAAAATGACCGAAATGACCAAAATGACCTGAATGATCAAAATGACCAAAATGATCAAAACGACCAAAATGACCAAAACGGCCAAACGACCAAAATGACCTAAATGACCTAAATATCCAAAATGACCAAAATGACCAAAATTACCAAAATTACCAAAATGACCAAAATCACCAAAATGACCTAAATGACCTAAATGACCTAAATGACCAAAATTACCAAAATGACCAAAACGACCAAAACGACCATAATGACCAAAACGACCAAAATGACCAAAATGACCAAAATCTCCAAAATCACCAAAATGACGAAAAACCGTCTATCCTCCACCCCGTTCCAGACACTGTCGAGAAGGAGATCATCAAGGAGGGCGAAAAGCTGAGCGACATCCTGTCGATGCCGGTCAAGGACGCCGTGGGCCGCGAGGTGGACGTCGACTACAGCGAGGACATTGCCAACGTGCGGGACATCCTGGACGCGACCATCTCGCGGTCGCACATCTTCGTCGAGAGTGTCGAGCTGCAGAAGCTCACGCTGGACCAGATCACGCACATCTACAAGTACGAGACGGACGCGGAGACGGCGCTCCAGTGGATGGACGACCTGTACAAGGTGATGATCCGGTCGCACACGCACGTCGGAACGAACGTGTATGAGATCCAGGCACAAAAGGACGAACACCAGACGTTCCAGGAGACGGCGAAGGGAACGTACAACTACGGCTGTCAGCTGCTGAACGCATCGCTAGCACTGCGACAGTCCTGCAAGCTGGAAACCGATCGGAACATCGAGATGACCCGGCAGCTGCAGCTCACGTGGAAGCAGTTCCAAGCGGTCAGCCAGGAACAGATGACGCGACTTCGCGTTTCGGCCGTGTTCCACCGAAGTGTCGAGGAACACTGCACCAAGCTGTACGAGCTGAAGGAGAACGTGCTGCGAATCGGAGAGATCGAGGAAACCAACCGGCGGAAGGTGCGACTCCGCAAGTGTCTCGCCAGCCGGGAGCGGCTGCTGGTCGAGGTGGGGCGCATGGTCCGGTTGGGGAGACTGCTGAAAACGAGACTGAAGGAACCGTTCCTGCTGGACGATCGGGTTGAGACGTGAGTATAGGGAGAGTTCGAGTGAGAGCGAGAGATCTATTATTAAAACTTGACTTCGTGTGAGTTCTTCAAAACTCGTCGTAAAACACGACGGATCAATCAATTTGCACCTTTTGCCGTCGGCGAAGCAAAATAAACACAGGCTCGGGTACATTTCAAAGCACTTGACTTTGGACCAGTGGGATCACGTTTCGTCACACATCTTTGAATGACAAAATCTCACTTACATTAGTAAACAACTAGCTCAGTTAGTAGTTGTGATGCGTGCGTTCTCTCTCGTGAGTGGATTACACCTAGCATAGTTGATCCATGTATCTACTTAGAACTGGCCTGGCATGGTGGCGTCGCTGGCAACATGGCACACTGTGATTTATTAATAAACCATTAAAACAAAAAAAGATAGTCCCGTTTGGCGCGCAGACATGCCTAGTGGACCGCCGGTATGCTCGGTTGGGAAAGGCTTGATCGTTTGGGGTTTAGGGTAGGAGAAATTTATTTAAAATATTTTTTTATTTTTTGAGAAATACTTTGACAGTTAAAAATTACAATCCTCTGTAAAATGTTATAAAACACATAGAGGTAGAAAATATTTTTTCCACGTTGCTATTCTTTTTGCAATAATTTTTAAGGTCATTTAGAAATGTTTCTGGGTCATTCTCCGCCAACTCACACAGCAGTTTTCCCGACTCCTCTTCGGTTTGCGTGAAACTTTGTCGTAAGGGGTAAATTTATTACCTGATCACGAATCCGAGGCCCGGGCGATACGACCCCTTCAATGTTTGAACATGCGAGGACAATAGCTTAATGGACCTTTAAAAAAACTCAAGATTTTAAATTATTGTCAGTTGATTGTACGGCTTTTTAAAGTTCCTCGAAAAAATAATAATTTTGCCATTTAATTTTTTGATTTTTCATTGAAGGGGGCGCCATAAATTTTGAAACATATTTGTAATGGCCGTACATTGAACAGCAATTTACTTTATTTGAGAAAATTGTAATATTAAACGAATCACAAAATGTTGTTAAAAGTATTATCAATGTCAAATTAGAAATTTGAATAAAAATTTGAATGAAAATTTGAAATTTGAATGAAAATTTGAAGAAATAAAATCGGCCGACCTTATTCTCCTATTTAGATCTGTGGAACCGAAATTCATTTTTTTAATCCCAAAAAAGGCCAAATTGATTGACAGTAAAAATATGTCCATTATTAATAGTAGTTTTCTTTAAAAAAGAAGAAGTGGGGGAGTTTTACAATTTAGTTTTTGTTTTAACTCCTCGGATATAATACGGGTCAAAAGCATTTTTTTTTAATTTATTCAAAGTAATAAGTAAAAACATTCCTGATAAAAATATTCTTAATTATTTCACTTTGTTCAAAATTATTTGAATGGATTTATAATAAACTGGAATATCTAAATCATTTCTTGTATAAACTTATAGACAGACAAGAATTTTAGTCTCTGAGCAAATTTGATTTGCTTAAATTAGTCCAATTTGAAAAATTGAATAAGTTTTAATTTTTAGTTTTAGTTAAACTATTCATTCTTGTAATAACTGTCTGAAATGATAATATGTTTGTTTTCCATATACACTCAAACCCCGATGGTTTGACAACAACTGTTGTCAAACGAACGGGGTTACTTTTTAGTTTGACACCCCTTTTACACGAAGTTCACACACACTACCAAACGTTTGGTTTGATAATGTGCGTGAGCGCCGTGTAAAAAGTGACAGTTCATCACTTTTTAGTTTGACTTTGACCAACCAACGTCCCGCCCATGTGGATCAATCGGACCGCGCACTGGACCCACCATCCAAAGGTCGCCGGTTCGAATCCCGCGGCGGGCGCTCTAAAATTCTTTGTGTAAATATGGGTATTCGGCGCCGTCGCTCCGTGCCATACTTTCATACACTTAGGAGCCCAGGGCGTCGAAGTACTTGTAGATAAAAAGGAAGACACTAGTGATTGGTACTAGCAATGGTGGCCGACAGCTATAAAGGGACCATCCATAAACCACGTGGACAGTTAGGGGGTAAGGCGATTGTCCACGCTCCATATAAAAAGTTTTTTCTTGTATGGACAACTGTCCACGAGGGGGGGGGGGGTCGAGATTTCCAAAAAAGTGTCCACGTGATTTGTGGATGGTCCCAAAGTCAACTTCGTTTTTTGACCAACCAACGGGGTACAAATTAAAAAAGTGTCAAACGAAAAAGTGACCAACCACCGGGGGTTGAGTGTAGTGGTATTTCAAACATTAAACAAATCTTTCATTTAAGCCAATTTTACGTTCTCAGTTAAAAAATACTCACATTTTCCTCCCCTACTCAGAAGGCAGAATTTTATGTAATTTTCATCCGCAGAGAGCCAAACCAACTCGGCGAAACCCAGAAGAAGTTCAAGTTGCACATTGCGTCGCCGAGATTTCCAAGGCAGTCGCGTTTTGGACTCTGAATTTCGCACTCGCCGGGTTTAATTTTCCTCGGATTTGGAAAATTTCAACCACTGTTTTTTTTTGGGTTCATTTCGTCGCGTTTTTCGCAAATTTTTCGATTCTGTCCCAATTCTCAGTAGATGTTGTTGGAGAAAAAAAGGGAAAAGGAAAATTTTCCGGCTTTTCCTTGACCAGCTGAGCTATTTTGGAACGTGCGCGAGTTTTTCTCTGGTTGGAGCAATATTGTTGTGAAACTGTACACTCTGGTGATGATGAAGTTTGTTTAATTCTGTGGTGGGGACAGTTTGAAATACATCTCTGATTCGATTGTGAATGAGTTCCTTTGTATGCTGTGATCAAAAAGTGCACTTGAAAGGTCAACGACCACATGTTATAGATATCTCGCTCTCACTAGCTGCATAATTAGTGCTACTTAGTATAAGTTTAGTGTGTAACACTTTTCCGGTGAAAAATCTTACTCCAACCCTCAGAATGGCAAGTCCGGAGAACGTGCTGACCGAGTCGGACAATATAATGGCTAGTGAGGCGATCTCGGCCCGGCTGGCGGAGGTTTCCCGCATTGCCGAATCGCTGGACAGCGTCTTGCGGGACGTTCAGGGTGGCTTCGACGACGCTGACGATGACGAGGTGGCCGGAGTGGTCTCGGGAGGAGCGGATAGGAAGGATGGTTGCGGAAATCACAGTGATGTGAGTATTAACGAATAAGAATCCAAGAAGTATAGATGCCAACTGACTTTCTACTTTCTCCTCTGTTCATAGGACTGGAGCTCCAGCGTCAAGTCCACCGAGGACGAATCCTTTGTCACGGCGTCGGACTGCACGTGCACACCGGGTGCGTCCCGGTCGTCGTCGTATCACACGGCGTCCGAGTGCCGCGCCTCACCCTGGTGGGGCGGAGAATCCGCGACCGAACGCAGTTCGCTCGATGCCGACTCGTCCGAAGACGCCGATCCGGAGGCACTTCCATCGATCAAGCTGCTCTCCGGAGTCGTAATCACAGCTTCAACGGCGAACCTCTCATTTGACGAATCCGAGCACAGCTTCCTCACGCCGACCTCCAACAGTGAGCTGGCCGATTCCGACGCGGACCATCCGCCCCGGCTGCCACGACTCCGGTCGGACCAGTCAACCTCGCCGGTCATCAGTTCGGGCTCCAGCTCCGCGTTGAACTCGATCAACCGACGCGAGAATCTAACCCTCGCGTTGACCCCGGAAGAACTCGAACAGATCGAGAACGACATCCGGAACAACAACGTGAACCTGCTCGAGCTCCCCGCGTCATCCGCGGACACCAGCACCCCCATCAAGCACCACAGCTCGCCGACGGCCAGCGAGGACAGCGGCAACGTAAGTACCATCAGCAGTTGTCCGGCCGGCAAGCTGCTGGCAACACTGCCACAGTTTGAGGGAACGCCCGCCATGTTGGTGGTGAAAGAGGGCGCCGCCCAGGAGATTCGCGGGCTGACGTACTACTATCAGAACATTATCACCAAGCACACGGTCAAGAGTTGTCTGTGACGCGGTTCTGTGTCAAAACGGTGGTTTTGTTTGAAGTTTTTGGCGTCGTATTATTTATAGCTACGGGACGCGAAGTGTCGAACGGCAGTGTGGCAGGAATCTCAACAAATTGTTTATTGTGTTCTCTCAGTAAGTAGAAAAAAATATCGTTTTAAGCTTCTGTGTCGTGTTTAGGCAAATAAGTTTTAACTTTTTTCTTTACGTCTGATTACTAACAAATGTGTAATCTTACTTCAAAAGCATTACATTCCAGCAATAAAAAGATAGAAAAAATAAACTATCAAAATCAAACTAGTTTATAGCATTAGTAACTAGCATGAAAGTTTTAAGCTAAATGTTTGATAAAATAAAGAAACTGTTTTCGTTATCTAACCAACTTGTTTGTTTCGTGTTTGCCTGAGAACTCCATTAAAAACGCCCCCCAATAATTTAGTGCGAAGTCAATGAAAAACATTGCAGATTCTCTCGATTTCCAAATGCCACATGATACATTCGACAAATTTTCTGCACTTTTTCAACAAAAGAATCATAAATTCAAGTCAAACTCCTTTCAAATATCAGTCTTAAATAATTTTTTAAAACAATTTTTCAAAAATGTTTGTGATTGCAAATTCGATTTTATGCACAAATTCAAAGGTAAAACAAAGTTTAAGAAAGATTTTTATATTTTCCGCAAAAAAAACTGATTTTTCACTAGTTATTATTAATAATTTGATTTAATCAGGAATTTTTACAACAGAATAAGGCCGATGCAAATATTTAAAAAAGTTTTTGTCCCTCGGCCCTGGCCGAGGTCAAGGGGGGGGGGCAAAAAAATAAAAAAATATAAAAATTTAAATAACAAGCTATAGTCTTCACATTTAAATGAAAAAAGTGTTTTAAAATGCATTTTACACTAGTTCAGTTGTTTTGCAATCATTAGTTTTCAAAAAATCTAAGATCTGACAAAAACAAAAATTGTATCGAAAAAAAAGATTTTGCATCGAAAATTTTCAAAAAATCTTAAGATTTTTTAATAAACCCAAACATGCTAAAAATGATTTTAAACGCAGGAGAATGTATTTAAATTTGATTTCAGTTGGTTGCACTTGAATTTTCATTGAAATTTTGAAGTTTATTGTAAAAATATTTTTTTTGCCCCCTTATTTTTCGGGCCAACTTTGAAGGGGGGGGTGACAAAAACTTTTAAAAATATTTGTACCAGCCTAAGAAGCAAAGACAAAATTCTGAGCCTCAGAATATCATCACCAGAATATTAAACAAATTTAATGTGTCTGTTTTGTTTGTAATTATAATATAACCCAATAAAACAACAAATTACAAATATAATGTTCATTAGTTCAACAAATAGTATTTTGAAACGAACTTCAAATAAACTTAAATTAATTTAATGTATAATTTTTGTTCAACTTTGTGTTATGAAATTTCATTTGAATGAGGAGTTCACAAAAAAAAAAACAATTCCCGTAATCGTGAATTGTGTTCATGAATTTGAGAACCACGAAGAAAATTTATTCATGAGTATGGTGTGGCACTATAAATGTGAATATATTCCTTCGTGGTTCTCAAAATCATGAACTCAATTCACGGTAAGGGAAATAATGTTCTTTTCTGTTTTATATTATTTTCCGAAAAAATGTGCTTTTTGGAAAAAAATAATTTGCCTTTTTTTACTACAGTTTAAGAAAAATAAATCAGCAATCGAAGAGTACTAACACATTTTGATAAAGTATACCGTTTTTGAGATATGCCCAAAACAAGTTTAATTTTAAATAAAAATTTGCAGTTTTCGATGCTACATAGGCGTCATCCATAAAGTACGTACGCTCTTAGGGGGGGAGGGGGGTTACCGTAGGTGTGACAAGATGTGACGAAGGGGGGAGGGGGGGTTTGCGAGACTGTGACGTCACGCTAGGCTTTTTTAATATTGCATAATATTAATTCGAAATGTACACAATTAAATTAAATCCTTGTTTCTAAAATTGTTTGCTTACTATTATTTAGAAGTATCACATTATGAATTATTATATAGTCACTTTTTTTTTATTCAGCTGGAACTTCAATATTTTGCAAATACTTGCTCGATAAAAATAAATGGCTTGAAAGCAGGATGTTCATAAGAAAACTGCTATAAATGGTTTAAACTTATTAGATACAAAGCTGTGAAAAAGAGTTTTCAAGATATTTTAATACTTGAATGTTATACTAGGTCTAATTTTAAAAAGATGCAAAACTGTTTTTTTTTATCGCAATGTTTATTCTAAAAAATGAATAATTAGACAACTTATAATTTTTTTTTCCATATTAAAATTGGCAAAAATACCAAAATTATGAGAGTTTAACCCACCGGAGGTCGCGTACGTGTACTTTGTACACAGTTTGTAAGGGCACTTGTAAGAAAGGCGAAAACACGCGACTTCCCGAAGGTTAAAGAAATAAAAACTACAAAAAATCCCATCGAAACAAGGGGGGGGAGGGGGGGTCTGGTAAAATGTGACGTACTTTTTGAGGGGGGTTCAACATTGTGTGACAAAGTGTGACATAGGGGGGAGGGGGGTTAATTTTGGCCGATTTTTGCGTGACATACTTTATGGATGACGCCATACCATGAGTGATCATTTCTAAAAATATTGTTTCGAAAATTTCCTAAAATTTCGTCTAAGTTTACAATTATTTTAAGAAAAATTGGAATCAAGACTAACATTTTGAAATGGCCAAAAATATAACACTGTCCTTTTGAAATTCAAGTCTTGATCCCAACATTTTCAAAATATTTTTTTCGAAAAGATCAGAACATCCTGAATTCCAATGTTAATTTTTTCCTAAACAAATTTTCAGGAAATTGTCCAAAGTTTTCGAAAAAAATATTTTTAGAATTGTTGACTCATAGGCACTATGAAAAAATCGAATAACTGCAAAATTTTAGTTAAAATCAAACTTTCTGTGGCCATATCTCGAAAACGATGCACTTAATCAAAAATTCTGCAAAGTACTTTTCGATTGCTAATTCGATTTCACAAAACTGTGAGTAAGGTAATTTTTAGATTTTTAATGAAAAAAAACTTTTTTTCAAATCACAACTTGGTGGCCGAATTTTTGCCCCGTTTTTCTCTTTATGGCTTCAAACATGCGGGTTTTTTTCCCTACATCATAAAAAAACGTAAACGCAAAAAAACGTATTTTGGGAACTATTTTTTTGTGATAAAAAAAACGATAATTTAAAAATTGGCAAACAAATTTCGTGTGCCTAACTTTTTCCAACAGTCCCTCATTGATATCAACACATACGTGGAATTTCCAGAGGATTTCGAATATGTCAAAATTGAGACCAAAATTTGCTGTCATGTAGGCCTAAAGGGCAAAAGTTATTGGTGTACAAAGTTTCTTTTAGAAACATAGTTAAACTATGAGAAAAACAAAAATATATTGGGATTTTAAAAATACCCATTTTGAACAGTAATTTACAAAAGCTATGAGAAAAAGTAAAACCAATCTCGGTTCATTTTGAAGTCTTCCACATGACTCGTCTTGAAGCTCTTTTTTTAATGATTTTGTTGAACGGTGTTAGCACACAGGAAAAAAAATTATGGTAATATTACATCTGGAAATGAGTACATCTTTTATGTCAGAAAAAATGTGTAATTTTACCTCTGAAATTTTTTAATTTTACCACTTTTCTGGTGTAATGTCACTTTTTCAGTCTGAATTGAAGTAAAATTACATCATAAAAGAGGTAATATTCAACCTTCCAAAATTAGACCTTCCAAATTTACACATTCGTTTACTGTGCAGCTTTTCTAAACATGCTCAATTTTGTTCTAAACTTGTTAAATTTTGAACACTTGTACTGGTTTTATGTGAAATTGCGCTAACTTATGGACAATCAATCCATCTGTAAGCCTAAACAGGAAATGTCGCTTTAAAGTATTTGTTTTTAAATCGCCTGGCATGACGCAATGAAAAATCAAAAATACTATTTATGTTCAACCATAGAAAACTGGAGATAACTGCAGTCCACACATTAAGAAGGACCTGATAAAAATAAGTTCGTGAATAAAACAAAAATAAAATCACTCGAATGTGATCGCTACAAATCCAGCTTAACGCCCGGATCGCTGCAACAATCAGTTCATTCTCCAAGCTTTCGCAATCAAACGCGACACCAACATTTTATAGCGCAACACAATGCGTCGCACAACTCCCACCCTCGTGCAACATTTGTCACAAAACAAACAGCGCGCGCGTGCGTTTGTTTGTTTCACGCCCCACAAAGCTCCAAGCAGTGCGGAGAGCGTGAGAGAGCAGTGCAACATTCGCTCGCAACACGGAGAGGATCCGAAAATAATGCTCTTCATTATGACAAACTTGAACCGGCTGCCCAAAGAGATAAGTACGCGCCAAGAATGCTAATTGGACGGTGATTCCTAGCGCAATTTGGACAATTCTGTTTTGGAGTAATGGAACAATCGTGATTGGTTGAACATAGTTGACTGAATCTGGTACACTGGATCCAATAAAATCTTCATTGATCACTTCAAAACTGCTCCTAATTCCTTCTGAACTCCCCCAACTCTGAAGTCCGTTTTAAATAGAACATTCTCCAGTCCGTCCAAACCTGACGATCGCGTGACCTGCGTCCAAGTTGCGCAGCATCAACACTACCTAGAGAGCGAGAGAACGCGCGCTCGAGTCTCTGCTCTCCAACTCCCCCCGTCTAGCTAGGCTCAAGCTCCAACTTCAACGGAACCACGGCGAGCACGTCGACGGGTCAGTCTCTTTGGTGCAGCCCGTGTGTGAAGATCGCAAAACCGACCCAAACCGCAAAACTCGACGTCGCGCCGTGGAAGGGAAAAAGTGGTGTGTGTCCGTCCAACTTGAAGAAAAGATCTCCGTGAAGATCTGTGTCCTGCCCGCTTGAGCTGATTTGTGTGTGTTCTGCTTGGATAGCTCCCCGCGCTAATACAGCTTGCTCGAGTTGTTTTGAGTTGTTCCAGGAAGATCGCGCGAGGATCATCGGAAAATTTTCCGGTTTCTGTGTGTTAATTTCACAGTTTATCGAAATTTCCCCCCCAATAGCCGGACGGAAGAATCGAGAGCGTGTGCGCGCGTACGCGAGGAAGGTCCGTTTACACAATTTTTCGCGATTATTTTTGGATTCTAACATCATCGAACGCCGCCGCGTCCGTGTCGACACCTCGCGCCGGGTTTGAGCAAGAGTAAGAGTAAGGGAAGCTGGTTTGTGTGAAGATCTGCGCGCTGACCACCACACTCTCGTGAAACACACGACGCGTGAAGATCGTGAGGTTATGGGCCAGTTGTTCCGTTGAGCAAGGAAAAGCGCGCCCGTGCAAGAAGTGTGTGGTCAAAGATCAGTGATCTGTGCAGCTAGTCGTGATCGCGAGAGCAAGTGTGTTCAGAGCGCATAGTTCCAAGTGACAGTGAGTTGAAGCGGGATGGAGTCTACCGGGAGTAACGCCGGGATATCGCCGCTGGACGAGCTCCAGCGGCAGCTGGCCGAAGATCTGGCCCAGGTGGTCGCGGCGCCGACGCCGCCACCGGCGGCTCAACCGTCGACGAACCTGGTCGCGACCACCGTCAGTACGATCGTACTCCAGGGTGGTCCGCTGCAGCTGGTGATCGCGCTGCTCAAGGTAAGTCACCCCGGCTATCCCATCGATGATTACCGAAAGCATGCGCAAGACTCTTCCCACGATCGTCATGACCTACTGCGCGGGGATCATTCTCCAGGGGTTGAAAGCAAGAACCACCGCCGTGAAGTGAAAGTGATCTGCGCCTACTACGTGTGTGGTGCCAGAATCTCGAAGTCTCGTTGTGAGGGGAATCGAAGATTACCGCCTTGATCCGGGGAGGTCAATCGCTTAAAGAGGGAGATAAATGCAGCGCGCGTTCTCACTCTGGAAAGGGGGGAACGCGCGCCGAAGAGGTGATCAATCATCACACACAGGGTAGGGGGGAAAGGTGCCGACGACGACTACCTGCTGGGAACGTGAACCTGTTCTCGAAGGCCTTCGGAGTGATGAGATGGGTGTGCATAATTAGGCAAGGTGGAAAGGGGTTAAGGGAGGAACTCGCGGGACATAACTGGATTTGTGAATGAGGGATTGATCATCGCAGGTGGTGATGATGGTCGATGATGGACTTGATGTGAGAGTTAGAGACTTAATTTGTTGATTCTTAGTGGTTTGCACAGGGACTTAATATCTCCCGAATGGCTAAGAAAAAAGAGGATCTTAACATCTCTCAGCAAAGAGTTCTCTCTCTAGACACAACACTCGCAAGTGCAAACGTGCGAAAAAGGTCAATCGGCCAAGGAATCCAACCGGCATGTGGTGTGGAAAACAAACGAATAGCAGACCTCACACAAGGTTCTGCAACGACTCAACCCGTCAGTACCAAACCGCACACGGTATGCAACCGAGAATCCGACCTGCTAGAATGCTTTCGTTTACTCTTTATTTATTTATTTTGAGCTTACGCGAGCTACGAAAAAAAGTAACTTGGCAGACGTATCTCAGAATCTTCAAGTCGTGCACATCTCTCTGAAGAAGTCTTACACATAGACGAAACTTCATCGTTTCAATGTTGTGTCCATAGTTGACCCATTTTCGCCCAATTGTAATTCATTTGCGATGGTGTTTACTCTAGCCGGGATCAACTCCGGGCGAAACCTTGGAGGATTGACGTGTTTGGACAGCTGCGGGCCGGCTTTTACGCCATTTTCGCGACGATTGGGCCTGCTTCGCTGCCGGTCGCAATTAGCATAAACATATGCTCAATTTACGGTTCAATTTGCCTTTACATCGCTGGGGAAGAGGATGAGTACGGGAGAACGGGAAGCAATTAAAACTAGACCAAATATCAGCGGTGAAGATTTGCCGCGAGCGCAGATTTCGTGCCAGAGTGACTTTTGAGGTGGTGAAAGTTGAAAAGGGATTATCTGTAGCATAAGCATAAGCATAAGCATAAGCATAGGTGCCAGTTGAAAAGGGATTATCTGTAGCGATGAAAAAGTTTTCAGCGAAAGAGTTTCACTGAGCATTCACTGAGAGAAAAATTCGAAAGAGAGAAAGAGAGAATATCTCAGCGCGAAAAATCTGTACAACGAATGCTCAACTTACTCGAAAATATTTTTTTCAAACGCGAAAAATAGCAAAATTATTAAAATTATCAGAAAAAGAGTTTCGCCCGTTCGAAAAGTGCGCCAATCATCAGACGGATATAGAGCACGGACACTCGAGGCGGAGTAAGGCACGGCGCTGAAGGCAGCCAAATACCGGTTTTAGGGGCCGCAGCGTCGTCGGAGTTGTTGGTGTTGTTGCTGGTGTTTTGATGGGATATTTATAGGCACCTTCTTGGTCCTATATATGCTCTATATAAAGCAATGAAAAATTATAAACATGACTCTCGAGCGCCATATGATGTTCGTTCTCTGGCGTAAATGAGTTCGGCGCGGATTGCGGATTGGAGATTGTGCTGCGGATGGTTTCTGTTCGGGGACATTATGCCCGGAAAGGTTATGGGGACAAGGACGTACGCTAATTTACCAATGTGGATGTGAAAACGTGAATTTGGAACATTTTTCTAGGTAAATCAACATTATTTTATTTTAAAGTTACAGAATTTTGTGAATTTTGTAAAATTTTAAATTAAAGAATGTGAAATCTGGTTACCACAAGTCATGTAAGGTCGATTCAAAACCAATTTTATTTAAAAAAAATGCCGTAATATCGATTGATCTTAGCAATTTTTCGATTAAAAATTAAGCAATTCTCCAAAAAATGAGCAAATGAGTTCCATACACAGCAAATTCTGGATTGCCATTTCAGTAAAATAAATAACTGAATGCGATTCAGTAATCATCACTATTGCTGAATCTGTCAAACTGAAATGTCACTTTTGACTTACTGTTTGGATGCTGCCGAGAGAAAATCATCTTCAAATGTGTTGTTTTTAAATTTTGTATTGTGATCTTTTAAAACAAAGGTAAGAAAATTGTGAATAACAAATGCCTCGATGCTAACAACCTCTTTTTAAGGTTAGGAGGATTGATTAGATAAATGTATACATAACAGTACTGGAAACATTTTTGATGGCAAGCAAAATCAAATTTTGATAACTGAAATACCAGCAACAATTGCTAAATCTTCAGCAATTGTTCTGTCAAACCGACACAAGAAAATTACTGAATTTTCAGCAAAAAAATTACTGAAATTTCTGTTTTTTTGACAGCTAATTTACTGAAATTTCAGTAAAATATCTGTCAAAGTGACAAATGTCAGTTAACTGAGAATTCAGTAAAATATAAATTACTGAATTTTTCACTGAAATTTCAGTAGATGAAAATTCAGTAAAACTTTACTAAATTTCAGTGAAAAAAATTTGGTGTGTATGTTTTGAAATTGATGAAACTTTGTATGTACTTTTTCTATGAGCATTATTTCGTCCATACAACTTTTCATAAAAATTATCGCGTTCCTACAAAAAGGCTACTAAAATATTATAAAATCTGTATCTTGAGAACGTATTTTCTGTTCAATTTGGTTTCTTGGGCAAGGTTATTGGACCCCTCAGAAAAAAAATAACAATCTGAAACAGTTTCGTTTTTTTTTGTTAAATCTAGAAAAGGCTCAGAAACATTTCTAGAGTTTTTTTTTTTTGAAAAGGTCCTATAAATTTTATCTTTCATATGTTTTTAGGACCTATTAAAAAAACTCTAGATTTTGACCACGTAAAAAAATAAATTAGGAGGTATAACTCGAAAACGGTGCCCGATATCGAAATTTATGTTTATAGGACCTTTAAAAAATACTGTAGATTTTTTTACGATACATTCCATATTTTTTAAGAATGCTTTTTTCGACAAATTGGCAACACTGCCAAATTTATTTTGACTTGTGCCATAGCTCAAAAGATGACAATTTTTTGTCATCTAAAATATATCAAAAAAATATTTTTTTATTGAAAAGTCTCGAGAATTTTTTTTATTGTTTTTTTTTTCTCTTAAAAGTCCTGTGCAATCTTATCACTGAGGGCATACTCTAATTTGAGATTGATTTTTTGATTGATTTCAAGAATGATTGCAGACTAAAAACTATCTTTAAAAGGTCACCAACCAACCACCATCGAACCACCAACATTAAAAATCAAACTTTCAATTACATCAAAATAGAAACCTTACAGAAAATAACAACAAAATATACACAATAAATTAATTTCGCTTCAGAGCGAAAAATTTAACAATTTGCCTTGAACAAATATTATAAAAGCTTTACAAAACACAAAATTTAATTTATAAAAAATCCAAGCGTTAACATCCATTTCCATCCAAAATCTTAGTTTGAAAAGAAAATGTGATGACAAAAAGTTGAAGATAACTACACTGTATGCATAAGCAAAACTCATTATTTTTATCAAAAATGCTTTTAAAATGATTCCATATATTTTTCTTCCAAAAATATTCTGTAATTTGTGTAAAATATGTATTTTAATCTTTTCAATGCAAAAGCCAGTTTAATAAGTATGCATGCTAATTTTGTTTACAGAATTTTCGAAGAGACAAATTCTTTAAACATATGTCGATGCTTTTGTGGTCTCTTATGCTATCGAGAAAGGAATCCTCGCAAGCTTAGTACAAGAGAACCAGAGGCAACGATTTGTAATGGCCTACATGATAACTAATTTTATTTATTATGTTTTTGTTACAATTTTAATTATTTTTTTTGATATTTGAAACAAAGAACATTGAAATTTTACAAGATAATTGGGTTTTTACGACAGATGTTTTTTTTTAATGCTCATAAAAAAAGTTTATGAGGATCAAAATTAAAAAAAAAATGAAATAAGGCTGTATTTTCAAGTTTTTTTTTTAAATAGCTTTGTTAAGTAGTTGTTGTAATTTATTGCTACCTTTATATTAAATAAACTGAGTCAAAAATAAATTAAAATTTTCGATCAAAAAAAATATTCTGGAAACCTATGTAAATTGCATGTCATCATATTCATCCAATATGTAGTAGAATTTAATGATTTCAATTAAGTTGAAAATATTACAAAATTCGAAGTTAAAAAATATTGTTCCAACTTCTTTAATTTTTCCCGATTTTTTTTTGCGATGCTGTTAAATTTACAAGTTTGAAACAAGTTTCAGTTAAAAATGTTTAACTAAAAACATACTCTATAATACGCGATAATTGCTAATAATTGAAATAAGAGAACTCTAGTTAAAACCTGGTCAAATTTTTAGACCCTCCTTTCAATTTTTATTACAAAAAAAAAGAGTACAAAAAGCTGACTAAAATTGAAAATATTCACTGAAAAAAAAAACTTGTAAAATCGATTGTTAATAATTCAGAGTAAATTGCATAACGCTTATTCACGCTTGTAAAATTAAAAAACAAATTTTAAAAATTGTTTACAAATTTTGAATTTTGAGACCACAGATCGATACAAAACGTAAGAATTCTGGAATAAAATATTTTGATAAATTCATTGTTATTTTTAAAATTTTCGATGTGACATTACTGTAATAATGTTTTACGAATTTTGTGACAGTTTTGGTTTAAAACTTTCGAAAATAAGGCTTGAAATTCAGTTTATTTTTTCTTTTTTGGTCCTCTTTTAACCTTGACCAGTGCCGAGGGACAGAAACTTTAAATAAAATTTGTACTTTAAATAAAATTTATTGTAAAACTGTTTGAACATAAATTACGTCACCAAGATAATGTTCGCTTAAATCAGAGTCTATTTTTAACCCATCTAAACATCACCAAGTCTCTCTGAATAAGAATCCTATTTGTTGTGAAACGTGACCGGACGTCGCGTTCGTCCCATGTGGCAGGGTGAAACTGACGAGCAAAAATCGGACGTTAATTTTATTTCATCCATATTTTTCAGACACACACACATGCCAGTCAATCATACCCATTCTCGTGCAACTTTGTTGTGATGATCATCATCTTCATCATAATCATCATCACAATCGCTCAAGAGTTATGATTGCATTCATTTCAAGCTTGAATCAGATCACGTATCATCTATAGCCATCTTCAAACCAATTCTCTGGAAAAACCCAGGCAAGCGCGAAATTAAGGTCTAAGTAAATCGCCGATGGTGTTACCCGATTGGAACCACCTTCCGAGTGTGGCGTAGTCACTGTCCGGTTAGGTGTTCAACCTTTCCAACTGGGTGAACAACGCTATCCAGAGCATTGATACCTCTTTGCTTTGCTGGTTTGTAGTTCAACCAGATGTAATTGGTTGAGAGGGGCTATCGCTGGTATGAATATTAATTGAGGAATGTGAACTTGAAACGGTGAAGAAGCGATTCGATTAAATCGATCCAATGTTTTTTTTTATCAGGAATTTCAGAGCGAGAAAAAAAGTTTCCTCAGACTGATCAGAATGCAGGTAACATTCCTCGAAAAAAACTACACAACATAAAAATCTCCGTGTTGCACAACACCACCTCGAACCATGTTTGCAGTGTGTGAAGAAGACAATACTCTTTTTTTATTACACTTGTCGTGAATTTTATGCGATTTGCTTTTTCGCACAAGGAAACACCACTTCACCTCGGACATTTATTTATTTCGGTATTATTCTGCGGATGTGTGAAGAGTCCAACCAGAGACCACGCAACAGAAAGTACGTTGACGGGGACAAATCGCAACAATCATGTGGCCCCGCAACTGGCCGTGGAAATGGGCCCGAAGATGGCCATAATCGTAAAAACGTTGTGCGTGACTTTAACAAAGTACTTCAAGATTTGGATGTTGATGCGTGCTAAAATGGCCGAGGTTCCGCTGATTCACTCAGCTTTTTTTATGTTTGTAGAAATGAGATTCTTTTTTTAAGTTATTTAAAAGATTCAAAATTTGTTTATTTGTGCAACAAAAAAATAGTAAATTTTGTAGAAAGCAAATTCCACTTTTTTTAACCATGCAAAACTTTCCACCCACCAACCAAGATTCAATTTATCTCTCATCCAGTGGTGTTTAAATAACATCCAGCATACAGCATTTGCTAACCGACCCACCCACCAACTCAGCCCCCTCAGCTTTTTCGAGTACACAATTTTCCACCAGAATGAATGAATTATACTAAACAGATGCAGCTTCTCGGTGTGCGTCCAACGAAAAAGTTGTACGATTTATTTCAAGTGGTGAGCAACATTTCCTTTTCGTCGCTTCAAAGCGTTGATTTTTTTTGCTCTGGAATTTTGAAGAAAAAATAAAATAAAATATTACTGAAAGGGACCAGACCATCCTAGACTATCGAATTGAAACATTCAATTTGCCTAACGACAGCGCAATCAGTTTTCGATTGCAGTTGCGTTAACCTAAAGGTAGAACTTAATCATTTACATACTAACTATAGTGTGATCGAGCGATCGAGATTATCTTCACAAGCGAAATCTTGAAGCAGTCGGAGACAGAAATTATCCCCATTAATACGCATCGGCTCGGCAATTAAGTCAATAAATTTTTCTCTCAGGGGCTCGTTTTTCCACTGAAATGTGGAAGGAAAAGGATCAAAGAAGAGCTTGGAAAGTTTATTGCCATCCCCCCCCCCCCGTTGGGCATGGGTAGATTATCGGGATCAGCTGGTTGGGGTGGTTCTGGTAAAAAATAAACTCTTAAACTTTAACAAAAAATTATTCTTCAAATCTTTTGAAACAAAAACATGTAAAAACAATTTAAAAATTAAAAATATCATACGGAACCACTCTAGTCGAAAGAAGCCAACATTCGTGCCGGTTGTAATTTATAAAATCTGCGAGCCTACCCTCCGGAGGGCTCCAACAAGATAAATGGAGTGAGGTAAAGATGTTTTCGCCACGGGGCATTTGGATGCGTTTTGGTGCGGACGCCGATTGCACAGATTTTGTGGGGATTTTTTTTTCTTGTTCCTGCAATGCACGCTCAAAAGACATGTAATTTGGAAATAAAATTGTTTTCAAAGGTTGAACATTCGTGGACTTTTGGGAAATTTTTGACTATAATTCTTTTAAGTTGCAAATATTTATCATAGTTAATGTTGTCAAAGATGCCCAAAAAATAGGGGTAAGAATGTTCTTGGTCGCTTATTCTATTCGAAAAAAAATCATTAGATAAGTTCTCTGCGTTTTTGCATTTTTTTTATTATTTTTGCCTTTTCAAGCAAAACTGTAATTGTATATAAAGCATTCTGCGATACTTTTTTGCTCAGATTTTTTTTAAATTTATATTTTTACCTCGACCTCGACCTCGACCAAATCCGGGGATAAAACCTTGAAATGAAGTTTGTACCAGCCCAAGTAAATAAGTTAAATAAAAAGAAAAAAATCCAATAGCCATTTTTTTATTATATTATGTTTTAGTCATACAATTTGTGAACTAAGGGAAAATATGCAATTTTTTTTCACAAGCACTGATTTTTGAAAAAAAAATGAAATTCAATTACGAAAATCCCTAGATCCGGAAATAAATTTTTAATACCGAATAAAAAAAAAATATTATTAAAATTAAAGCAATACTGATTGCAAGAAAGAATTGCAGATTTTTTCGAAGAAGTAAGAGAAAGTGTGTCAGATTTCTTGTAGTAAGCAAAATTCCAACTATTTTCTAGCAAATTTTGACAACTTTAAACTTTTCGAAATTTTTAAAGTTTTAATTATCATAAAGATAAGTTTTTTTCTGCAATTTTAAAAATTTCCAAAAATAAAGCAAATGTCGAAATCCGGGAAAATATCGGACGGAAATTTTACGGATAAGATGAGATGA
The DNA here is from genome assembly GCF_015732765.1 of Culex quinquefasciatus. NCBI lineage: Eukaryota > Metazoa > Arthropoda > Insecta > Diptera > Culicidae > Culex > Culex quinquefasciatus. The sequence goes on from NC_051863.1 coordinate 171,705,476, forward strand.
ATGAGAATTTTTTTCTTTCTAGCACTTTGAAAATTGGACAATAAGTCCAAAATAAGTTGCAAAATATCTATGAATTTACACTTTTTTTCTTAAGCTTTTACATCTTTAACAGATCAATGGTCCTAAAATTAAAAATATGTTAAAAGCTAAAAAGTACTTTAAAAAAGCATTATACAATGTTTTCTGACTAGTTTACAATCGATTTTACCAGTTTTTTTTTTTTAAGAAAGTTTGAATTTTTGTTATTTTTTTTGCTCTCCTATTTTTTTTAAGGAAAATGTAGGGAAAATGCATTAGCCTTATTTGCTTTCGTCAATACTTGATCACTTTTTTATTAGCTCCAAAACAACTTTTGAGAAGAAACAATATTATTGTTTTTGCAAAATTGTCACCAAAATAAATATCTTAGATTTGTTTATTTTATCTCTTAGGTCTGACAGTTTTGGTCTAACAGCTTTTTGGCGATTTTGATTCTGGACCAAAGGGGGACTTGATATTTTGACGTAACCGGTTTGGTGATCAAATCCACCTAAAACTTAGACTATTTTCCATTAAAAAAAACCATGCCAATACTGTCTTCAGCAAAGTTCTAGCATAAACAATTACAAAAAAAATAGTTGAAGACACCGAAATTCTATCCTACTGGTAATGACATACGGAGTGTTGTCTATGAATGACCCTCAAAACCTTTTTTTTTTATATGGGTAATTCTCTACCAACTCACACGAAATCGGGAAAAGTTGCCCCGACCCCTTTTCGATTTGCGTGAAACTTTGTCCTAAGGGGTAACTTTTGTCCCTGATCACGAATCCGAGGTCTATTTTTTGATATCTCGTGACGGAGGGGCTGTACGACCCCTTCCATTTTTGAACATGCGAAAAAAGAGGTGTTTTTCAATAATTTGCAGCCTGAAACGGTGATGAGATAGAAATTTGGTGTCAAAGGGACTTTTATGTAAAATTAGACGCCCGATTTGATGGCGTACTCAGAATTCCGAAAAAACGTATTTTTCATCGAAAAAAACACTAAAAAAGTTTTAAAAAATCTCCCATTTTCCGTTACTTGACTGTAAAAAATTTTGGAACATGTCATTTTATGGTAAATTTAATGTACTTTTCGAATCTACATTGACCCAGAAGGGTCATTTTTTCATTTAGAACAAAATTTTTCATTTTAAAATTTCTTGTTTTTTTTAACTTTGCAGGATTATTTTTTAGAGTGTCAGGGTGTAATATTACATAGAATTTCATAAAATAATGCAACATTTATTTTACACCCAGGCCTTTTTTTTTACAGTCGAGTAACGGAAAATGGGAGATTTTTTAAAACTTTTTTAGTGTTTTTTTCGATGAAAAATACTTTTTTTCGGAATTCTGAGTACGCCATCAAATCGGGCGTCTAATTTTACATAAAAGTCCCTTTGACACCAAATTTCTATCTCATCACCGTTTCAGGCTGCAAATTATTGAAAAACACCTCTTTTTTCGCATGTTCAAAAATGGAAGGGGTCGTACCGCCCCTCCGTTACGAGATATCAAAAAACGGACCTCGGATTCGTGATCAGGGACAAAAGTTACCCATTAGGACAAAGTTTCACGCAAATCGAAGAGGGGTCGGGGCAACTGCTGTGTGAGTTGGCGGAGAATTACCCATATGTAACTCAAAGATTTTTTGATTTTTAATTTTTCTACAAAATTGTTTAAAATATAAAAATTACACATTTTTGCCAAAGACACTACATTTTTATCGGCATGATAAATGTTTTGATATTTTGAGGTTCACTTTTTAATTTAGAAATTTAAACATACTGCTGAAGTGTTCTATCTGAATGTGATATTTTTGGCTACATCTTCTAGTTAATTCAAAGTGTACACAGAAAAAAAAGAATCTTGGAAAGTTGAACATTTTGTTGGTTGAATATTATGTCCTTCTTTTTGAGTAATTTTAACAAAATAATGTGTAGAAATTAAAAATTCAACAGAAATTGATAGAAACTTAGACGGCCCGGACTAGCTTTGAATTGAAAGTCAATTTCAAGAAAAATTGTTTCAGTCTAAACAAATAACCCGTTGTATAGAAAAAGTTGAGAACACTTAAAAATTAAATCGCGCAAAATAACCATTTTAAGTAATTTTTTTTTTCATAGCACTCAAAAACGAGTGAAGCAAACAAAACTGAAATTGTTATTGTTTCCACATATAGTTTTAGTTTTATTCAAGTTCAAACATTGAAATGGGTTGTCCTCCTAACGCACAGCAAAAAATCCGATGGTAAAATCGCATGCAAAAGCATGCACATCACCTTCGTCAAAATAAACACTTAATATTACACACTGCATGTACATTTTTTGCAACAACAAAAAAAAAGTAGCAACCGACGGGAATCAAACCAAGCATCAACAGTGAGGACTGGCGCCTTAGCCCACTCGGCCATCAGACCGATGAAACGCTGTAAGGATAAACGCATATATGAGCTTGACATTTCGGTAAAGTAAGTTTCCTTCGGTAAAGTAAGTTCCTACATATTCTAGGGTGTAAAATTACATTAAATTGCACAAAATAATGCAATATTTATTTTACACCCAGGCCTTTTACACGCAGCTGGATTACTACTTTTTTCGCTGTGCGTCAACAATCTACCAACGGTTACCAAGCTCAACAAAGTATTAACTGGTCCATCAAATGCTCTGAAAGTAACAATTTTAAAGCTGCACCGCGTTATTCATGCTTCTTCATAGAAATGACCTCATCTTCGGCCCCTTTTGCTCAGTGAAGATGCAATATACACAGCAAAAAATCCGATGGTAAAATCGCATGCAAAAGCATGCACATCACCTTCGTCAAAATAAACACTTAATATTACACACTACATGTACAATTTTTCTACACACAAAAAAAAAGTTGCAACCGACGGGATTCAAACCCAGCACCAACAGTAAGGGTTGGCGCCTTAGCCCGCTCGGCCATCAGACCGATGAAGAATTGAAAGGATAAACGTATATGTGAGCTTGACATTTCGGTCAAGTAGGTTTCCCATACTGATGGGCTACATATTTCAGGGTGTAATATTACATAGAATTTCATAAAATAATGCAACATTTATTTTACACCCAGGCCTTTTACACGCAGCTGAATTACTACTTTATTTGCTGTGTAGGCCCAATCATTCTGAACCTACGCCGCGGAGGAACCTAGGGGAAGACCACACTCTCGCAACAACTGTTACCATGTTCGAACCATATGTTGATGCTCGTATAGAACCTAGACTCTTTCATCATCTGTTTGTGCGTTTCGTCTGTGGAAATGCTCCGGTTTCAGTGTTTGTGTACAAGTTTGTTTTTTTTTTTTTTTTGGTAGATGCTAATATCTACGTTGACGTTTAGGGTAGATTGGCCAAAAATTGTTCAAAAATAATTGAAAGCTTAGAAAAATTGAACAAGATTGAATATAGACGCAAGTACCCTCGCCAAGATCGACGTGGACGCGACGCCGCTAATTTTAGACGCATTCACGAAACGGTTTGCGCACACGATGGCGTCTCCCAGAGTGACGTCACCTTTGTTGAGCATCGGACAGCTTCATGATCTTCTTTGAACGACAAGTTTAAGGAAAAGATGGATTTGTTTACCAGCGCAAAATTGCATTCGAGTAATTTCGAATCTGCGAAATTCAACATTTTTAAACGCATCTGCACTGATCTGGCCGGGGAGGATGTCTTTGAAGAACCTGTTTCACCGCAAACATTTCGTAACCTTAGGCTTTAAAGGTGTCCAGTGATGGATACCACGTTGTTTAGACTGAATTTGGTTAGACAGTGTAGCCACAACCGCAAATTGTCTCGCCAAATATGGACGAACAGCCAAGGGGGTTTCACTATCGTGGCCAGTTTTTAAGACAAACTTCATATGGCGACGACGACGCCAAGCTCGCCGATGGATCAATGAAAACGCCCGAAGGTTGTCGATGAATGAATCAACAACAGCGACACTCAGCTCGGTTAAGAAAAAGGTCACAACAGCTGAGAGATCTGATGAAGAATTCATCACCATTGCGCGCGATAATGGAACTTGAGCTGTTTTGAGGAATTGTGCTGACGAGTGTCGTGATCAACTACTTATGTTACCATCTCATGTTGGAGCTCAAGTGTGATGTAATGCTGAGTGAGGGAGAGAAGCCCCCTAGCAATGAATTGGCAATTCTCAATTTTCTTGTTGGCATCAGTTAAGATTAATTCCAAGTGTTTTTTTTTACTTGAATATTTTCTAAAACTAAAATATTTAAACAAACTTCTTAATATATTTTTAAATGGCATGCGAAAAAAAAACTACAAGCCCTCCAATGCAACAATGTAAAAATCTAACCTGAAATATCTTAACACACAAAACAAAAAACGAACTTCACGCGCGATACAATCGACCACGAGAGCGGTCAAACAAAACAGCACAAATCTTGCAAAACCGGCCATAAATTATCAACATTTCACGAGATTCCCCCGACCCCCCCTTTTCGATCCCATCCTTCTTGAGTCAGGAGGTCAACGGCAGCCTCCAGAACACACTTCTTCTTCGACACGAGAGGGGGTGACTGCCAACAACTCATTCAATTTCGAGGGAACAACCCCCTTCCCTCTCCCCCCACTTTCTGTGTTTGGCTTCTTAATCGACCGTCGTCGTTGTTACAAAAAGCTTTTTACCTTCTTTTTTCTTAAGCTTGGAGAAGTTGCACAAGAAGTTCCAGGTCAGGAATTCATGAACGAGGGTACCGGTCAATCTGGCTCGGGGAGAAGGCTCCCCTCCTCTTGCGTGTATCCCCCCTTTTATTGGATGCAACACCGGAGGGCATGATCTTGCAAATAAATTTACGCGACTCGAAACAGAATCTGGCTGATTGGAATTTGAGCAGTGTTGCCAGATTTTTTTAAATGCAAAAATATTAACAAATTATAGAAAAAAAAATCATTATATGCGATGTTTAAAAATAGCTGAAAATAAAACATTACTGAATAAAATTCTATAAGAAATTAATTTGATACGACTCACAAAACATTTTTTTTAATGCTTGTTTTTCTTTTAGTGATTACGACCAATTCATACAATGTTCTACAGTAAATTTCAAGATGATTTCGAAAAATATATTTTTTGGAGCTTCATGCTTTGTTCGTATTCATGAAGAAAAAAAAATGATCATAACAGCATTTATTTTAAATCAAAATCTTAAAATGAAGACAAAATTTTTCGAAGACTGCATATTTTTTCTTTAAGTTGAACCAGCCTCGGGCTGAAAAACTCTATAATAAAGAATAAAAAAAAATTTCTTTAAGTTGAACCAGCCTCCGGCTGAAAACTGTATAATAAAGAATAAAAAAAAAGTTTTCTTTCGAAATTTGGCAGCACTGCGAAATATATTTTAAATTAAAGTCTTATGTTAAAGCATAAATGACGAAATATAAACATGTAATTACTATTATCGCGAATTTCAATATTTAAAAAACCATAAGTCGGAAATAGGAGCATTTACCCTACATTTTGGCTGAATCCTACGAAGGAACTTTTTTTAACACAATGATTATAATACTACATTCAAATATTCTTTGATATTCTATTTCAATTTTATATCATTATTGTTGAGTTAAACAAAAAATAATTTAAATTTTCAATGAAAAAGCTAGTAAAATCGATTGTAAATCTTTAAAAATACATTATAGATCGCTTATTCATGCATTTTCAATCAGGGTAAAGGTTTTTAGTTATTGTACAAATGTTTAATTTTGGAACCACAAATTGGAAAAGACGTAAATCATTTAAAAAAAACATAAATTCACCAATATTTTCCTGTTTTTTAATGAAATTTGTGATTTTAATTTTTTTTGTAATATTAAAGAGTTTACTAAAAAATTAAATACAAATTTAGTTTAGGACTTTTCAATCATGAGTCTTGAATTTTATTCATTAATTTTATTAATTTACAAATGTTCAATTCAGGGACCACAAATCGGAAAAAGACGGAAAACATTAAAAAAATATAAATTCACCAATATTTTACTATTGATTAGAAAACTTATTATTTTCAACTATTTTTTAAAGTTTTTTAAAGTTAAAGAGTTCTGTGTTTAAATTTTCAAGCATTTGGTTTCAAATTTGCTAAAGTGGGTTTCAAATGAAAATACGGTGATTACTAAATAATAAAACACAAATTTAGTTTAGGACTTTTCAATCATGAGTCTTGAATTTTTTTTAACGAATGTTTCATCTTGGGACCACAAATCGGATCAAGACGTAAAACATAAAAAAATTATAAATTCACCAATATTTTCCATTTTTTTTAGAAAACTTATAATTTATTTATTTTTTAGTTCCAAGGAAAAATATTCGAAGTAGAACGACAACTGTAGAGGGTGACGAGTGGGAATTCCCGGGAAATCGACCATTTTTGGACCTCTCGATTCCCGGGAAATTCGGTCGAGACTCCCGAGAAATTTTAAACTTATAAATATCGAAGCAAAATTATATAAATTAATCAGATAATTATTTGGAAAATTATTTTTTTTTTTTAGAAAATTGGATGTTCAATGTTCGCTGTTCAAGTTAGAATAAACCAATTCTTCTTAATCAGAAAGTGTAAATTTTAAATTCCGATAATTATAGTTGAGAGAAGACAAAAACGTGGACCCCAAAATTTACCTTAATGCAGTTACATCCCAGAAATTAAATCCAAAGTTTTTGAAATATTATTTTCATTTATTATTTCAAAATAAGTTCAATTCCTCTCTCGAGCATAGCAATCTTCAAAATCTGTTTCCCAAAATTAATTT